>NC_083115.1:30496459-31112210 GCF_949774975.1 Lagenorhynchus albirostris | reverse complement strand
TCATCTTCCTCTGCAGTGAATTTCAATAGTTGTTATATTGTAGTTTTTAATTTGTTTAAAAGTTCATCGTTTATCTATGGTATTCCGAACTAAATTTATTAGATTTGTTAATTTGTACTTCCTAGAATTCTTTTCTTTTAAAACTTCATGACTCTTTAGTGAATGCCATTCCACTAGGACACTTAAGCATATTATATTGTTCGGCTAAGTATCTAACACTAGGATTAATTGTAATTATTGTAAAGACTCCTGTCAAGTTTATGATTGGACAAAAGATTTAAAAGGAACATCAAGTAAAGCAAGATTTGTAGAAATACAATAATTTCATTTGAATGTCTATTTGCGTATGTGTGTTTTGGGTACAGATATTGGTAAAGCTAACTTTGTAAAAATCAGAATGATGCTAACGTAATTTCTTCATACATTACAATGTGAAAAGGAAAAAATCGGGTGCAACCACTGATAGTGATATTTTGTGTATCTGTTTCTATGAGAGTGTGTATACAAATTCTTATGTGTGAAATATTCTGCATAAAATATTCTTTTCAGAACCTACTCTAATTAAAAATTTTACCCATAACTCTATGCTTCCATGAGGTGAAAAAATCTTAAATTTACTTCAAATCTTGCATTCCTTTTTTCTTTTTTCTTCTGTTAAGAATTCTACTATAAGACGCTTAAGGAAAATGTATCTTTGTGCAACTGTGTATCTGTGTAATTAACAATATAATATCACTGTCATATAGGTATAGAAATGGATGTTTCAGTAATGATGATTGTCTTAATAGATGAGTTCCTTTTTAAAAGAAAGGCTTCTCCTTCCCAAATGGTAGTTTCAGTCCACCAAGTTGCAATTAACACAGCATCAGGACAAAGTTAGCTGCAGGCTCTGTCCAACCAGATGCTTATAACCCCAAAGTGAGCTGTAGCTCTGACTTCATTTTGTAGGTGCAGTCTGGGTTAATTGCTTTTAATTAGTTGCCTAACTACCCTAACTAGGACCATATTTCTCTAAGTCTTGCTGTACCAGGGACCTGAACTATGGAGGCAAAATTTCTTTTAGCACCTTATTTCTCTCTGCAGTTCTTGAGCCTTTCATTCTCCTAACCAGCTGTCCAGCTCTGCCCTCGGCAGCCTCTCTAGGACTGAAGGGCCGGAGACCCCTTTCCAACGTGACATCTGCTGCCTTCTCTTCACATCAGATCTTTATTCTTCGAGCACGTGGCCCCTGCCAGGGAAGTTATTCCTGCTGACGGTATCTGCTTGTTACCTCTCCTCAAGAGGCTCGTTCTGGTCACTGTCTTTAATGTTGACTCACCCACCAACCTGCTTCCTCTCATTCTTTTTTGAAATTTTACACAGCACTCACCATCCTCTACTAAGCCTTATTTTTATCTATTATTTATTTTTCATTGTCTGTCTTTCCTCACTGTATTTCACCCGAAGTCAAGGTTTTGTTTTGTTTTTTCTTCATTCACTATTACATGCTAAGATCCTAGGAAAATCTCTGCCATATATAGGGACTTAATAAAATGTAAGCAGATCATTGAATGAATCTCATATTTTTGTTTAAAACCACAGTGCCGTTATTTTACATGGTCAGTTTGTGGGTATGTGAAAAGATCACTGACTGCAGAGGAGCTCTGTGAGGAGATGGGAGGGTTGTGTTGCAGCTTCCATCTTACAGGCCTTAGGGATACAGCCTTGTACCAATCACCACCCGTAGGGAAAACTTTAAAAAATGGGTAAAGCTTTGTATTACTAATTTCACTACTACTGTGCCTTTCAAATTACAGAAAACACCAGAACTGGACCAGCTGGGGGTGGAGGCAGAAGAGGGAAGGTACATCATCTCCTCTGTCAGATACATATCCATTATGTGGATCTCCTTGGAAACACACTTTGAAAGTATACTGACATCTCCAACTCCCTTCCAGTTTTCCTTAAACACACTCTAACTGGGCTTTCTCAGTGTCTTTGTCTTCCTCCTCCTGGTCTGGCCTTTCCTTCTCAGTTTCTTTGCTGATTCCTGACCTTTCCCCAGGCTTAGGGTGTCACAGTATCAGCCCTTGCACCTCTTCTATTCTGTCTTTATTCATATCCTCAGTAATAGCCTCCTGCCTCATGGTTTTAAATTCCGTCTATAGCTAATTACTCACAACTCCGCCATCTAGCAGCTCAATGGGCTTCATCTCAAACTCATGCTCAGAACCCAATTCCTGATAACCCCCCAATATCTACTCCACCATCAGACTTCTTTAGCTAGTGAATTCTGTATTCCCATCTGCTTAGCCGCAGCTGTGGTTTCCTCCTTGATTTCTTTCCTTCCTCCCCCGTAGGCATAGTGGGAAAAGATTCTTTAGCATCTACTTTGAAAAATACTTCAAATATAACAACTTCTTACTTGCTTCATTCCTCCAATCCTAGTCTGAGACAAGATAATTTCTCATCTGTGACCCTGCATGTAGCATCTGTTTCATCACAGATCTGTGGGAATAATCGTTTTATAGTGGAAGTTACATCACTTCACTCTTCTGAGACCTCCAATGCTTCATGTTGCTGTAGGTACAATCCCAAGTCCTTACAGTGGCCTCATCACGTTCCTGACTTCATGCCCTACAACTGTACCCCTTCCTTGACTGGTTTTTTTTTTTTTTTTGCTGCTCTTAATGATGCTTGATACACTCTCATATTAGAGCCTTTTTACAGGCTGTTTTGCTCTGTCTGGAATGTTCTGTCCTCCGAATATACACAGAGATCACTTTCCCACTCCTTCAAGCCATTGCTCAAGGGTCACTTTCTCAATGAAGCTTTCCAAAACCATCATATATAAAACTGCAAACCCTCAGTACCTACCCTTCAAAACTTTCCTTCACTGTGCCCTGGTGGCATGGATCACATTAAAAGAGACAGTATAGTGTATTTCACTAAGATGTGCACGGTTTTATTTCTTCCACCACTAGAATGTAAACCCAGGAAGGAAAGAATGCTTGTCTGCTTTATTTTTTTTTTCAGCAGGTCCAGGTGCCAAAGATAAAGTGACCCTTGAGTAAATATTGGTTGAATTAATCAGTATCTAGCAACATATACTATTATGAGACACTTATGGAACACTTACAAAAAGTGATCATCTGTTAAGATCATAGAGAAAATTGTAATGGATTTTTAAAGATCGAAATTACAAGTACCATGTTATAGGTACCATATTCTCTGATCATGATATTAAAATGATTTTTTAAAATGGGTAAAGTAACTCCACACAGCAGGAAATTTAGAAGTTTCTCCTAAACAAGTATTTGTGAGGATAATATTAAAATGGAAATACTGACAATAAAAAAATCCTTCATTTCAGATTATTTCTTAAGTGTTAAATTCAGTAAGTTAAAAAGGGATGAACAGAGTTTAATAAGTATGAAAGCAGGAATGTTAATTTATGGAGAAATTAGATTTGATAAGTCAAAGAATTGCCTTTTCGAAAAATATAATTAAAAGATAAGCAATGAGCTGCCATAAGCAATAAAAACACAGGGAGGAAAATACACAAAATCAGAAATTGTATATGGAAATAGAACAAACAGGAAATTGTAAATGTCTAGAAGAATATTTTAATCAAATTTGAAAACCTCTACGGCATTGATGGATTTTAGAAAAATTAAATGGCTGTTACTCTCAAAGATATACGTAAGACATCAGGCCAATTAGTACAAAATAATTGTAAAAGTTATCAAAGTCTAAGTACCTGATAAAGATTATGCCCCGAAATTTTCAGTTTAATTACCTAATCTAAAAAGAACAAATTCTAATACTACTTAAACTTTTCAGAGAAAAAAGAAAGTTTCCAAAACTATTTTATAAAACCAGGGCAGAATTTAAAGAAATACTGTATACATTTTCTGTAAGATATGGTCTTGTTGAACATGAATAAATGTGAGGAAAGAACATTCAACTTGCATAAAACATTTTTCAAGGCCAAATACCACCAACCATATAAAAATATAAATGACTGGGGGAAAAACGCAATGTAATGCAACAGACTATTAACAGAAGAACACTTGCAGAAAAGATATAGAATCCAATTTATTGGTAAAATCAGGTAATTATATTGAAATTATTAGGCAATGTGTAGCTAAAGACATCCATAAGAATATTCATAGCACAGTTTATAACAGCTAGTAACTGAAAACTGCAAATATCCATCAATAATGGAATAAACATTAGCGGTATATTTTTATAATTAACACTATACAGAAATGAAAAATTACTGCTAGTTCTAATAGCATGCATAAACTTTGCAAATATAAGATCGAGAATGATTCTATCTATATAAAGTTAAAAATCAGGCAATAACACTTTATTATTAGAAGTCAGGATAAGGTTAACCATGGGATGAACGGAGGAAGTGGTGATTGGTGCCTAAGGAGATTTCTGGATTACTGGGTAATTTTAATCTTTTGATTTCTTTCGTTGCACAAATATGTCCATTTCTAGAAAATTTACATTGAGTACTTGTGGTATATTTACTTTTGTAAATATGCATATGTGGTTTTATATTAAAAAAATTTCTGAACATACACACGGGGTAAATAGATCTATCACCTCCAAGTTGCAGACATTAGCCAAATTTTCTTTCTATGCCTTATTTTCCTCATCTGTAAAAATGGGAAAAATAAAGTATCTACTCAATAGGGCTGTTATGATATTTAAGTGAGTGAATGTAAAGAGCTTAGAATAGTACCTGCTACATTGTTAAGATATATAATAAAAGCCTATTATTGTAATCATTTCCAGACAAATATCCTTAAAAATTTGACCCCTTTCATCTCACCATATGCATTTTGCAAAACATTAACTCTGAATGAATCTAGCTCTCCACCTTTTCAGCGACCACACCAGTGCAGCTGAGGGTGTTGAGGAAAAGAAAAAAAAAAATAGTGTGCAGTCTCACTTTGGATTCCTGAGTACTCAGTTCCCTGGGCTTTTGGTTTTTATTTTATTTCACATCTTCATTGGAGTATAAATGCTTTACAGTGTTGTGTTACTTTCTGCAGGACAACAAAGTGAATCAGCTATACGTATACATATATCCCCATATCCCCTCCCTCTTGCGTCTCCCTCCCACCCTCCCTATCCCACCCCTCTAGGTGGTCACAAAGCACCGAGCTGATCTCCCTGTGCTATGCGGCTGCTTCCCACTAGCTATTTTACACTTGGTAGTGTATATATATCTATGCCACTCTCTCACTTCATCCCAACTTCCCATTCCCCCCACCCACCCATGGCCTCAACTACGTTCTCTACATCTGTGTCTTTATTCCTGCCCTGTGACTAGGTTCATCAGTACTGCCTTTTTAAATTCCATATATATGCATTAGCATACAGTATTTGTTTTTCTGACTTAACTTCACTCTGGTATGACAGACTCTAGGTCCATCCACCTTACTACAAATAACTCAATTTCGCTCCTTTTTATGGCTGAGTAATATTCCATTGTATATATGTGCCACATCTTCTGTATCCATTCATCTGTTGATGGACACTTAGGTTGCTTCCATGTCCTGGCTATTGTAAGTAGAGCTGCAATGAACATTGTGGTACATGACTCCTTTTGAATTATGGTTTTCTCAGGGTATATGCCCAGTAGTGGGATTGCTGGGTTGTATGGTAGTTTTATTTTTAGTTTTTTTTTTTTTTTTTGCGGTACGTGGGCCTCTCACTGTCGTGGCCTCTCCTGCTGCGGAGCACAGACTCCAGACGCGCAGGCCCAGCGGCCATGGCTCACGGGCCCAGCCGCTCTGCAGCATGTGGGATCCTTCCAGACCGAGCACAAACCCGCGTCCCCTGCATCGGCAGGTGGACTCCCAAGCACTGCGCCACCAGGGAAGCCCTATTTTTAGTTTTTAAGGAACCTCCATACTGTTCTCCATAGTGGCTGTATCAATTTACATTCCCACTAACAGTGCAAGAGGGTTCCCATTTCTCCACACCCTCTCCAGCATTTATTGTTTGTAGATTTTTTGATGATGGCCATTCTGACCGGTGTGAGGTGATACCTCATTGTAGTTTTGATTTGCATTTCTCTAATGGTTAGTGATGCTGAGCATCTTTTCATGCATTTGTTGGCCATCTGTGTGTCTTCTTTGGAGAAATGTCTATATAGGTACTTCTGTCCATTTTTGGATTGGGTTGTTTGTTTTTGTGATATTGAGCTGTATGAGCTGCTTGTATATTTTGGAGATTAATCACTTTAGTTGCTTCATTTGCAAATATTTTCTCCTATTCTGAGCATTGTTGTTTCATCTTATTTATGGTTTCCTTTGCTGTGCAAAAGCTTTCAGGTTTCATTACGTTCCATTTGTTTATTTTTGTTTTTATTCCCATTTCTCTAGGAGGTGGGTCAAAAAGGATCTTGCACTGATTGATGTCATAGAGTGTCTGCCTATGTTTTCCTCTAAAAGTTTTAGAGTGTCTGGCCTTACATTTGGGTCTCTAATCCATTTTGAGTTTATTTCTGTGTATGGTGTTAAGGAGTGTTCCAATTTCATTCTTTTACATGTAGCTGTCCAGTTTTCCCAGTACCACTTATTGAAGAGGCTGTCTTTTCTCCATCGTATATTCATGCCTCCTTTATCAAAAAAAAGGTGACTGGGCTTCCCTGGTGGTGCGGTGGTTGGGGGTCTGCCTGCCGATGCAGGGGACGTGGGTTCGTGCCCTGGTCTGGGAGGATCCCGCATGCCGCAGAGCAGCTGGGCCCGTGGGCTGTGGCTGCTGGGCCTGCACGTCCAGAGCCTGTGCTCCACAGCGGGAGAGGCCGCAACAGTGAGAGGCCCGTGTACCACAAAAAAATAAAAAATAAGGTAACCATAGGTGTGTGGGTTTAGCTCTGGGCTTTCTATCCTGTTCCATTGATCTATATTTCTGTTTTTGTGCCAGTACCATCCTGTCTTGATTACTGTAGCTTTGTAGTATAGTCTGAAGTCTGGGAGCCTGATTCCTCCAGCTCCGTTTCTCTTTCTCAAGATTGCTTTGGATATTCAGGGTCCTTTGTATTTCCATACAAATTATGAAGTTTTTTGTTCTAGTTCTGTGAAAAATGTCATTGGTAATTTGATAGGGATTGCGTTGAACCTGTAGATTGCTTTGGGTAGTATAGTCATTTTCACAATATTCATTCTTCCAATCCAAGAACATGGTATATCTCTCCATCTGTTTATGTTATCCTTGATTTCTTTCATCAGTGTTTTATAGTTTTCTGAGTACAGGTCTTTTGCCTCATTAGGTACATTTATTCATAGGTATTTTATTCTTTTTGTTGCCATGGTAAATGAGATTGTTTCCTTAATTTCTCTTTCTGATCTTTCATTGTTAGTGTATAGGAATGCAAGAGATTTCTGTGCATTAATTGTGTATCCTGCAACCTTACCAAATTCATTGATTAGTTCTAGTAGTTTTCTGGTGGCATCTTTAGGATTTTCCATGTATAATATCATGTCATCTGCAAACAGTGACAGTTTTACTTCTACTTTTCCAATTTGTATTCCCTTTATTTCTTTTTCTGCTCTGATTGCCATGGCTAGGACTTCAAAAACTATATTGAATAATAGTGGCAAGAGTGGACATCCTTGTCTTGTTCCTGATCTTAGAGGAAAGGCTTTCAGTTTTTCACCATTGATAATGATGTTTGCTGTGGGTTTGTCATATATGGCTTTTATCATGTTTAGGCAGGTTCCCTCTATGCTCACTTTCTGGAGAGTTTTTATCATAAATGGGTGTTGAATTTTGTCAAAAGTTTTTTCTGCATCTACTGAGATGATCATATGGTTTTTATTCTTCAGTTTGTTAATATGGTTTATCACATTGATTGTTTTGCATATATTGAAGAATCCTTGCATCCTTGAGATAAATCCCTCTTGATTATGGTGTATGATCCTTTTAATGTGTTGTTTGATTATGTTTGCTAGTATTTTCTTGAGGGTTTTGCATCTATGTTCATCAGTGATATTGGTCCATAAATTTTTTGTGTGTGTGATATCTTTGTCTGGTTTTGGTATCAGTGTGATGGTGACCTTGTAGATAGAGTTTGGGAGTGTTTCTCCTGCTTCAGTTTTTGGAAGAGTTTCAGAATGATACTCTTCTCTAAATGTTTGATAGAATTCGCCCATGAAGCCTGTGATTGATCTGTTTATATTTTCTAATTCTTCCTGGTTCAATCTTCGAAGGTTGTACATTTCAAAGAATTTGTCCATTTCTTCCAGGTTGTCCATTTTATTGGCATAGAGTTGCTCGTATTAGTCTCTTATGATCTTTTGTATTTCTGCGGTGTCAGTTGTAATCTCTCCTTTTTCATTTCTAATTTTATTGACTTGAGTCCTCTCCCTTTTTTTCTTGATGAGTCTGGCTAAAGGTTTATCAATTTTGTTTATCTTCTCAAAGAACCAGCTTTTAGTTTTATTGATCTTTCCTATTGTTTATTTGTTTCTATTTCATTTATTTCTTCTCTGACCTTTATGATTTCTTTCCTTCTACTAATTTTGGGTTTTCTTTGTTCTTCTTTTCCTAGTCACTTTAGGCGTAAGGTTAGATTGTTTATTTCAGATTTTTCTTGTTTATTGAGGTGAGCTTGAATTGCTATGATCTTCCCTCTTAGAACTGCTTTTGCTGTGTCCCATAGCTTTTGGATCATCGTGTTTTCATTCTCATTTGTTTATAGGTATTTTTTTTTATTCTTTGACTTCTTCAGTGGTCTCTTGGTTATTTAGCAGTGCACTGTTTAGCCTCCATGTATTTGTATTTTTTTTTACTGTTTTTTTCCTTTAATTGATTTCCAATCTCATAGCATTGTGGTCAGAAAAGATGCTTGATATGATTTCAATTTTCTTAAAATTACCAAGGCTTGATTTGTGACCCAAGATATGATCTATCCTGGAGAATGTTCCATGAGCACTTGAGAAGAAAATATATTCTCTTGTTTTTGGATGGAATGTCCTATAAATATCAGTTCAGTCCATCTTGTTTAATGTGTCATTTAAAGCTTGTGTTTCCTTATTTATTTTCATTTTGGATCATCTGTCCATTGGTGAAAGTGGGGTGTTAAAGTCCCCTACTATTATTCTGTTACTGTCGATTTCCCCTGTTATGGCTGTTAGCATTTGCCTTATGTATTGAGGTGCTCCTACGTTGGGTGCATAAATATTTACAATTGTTATATCTTCTTCTTGGTCCCTTGATCATTATATAGTGTACTTCTTTCTCTCTTATAATAGCCTTTATTTTAAAGTCTATTTTGTGTGATATGAGAATTGCTACTCCAGCTTTCTTTTGATTTCCATTTGCAAGGAATATCTTTTTCCATCCCCTCACTTTCAAGCTGTATGTTTCCCTAGGTCTGAAATGGATCTCTTGTAGACAGCATATATATGGATCTTGTTTTTGTGTCCATTAAGCCAGTCTATGTCTTTTGGTTGGAGCATTTAATCCATTTACATTTAAGGAAATTATGGATATGTATGTTCCTATTCCCATTTTCTTAATTGTTTTGGGTTTGTTATTGCAGGTCTTTTCCTTCTCTTGTGTTTCCTGCCTAGAGAAGTTCCTTTAGCATTTGTTGTAACTGGTTTGGTGGTGCTGAATTCTCTTAGCTTTTGCTGGTCTGTAAAGGTTTTAATTTCTCCATTGAATCTGAATGAGATCCTTGCTGGGTAGAGTAATCTTGGTTGTAGTTTTTTCCCTTTCATCACTTTAAGTATGTCCTGCCACTCCCTGCTGGCTTGCAGAGTTTCTGCTGAAAGATCAGCTGTTAAACCTTATGGGGATTCCCTTGTATGTTATTTGTTGCTTTTCCCTTGCTGCTTTTAATATTTTTTCTTTGTATTTAATTTTTGATAGTTTGATTAATATGTGTGGTGTGTTTCTCTTTGGGTTTATCCTGTATGGGACTCTCTGTGCTTCCTAGACTTGATTGACCATTTCCTTTCCCATGTTAGAGAATTTTTTGACCATACTCTCTTCAAATATTTTCTCAGACCTTTTCTTTTTCTCTTCTTCTTCTGGGACCCATAGAATTCGAATGTTGGTATGTTTAATGTTGTCCCAGAGGTCTCTGAGACTGTCCTCAATTCTTTTCATTCTTTTTTCTTTATTCTGCTCCCTGGCAGTTATCTCCACCATTTTATCTTCCAGCTCGCTTCTCCATTCTTCTGCCTCAGTTATTCTGCTATTGATTCCTTCTAGAGTATTTTTAATTTCAGTTATTGTGTTGTTCATCACTGTTTGCTCTTTAGTTCTTCTAGATCCTTGTTAAATGTTTCTTGTATTTTCCCCATTCTGTTTCTGAGATTTTTGGATCATCTTTACTGTCATTACTTGGAATTCTTTTTCAGATAGGTTGCCTATTTCATCCTCATTTATTTGGTCTTGTAGGTTTTTACCTTGTTCCTTCCTCTGTAATATTTTTTTGTTGTTTCATATTTTTGATGGGTGGGGCTGTATTCCTGTCTTACTGATTGTTTAGCCTGAGGCATCCAGCACAGGAATTTGCTCACAGTTGGATAGAGCCTGGTGTTGATGCTGTGATGATGACCTCCAGGAGGCCTCACTCCAATTAATATTCCCTGGGGCATGTGGTTCTCTATTATTACAGCAGTTTGCACTTGGCACTCCCACCACAGGAGCTTGGGCCCAACCCTCGGCCTGGAAACCAAGATCCTGCAAGCTGCATGGTGCAGCAAAAAAAAAAAAAAAAAAAAAAGAAAAGGAGCAGTAAAATAACAAAGAGTAAAAAGCAAAATAAAATTAGAAAAATAAAAAATATGTTAGGAAAAATATAAATATAATTGAATAACCTGTAACAAGGTAAAATAAAACCATAACTGAATAAAGAAAAAAATAAAAAGGGGAACAAGCCAAAAGGAGAGAACAATAAGAAGGTATAAAGAATAAAATAAAATTAGAAAAATAAAAGATTTATTAGAAAAACTAAAAATATAAATGAATCAACAAGGTGAAACATAACTGCAATCTAAAAGTGGAAAAAGAAAAAAAAAAGCCTTGGCTATGGGAGTGGAGTTTAGGTGGGGATGGAACTTAGGCAGGAGTGGGGTTTATGGTGGGGCTGGACCTAGGCTCAGGATCCCAGCAGTCAGAAAAGGCCTTGGGGGCGGGGCCTAGGTGGGGCACATTCAAGCATGGGGCAGGGCCTCTGCTTAGGATCTGCTCAGAAGGGGAGAGGCAGCATGTGGAAAGGAGGGCCTACCTAGTGTGGAGTTCCAGAGTTTGGAGGTAGGGCCCCGAGTGAGGGTGTGTGGGTGGGGTTTAGGGGGTCTCAGAGGGGGTCTCCGAGTGTAGAGGTGGGGCCCTGGTGGGGTGTGTAGGGATGGGGCTTGGGCTGTGTGGGGCAAGAGAAAGGCTCCAAGGGCAGAGGAGTAGGCCCGGGAGCCCAACAGGCTCCCCAGTGCCTAAGTGGACAGGGAAAGCACTGGCCCCTTTCCCTTCCATTCCTCCGCACCCCTCAGTCTCCCCCAGGGTCTCCCCCAGTCTTTGTTGCTGGAGCCCTAACCATGGGTGGGTCCTGCTGAGTGTAGGAACTCCTTCCCTCCCGCAGCCGCCCTTCAGGGGTGCCAGTCCTGTAGGCCCAGCCTTTACTTTTGCTCCCCCTTCTCTCCCTCCCTCTGCCTCAGGACCCATGTGGTTGGAGGGGGCCTTGGTGGGCAGAGGATCAGGCCCGGGATCTGAGTAGGCTTCCCAGGGGCCCAAGTGGGCAGGGGTAACGTGGCCATGCTCCCTTTTGATCCTCTGTCCTCACAGTGGTCTCCCAATTTCCCCCTTCGGGTGTGGGATCCCTTCCCCTCCCCCAGCCGCCCTTCAGGGGCAACAGTCCTGTCCCGCCTCCACTTCTCCTCTCCCTTCACTCTTCCCAGGCCCCACGTCCTACCTGGTCACTGGGGGTTCCTCCCGTCCCCTTAGGTTTCCGTGGTCCCCCACCAATGCCTGATTGGTGCCCTAGTTGGGTGGAGATGCGAATTCCATGTCTTCCTAGTCCTCCATCTTGACTCTGCCACTCCTGGGCTTTTGGTTTTTAGACAATCATGCACTTATTCTCCATTCCCTCTCCCCATGTCTCACACATCAGGCTCCTGCATTATCCTTTTTCTTCAAAACCTCTAATATCTAATTTTCTCCTCTCACGCTCAGCTGCTGACCTTTTGTTTTCTTTTCACTGAGAAAACAGTAAACTACAAGAACTTCTGCAAGTTCCCAATTCCCATATATATGCATTTCTACCCATATCATCTGCTTCTCTCCTACAGTGGCTGAACTGACCTCGTTCTTAGCTAAGGCCAACCCTTTCTTTTATGTGTTTAGTGCTACCTTCTTATCTCATTATTTTCTATCCTGTACCATTTAAACTACGAGAACTTCTGCAAGTGCCCAATTCCCATGTATATGCATTTCTACCCATATCATCTGCTTCTCTACTACAGTGGCTGAACTGACCTTGTTCTTAGCTAAGGGCAACCCTTTCTTTTATGTGTTTAGTGCTACCTTCTTCTCTCATTATTTTCTATCCTGTACCATTTATTCACTGTTCAAATACACTTTTATTACTTCTATTTTAAATGCTATGCATAACAAAACCACTCCCCTCCCCAGAAACCAGCTCTTTGAAAACTTTCTACCTGCAGTTCTCTTAAATTCATCCAGATTTTCACCTCTCAACCCTTACCAAGATTCCCAATATCTTCTATATTAATACTTAGAATAATTAATTCCCAGACGTGATTTTATTCAGCCTACTAACAATGTTTGACGTTTTTTGGTGGTTATGCTGCTAACAACATTTGACATGATTGGTCATTATATCCTTCTTGAAAGACTCAGTTCATTTGTTCACGGCACATTATCTCTTGATTCTCCTACCCACTGCTGCTATTTCTAAGGTTTTTTGTGGGTTATTTTTTTTGTCCCCCCCCCCCCCCCACAGCTCACAAAGCCGGCATCTAAATGTTGAACTGACTCAGAGCCCAGTTCTCTTACTGTTTCTCTCATATATTTGTACAAAAGCCCTAGGTAATCTTATCTGGCCTCACAGCTTTAAGTTGTAATATGGTGCTAACTCCCAAATGTATGTATCCAGACTCATCTTCTCCTCTGAAATGAGATCCATATTTTTAATCACCTACTTAAATTTTTATTTGATATATAGTATACATATCAAACATAACATATCCAAAACTGATCTCTCAACGAATCTCCTTAATGAGCTCCTACAGAAAACTTTCTCATGTTAGTAAAAGTCAACTAAAACTTCTCAGTTGTTCTGACCACAAAAATCTTGATGTTAACCTATTATAAACTGTTATTTTTTCTCTATCTTCATCTGCATTATATTATTTACAAAATCCACAAGTGTACATCCTCAGCACTGTCCCCTGTCAAAGTTCTGAACATCTCTTTCCTGGATTATTGCTTTTTCCTCCTAACTGGTCTTACCATTACAGCCCTTTCTCCACATCACTCTCAGCTTCATCATAGCAGGAGTGATTTTATTAAAATGTAAGACACATCATTTCATTCCCTGCTAAAATACCTGCATTCACCATTTATTTCACCCAGACTGAATGCTGACTTCTTGACAAGCTCTTACAGAATTCTCCACGAGCTGACTGACCATTTGTGGTTGTTCTCCCTCTTACTCACTCCCCTCCAGTCACTGTGGACCCTTCATGATTGTTCACACATATTCGGCACATTTTCATCCAGGTTTTTTGCTCTTAGTGACCTCTGTCTAGGTGAAATGCTTCCTTTTCCCTTACCCCCTGCCCAGAAAGTCAGACGACCTCTCAATTCCTCCAGGTTACTCAGGGAAATTTTTTCAAGAATATTCCCTTGGCCTATCTCAATGCCCAGAAAATTCACTCCTTTTTTTTCTTCATTGTTTCTCTCATAAATCCATAAATTTTCTTCATTTATATTTGTGTCGTTAGACTTCCTCACTAGAATGAACTAAATGTGTGATGGAATGGCGACAACTATAGTAATATTAATACCTACCATGTAGGGACTTCCCTGGTGGCTCAGTGGTTAAGAATCTGCCTGCCAATGCAGGGGACACAGGTTCGAGCCCTGGCCCAGGAAGATCCCACATGCTGCAGAACAACTAAGCCTGTGAGCCACAACTACTGAGCCTGCACTCTAGAACCCATAAGCCACAGCTACTGAGCCCATGCACCACAACTATTGAAGCCTACATGCCTAGAGCCCGTGCTCCACAACAAGAGAAGCCACTGCAATGAGAAGGCCACACACCACAACGAAGAGCAGCCCCCACTTGCTGCAACTAGAGAAAGCCCATGCACAGTAGTGAAGACCCAATGCAGCCAAAAGTAAATAAAATTAAAAAAAAAAACCTACCATGTAGTAAATGCTTGTATCATGGCTGGCAGGAAATAGAAGGCACACTGGAACTGGGTTAATTTCAGTGAATTATTATCCACTGAAGGGTCAAATGGAGAGAGAACAAGAATGCTGTAGAGAATGCCATCCCATTGGAGTTATGGCTTAGGTATTGGACTATAGCCAGCCCACGAGGGGAGATTCTGCAAGAAGGGAGATGGGAGAATGTATTATTTGATTACACTCGCCCTTCTCTCTCCTATAACATACAGGGCTTTCCATTGCCCAGGTCCAACAAGATGCTAGCTGGCAAATGAGCTATTTGATACAGTGGGGGTGATTTGGAGAGTAAATTGAAGATATGTAGCATAGCGTTCCATAAATAATGATGAGTGAATACTTCATTGGACATCTGGATAAATGCCTTTGGCACACAATTCTGTTTCCTAGAAGTATAATTACTACCCAAGGAAATGATATATTAATGTGGATACTTGCAATGTGGCATTCTAAAAACAAAGACAGAACCCTTACTGTCATCGCACCAACAATGTATAGGCTACCAATCTCCTACCATTCATATCATCAGAGATATAATTTGATGTTGTATTAGTTTCTTACTGTTGCTGTAACAACTTATCTGTAAAAAAGGACTTTGTGAAACAGCTCTCAAACAATGATGAATGGGAATTGGCATATAAACGTTCCAGTTTCCTTGCCCCTCAAGTGAGCTACTCTTAGGTTTGATCTAAACCGTTTCCAAGAAGTCCCCACCGGGTCTGAGACCCAGGTGGCCACAATGGAAATGTGGTTATGAATGCAAGCTGTGAGGGTTTCATGTTCTTCCATGTCTCACTTGCTTTTTTCCCCTATAGGTACTTTATCAGATTCCTCCAAAATTGTCCTCAAGCCTTTGTCTCAAGATCTGCTTTTGTGGAAATCCAACATTAGACATCCTTGTAATAACCCCCCAAAAAACACATGCTGTGGAACGTTGACCAGAGCAGGTTAACAGCTTTTCAAGCACATTCTATTTCAGCTTTATGTATGATAGTTTGTGTATGGGGTGGGGGATTTCAGAACTACTTACATAATAAGTTTTTATTTGTTTATACTTGTATGTACAGTAGCATTGAACAGTAAATGTAGAAATTTGTTGCTGCTGTATTTCAGTGTCATAGAGTGAGATGTGGGCTGACTATATTAGATCCTGCTTTCTCATCTTCTTTCTAACATGACTTTACTTTTAGATTAAGAGAATATCTATTAGTTCAGAGCTTCTCAAAGAAGACAGGCATATGTCCCTTCTAAATTAAACTTTTTTTATTGAGGTATAATAGACATTCTGGTTTCAAATGTTATACATAATGGTTTGATATTTGCATGCATTGCAAAATGATGCCCACAGTTAGTCCAGTTACCATCCGTCGTCATACAAAGTTAGCTTTTAGGATTTACTCTCTTGGCAGCTCTCAAGTAGGCACTACAGTATTAGTAACTATAGTCACCATGCTGTGCATTACCTCTCCATGACTTATAACCGCTAATTTGTTCCTTTGACCCCCTTCACCCACTTTTCTCACTCCACACCTCTCCCCTCTGGCTTGTTATATATGGTCTTTATTATGTTGAATTATGTTCCCTCTATACTCATTTTGTTTAGAGTTTTTTTCATAAATGGATGTTGAATTTTGTCAAATGCTTTTTTTTTTTTTTTTTGTGGTACACGGGCCTCTCACTGTCGTGGCCTCTCCCGTTGTGGAGCACAGGCTCTGGACGTGCAGGCTCAGCGGCCATGGCTCACGGGCCCAGCCGCTCCACGGCATGTGGGATCCTCCCGGACCGGGGCACGAACCCGTGTCCCCTGCATCGGCAGGCGGACTTTCAACAACTGCGCTACCAGGGAAGCCCCTCAAATTCTTTTGTCATCTACTGAGAATCATATGATTTACATCCTTCATTTTGTTAACTGAGTGTATCATATTGATAGATTTGTGAATATTGAACTATCCTTGCATCCTTGGAATAAATCTCACTTGATCATAGTATATGAACCTTTTAACAGACTGTGATTTGGTTTGCTAATATTTTGTTGAGGATTGTTGTATCAGTGTTCATCAGGGATACTGGCCTATAATTTTTTTCTTTTTTTTCTTTTTTGGTGATGTCTTTGTCTGGTTTCGGTATCAGGGTAATGCTGATCATAAAATGAGTGTGGAAGTGTTCTCTCTTCAATTTTTTTTGTAAGAGTTTGAGAAGGATAGGTATTAAATCTTTGAATATTTGATAGAAATCACCAGTGAAGCTGTCTGGTCCTGGCCTTTTATTTGTTTGGAGGCTTTTGATTACAGATTCAATCTCCTTACAAGTAATCAGTTTATTTAGATTTTCTATTTCCTCCTGATTCAGTCTTGGAAGATTGTATGATTCTAAGAGTTTATTTGTTATAGGTTGTCCAATTTGTTGGCATGTAATTGTTCATAGTAGTCTCTTACGATTCTTTGTATTTCTGTGTGGTCAGCTGTAACTTCTTTCATTTCTGATTTTATCTGAGCCTACACTTTTTTCTTGATAAGTCTAGCTAAAGTTTCATGTTTGCAAAGAACCAGTTCTTAGTTCGAGTTTTTTAGTCTTTATTTCTACTCTAATCTTTTCTTTTTCTAGTTCCTTTAAGTATAAAGTTAAATTGTTTATTTCAGATTTTTTTTTGTTTCTTGACATAGGCCTGTATTGCTACAAGTTTCCCTCTTAGAACTGCTTTTGCTGCATCCCACAGATTTTAGTATGTTGTATTTCCATTTTTATTTGTCTTAAGATATATTCTTATTTCTCCTTTGGTTTCTTTGTGGATCCAATGACTGGTCAGTAGTGTGTTGTTTAACCTCCACATATTTGTGATGTTTTTTCATTTTTTTCTTAGTGACTGATTTCTAGTTTCATACCATTGTGGTCGGAAAAGATGCTTAATATAATTTAAATACATTAAAATTCTTAAATTTACTGAGATTTGTTTTGTAGTCTAACATGATTTATCCTAGAGACTATCCCAGGTGCACTTGAGAAAAATGTGTATTCTGCTTTTGGATGAAATGTTCTGTATATATTCATTCTCTAACTGGTCTAACGTGTTGTTTAAGTCCAATGTTTCTGTAATGATTTTCTCTCTGGATGATGTATTCACTGATGTAAGTAGGCTGTTAAGTCCCCTACAATTACTGTATTGCTGTCAATCTCTCCCTTTAGGTCTGTTAATATCTGCTTTGTAAATTTTGGTGCTTCTATGTTGGGTGCATATATATTTCCAAATGCTGTATTTTCTTGTTGGATTGACTTCTTTATCATTATGTAATGCCCTTTTTTTTTGTCTTTTATTACAATATTTGTCTACTTTGTCTAATATGATTGTAGCTACACCATCTCTTTTCATTTCAATTTTAATGAAATATATTTTCCATCTCTTCACTTTGTGTGTGCCCTTTCTTCTGAAGTGCGTCTTTTGTAGGCAGTATATGTATTAGTGTTGTGGCTTTAATCTATTCAGTCACTCTGTCTTTTGATTGGTGCATATAGTCTAGTTACATTTAAAGTAGTTATTGATAGGTATTACTTATTGTCACTTTAATTGTTTTCTGGCTGGTTATGTAGCTTCTCTCTGTTTCTTCTCTTCTCTTATGGTTTGATGACTTTCCTTGGTATTATACTTAGGTTCCTTTCTCATTTTAATTTTTGTATCTACTATAGGTTTTTGCTTTGTGGTTACTGTGTGATTTATATATAACACCCTATGTGTATAACAGTCTACTTTAAGTTATTAGCAACTTAAATTTTAACTCATTCCAAAACTCTACATCTTTACCCCCTCCATGTTTTGTTTTTAATGTCATATTTTACATCTTTTTTATTTTGTGTATTATTTAACTATTGTAGTTTTAATTTTTACTAATTTTGTATATTAACTTTCATACTAGCTGTGTAAGTGATTAATCCACAACTTTTACTATATATTTACCTTTTTATTTTCCTATGTTTTCTCGTTATTAATTAGTGCCATTTCTTTTCAGCTTACAGAACTGCCTTTAACATTTTGCTTGTCTGGAAAATTCTTTAGCCTCCTTCCATTCTGAATGATAACCTTGCCAGATAAATTATTCTCAGTTGGAAGTTATTTTCCTTTCAGCACTTGGAATACATCATGCCACTACCTTCTTTTTTTTTTTTTTTTTATAAATTTATTTATTTATTTATTTTTGGCTGCATTGGGTCTTCCTTGCTGTGCATGGGCTTTCTCTAGTTGCGGTGAGAGGGAGCTACTCTTTGTTGTGGTGCATGGGCTTCTCACTGTGGTGGCTTCTCTTGTTGCGGAGCATGGGTTCTAGGCGCGTGGGCTTCAGTAGTTGTGACATGTGGGCTCAGTAGTTGTGGCTTGCAGGCTCTAGAGCGCAGGCTCAGTAGTTGTGGTGCACAGGCTTAGTGGCTCCACGGCATGTGGGATCTTTCCAGGCCAGGGCTCAAACCCGTGTCTCCCCTGCACTGGCAGGCAGATTGTTAACCACTGCGCCACCAGGGAAGTCCCATGCCCCTCCCTTCTGACCTGCAAAGTTTCTGCTGAAAAATCTGCTTCTTATGGGTTTTCCTTTTACATAGCAAGTTGCTTTTCTCTTATTGCTTTTTAGATTCTCTTTAACTTCTGCTGCTAATTATACTGTATCTTGGTGTGGCTCTCTTTTGGTTCATCTTATTCGAAACACTCTGGCTTGCTGGACCTACATGTCTGTTTGCTTCCCCAGGTTAGGGAAGTGTTTAGCCATTGTTTTTTCAAATAAGTTTCCCTGCCCTTTGTCTTTCCTTCTTCTGAGACCCCCCCCCCCATAATGTGAATGATACTCTGGTTGATGTGGTCTGAGAGGTTCCTTAAGCTATCTTTTATTTTTCTTCTGCTGTGTTTGGGTGAGTTCTGTTTTCCTATCTTCTAGATTACTGATCCAGTATTCTGCTTCATCTGTTCTGCTGTTGAACCCCTCTAGTGTATGTTTTAGTTCATTTATTGTATTCTTCAGTTCTGTGGTTTCCGTTTGGTACTTATAATTTTTATCTCTTTGAAGTTCTCACTGTGTTCACCCATTCTTCTCAGTTCAGTGAGCATTTTTATGACCATTGCTTTGAATTTTTTAACAGGTAGATTTTATCTTCGTTTCACTAATGTGTTTCTTTTTTCTGGGGTTTTGTCTTATTCTTTCACTTGGAACATATTCCTCTGTTTCCCTATTTTTCTTGACTCTGTGTTTGTTTCTTTGTATTAAGTGGAACAGCTACACGTCCCAGTCTTGAAGCTCTTGGTTGTCTCTCAAACTTTCATGGTTGTCTAAGCAGCCTGATTTGTTCTCAGTAGGTCCCCGTTATTGAGAGTGTGCCAAGACCTGTCTGTGTTCCAAGAGAAAGGATCTCATTTAGCACCTAGTTTCATGCTGGTGGGAAGCTAGACTTCAGGGAACAGCTTTTAAAGTAGGCAAATATATCCAGTTCTGTGGAGCTGCAGTCGTAAACCCTGCTGGCCTCCGGACCAGGACACCTGAAGGTGTTCCCCGGGTAACAGTTGGAAAAACTGGGGCCCCAGATGATTTTTGTATAAGCTCCTTTCTGGGAGGTACTGTTAAGCTATAGAAAAGTCAAGGAACTGTGCAAGGAAAGCTTCTCCCTGCTTACAGCCCCTGAGAGTGCCTTCATAGCCGCTAGGTGTGCAGCACACCTGAAGCCTGTCCCTCAGGCTGAAGCTCCAAGTGAATGGGCCTTTTTCACAGGAAGGCTGGGGCTGTGTTTCAGTCTGCTGTCTGTGCAGTGCCCTGGGGGTGGCAGCCTACCAGTAACTGGCTTTTCAATCGTTAAAACCCTGTGTTCCTGGAGCCCAGGAAAGCAGGCTCCCTTGGCCACCAGGCCAGGCGATCAAGTGGCCTCCCCTGTGGGGATCTGTGTGTACCTGCTCCTGCTGGCTTTAGTGAGGCACCTGGAGAGTGCGCAGACAGGGCACGCTCACTAGCTTCAGCGAGGCAGTGGGAAAGTGCCTTGACTGCACGCACACGCCGGCCTCAGAGCTGCAGAGGGTTAATGGCTTGTCGTGTGTCCGCTGGCTTCAGCTAGGGAGTAGGGCAGCCAGTGATTGCACTTGCTTCCCAGCCGGGGAGCAGGGGAGGACTGCAGCCACCCGTGCTCACCAGCTTCAGCAAGGTAGCGGCTAGTGCCACAGCCAGCTGCCCCCAGAGGCCTCAGCAAGGCAGCAGGAGGTTGCCGTGTCTGTGTGTGCCTGCCTACGCCAGCAGGGTAGCGGGGAGTGTAAAAATGTTGTCTGTGAGCACGTCTATCTCTGGAGATAGTTCTAACTGCCCACTTCCCCGCTAGCGATGCTTTAAGGTTAGCGAATGAATCTTCACATACAGTGTAGTTGCTTTTCAAACTGCTGCTTTAGCGCTGGATAGCCGGGCAAGGGAATTGCATGTCAGTCCTTTAAAGGAGGATCTGTTACCCACAGCCCTTTGGGTCCCTTGGATGTCGGCCCATTTGTTTTCTACATCAGATTTTTGGGGGGGCTCGTGTCTCTGGTGCAGGTCCTGAGGGTTGTGTTGCCTGCTGTGGGGCACAAATCTCTCACTCCTCTGGGAGGAGCTCCAGAACTTACATGAGATCCCTCCCTACTGTGGATTGTTGCTCTGGGGCTGGGGGTTTTGGTGAGACCCCATCTGCCTCTCCTGCCCATCCCACTGAGGTCCTGTGATTCTCTGTTGTGGAGGAGCAGGTTATCTGTTTCTCAGTTCTTTTTCAGCAGGAACTGTTCCATATGTAGCTGTAGATTTGGTGTGTCCCTTGGAGGAGTTGAGTTCAAGGTCTTCCTGTGTTGCCAACTTGGGCCACCCTCTCAACTTAAATTTCTGATGCCTGTCTTTTCAGATTATGTAAAACTGGGAGGAAAATAAATATTAGCTTTAAAGCATATCAAATTAATAGAAATGTATGGAAACACAGCCCTGATTCTGAAACCCTTGCAAATCGGTCAGTCACATGATATCTAGCTTTTTTTCTTAGTTAAGATCCACACTCATGTTTAAAATTATTCTATTATATCCTTTTCTCTATGACTGCTCTAAATACGTAAAGATGAAACATAGCAAAATATGTCTTTCTGTATAATATGTCACCTATATAGATATAAATATTATTGCATAGAGTGCTGCAAATTTAAACAGATAGCTTAATACCTTAAAATTAAGTTTATTAATTGAAAATCATTACATTAAATATGATTTAAAACATAGCTGTCCAATTATACCAATATAGCCATGTTTCCCCTCTTAAATTATATCTTCCCTTTTTAATTATTCATATACATTTTGATTCACTATTACAATCATTACTAAATGTATTAGGATTTAAAGTTGCATTTCTGAATACAACCCAACTTGAATTGTTTTATTAAAATCAAAATAAAATGTTAAAATAGTGTAAATCCTAATATACTATGTAGAACTTCTCTAGCCTAACGTGTAATTTTATTCAATGTATTTTTTGGCAGTTAAAATTGGAATCTATCATTAATTAAATTGGATTTTTTATCTCTGAAATGATAGCAGATTGAGAAACTACCTTTAATCAACTGACCAAAAGCAGGGTTTATTTTTTTTTCCAAAACCATTGTTCATCAGATCAAACAGACTTGATATATCTTTGATTAAAGACAGAATAGTTCTTACCAGATAACTAGTTTACCTTTTGAAGATTTTTTTACTCATAAGTTAATAATTAAAGAAGTCTGGATGACAAGTATCAATTCTTCATAAAGAAAAGATACTTAAAATATGAACAGCATTAAAAATATATAAATACAGTAGTATAATGTTTAGCTTTCTTAAATGGAGCTTGGATTTTATTTGTGTGTAATACAATGAAGTTAACTAGACTTTAAAATATATTCAGGAGGCAAGCAAAAGAAATTTTATTCATGTAAAACTTTATCTTTCCTAATTTTTGGTAGATATTTTCTTCACTTCAATAGTTTCTTCTAATTTTTTGAAAATCAATGGGTGGAATGAGCAGTGTTAAAATTATATTTAGGAACATATATATGTTCAGTGCATTCAGTACAAACATGTATATCTATCTATATACAGTGCATTCTTGCCATTCTCGTCCTTAAGTGAACCATGAGTCAAGCTTTTTTTTTTATTATTTGTACTTCATGAATTGATTACATTATTCTTCACTAGAAAGTACCATTTTTAGAATAAAAACGATTTTTGTAGAGAAAATGTCACTTCATTTTATTCCTGAATACCTAGTTAGGTTTCCTTTGAAGGCTTAGTGTCTCTGAAGCAATAGTCTTGTCTGAATAACTAGATAACAGTTTAGAACAGCTGCTCTCTTCAAACTACACTTTTACATTGTAAAAGCTTAAATTAATTGAATAGTAGTGATTTAGCTTTCAAAATACGGAGTAAAATCGGATAATTAGCAGATAATTAACAAAGTTGTAGACGAGAGAATCATTTAAATTGAGGATTTATGATTCCATTGGAATAAAAGCTACTAGTTCATTTCCTATTTTGTAGGCTAGACTCTGGGCCTAATTTTAAGCCATTTACATACTTAGGAGAGCAGTAAGGAAAAGTAATCTCTAGGTACAGTATGTTATCTGCTTTGGAAAAACACACAAACAGAAAATTGTGTCAGCATTCTATGCTATTTGATAGTATACATATTCTAGAAAGGCATATACCGTGGGTTATTTGAAAAATAGCAGAAGAACAGAAATTAAAAAATGATGGCTTTACCTAAGTTATGACTACCAATGAATGGGTTAAACAGCCTACATGAAACAAATTATCATTGTTTTATGCTTAGAAAAGTAATACATACTCATGCTGTAAATTTTTTTTTTTTTTTTGGTGTCCTGATATGCATACCCTGGTAGCAGTGGGGACTGAAGCCCATAATGATCTGAGCTACAAAAGCCAGGCCCTTTGTATTGAGGCATGACAATTGTGGAGTGCCATTGAAACTCCAGGGGTGCCTGTGAAATCAGCCTGAGCCATACTGTTTAGCTTTTTCTATACTTTGTTTTCCTTTTAAATTAATTTTTATTGAAGTACAGTTGATTTACAATGTTGTTAGTTTCTGCTGTACAGTAAAGTGAATCAGTTATACATATATCCACTCTTCTTTAGATTCTTTTCTCATATAGGCCATTACAGAGTACTGAGTAGAGAGTTCCCTGTGCTGTATAGTAGGTCCTTATTAGTTATCTTTTTATATATAGTGGATATGTCAATCCTGATCTCCCGATTTGTCCCCCTGCCTTTCCCCCTTGGTAACTGTAAGTTTGTTTTCTACATCTGTGACTCTATTTCTCTTTTGTAAATAAGTTCATTGTATCATTTTTTCAGATTCCACATGTAAGCAATATCATATGATATTTTGTCTCTCTCTGACTTACTTCACTCCGTATGACAATCTCTGGGTCCATCCATGTTGCTGTCTGTCCTGTTCTGCTTCCGTCACTCCCTTGCCCATTTTACTGGAGAACACTCTTCCAGTAAATCATTTACATAAAAACTCCCCTTTGAGGCCTGAGTCTAAGGAATGAGACCTAAAAAATATGAGATGATATTAACATTAGAAATATACATATTATGGAAAGGCCTCCAAAGTCAATCATAATTAATGATTTGATAGATATTCTTTATTTTTTGCTTTTCTATGTATGAACAAATACTTGGAAATTATTTCTTTCAAAATAGATGATTGTACTTTTACTGCTTAATGTGATTTTAATGTACTTTTTTTGAAAAAGAAATGTATATTTTATTTTTGTCAAATACTTATATATTATCTGCCAAGCATGGATTTAAGTACTTTATAAATGTTAACTCATATAATCATCATAAGTGACCCATGAGGCACAGAAAGGTTAAGGAGTTTGCTCAAGTTCACATAGTAAACTATGGAGCCAGGATACAAATCCAGGCAGTGAGGCTTCAGATGGCCCATAGACATATAAAAATGCCTTTGCATTCATTCTAAAGAACTGCATAATTAAAACAGTGAGATACCACTTTTTTTTTTGGCTGTATGTGGGCCTTTCACTGTTGTGGCCTCTCCCGTTGTGGAGCACAGGCTCTGGACGTGCAGGCTCAGCGGCCATGGCTCATGGGCCCAGCTGCTCCGCGGCATGTGGGATCTTCCCGGACCGGGGCACGAACCCGTGTCCCCTGCATCGGCAGGCGGACTCTCAACCACTGCGCCACCAGGGAAGCCCGTGAGATATCACTTTTGCCTATTATACTGGAAAAGATGAAACATTGATAGTTTGATTATAACCTATGCTGACAAGCTTGTGAATAAACAAGCATTCTCATATATTGAAGGTGGAACTGTAAATTTAACGGCACCTTTCTGAAGGCCAATTTGACAAAATTTCGGAAAATTATAAACGGGGTTATACACAAGGAGACTTACTCTAGTACTGATTGTAATGAATGTAGTTACTTTTTAAATTTTAAAATAGTCTTAGATTTACAGAACAATAATGAAATAGTACAGAATTCCTTATATATCCCACATTCAATTTCTCATAAGTAAGATGTTAATTCTGATGTTTCTCTAGCTGCTCCAGCTTTTTAATTTTTTTAATTTTCGATTAGAATTAGCATGGCATATCTTTCTAGGGTGCTTTACTTTTAACCTGCATCTTTATATTTTCTACAAGAAATCTACTTTAAATATATACTTCATATTTTTTACCTGCTCTGACAATCTCCGCCTTTTAAGTGGTGTATTTATACCATTCACATTTATAATGTTCATAACTAATACCTATTTATTGCATTTGCTCTGTTTTCTCTTTTGCTGTCTAGTTTTCATTGAGCACTTATATGATTCCATACTAATTTCTCTCTTAGCATATCAATTATATTTAATTTTATTTTTCAGTTGTTGCCCTAGAGTTTATAATATATATTTTAATTTTAAATTCACCTTTGAGTAATACTAATATATCACTTCACCTGTAGTACAAGTACCTTGTGACAATATCCCTAATTTCTCCCTTCTGTTTTTTTCTGCAACTGGTGTCATCCATTTCACTTATCCATATGCTATCATTACTCAGTACATTCTTACTACTGCTTTAAGCAGTTATATTTTATATTAAGAATAAGAAAAATGAAGGATTTTATTTTAATTCCATTTAATTATTTTCCAATAATCTTCCTTTTTTCATTTAACTGAGTTTCTGAACTACTTTTCCTTCTGTCTGAAAAAACTTAACATTGCTTTCAGGGAAGGTTTACTGGTGTGAATTTTCTCATTACTGTTTATGAAAATATCCTTCCTTATTTGAAGGTTGATTTCACTGTATTTAGAGTCATATGCTTTTTTTTTTTAACACTTTAAATAACTCCTCTAATTGCTTGCATAGTTTATGTCAAGAAATCAGTTGTAATTCTTTTCCTATTCTATAATTATGTGCCCCTCCCCGCTGCTTCTTTCAAAAACTTCCCTTGTGTCTGGTTTTCTACCTTTTGAGAAGAGTGAGCCTAAATGTATGGCTTTTTGTTTGTTTCTTGTATTTATCCTGTTTGGTATTCTCTGAGCTTACTGAATCTGTGGTTCAGTGTTTGTCTTTAATTTTAGAAAGCCCTCGGCTATTTTTACTTAAAATGTTTTGTCTGTTATGTTTTCTCTTTCTGTTTTCTAGTTGTGCATATATTACACCTTTTTGTATTGGATATTCTGTTCTGTTTTTTTTTTCCTTTTCTCCCTGCTTTGCATTTCAGTTTGGGAAGTTTCTATTCACTTATCTTCAAGTTGCTTGATTCTATCCTCAGCTTGTTTACTGACCATCAAAGGTATTCATCATTTCTATTACAGTGTTTTTGATTTCTAGCATTTCCCTTTGCCTCTTTCTTAGAACTTTCACCTACTTTCATTACCCTTGTGTTCATGCATGGTAGACTACTCTTTCCATTAGAGCACCTAACATATTATTCATAGTGATTTCAAATTTTTTATTAACAATTCCAACATTTGTGTCATATCTGCCTCTGGTCTAATGATTGCTTTGTTTCTTCAGACTGTTTTATCTTGCCTTTAGTCATGTCTTGCAACCTTGTAATTTTGTTGAAAGTCAGATATTATGTATCAGTTATGGCTATTGAGGCAAATAGACCTTTCTATTGTGAGGTTTTGTTACTCTGGCTAAGAGTTGGGCCCTGTTTAATATTTGCTTTGGCTATAGGTGCCAGAGGTTTCACATTTCACATTCCCCTGGTATCCTTGTTTTGTCTTATCTCTTGACTTTAGGCTTCCCTAGGTAATCTTCCTCAAAGAAAGTCTGTATCTTGCTGCTTTTCAACTACCACTGGTACTACACCGGTGCCCTATTGCTGTGGTAGTAAGGTGTGGGGTAGTGGAGGTGTTCTACAATCTTCTGTTCATGTCTCAGTCATTTACTGGGCTCATCCTTTGGAACTGTGACCTTCATAAGTCTTTCTCCTCAGTGGAATAGCTTTTTCCCCCCTCTAACCCCAGCTTCCTTCTCTGGTTGCAGCAGGCCCTGTCTATTACTTTGAAGCCTTGAGCTTTATTCATTGTAGGTTTTTGTTTTGTTTTGCCCTTCATGAGTCAGGAAGGATAAAAGGGGCTGCAGTCGGAGGAATGGTCTTTCCCCAGTAGAGATAAGTCTCTGGCAAAGTTGTCCCTGTGGAGAGTTATGGAGAAGTCTATGTGAAGTATACCAAGGAGACTTTATTTATGGCTCACAATGATTATTCTTCCCCTCCTTCCTGGAGCCATGTGGGGGACGTTCTTAGAACCTCATCATGAGAACCTAGTAGTTTTCCTACAGGTAGAGCCCACAAGAGTATAGGACACTTCTAAGACTGCTGTCCCCAGCAGCTTTTCCTTCCAACACAAGTCTACATTCATTCCCAAGCAGTTCATCAAAGTTATCATTTAAATGTTCCTAACAATTATGGTTCCAGCAGCTTCTGCTCCAGGTAAAGAGATTTTGGCTGGTTCTTATTAGATGAGCCTGTACCTCCAAATTTCAGGTGGCAGATTACCCTGCAATCTCTGTCCTCTTGTGGGTCCAGGAAGAGTTGCTTCTTTTCAGTCTGTCCAGTTTCTTGTGGTAAGGACAGGAGTGGTGACTTTTTTACATGTTGGAGCTGAAACCAGAACTGATATTGTTATATTTTAGATAGGGCTCTTCTTTCCACGGTATGAAATGTGGCCATATTTGTAAATATCTTATTTTTTCTCAGTTTCATAGCATTATGTTACATCATCTATGAATTTCATGATTTCATAATTAAGGTCAACTATTCCTATTTTTCAGAACTGTTACAGATTATATTCTTAATATTTTGTTTATTTCAATGGTATTTGGGAAAGGACTAGAGACCAATAGTTTAATATATATTGTTACCTTGAAACACAAAGTCAGCAATTTTGGGATATAAAAAAATTATCTGCCATGAAAAAAAGATTAATGGATTCTGTAGTAATCTTCATAGAACAAGTTTTGTATGAAACCCTTCAGAAAGTCAACTAAATTGTGACTAGTTCTTGAATCTTAAAATTAGGTAGAAATATTGGAAGTCAATAATAAAAATGTGATTATTAATGTGGAGGAATAGTTTTATAGATATTTATGTAAATTTGAAAACTGTTGCCTAGTTAAGCAGCAGCAAAAGGCTAAGATAAGTGTTCACAAACACTTTTACGATGTAAAACGAATAGTTTAGCAGAATAAAGATTATGCTGATTGTCTGAATGAGCATAAAAGTTAAAATTAAATTAAAATTGAAATAAATTAAGGAAATGCATTAGAATGTGGAATCTATTTAAAGGTAGATGTTTGAATATGTTCAACACATGTAGTAAGATGATATAAAAATGAAGAAAATTATGAAAAGAAACTATTGAGTTTTAAAACTCTGAAATAAATTGATAGTGGGTTTTTCCCCCAAATGTCTTTTTCTTCTTTATATGTGTTGACTATTTCAAAAACCAAATACAGCTTAAAAAAAAAGTGACACTAGCCCTTAAGGAATATCCAATTGTGAAAACAAAATAAAGCTCTATAAATATAATACACACATACATAAAACATAAGTGTAACCATAAATATAGTTGTCAGAATTTATGTGGATACCTGTGGGAAAACAGTGCGCATGTGGATTTGACTGTGTTACAGACTGAATTTAAATGTAATGACTTTTACTAATTTGCAGTCTATCTAAATTTCCATTCAGTAGGAGGCTGTAATCTAATTTATAGTTGTTGTCAAAATAAATTAGAATGGTCTGAGGTTGGAATGTAAAATATTTTTGGCATAAACATTTAAAAATGACCACAATTGTATGTGGTTTTTTTTTTTTTTTTGATTTTTGGGCTTTTTTGGCCCCCCCCCTTTTTTTTTTACTGATGCTTTTAAAAATGGTAATTAAGCACATATATATTTGGGATTCTAATCTGCACTGAACGATATGGTTTAGTATCAAGAAGTATAGGACATAAACTAAGTATAACTCAAGTGATGCTACCTTACCAGAGGAACTAAAATGTTCATAAAACG
This sequence comes from Lagenorhynchus albirostris, assembly GCF_949774975.1. Taxonomy (NCBI): domain Eukaryota; kingdom Metazoa; phylum Chordata; class Mammalia; order Artiodactyla; family Delphinidae; genus Lagenorhynchus; species Lagenorhynchus albirostris. Next base: position 31,083,199 of record NC_083115.1, on the reverse strand, counting down.
ACAATGAGTAGCACAGTCAGCTTAAAATTACGACCTAATTTTTGGACTGCTTTTCCAGTGGTGGAAAAGCACTGGTCTGGAGAGCAGTGGTCTTCAAAATGGGGTCCACATATTTCTGAGGGTATGCCAAAATGTCCTGAGTATGTACATACAGATAACTTAAAAGACGTTAACATCACATCTTCAACCTCTGTACATACTTTTCTTAAAATTAATCAGCCAGGTTATACCAGCATTTACCCATTTTCTAAAGAAAGGCATTTCTTCTTTCTTAGTCTAGGCATTGCCCTGAGTGTAACATATCCTGGAGCAATGTATAAAGAAGATGCACTGCATACTGGTGTTTGTATTGAGAAAATGTGAGACTAGTGACTAGGAAACACATTTATTTCAAGTCAAGTGGTCTTCAACTCTTGGCTCAGGGCAAAAATTGAGTAAAACCAGGACCAAGCTATTAACCAATGAAACATAGGGTTTATTTTTGATGGTAGAGTACTATATGATTTTTGAGTTTTAAATCAGTAGGGGTTTAAATAACTGTGACACTGCTATGTCACAGCACATTTCTTTCTGTTTTACTTATTTATGTGACGAAGTTTTCTCACTGGTTATGGTAACAAAGTTGAAAAAGAAAAGTAGAGTTGATGCAGAACACTGCCATATTCAACCAATAAATAATATTGACTTAGAGATCCATAAACTAAATTCAAAGGCTTATTAACTTAAGATGTATTTTGAAAAAATGTTCATTTCATTTGTATTTAATATTTATGCATGACATAGGCATTTATTTAAACCAATTATATACATAAGTAATAATTATTACTACTTAATCCTGAGAAAATTTATTTAAATATTTGACCCTTATAATTACATGAAATAATGAGTGTACACATAGGTACACATACATAAATGCAGTTTAATATGTATATATATTTTTCTAGAGAAAATCAATCAAATATTTTAAGCATAAAACAGTTTAAATTTTTGGAATTATAAATATGCCTTCAAAGAAAAGCAAGAATGACCTTTTTTGGGTCTTACAGAGACTTTTGACATAGTTTTTAAATTAATGAAATATGGTACCAAATAGCTATGATACATAAACTTGATTACATTTTAAATAATATAATAATTTTTGTTTAGAATCACCATATATACAATATATCAGAAATTATTTACTTATAACTGCTGAATTTTGTGAAGAAAAATTTGACAAATTATACGTGCAAGGGATTTGACAGTTTGTAAAGTTCTTTAAGGGGTAGTTATATAAAATATTCAAAGCTACTGCTGTACATAATATAAGAGCAAGGATCTAGATCTGGTGAGAAGAGATCAGTGAGATGGGGGACATAAGGTGAGCACTGAGGGAGAGGTGTCATCAGTCTTAGAGACAAGCAAGTGATGGGGGTAAGTATCTGGATAGATAGGAGTGTAGACATTATAAGGAGATCCAGCCATAAAATAGTGTGTCAGAACTATGTGATGGGATTGAAATGCTGGTGTCCTGCAAAATTATGGAAATCCTTAAAAATTAAACAATTTTGGGTTTGATTTATGAGCAAGTTAATATCTTTTGAAAGTTTTTGAGCTTGAGAGTTCAAGCATTATATTAACAATTGTATTTATATATAATTTTACTTACATATTGATTGATAAATGATTTATATAGTATACACATAATTATAATAACCACTGTATTGTCACAGTTTCTCTTAATAATTATAATAAGTATTATATTATTTTTAGCTATGACATAAATTTCTATCCAATCATTTAAGGAAAATAAAAATCACTGTGTTCACACAGTGTTGCTGAGAGTATCAGGAAGATTCAGGTAAAAGAGTAGAACAAGCCTGAAAGCTGTGTCAGAGGAGAACTGTTAAGGGGCATTTATATAATCCCAGGGATATTTAGAAAATATGGTATCACTTATGTTGCTTTCAACAATATAACATGGGGCTTCCCTGGTGGCGCAGCGGTTGGGAGTCCGCCTGCCAATGCAGGGGACACGGGTTCGAGCCCTGGTCCACGAAGATCCCACATGCCGCAGAGCAAACTAAGCCCGTGTGCTGCAACTACTGAGCCTGCTCTCTAGAGCCCGTGAGCCACAACTGCTGAGCCTGCGAGCCACAACTGCTGAAGCCCGCACACCTAGAGCCTGTGCTCCGCAACATGAGAGGCCACCGCAGTGAGAAGCCCGTGCACCCCGACGAAGAGTAGCCCCCGCTTGCCGCAACTAGAGAAAAGCCCATGAGCAGCAACAAAAGACCCAGCACAGCCAAAAATAAATTAAAAAAACAACAACAGTATAACATAACATTCCTTTCCAAGAAGTTAGGTGTCTTCACTAGGTAGCCAAAAGCTTCACATTCCTCTTTTTATGATCTTTCTCACATTCAGGTTAGCACCTGACATACGGTCCTGCTCAGTAATCTAGGTATATTGTTAAGGAATTGTTAAGTAAAAACTGATTCAGTACAAATAGTGGTTATCCTTATAGTTAGTACCATATAGGCTGTGGTTATTGCTTGCAAAATTAATTTTCACTTATATCAAAATGCCTGCACTTAAACCCAGCACCATAAAACAAACGAAAGGAGGGCCAGAGGGGAAACAAAGATTTTGAAGACTTTACTTCAGAACTGAAAGTAGGGGAAAAAAACAAGACTACAAGTGATCTCTTCGGACACAGTGCATAAAAAAACAAGACAAAGGCCAACCCTTGGAAAATTCCCAGGGGCAAGACAGAGCAAAACTAGCCAAGGGATAAAACAAATCAATCATTAGAGTCATGTTGAAAGGCATTCAGAATACTGTATTGATAGTACAGGCAGGGCAAAACAAAAAACAAAACAAAACCTACATTTAAAGAAGACCATGATTAGCAGTGACAAAAGAGAAAAACACAGAGCAATGGTTCTGAGCGAAAAACCATCTGAGGATTCTGGTGTGAAACAAGAAAAAGATCATATCAAACTTTATTGACCCAAATCCGTAACTGCACTATAATTGTGTGGCTTTCCAAATAAGAAGACCCATCTAAGCACTGAGATAAAGGAGTTCCACTTAGAACACAGCCTGGTTCTCAACACCAGGGAATATATAATCTGGAATTTCAGACTGAGAGTGCCGAAAATATTGATGCGTACCTGTGTTTGAAAAAACGTGCCTTCAACTTTTTAAAAAACTAGGTTGACATTAACCTGGTGATGTGAGAATACTGACTTCAGGTGCAGATCAATGCATTCTTAAAATAGTGTCTGATAATTTAGAATGGTTATTTAGCTGCCCTTTACATTGACTCCAGAAGAGCATATTGTACTAAAAAATATTTGATCTTATTTTTTCCCAAAGATACAACCATAATGTAAGAAGAGAACTGGGTAGATACTGAAAAATTATGGGCTATTTCAGTAAAAATCAACATCTTTTAGATAGAAAAGCAGCATTCAATGCCAATAAACATAATTGAAATATTCAAAACTTGTGTATCTATTTGAACAAGATAGCTTTTATTCTGCCTCCTATCAGTAACTTATATGATGCTTAACATGGTATGAGAACTCTTCTAGATGCTTAAAGGAGTAAACAATATAATTACTATAATTACCACATGAAATAGATGATAAAATTCCTAGCTGTTTGCTTTTTCTTTAAAAATTAGCATGCAAAATAAAAATAGGATTGTAAGTATGTATAAAAACTGCAATATATATCTGTTTTAAAGTCATTAGGAAATAGTGATAAGTCAGTCTGAGGTAAAGACAAACTTTTTTTCACAAGGGAAATACTTCTACATCTTTATCTTACTAGTAGTAAAGCTGAGACAGATTTATTTTACATGTATAAAAAGAAAAGATTGCATTTTTGTTGTCAAGTGATAACAATTTCACTGTAACCTTCAAGACTATCTTGTGTTACTTTTAGACAAGATGGATGTGTTACTAAAATAAAATGATGGATAAGCTGAGATACTGTGGAAATACAAATCATGGAAAAAGGAAGTTCAAGGGAAGTGAAAGTATTAAAAGTGAGATTGATTGCTCTGGCAGTAAGTAATAGTGGATTTCAAACATTTTAAGTAGATCCTCAAGACCTCCAACATTTACATATGGAAGTTCAGGATCACATATTGTTTAAACTTTGAAACTGCACATGTATCCAGTATCATATTCGTTATGGCACTTCCATCATGATGTTTATACGAAGTAGGGTGGCTAAGAATGAATTTATTCAATCTAGCACTTAATAAAAGGCAAATTAACTAACTATATTGTAACATAAAAGATCGTGTATTACTGTAATTCATTGCGACGTCTTCTGCCCAAGAACCCACAAGCAGTAGGTCACTGAGATGGAAAATGAATTGCTGCAGTATGCTGTTTGAGGTGTGGAATAAGGGTGACGGTAGTCAAAGAGGCATTCCCATAATGATCCTTCTATAGCATTACCTCTTACATCTTCAGTACAGATAACAACTTTTTACCATATAAGTTTTTTGGACTAAACCCCTTTTTGGCATAAATGCTTTTTTTTAACCTCAAACATACTAGACTATATACCTTATAAAAAGTCATATGTTGGGCCTCCCTGGTGGCGCAGTGGTTGAGAGTCCACCTGCCGATGCAGGGGACACGGGTTCGTGCCCCGGTCCGGGAAGATCCCACGTGCCACGGAGCGGCTGGGCCCGTGAGCCATGGCCGCTGAGCCTGCGCGTCCGGAGCCTGTGCTCCGCAACGGGAGAGGCCACAGCAGTTAGAGGCCCACGTAACGCAAAAAAAAAAAAAAAAAAAAAAAAAAAAAAGTCGTATGTTGACATTTGGTCTTAGGTGAAAACCCACTCATCAATTTACTTGACACGCCAGTGGTTGAGCAAAATACTTGAAGCACAGCTATAGAGTGAGGCTATCAAGGCAGTGCGGTAAGAAGGTTCAGGCCCTTGTTGCCCACAGCAACACTAAAGACGCAACTGGAGAGGAGCTGAAACTCGAAAATGGTCAGTCAAGAAAATGACGCATTCGAAATGGACGGCATTTTACTAGCCCCTGCTCCGACCCCTCAAAGTGCAGCACGGTGGGGTGTATGAGACGACCCTCTGGCCCATTTCCCTCCTTTTTAGTTGCAGGGAACAGAGTAAACCTTATTTACCCTGTTCTAACCTGCTTGGGGGCTACCTGAGGGATTGGTTTCTGTTCCACCTAACTGAAAACTCTGACGGGGAAATCTGCATAGCTGGGATTTCAGGCTCTGAAAAGCTATGGGAAGCAGTGGGCACAGCCTGTGAAAGCCGAAAGGGGCTACAGACCCGCAGTCAGCGGGGACAAAAGATTATGGGTAGAGTAATAATAGAACATCTAAGGTACTGAGAAGAAGATTGGGAGAGAAAAGTCATTTTAAAACATATTTGTATATGGGGAATGGGCAAAAGAACACACAGAAATGTGGAGGGAGGCATGGCCAGAAGAGATGTTAGAAGATTTTACACCTTGGAACCAGGTTGATCCCAAGGCTCAGAACATGCCCTGCTAACTAATGAAATTCTTCCCTAGCACAAAGCAAGTTTGTAAAGACTGGGAGAGGTGACTGTTTTTCGTTTTACAGAATGCCAATTTTCAACAAAAATCACAAGGCTTACAAAGAAATGGGAAAACGTGACACATTCATAGGAAGAAATAAAGTGGTAGATACTGTTCTTGAAGAAACACAGAGGGGGACATTCCTACTGATCTTAAAGAAAAACGTCCAGAATATATAAAGAAAACCCAATACTCAACAATAACAACAAATAAGTGAACAGTCTAATTCAGAATTGGGCAAAGGACTTGTAAAGAACTTCATCAGTGATGGAAGAACATGAAAGCATTGCTATAATCTCTAAAATATTTTTCTCCAAGTGTAACTCTTGGTATTCTGTCACTTGCCAAAATTTGAGCATTTCAACATAAATTTTTCAAATAAGAAATGATAGTCGTTAAGAGTTGCCATTGTTTAAGATACTCATGTAATTCAGTGACTAGACTGAAATCTTTGACTAAATTGACTTTCTCAAGGTAGGAACCCCAATATGAGCCAGTCTTGTCATTTGCATTTTTGAGGTAAGAAAACTCTAATTTAGAAGTTTGAATAACTTGTTCAAACCACACGACTAAACTGGTTAAGTGAAGACTTGAATTATTTACTTTTCTCCCTTAACACTGGTTTAACTTCAGATACACTAGCAATAGCAATAACCAATATTAACAATAGCATTCTGCCATTAACAACAGGATGTCTATATGTTGTGCTTCCGTTTCCCAAGTTTGTAGTAGTCCTATCACATGACCTTTAAAGAAGCATTTATTTTTTAAAAGTAAATTAGATTTTCTGTACAAACAAAAAATGGAAACTAAGACATTTAAGTTACTTCAAACATGAGACAACATTTATCGTCACTTCCATAATTTATTAGCAATAGAATAAAACGTAGTAAGTTTAATTATAGCTCATATTTTAGGATTTTTTATTGTCTGCTGCTTTTAGACAAATGTGTGATCTTTCCCATGATTCTTAGTTCAGGCTATCATAAGACCAATACTATTAGCAGGAATAGTCATGTGGGCTTAGTTGGCATTCTTCATAGAAATTTCAGTACACCACAGGCTACAGAAGACATTATTTGCAGAGTAATTACATATTCTGTTTCCTGGGACAATGTCTTCTATATATAGAACTGAATATTGTTAGATGACTTGTGTCATTTTAGAAGACTTATAACGCAGGTTTTTTAAAAAAAATTTATTGGGGTATAGTTGATTTACAATGTTGTGTTAGTTTCAGGTGTACAGCAAAGTGAATCTGTTATACATATACATATATACATTCTTTTTTTAGATTCTTTTCCCATATAGGCCATTACAGAGTATTGAGGAGAGTTCCCTGTGCTATATAGTAGGGCCTTATTATCTGTTTTATATATAGTAGTGTGTATGTGGCAATCCCAATCTTCCAATGTATCCCTCCCCCCCTTACCCCCTGGTAACCATAAGTTTATTTTCTACATCTGTGACTCTGTTTCTGTTTTGTACAATAGATAAGTTCACCTGTAGCCTTTTTTAAGATTCCACATATAAGCGATATCATATGATGTTTGCTTTTCTCTGGCTGACTTACTTCACTCAGTATGACAATCTCTAGGTCCATCCATGTTGCTGCAAATGGCATTATTTCATTCTTTTTTATGCTGAGTAATATTCCATTATATGTATGTATGACATCTTCTTTATCCATTTCTCTGTTGATGGACATTTATGTCTTGGCTATTGTAAATAGTGTTGCAATGAACACGGGGGTGCATGTATCATTTCGAATTATGGTTTTCTCCATATATATGCCCAGGAGTGGGATTGCTGGAGCATTTGGTAGTTCTGTTTTTAGTTTTTTAAGGAATCTCCATACTGTTCTCCATAGTGGCTGAACCAATTTACATTCCCACCAACAATGTAGGAGGATTCCCCTTTCTCCACACCCTCTTTCAGCGTTTATTGTTTGTAGGTTTTTGATGATGGCCATCCTGACTGGTGTGAGGTGATAACCTCATTGTAGTTTTGATTTGCATTTCTTTAATAAGTAGTAAAGTTGAACATCTTTTCATGTGTTTGTTGGCCATCTGTATTTCTTCTTTGGAGAAATGTCTATTTAGGTCTTCTGTCCATTTTTTGATTGGGTTTTTTGTTTTTCTTATACTGAGCTGCATGAGCTGTTTGTATATTTTGGAGATTAATCCCTTGTCAGTTGCTTCGTTTGCAAATATTTTCTAACATTGAGGGTTGTTTTTTCTTCTTGTTTATGGTTTCCTTTGCTGTGCAAAAGCTTTTAAGTTTAATTAGGTCCCATTTGCTTATGCTCATTTTTATTTTCATTACTCAAGAAGGTAGATCGAAAAAGATCTTGCTGCAATTTATGTCAGAGAGTGTTCTGCCTGCGTTTTCCTCTAAGAGTTTTAAAGTGTCTGGCCTTACATTTAGGTCTTCAATGCATTTTGAGTTCATTTTTGTGTGTGGTGTTTCTTTCTGATCTTTCGTTGTCAGTGTATAGAAATACAGGAGATTGCTGTGCATTAATTTTGTATCCTGCAACTTTACCAAATTCATTGATGAGCTCTAATAGTTTTCTGGTAGAATCTTTTTTTTTCTTTTAACATCTTTATTGGAGTATAATTACTTTACATTTTTGTGTTAGTTTCCGCTGTATAACAAAGTGAATCAGCTATACATATACATACATCCTCATATCCCCTCCCTCTTGCATCTCCCTCCCACCTTCCCTATCCCACCCCTCTGGGTGGTCACAAAGCACTGAGCTGATCTCCCTGTGCCATGTGGCTGCTACCCACTAGCTATCTGTTTTACATTTGGTAGTGTATATATGTCCATGCCACTCTCTCACTTCGTCCCAGCTTATCCTTCCCCCTCCCCATGTCCTCAAGTCCACTCTCTATGTCTGTATCTTGATTCCTGTCCTGCCCCTAGGTTCTTCAGAACCTTTTTTTTTTTTCAGATTCCATATATATGTGTTAGCATACAGTATTTGTTTTTCTCTTTCTGACTTACTTCACTCTGTATGACAGACTCTAGGTCCATCCACCTCACTACAAGTAAGTCAATTTCGTTTCTTTTCATGGCTGAGTAATATTCCATTGTATATATGTGCCACATCTTTATCTGTTCATCTGTCGGTGAACACTTAGGTTGCTTCCATGACCTGGCTATTGTAAACAGTGCTGCGATGAACATTGTGGCACATGACTCTTTTTGAGTTATGGTTTTCTCAGGGTATATGCCTAGTAGTGGGATTGCTGGGTCCTATGGTAGTGCTATTTTTAGTTTTTAAGGAACCTCCATACTGTTCTCCATAGTGGCTGTATCAACTTACATTCCCACCAGCAGTGCAAGAGGGTTCCCTTATTCTCCACACTCTCTCCAGCATCTATTGTTTGTAGATATTTTGATGATGACCATTCTGACTGGTGTGAGGTGATACCTCATTGTGGTTTTGATTTGCATTTCTCTAATGATTAGTGATGTTGACCATCCTTTCGTGTGTTTGTTGGCACTCTGTATATCTTCTTTGGAGAAATGTCTATTTAGGTCTTCTGCCCATTTTTGGATTGGGTTGTTTGTTTTTTTGATATTGAGCTGCATGAGCTGCTTGTATATTTTGGAGATTAATCCTTTGTCAGTTGCTTCATTTGCAAATATTTTCTCCCATACTGAGGGTTGTCTTTTTGTCTTGTTTATGGTTTCCCTTGCTGTGCAAAAGCTTTTAAGTTTCATTAGGTCCCATTTGTTTATTTTTCTTTTTGTTTCCATTTCTCTAGGAGGTGGGTCAAAAAGGATCTTGCTCTGGTAGAATCTTTATTGTTTTGTATGTATAGTACGTCATCTGCAAACAGTGACAGTTTTATTTCCTTTCCAATCTGGATTCCTTTTATTTCTTTTTCTTCTCTGATTGCTGTGGCTAGAACTTCCAAAACTATGTTGCTTAATAGTGGCGAGAGTGGGCATCTTTGTCTTGTTCCTGATCTTAGAAGAAATACTTCCAGTTTTTCACCTTTGAGAATGATGTTTGCTGTGGGTTTGTTGTATGTGGCCTTTATTGTGTTGCTGTCATTTGTCATATATGGCCTTTTTTATGTTGATCTAGGTTCCCTGTATTCCCACTTTCTAGAGAGTTTTTATCATAAATGGGTGTGGAATTTTGTCAAAAGCTTTTTCTGAATATACTGAAATGATCATACAGTTTTTATTCTTCAATCTGTTGATGTGGTGTATCACACTGATTGATTTGTGAATATTGAAAAATCCTTGCATCCCTGGGATACATCCCACTTGATCATGGTGATCCTTTTACTGTGTTGTTGGATTCGGTTTGCTACCATTCTGTTGAGAATTTTTGTGTCTGTGTTCATCTGTGATATTGGCCTGTAATTTCCTTTTTTTGTGGTATCTTTGTCTGGTTTTGGTATCAGGCCTGATAGTGGCCTTGTAGAATGAGCTTTGGAGTGTTCCTTCCTCTGAAAGTTTTTGGAGGAGTTTCAGAAGCGTAGGTGTTAACTCTTTAAATGTTTGATAGAATCCACCTAACACAGGCTTATTTTTAACAAACTGACCATTTTAGGGAAAACAAAATCTAGTAATGCTTTGTTAGTCTGAGATCCTTGAAATAGTTACATTGCTTTGCATATGAATAAATATAGGGATAAAATAAGGAATATAAATGAGAATATAGATGTAGATATTGCTGTAGATGTCGATACAGACATAAATAGTGATAGAGAAAGGGGACACTAGAAGTGAATTTTGGATTTTGAAATCCTTATAATTAAGCGGGTTTAGACTTTCAATAGAGTCTAAACATAATTCAAAAATAAAAGATACTTCATTCAAACCTTATTTCTTTAGAACTAATATTCAGCTTTTGCCTTAGTTTAACCTTGGTGAGATTCTGTATAGGCTACCTGAAAGCAGGGAAATTATAAATAGATGACATGTTGAGAATATTATCAGAATTAATGTTATATTTATTTTTACATAATTATAATGTTGAACTAAACGTCTAGAAAGTAATTTTTTTTTTCCGCTTTCAGTGTTTTTTCCAGAGTTATCTACCTTGAGTACACTTTCAGGTGCAGCTGCTGCTGGAAATTCAGGTGAAGGCCATGTTGAGGGCATGTGTTTAAACATCTATCTTTAGTACAGAAATGATGCCCTCTTCACAGGGCTTTACCCTCACCATTTTTACTTTTCATTTATTTGCAGTGGCCTTGTTAATAAGAACCCTAAAAGAAATCTCTGGCCTCAACTTTGATTTATCTTATTACATTTCAAAAGTTACTAAACTTAGTTTTATATTTCTTATATTAAAGATAAACATACTGTCCATCAAATTATGTTTCTTGTAGGAAGCCAAAAAGTTCAGTTAATTCAATTCAAACTGCAGTTTTAATGCGATCAGTATCTAAAAATTCACTGAACATCAGGGTGATTTTATACACGTGGGTAGGACTGTAGAAATACTTCTGGCTTTGTAACACTTTGTATAAGAGAAACACTATTTTGAAAACCGTGGAGTTATTTAAAGAGGAATGCTCTGGTTCATTTTCTTTAAAACACTTCAATATGTCTACTTCGGAAAAGACCTGTGTTTTAGTCCTTCTCCCAGATGCTAAAATATCTGTTAGGGCTACTCAGTGTTTCGAAAAGAAATGTTTATTTCTTTACTGCATCAAAAGTATTTTCTTCCTCTATGTATTTTAAACAATTTGAACATATAAGTCATATCCTTGGTATTTATATGTCCTGACATATTTGCATCTAAACGACATTCAGTGAAAATGAAACACTGCTGAGGATGACTTGCAACCATAGAATATCAAGTGCTAATGACCTTTCTTTTTTTAATAATATGAACAAGATGACAGAATTATCTGTAGGTTTTCATGCTTTTAAATTTTGTTTTTCCTTTCCTTCCTGCTGTAAGGCCCATCTGTGGATACAGGCTTCTGCCTAATAAATAGGGGAAAGGGGCAGGTGTGAATTCGTAGACTGGAAACTCGGGAGGAAAAGATTGATGTGCTGATTTGTTTTTGTATACCTGCCCGAAAGCTGAGGGATGAGTGTAATCTAATGATCATAAATAATAGACACCCTCATCAGCTGGGGTGGGAAAGGAAATGGCGGCAGTCTCCGTCAGAGGGAGGAGGACCAGCTGTTGCTGCTACCAATGAACAGAATTAGAGGAAAGCTTTCCCCAAAAGAGCCGAAAGCATCTGGGAAGGACAGTGCGGACCTGCCTCTTCAGTCAAACAAAAACTTTTTTCCTTCAACAACGTAGAAATTTGAGAGTACATTTATTGTTCAGTGAAAAATTGGATGCAGAGACATTCATCAGTACTTCTCCCACTCTTTTAAGAGGTTTAGTGATCCTGTTATATTTTCCCCTTTTCCAGTGGGAAGAGAAACCAAGCTTCCTTCTTTTCCAGGACAAATTATTTAGTGGCAAATTATTTAGTCATGAAAAGTCATTAAGTGAATAATGATGAGATTCTCTTTTAATTACTTGGTTATTGTTACCAATGTCATCATGGCTATCAAATAATAAAAATACCTCCCTGGTGGCGCAGTGGTTGGGAGTCCGCCTGCCGATGCAGGGGACACGGGTTCGTGCCCCGGTCCGGGAAGATCCCACATGCCGTGGAGCGGCTGGGCCCGTGAGCCATGGCCACTGGGCCTGCGCGTCTGGAGCCTGTGGTCCGCAACGGGAGAGGCCACAACAGTGAGAGGCCCGCGTACTGCAAAAAAAAAAAAAAAAAACTCCAGAATTTGAAATGAAATGAAAATGATATATTCAAGGGGTGTTTTTTAAAGCTCTAAAAATGACTTCCATATATATTTTCCATTTCTTCATTACAAAAAATACTGGAAGGAGATAAGGCATGTATTATAACCAGTTAATAGCTAATCAAGAGAAAATAGTAGTCATACAGGTAGGTAGTGAGAGAGTCTGAGCTGCATGTAATTTATTCCTCTGGAGTCCTTCACTCTTTCCATATCCTATTTCACTCTCTTTAATAATATATTGTTAAAATACATCCTTAGCATTCCTTCTTTTTATTACAGGCTGTCATTTTTCCTTACAAATGACAATGTCTCATGCTTCTTTCAGGTAATTAAATATCTCTCAGAAAAGATGGTCATACTATGACTTAGCCTCACATTTCCATATTCATAAACTCTTCATTTAGAAGAGGTAACTTCTTTCTGCTTGCAGATGAAATTCAATTTCCATATTGACTGCACACGAACACTTGAAATACATTACCATTACAACTTAACAACAGTATGCTAACTTGTATTGGAATGCATATTTACATATATCTCAGAGTAGCCACTGAAATTGGCCACTCTGGGAAAGAAAGGAAGAAAACTCTGTTCCACTCCAAAAGTCCTTGTTCTAAAACTTCACCAAGTGAACTCATCATGTTAAGGTAATGTCATTAGCTATGAGGCTGGGCTTCAACTTAGTAGCAAAATGTCAAGAGTTTGAATGGAAAAAGATAATCTAATATATATTTGGATCAAAAGGAAACTATAACTTTGAAAGTCATACGTCAAAAGGAAATTTGGTTCTATCTCTATGGTCTGTCTTGCTGTTAGCTGTTAAATGATATTCTTGAAAGTCAGAAACCATTTACAAAATAATAGAATGGCCAGGAATTATTTATTAGGAACAGAAATTTCCTGTCTTCCTTTCTAAACATCTTAAGCATGGCAATATACATCAGTTGTTCAAAGATTCTTCAAGCTGTTTGTTATAACTGATTGTTTTTCATTTATTTTTGAGCCCAGAGCATATTCCTACTGTGTAGTACTTTGATTTCATGAAACTTACAGAAACCACTCAAAATCATTTTATAAGTAACATTTTCTGTTACTAATACATGTTTTGATTTGGTGTGTTTTCAAAACACAATTATTTTAAAATTCAAGTAGAATGCAACAACACTTTCTTTAGACCTAAACTAAGTTTTAGTTTCAAATAGGTTAACTAAGTTCACGTTATAAATACATTTTAAATTGTTAGGAATTCATTGAATAGATAATATTTGCAAACGTAAAATAAAATTCAAACAGTGAAGGCATCTATATATATCTGTATATGTACATATGTCTATACATATATGTGTATATAGACGTATGTGTGTATGTGTATAAACCAAAATGAAAGTTAATCTTCCAGTGACCTTTTGTCCTCTGGGACTCAGATTTCCACAAATGCCACCATAGAAGAAGCAACTGTCAAGTGTTGCTTGTGTAGTAATCCAGTAATTGTCATTCACCTTTTCCATTACTTCTTCCATCCTAGATGCTACACACCATAGACACTGTTCTACAAACTCTTTCCATATAGCATTTTGCTCTGGGGGTGGGGTTCATATCAGTGATGGCTGTGACACATTGTTTTTGTTTGTTTGTTTTTTCGGTTTCATAGTACTTCATTGCAAGGGGATATTATACTTCGTTAGTTTTGTGTTGTTGGACACTAAATTGGTTTGTATAATTTGTCACTACAAACATACCCGAATGAATAGCCTTGTATTGTGCATACCTATCTTTACATATATACCCATGGGCTCATAGTTGGATGTAAAATCTTAAACATTGAGTTGCTAAATCAAATTATGTGACATGTGATAATTCTGATAGATATTAGCTAATTAACTGGACCAAAACTGGGAGTGGTCCTTGTTATGGGAGTGTTCCTCACTCCACACTCTGAGCAGCAAGTTATTATCACACTATCTTTCTTAATTTGTAGTAATATATATATATATATATCATGATTTTAATTTTCAAATTATTATTTACAGTGAGAATATTTGTGTAAATGTTATTTGTATTTATGTTTAAGTATTTTTTTCCTAATGACCTGTCAGTTAAATCCCTGTTTGTCTTGTATCCGTATCAACTGGTGTTAAGGAAATATGCCCAATTCATGTGTATAGGTTGCAAATATTTTCTCAGTTTGAATTTTTTATGCTTTAAGTTTTTTACATTAGCATTTTTCATTCAAAAATTGTACTTTGATGTATCGCAGAAATGACTTCAAGATGACATTTTTAATATGCTGATTTCAAAAATATAATTGCTTAATATCCCATGATTTCTTCAAATAATTTTGTGGTGCATCTTTAGTATTTAAATCTACTATTGATGATTAACTTGCAGTTAAATTGTTATAAAGAGTGAAGGAGGGAAGGAACGAGAGGGAAGGAACGATTTTGTTTAGATGACTATCCAGCAATCCCAATGTCATTTACTTAATACTCTATTGATTATCCACTTATTTTGAATGCCACTTTTATCATATGTTAAAAAAGTTTTCTATTTCTGGTCTTTATCGTGTTGAGCTGTGTGTGTGCAAATTACTATGATACCATAAATTCTGTAGCTCTGCAATATGTTTCAGTATCCAATAGGACTGGCCTCCTCAATATTACTAAATTTTAGAATATCTCTGCCCAATTTCCATTTCACTTTTTCATATTTAAAGTTTACATAGTTGACAAAGCTGTTAGTATTTTTATGGAGATCATATTTTTTCAGGAAGGGTTGACATATTTATAATACATGGTTTCTTTATCCAACCTTAGTGTTTACCAGTGCAGTTTATATTATTTTGATCAGCAATGATATAGAGATACAGACAGAGAAGGTGAGAGGGAGAGATCTGAAGAACTTATAGATGATGTCTAGCTCTGTGAATTTTTGTTGTTATTGAGACATTGGTTGTTTCCATAGGTATTTACTGTCTAATAATTCTTAATATTACTATTGTGTGTATTGCTCCTTTGAAGTGTCAACTAGCTTACCTTAGGATTTCTATCTATAAACTTGTAAAATGTGCACACACACAATCACTTTGCTACTGCTGTTTATTTCTTACCAATTTTATACTTTTTTCTTTCTCTTGTTTTTACATCATCTACTCAAAAAGAACAATGTTAATGATAATAGTAAGCAAGCTTGATTTTTTTCTGATATCAGAGAAGACTATCTTGGATTTTGGCTTTAAATATGACTCCAGCTTAGCGTGCACGCATCACCTTGCATACTGAACACCAGGAGGGACAGCATAATGTGGAAATTCTGGGCACTGGATTCAGGGCCCTTTCCAGCTCAGCCCCCTTCTTTCATGTCCTTGAATGTTACAAATTTCTAATGTTGGAAAAAGGATCTGACATTCTTCAAAAAACAGTATCAATGAGGAATTATTAAAAGTGGCTTAAATATTACCCTGTAAATGGGAACAGGCTCATAACTGTACAAAAATCTTTTTAAAACCATACGTCAAAGAATAATTTCCTTGTTATATAAACCCTTACAGAGTATACAAAATTTAAAAATATCCTCAGTGCATTTTGAGAGGCTTGGATAATTTTCACAACAAAAAATAATGATGGATCAACATCAAAGTACAAACACTTCACAGGTTAAAAAAAAAAGTGCTCTTATGAACAAGTAAAAATGCCAAGGACTACATTTCAAAAGTTACTAGTTATATTATGAAATTTTTTTTCATTTATCATAATGACCTTTAAAGCAGATTATATAACCTGTGGTTCTATTTTATATCACAGTACTGTTATATGTATGACTGCTTTAATGATTAAATATTGAATTTATAGTAAAAGTAAAATCTCCATTTTCAACATTATTCACATGCTTACTTTCAACCTCTATGTTAAGCACCTTAACTTTCAATTAAATTCAATTTGTAATAAAACTAACTTAATACCATGTCAAATGAAACACCTGATATTCTGCATCATTCTAAGAGCAGCCTCTCTTGTGGTGAATTTAGACTTCTGCATTTGAGTGTTAAAAGCAGGACAAGAAAAGGAGGGAAAAGAAAAAAAAATAGCAGTATGAATGTATTCTTATCACAGAAATTCTATTTTTGTTTGATTCCACCCATTTAAGTTTTATTATATGATTTGGTCATTGTACAAAAAAATAATGATAAACACTTTTTACTACAGATTACAAATCACACAAAATATGGAAAACTCTATGAGGGAAGTTTCCCTTGTTATAGCAATTATTCATAGGTTGGCATCTGTTGAAATGATTTCTGAACAAATTTTTTTTTGATTATTTATGGAGAAGAATTTGCAGACAGTTGTTGTTTGCTGGGGAAGAGTTTGCCTTATATTATCTCTTACAAATAGCTACAGTGGTAATACCAACTTCTCTTACTCTAAAAAATAAAGTTGCCTGAATATTAGTAAAATTCGTTAAGTTCTTTTATGGTGACAACTCCTAAAATGAGTATTAGAGGAAAGTAATCTCTATAAAAGTTACAATTGTATTAAAATTTCAATGGAAATATTATTTCCCAAATCTTCTTCAAATCCTAAACCAATGGACAAAAAAGATATTAAAATCTGTATACTAGTTATTAAATTTTTAATCTCAGGCTGAACTGACATGTTCTTTATGAATAAAATTCTCAAGATACTTCCTGTGCTGCTGTCCACATAACATGGAGAAAAAGCTCATGGATGACATTACTTTTTATGAATATTAATGTAAAATTAGAGTTCTTATTACTCATTTGATACCAAACAAAATGTTTCTTATTAGAGGAAAAGCATTGTGGATGGCATTAATTCAATATGTGAATATTTTACTCAACAAAACTCATCAAGGATTTGTTACAATATTCACATATTCCTGAAAAGGAGTATAGACCTTCTTAAAGATACATTTATAAAATATAAAAATAGGTGGAACAATTGAAGGAAAATTGAGTGAATAAATATGGTGATAATAGATCAACCACCTCACTCCAATTATGTTATTAATATAAATGATTATTTTACAGAATTATCTTGATGGCTGAGAGGTGAAAACAATCCAGTCTTGCTGACAGGAACCCAGTCAGCGGGGATTCTGAGGCTGATTTTCACTGTGGAGCTCCATTCTTCTCTGGAATCGCTGAGATACTGGCGGGACCCCAGGATCTTCCTTGCTAAGTATGTTACCAAAGATTTCTCTACTTAATCCTTGTAACACTGTGTGAATCAACCTGAGTGGAATACTTCCCCAAGGTCAAACCTAACAAATAACAAATCTTGAATGAATCCAAACCTAGTTCACTCTTGATTTTAGTTTATTTTTGCTTACTTAAAAAAAAAAAAAAAAGCTTTGCTAGTTTGTCTGACACTAGTTAGTAGCGGAAGCAAATGACAGTAAACCGTTTTCTGTGATGCTAAATTGGTCTGCTGCAGAAAACGCAGAGCTGTAATTTCTCCTGTTGAAATTCAGGTGGTAGAACCAGAGGTGATGAATAAGTCAAATCTGTGTCACAGACCAAAGAAAGCAAATAGATTCCTTTGCAAGTTGCCACTGTCCTTCCTATGCCCAATCCCCTTCTACTGGGGCCAAATGTGAATAAATAATTGTGGATTGTGAAGAGGTTGGATATAAAAAGTAGGTAGCCCACATATTCTTGACTTGAATTTAGGTTCAATTTGGATTTTAGTTGGAATCAGGTAAAAAGAAAAAGAACAATTCTGTTGCTTTTCAGTATCTACACTTGGTGAGTTTGAACGTGATTACAATCACTTGGCAAGGAGATAGAGGACCAAGGTGATCATGGAAAGAGGGAGGATGAGAATAAATGTTTTATTGCCTGGGTGATCGATCAGGATAAATTAATGGAGACAATCGATGTGTTCAGACAGTAGAACTGAAAATAAGTTTTAATTTCTAAGTCCTTTAGTCTTCCTGAAAGTAGATAGGAAACTATGCTTTATTACAGATGTATAGCTTGTTTTCTAAATGGCTCGGATTTTATTTTTTTCTGCAGCTCCAGCTGAGAAATCCCGATTTCTCACTTTTCTGGGCTAACACCAAGGTTGAAAAAAAGAAACTTGATCAGTACGGTAAGTCAGAACTCTGATACACCTCAGATGCCTCCATTCATTTATGTGCCCAAGCTGGTGTCGATCTAAATAATATTTCCAGAGTACCTGTTGTAAACAGGCACTAAATATAAAGCAGTGACAAAGAAAATCAAAGTACTCTGTCACAGAACCTACAGCCTTGAATAATTAAAAATACACTTAAAGTTTAATGCATAAGTTATGTCTTAGAGGAAAAGAAACAAGATTTTAAAATGTAGAATAGGAAAGTAAAAGTCTATTTTAGAATTTTGTATCGGAAAGCCTGAATTTTATAGTATAGACCTAGAATCTAAATGCAGGGAGGGAGAGGAGTATGGGAAGACTGTAAGAAGAGTGTCCAGAGCAGAAAGAACTACAGCCTTGAAGACAGTGCACTGGGCAGGTGGACCCCTGCTAACTCTGTGGGGCATCACCTGAGGCGAGCCATGAAATGTGAGTACAAGCTCCTTAGACATGAGAAAAATGCTCTGAATTCTAATTTTGTTAGAACTACTATATATACACTATAATACATACTACATTTAGACTGAAAGGCTCTTCGCTGAAATCTGACACATTCTAACAATAATCAGAGGTAACTGTTGTACTCTTATGCAGAACAAATTTAGCTCAAATAGGTAAAATGATAAATTATACAAATTTCACCTTTTTAAAAGGATATTAAATCATTTGTGTATATATGAATTGAATATGGCTGGATTTCACCTTTTTAAATGGATATTAAATCCAATAAGTTTGTGTATACGTGAATTGAATATGGCTGGATTTTTAGCAATTCGTATGTAGACCAGTGCTTTCCTTTTTACACTGTTTTTTGAATTCTGAAAGAGTAGCTCATAACCTTAATTGTAGATTTGACTCTGAATTTCAGCTCCACAAAAATAAAAGGTATTAAGTTTTTGCAGGAATTCATATTGTAGTATCTTATGAAATGTTATGTCAATATTTTAAGATTCAGCTTCTTACAAATGGGGTACTTCAACGTTGTTTAAATCAACTATATTGAGATATAATTTACACTCAATAAAAAGTGCCAATGTTAGGTGTACAACTTATGAATTTTGACAAATGTGTGTAACCACCAATAACATGTCCATCCCTTAAAAAGTTCTTAAAAATCTCCTTTACAGTCAATCTTGATATGCTTTCCATCACTGAAACACTTAGTTCTGCCTGTTCTAGAATTTACTAGAAATGGAATCATTCATGTAAATTTTTGACTGGATTATTTCATGCCCTATAACTTACAACGTATATGAGTGTTGTTGCATGCAGGATTCATTGCTGAATAGTATATGGCTGACCCTTGAACAACACAGGGACTTTTCTCATTATTTTATGTATAGGCCCTCTGTTGTTCTTGATGACTCTGGCTAAAGGTTTATCAATTTTGTTTATCTTTTTAAAGAAACAGATCTTAGTTCCATTGATCTTTAGTCTCTATTTCTTTATGATTTCTTTTCTTCTAAGAATTTTGGGATTTGTTTATTCTTCTTTTTCTAGCTCCATTAATTGTAAGGTTAGATTGTTTCGAGATTTTCCTTGTTTCCTAAGGTAGGCTTGCATTGCGATAAACTTCCCTGTTAGAACTGCATTTGCTGTGTCCCATAGATTTTAGATTGTTTTCATTATCATTCATCTCCAGGTGTTTTTTTGTTTCCTCTTTGATTTCTTTAATTACCCACTTTTTTTTTAGTAGCATATTGTTTTAACCTCTGCATGATTGTATTTTTTTGCAGTATTCTTTTATTTTTTTCTAGTCTCAAACCATTGTGGTCAGAAAAGATGCTTGATATGATTTCAGTCTTCTTAAATTGACTGAGACTTGTTTTGTGTCCTAGCGTGTGATCTATCCTGGCAAATAATCCATGTGCACTTAAAAAGAATGTGTATTCTGCTGTTTTGGAGTGAAATGTTCTTTATATATTTATTAAGTCACTGTTGTTTGAGGCTAAATTTTTCTTACTGATTTTCTGATTTATCCATTGATATAAGTGGGGTATTAACATACCCTTCTATTACTGTATTACCCTTGTATTACTGTCACTGTCTCCCTTCATGTCTGTTATATTTGCTGTATATATTCAGGTGATCCTATGTTGGGTGTAAAAATATTAACAAGGTTATATCTTGTTGGATTGATCCTTTGATTATTATGTAATGTCCTTCTTTGTCTCTTGTTGCAGTCTTTGTTTTAAAGTCTCTTTTATTTGATGTAAGTATTGCTACCCCAGCTTTCTTTTTTGTTTCCATTCTTTCACTTTCAGTCTGTGTGTGCTTTAGATCTGAAGTGAGTGTCTTATAGGTAGTGTGTGTGTATATATGTCTTTTCTTATCTATTCAGCCACCCTATTTTTTCTGATTGGACCATTTAGTCCATTTACATTTAAAGTAATTATTGATAGGTAGTTCTTTTTTTGTTCCTTCTTTTGCTCTCTTACCTTATGGTTTGATAACTAACTTTGGTTTTTTGTTTGGATCCCTTTATAATTTTTGGTTGTGGTTACCATGAAAATCATATATATATGCATACACATATATATATATGTCATTATTTTAGGTGATCTCTGAAGTTTAAACATGTCCTAACAACTCTGCATTCTTATTCTCTCCCCACATTTAATGTCGTTAACATCATATTTTACATATTTTTATTTTGTGTGTTCCTTAACTACTTATTGTGGTTATAGACGATTTTACTACTATTCTGTTTTAACCTTCCTACTAGCTTTATAAGTTGTGAATCCACTAACTTTACTAAATGTTTGCCCTTACCAATGAGATTTTTTTATATTTGTAATTGTAGTCTTTTCTCCTTAGAGAAATGCCTTGAACATTTTTTTTTTTTGGCAAAGGCAAAAAGAGTATTGTTGCAGGTTTTTTTTTCCTTTCACCACTCTGAATACATCTTGCCACCCTCTTATGTCCTACAAAGTTTCTGGTGAAAAGTCAGTTCATTGTCTTATGGGAGTCTCTTGTACATGGTTGTTTTTCTCTTGATGCTTTTAATATACGTTCTTTACCTTTAATTTTTGCTATTTTTAAAATTTTTTATTTTATATTATAGCTGGTGTACAATGTGTTAGTTTCGGGTGTACAGAAAAGTGATTCAGTTATACATATATTTGTTCTTTTTCAGATCCTTTTCCCATATAGGTTGTTACAGAATACTGAGTAGCATTCTCTATGCTATATAGTAGGTCCTTGTTGATTATCTATTTTATACATAGTAGTGTTTACATGTTAATCCCAAACTCCTAATTTATCCCTCCTCCCACATTTCCCCTTTGAAAACAAACTTATGGTTACCAAAGTCTGTGAATCTGTTTCTGTTAGGTAAATAAGTAAGTTACTTTGTATCATTTTTTTAGATTCCATAAATACGTGATACCATATTTGTCTTTCTGACTTACTTCACTTAGTATGATATTCTTTTTAAAGGCTGATTAGTATTCCATTGTATATGTGTACCATGTCTTTTTTATCCGTTCCTCTGTCGATGGACATTTAGGTTGCATTCTTGTCCTGGCTGTTGTAAATAGTGCTGCAATGAACACTGGGGTGCATGCATCTTTTCAAATTATGGTTTTCTCTGGATATATGCCTAGTTGTGGAGATTGCTGGATCCTATGGCAATTCTATTTTTAGTTTTTTTAGGAACCTCCATACTGTTCTCCATAATGTTTGTACCAATTTACATTCCCAGCACCAATGTAGGAGGTTTCCCTTTTCTCCATGCCTCTCCAGCATTTATTGTTTATAGACATTTTAATGATGGTCATTCTGACTGGTGTGAGGTGATACCTCACTGTAGTATGGATGTGCATTTCTCTAATAATAAGTGATGTTGAGCATCATTTCATGTGCTTCTTGGCCCTCAGACATTTCTCCAAAGATGACATACAATTTAGACCTTCTGCCCATTTTTTGATTGGGTTGTTTGTTTGTTGTTTTTTGATAATGAGCTGCATGAGTTATTTGTATATTTGGGAGATTAATCCCTTGTTGGTCACTTTGTTTGCAAATATCTTCTCCCATTCTGTGGATGGTCTTTTCATTTTGTTTATGGTTTCCCTTTTTGTGCAAAAGCTTTTAAGTTTCATTAGGTCCCATTTGTTTTTATTTTCGTTACTGTAGGAGGTGGATCAAAAATATATTGCTGTGATTTATGTCAAAGAGTGTTCTGTGTTTTCCTCTGAGAGTTTTATAGTACCTGGTCTTACAAGTTTAGGTCTTTAATCCATTTTGAGTTTATGTGTGTGTCGTGTTAGATTGTTCTGGTTTCCTTCTTTTACATGTAGCTGTCCAGTTTTCCTAGCATGACTTATTGAAGAGACTGTCTTTTCTCCATTGTATATTCTTGCCTTTTTTTGTTGTAGATTAATTGACCACAGTTGTGTGGGTTTATTTCTGGGCTTTCTGTCCTGTTCCACTGATCTGTATTTGTTTTTGTGCCAGTACCATGCTGTTGTGATGAATGTAGCTTTGTAGTATAGTCTGAAATCAGGGAGCCTGATTCCTCCAGCTCTGTTTTTCTTTCTCAAGATTGCTCTGGTATTCAGGGTCTTGTGTGTTTACATACAAATTTAAACATTTTTTGTTCTAGTTCTGTGAAAAATGCCAGTGATAGTTTGACAGGGATTGCATTGAATCTATAGATTGCTTTGGGTAGTAGAGTCATTTTCACAATATTCATTCTTCCAATCCAAGAACATGGTATATCTCTCCATCTATTTGTATCATCTTCAATTTCTTTCATCAGTGTCCTAGAGGTTTCAGAGTACAGGTCATTTTTATCCTTAGGTACATTTATACCTAGGTATTTTATTCTTTTTGATGCAGTGGTAAATGGGATTGGTTCCTTAATTTCTCTTTCTTATTAGTGTATAGAAATGCAAGAGATTTCTGTGTATTAATTAATTTTGTATCCTGAAACTTTACAGAATTCACTGATGAGCTGTAGTAATTTTCTGGTAGCATCTTTAGGATTTTCTGTGTATAGTATCATGTCATCTGCCAACCGTGACAGTTTTACTTCTTCTTTTCCAATTTGGATTCTCTTATTTCCTTTTCCTCTCTGATTGTCCTGACTAGAACTTCCAAATCTACATTGAATAAAAGTGGCAAGAATGGACATCCTAGTCTCATTCCTGATTTTTGAGGAAGTGCTTTCAGCTTTTCACTGTTGCATATGATGTTACCTGTGGGTTGTCATATATGGCATGGCCTTTATTATGTTGAGGTAGGTTCTCTCTGTGCTCACTTTCTGGAGCGTCTTTATCATAAATGGGTGTGGAATTTTGTCAAAAGCTTCTTCTGCATCTATTGAGATGATCCTATAGTATTCATTCTTCAATTTGTTAATGTGGTGTATATCACACTGATTAGCAGATATTGAAGAATCCTTGCATTCCCACTTGGTCATGGTGTATGATCCTTTTAATGTGTTGTTGGATTCAGTTTGCTAGGATTTTGTTCAATATTTTTGCATCTATGTTCATCTGTAATATTGGCCTGTAATTTTTGTGGTGTCTTTGGTTCTGGTATCAGGGTTGATATTGGCCTCATAGAATGAGCTTGGGCGTGTCCCTTCCTCTGCAATTTTTTTGGAATAGTTTCAGAAGGGTAGGTGTTAACTCTTCACTAAATGTTTGATAGAATTAGCCTGTGAAGCCATCTAGTCCTAGACTTTTGTTCCTTGGAAGATTTTTAATCGCAGTTTCAATTTCAGCACTTGTGATTGGTCTGTTCATGTTTTCTGTTTCTTCCTAGTTCAGTCTTGGAATATTCTAAGAAATTGTCCATTTCTTCCAGGTTGTCCATTTTATTGGCATAGAGTTGCTTGTAGTAGTATCTCTGCAGTGTCAGTTGTAACTTCTTTTTCATTACTACTTTTATTGATTGGAGTCCTCTCCCTTTTTTTCTTAATGAGTCTGGCTAAAGGTTTGTCAATTTTATCTTCTCAAAGAACGAGCTTTTAGTGCCACTGACTTCTGTGTATTCCCTGGGGTGTCCGCCACCAGTGTCCTTGCCCCCACAGTCAGCCACAGCTGACCCCTGCCTCCCCAGGAGACCCTCCAAGACCTGCAGGTAGGTCTCACCCAGGCTTTTCCTGAGTCACTGCTTTGTCCTGGGTCCCAGTCCATGTAAAACCTTGTGTGTGCCCTCAAAGACTGGAGTCTCTGTTTGCCCCAGTACTGTGGAGCTCCTGTACTCGAGATCCGCTGGCCTTCAAGGCCACATGCTCTGGGGGCTCCTCTGAATGAGGCTGGGGAGCCTTGCGTGGGGCAGAACTCTCACTCCTGTGGGTGCACTCTGTAATATAATTATTTTCTTGTTTGTGGGTCGTCCAACTTGGCAGGTATGAGATTTGATGATATCATGAAAGTGCCCCTCCTGTGGTGCTGCTTTGTCTTTGGGTATAGGATAGCTTTTATTTAGTAGGTCTGAGTCTTTTTTGTTCATGGTTGTTTAGCAGTTAGTTGTGATTTTGGTGTTTTTGTGAGGAGGTGAAGTTCAAGTCCTTCTACTCCACCATCTCATCTCTCTCCATTCTAATTTTTGCTCTTTTAACTACAGTGCGTCTTGGTGTGGCTCTCCTTGGGTTCACCTTGTTTGGGACCCTCTATCCTTCCTGGACCTGGATTTTTGTTTCTTTTCCAATGTGAAGGAAGTTTACAACTATTATTTCTTCAGTTAAGTTATATGCCTCTTTTTCTCTTCTTCTAGGACCCATATAATGTGAATGTTAGTACAGTTGACATTGTTCCAGAGGTCACTTAAATTGTCCTAACTAAAACTTTTTCAGTTCATCTTCGTTGATTTCCACTATTTTGTCTTCCAGTTCTCTGATGATTCATTCCTCTAATCCACTATAGATTCCTTCTAGTGCATTTTTTTTTTTTTTTTGCGGTGCACGGGCCTCTCACTGTTGTGGCCTCTCCCGTTGCGGAGCACAGGCTCAGCGGCCATGGCTCATGGGCCCAGCTGCTCTGCGGCATGGACCCATGTCCCCTGCACTGGCAGGCGGACTCTCAACCACTGCACCACCAGGAAAGCCCTAGTGCATGTTTTATTGTATCAGCTTTTATATCCTTTAGCTGTGTTAAATTTGTCTTCATTCTTTCTGCTCCAGAGTTTGTTGAGCACATTTATGATCATTACCTTAAACTTTAGTTATCTCCACTTTGCTCAGTTCTTCTGGGGTTTTGCCTTATTCTTTCATTTGGAAAATACTCCTCTGTTTTAGGTAGCTCCTTGTATTTCTCAATCTGGCCTTATGTAGGAGGTTCCCGGAGCCCAGTAGTACATTCTCCTCTGGTCACTGGAGCTATATTCTCTAGGGGCGGCTGCATGTTTCCTTCTACTTGGGCAGGTTTGACTACTGTGGGTTCACGGGTAGGTGAGGCTGTACCCTGACCCAGCTGGCTGCCAGGCCCTGTCCTGTGGCTGGTGCCACAGGGCCAGGTCCTGGGGCAGATGACTCTTATACTGGTGGAAAAGTTAACATATAAAAAGTTAACATATAATGTGCCAAGATATTCAAAATTAACTGTTGGCAATTTAGGACATTATCATCTTTTTGCTTTTACGTAGAATTAGCCTTATGGTACCTGTAGTGTTTCA
This sequence comes from Lagenorhynchus albirostris, assembly GCF_949774975.1. Classification (NCBI taxonomy): domain Eukaryota; kingdom Metazoa; phylum Chordata; class Mammalia; order Artiodactyla; family Delphinidae; genus Lagenorhynchus; species Lagenorhynchus albirostris. The sequence continues at coordinate 31,057,059 of NC_083115.1, read as the reverse complement.
GTGAAATGGAAAAGCTTTAATGATCATCACAATTCTTTTCTTTATAAATGCAAATATTCACTTGGTAATAAAGTTAAAACAACTTACTTAGAGAAGCATAACATTGTAGGAGACCATTTAAAACCTACTAAACAAAAAATTTTGTAAATATTGAGATTTAAAATTTTATAAATACTGACATACATCCATCAACTAGTATTTGACTATGTTTATCTACAGTTTTAATGTACAGTTCTGTCAAGAAGTGATAATGGACATAAATGGAATTTCTTGAAGTGTTATGAAAATAGATGTGAAATTATGAGCCAAAATCATTTATGGGTCACACTTTCCTTTATAACTACTTTGAAATGAACTTATAGACAGTCTCTAAATCCAGCTTAAAATATTATCTATTTAACCTTCTTCAAAGATTTCAAGAAATGATTATATTTTAAGGGTGATGTTACAGAGACCAGAAAAGTGATCTAAAACAATTGTTTAATATCAGGACGATGCTGGGCTGACCTGCTCTCACAAACCCATCAAAACTACACCTATGTATAGAACAACTCTTGCTGAAATCAACCTGGGGACGAGCAGGATGGCTTTTCCACCACAAAGCCTGTGAAAAAAGATCCACACTGAGGCTGGTAGGAAGGGAGGAGGAGTGACCTGGTTGGGACCTGCATCCCTAGTGGCGTACACAGAAGTGCAGGGGGATGTCACAGGCTCAGGATCCTCCCTGGGATGTCAGGGTTTTGAGCTACACATTGGGCAACCCAACCCTGGGGTCTGACCCTGGGAAGACAAGCCCCCTTAGCTGGTTTGAAAACCAGTGGGGCTTACGAGACAGAGGTCTGTAAGAAACCTAGATACTGCTCTTAAAGAGTACACACACAGACTTGCTTACCTACAATCACAACATAGACACGTGCGTGAGTGAATCTAACTCCAGGGCAGAGATTGCCACCACAGGAACTCTCGTCTCCGTGCACACTGGGTGAGGGAGTGAAGCCAGCTCAGCAATATAGCACCAACCCCACCTCTAACCAAGGTAAACACACGATGGAAAAAGTAAAACCACAGAAGTGCAGCCCCTGCCATGCCCCAAGCCAAGGCACAGACTGCCAGCCCACGCAGGATAAATCCCACCAAGTCTGTGGCTGCCAGCACACTCTGGAGGAAGACACAGCCCCTGTTCACCTCAGACCCAGCTCTTGCATCAAAGCCACTGGTCACACACTGCCTGAAGAGAGAAGTTCCCACACAAGGACCAGAATTAGGTAACTGTTTCACTTACTTTCATAGAGGTAGAGAAAGTTAAACAAATTGAGAACACTGAAGAATTTGTTTCAAATGAAAGAACCCCTAATGAAACAGAGATAGACATTCAAAGCAATAGTAATAAGAGTGCTGACTGAACTGGGGAAAAGAACAGTGAGGATTTTAACAAAGAACTAGAAAATGTAAGAACCAGAGTTGAGAATACAATAACTGAGGTGAAAAATACTCTAGAGGGAATTAACAGCAGATTAGGTGATACAGAAGAACGTGTAAATGATCGAAATCACTCAATAGTTTGTGACCTCTGGGACAGCATCAAACATTTGCATTATAGGGGTCCCAGAAGGAGAAGAACAAGTGTTGAAAATGTATTTGATGAAATTATGGTTTAAAGCTTCTCAAACCTGAGGGAAACAAATACCCAGGTATAGGAAGAACAGAAAGAGGTAAGACCAAAAAGCAATAGAAAAAAATAAAACCAAGAGCAGGTGTTTTGGAAAAGATAAAGTTGATAAGCCTTTAGCCAGACTCAGTAAGGAAAAAAGAGGGAGGACCAGGTAAACAAACTAGGAAATGAAAGAGGAGAAATTACAACTGTTATCACAGAAATACAAATGATAATAAGAGAACAATATGAACAGTTATATACCAACAGCTTGGACAACCTAGGAAAAAATGGATAAATTCTAGGAAATATACAGTCTTCCAAGAGTACTTCAGGAAGAAATAATTTGAAGTGACCAATTACTCATATAGAAATTGAATCAGTAATCAAAAACCTTCCCATAAACAAAAGTCCCGGACCAGGTGACTTCACAGGGGAATTTTACCAAACATTTAAAGAAAAGTTAATGTCTATCTATCTCTCAAACTAGTCCTAGAAATTGAACAGTCTGAAATGCATTCTACAAGGCCATTACCCTGACGAAAGCCAGACAAATAAACTACAAAAAAAATTACAGGCCAATATCTCTGGTGAACATAGATGTAAAAATCCTCAACAAAATATTAGCAAACTGAATTCAACAATATTTAGAAAGGATGATACACCATGATCAAGGGGGATTTATTTCAGGGATGCAAGGATGATCTGCAAATCAATCAATGTGTTATACCATGAAGGATAAAAATTACATGATCATCTCAATAGATGCTGGAAAAGCATTTGAAAAAATTAAACATCAGTTCATGATTTTAAAAAACCTCTCAAAACAAAAGCCAAAATATACAAATTGGACCTAATTGAATGTCAAGGCTTGTGCACAGTAAAGGAAACCATCAACAACACGAAAAGACAACCTAATGAACGGGAGAAGGTATTTGCAAATAATATGATCAATAAGGGGTTAATACCCAAAATAAAGAGCTCATACAACTCCATATAAAAAAAAAACCTGATTAAAAAATGAGAAGACCTTAATAGACACTTTTCCAAAGAAAACATACAGACAGGCCAACAGGTACATGAAAAGATGCTCAACGTCACTAACCATCAGGGAAAAGCAATCAAAACCACAATGAGATAGCACCTCACACCTGTCAGAACTGCTGTTGTTAAAACAGCAACAAATAATCAGTGTTGGCAAGATGTGGAGAAAAAGGATCTCCAGTCCTCTGTTGGTGGGAATGTAAAATGAAAGAAACTAAAACATACCATATGATTCAGCAATTCCATTTCTGGGTATATATCCCAAGAAAATGCTAACTTGAAAAGATACAAGCACCCCAGTGATCACAGAAGCATTATTTACAATAGCCAAGATTGGAAGCAACCTAAGTGTCCATCAACAGATGAGTGGATAAAGAAGATGTGAAAGATGTACACAATGGAATATTACTCAGCCATAAAAAATGGAATTTTATCATTTGCAGCATGGATGCACAGGAGGGTGGTATTATACCTGGTGAAGTAAGTTAGAGAAAGACAAACACTGTATGTTAGCACTTATACGTGGAAGCTAAAAGATGAACAAAAGAATATAACATAACAGACTCATAGGTACAGAGGACGAACTAGTGGTTACCAGTGAGAGGGGGGTAGGGATAGGGGCAAGATAGAGGAAGGGGATTAAGGTCTACAAACTGCTAGTGTAACACACATAACATACAAGGATGTAATAATGTGCAGCACAGGGAATATAGCCAATAATTTATAACAATTTTAAGTGGAATATAATCTATAAAAATTATTGAATCACTGTGTTGTACACCTAAAACTAAAATAACATAAATCAACCATACTTCAATTAAAAAAACCAATTATGTCTTAAATTTTATTAGTAGAGCCCAGAAATTATTGCCTGACGCCAGAGGGCGCTAATCACCAAGGGGAGGAGGCTCCCAGCAGGCACCAACTGCCACGAGAGGGCCCACCTCACAGAAGGGGGAGGATCCCAGCCAGGATCAGACTCTCCCCAGAGGGCCCACATTACCACGAGTTCGGAACCAGGCAGGAGTGTCCTCACTCCAGTGGGGCCACACCAGCGTAAGGTGAGGAACCCAGCACATGTGGCCTCAAACCAGAGGCCCCACATCACCAAGTGGCTGAGAGTGAGGCAGGCAGGAGTAGCCTCACAAGAGAGGCCCATAGAATAAAAAAGGTGAGGAATCCAGCAGTTGGAACCTCCCAGCACATGGCCCAGAGCAGCAAGGCTATGGGATCCAGGCCGGAGCGAACTCACACCAGTGGGCCCACATCATGAAACTGTGAGCAACCCAGCCGTTGGGACCTCAGAGCAGAAGACCCACATCCCGATGGGGGTGGGACCCTGGCAGGAGTATCCTCGCAACACTGGGTGCCCATCAGAAAACGTGGGGAACCCAGCAGTTAGGGCCTGACCCCAGAGGGCCCTCATCACCCAGGGGAGGAGGCGCCCAGCAGGCTCCAACTGCCACCAGAGGGCCCACGTCGCCCAGGCGACATACGCGAGCCAGGCAGGAGTGACCTCACAGCAGAGGGCCCACCTCACAGAAGGGTGAGGAACCCATCCAGCAACAGACTCTCACCAGAGGGCCCACAACACCAAGGGGACGGGAACCAGGCAGGAGTTTCTTCACACCAGTGGGGCCACACCATGGAAAGGTGAGGAAACCGGCACATGTGGACTCAAGGGGCCTCTACGAGGATTTCAGTAGCTCCTAAGCTAAGTTTTCTTGTTTACCTCTCCACATAATTAAGTGAATCATCTAATTTTAAGTTCTTCACTTTTTAAAACCTTTGTTCTATGGCTAAAGAATTTTGTGTACATTTTACATGAATTAAAACATTAAATTGAGAAAATTAAGGCCATAGCATTTTAAGACTAATATGCTTGAAAAGTATAAGCATTTAATGAAATAGATTCAAGTATTGCATTTCTTTGAAGCAACAGAAATGACCTAAAAAGAAACAAGGGAAAACTTCACTTTTAGAAATAGCTTATTTTCATTATTATTAGATGCAACCCTAGTGCATGTTCTATAAAACCAAATAATAACGAATATGTAACATTAAAAACAAACTTCAAGTGTTGTTATGATTATAAAGGCCACTTTAAAGTATGAATGAGGTTACCTAGATATTCAAACCTATTTGCACGTTTCATTGTTTTGTCTTTGCTTATATGCACAGATCGTTTGGTTGTAACCATTAGAATTTCTGACTAAAAAAAAAAAATCAATTCATATCATTATTTTGAAATATTCTTGCGTAATAAAATAGACTAAATAGGAAATACCATAAAGCACAATGAAATAAGTTGTTTGGGGTTGCACATATTTTATCTGAAATATTTAATGGGTTATTACCAGTGTTATGTAGCATTCTTCCTGCAGTGATGAAATCAATTGATCTTTGATTAGTTGCCTAGCTGCAGTCATTTTTGAAAGTATTTTTTCCTCACCATCACATTACTAGATTGTAAACCTACACTGAAAACAATTTTATTAAGACACATTTAATGCTAAACTGAGCAAAACTAGAGGAAATAGTCAATAGGAACTCAGATTCGGAACTTTGATGTCAACAGGCATCTCTTTGCACTCCAGCTCTAACAATACCCAACTTGAGTCATTTACTTTGTATTTCAATTTCCTTATTTGTAAATACGGATAAGAAGAATACCTGCCTCACAGAGTTATTATGAGAATTAAATGAAATAAAGTTTTTGTTACAATATTTTGTATATTACAGATAGGTGTCAGAAAATATTGTTAAGTAATTATTAATGGAAAATAAATCAAGTCTAGAGCTGCACAATGATGGAAGAAGGTTGGGATGATTTTCTGATGCTATCAGAGAATCATCTGCGATCTTTCATCACCCTCAGTCACGATTCTGATACACACCCTCACCGGTGGGGCAGCCTCCCTCTTCCTTCTAAATGATATTGAAAATCACCAAAGAAATGAATGATTGACCCCTCAGAGGTGTTGAAGAAAATAGTCTAACGAACTCTGCTAGTAAATCCCTGTATCATCAATGGACACAAAACATTTCAAAAAGCAGTTTCAAATGCTTTAAATACGGATCTTCACGCACGATAGGGCGCTGCTCTAGCCTGTTACAGCAAGCTTAAAACTGAGCCATTATCATATGCAAACGTTATCTTCAAAATTAAAGTTGAAGTAGACTAGAATGGATCACGCATATGGTGAAAAATATGCATAAAATATAGTATTCATTGTATTAACAGGAAAAATCTAATGTCAAAATTGCAAGAGGAGTGTCGCTGAATTAAGCATATCAGAGAAATTCAATGTATAATAGCGTTATGGAAAGTATTTCAACTGAAATTAAAATCCTCATTGCCTTGTTTTGTGACTACCTGAGAAAAGATAAAAAGCATTTACTCTGTTCTATAAATAATATGTATGATACTTGCAGTGACCCAAAAGCCTAGATTTAAAATCACTTTTACATAGCTTTCATCTTAGCAGTGTTTCATTTTACTCCTTTCTAAAAAACCACTTTGGCTTTCCAGTGTCCTCCAAAAAGCAGAAAGAATAAAACCCCTTATATTTACGGAGTAAAGGTTTTGAGAAGTAACAAGGCTCTCCAATATAGGTTTCCGCGTTTAGGCACTGAAACCGATTTTAGTTTTGAATATACTGTCCCATAAGGAGGCTTGTCATATAAATCAGTGGAAGCATCAATGATTCTTCATACCATCCGGTTAACTTGAACTGACTACAAATATTCAACAGCACACTACAAACAAGCTGATAGCTAGTTGTCTTCTTTATAATCAGTACTAAGTTATACGCATTTTAGTAAAGAACCACTAAATCACATTTTTGCTAAGACTAGAGACCCTATCCGTTTTATGATAGCACACAAGCAAGAGATAGCAGACATTGATGTAGTGGGTATTTATGCTTCACATAACACAGTTGTAGCCATCCTGGTCAGCTGGATTAATGCAGGAACATTCCTATAGAACATATTACCAATATTTCTGAAATGTGTCTACTCAGCTCAGAAGCGATTTCTTTTTTGATGTGTTCACTTTATTCTTTAAACTATTGGAGCCCATTACAATTTTGACCTCACTGTAAAATAGGAAACAACATCACTTTGGTACTTGGTGGGTAGGACCAAAAATTTATAAACGATGATAGACTGTTTGAAACTTCAATAAAAGCTTTCGAAAGTCATATTTTAAAAATAGAAACATCCTTCAAGATAACTTGAAATACCCTTAAACAGAGGAGGATTTTTCTCTCCATATAGGTGGAGAATCGGAGAGAATGGAAACAGAGTGGTGGCTACTTATTCTAGCCCTGGGGTGGGGAAGTGCTCTCTTGATTCAGGGAGAGGAGGAATTATAACAGGAAAGTATTGCAATATTTTGATGCTAGAGTAGGACCATCTGTATAGAAAGTATTTAGATTTGCAATGAAAAACAAAATTTATATTTTTAAACACAGCTGACTTGTAAGGAGTATGGATACTCTTAATCTGTTAAGCGTGCTGATGAATTTGGATGTGCAAATGTAAAACGGGTATTGAAAAAAAGGCAGTGACTTGATCTACCTAACAATAAGGAAAATAGTTTTAAGGGCAATCAAGGATGGATTAAAGAGTTTTAAGGGCAATCAAGGATGGATTAAAGAGTTTTAAGGGCAAACAAGGATGGATTAATGTGAGAGATGAGTACGAAGGGGAATGGAATTAGTGACGTGGGAAATGTCTGAGAAGCTCACGAAGTAAAGGAATCGTGGGAACATTTTAGGGAGTGAGGGTGGGTGAGGTTACCATCATTCAATGTAAGCTGTTTCCCTCAATTTTTTTTCATTACACTATAATAACTCGTACTCTCATAAATGCTTTGTGCAAGAAGTTTTTTATTTTTAATAACTATTTCCACTTTTGGAAGAGAAATTCTGAATGAAACTGAATTTTGTTTGGAGCTTAAAAATGTGAAATAAATTCACTAATTATAGAAGGTATAACCAAAGTCCAGGGAAGACCATGATATTATTGTTCCCAAACTGACTATTAGGTATTTAACTAGGACTTCATGTTTCCACAAGTATATAATAGGCTTGAACCAAGCAGACCTAGATTTCAAGGGACCAAGATATGGCCATTGCTAACGAGTTTCATAATAAGTGGTTTTCTTTGGTGGTTGTTAGTTTGAAACGTAGTATTCAGGGATCAAGTAACAATGTGGAATAATAAAAATGGTAGATGTCATGTGGAGGTATCTATATGAAACCATGGATATTAGAAAAAGAGAAGATTACAGAAAGTCTATTAATGTCATGTGGAAAATGGCATAAAATCCTGAATGACGATCTGGTATAATTAGATCAGCCTCTCAGTTGGGAAAGAGAAAACTGAATAGGGTGGGTGATGCACAGTTGGGTCAAAAGGGACTTACACATTTAAAGAACATAGTATTTTTAAAATCTAAGACTGAGATATACTTGACATATAGAACATACTATTGATTACTTCATACTCTGTCTGCTCTGGGATAATTTTCAAGAATACAGATCTTTCATGATCTCTGAAATTCTGTAGTATTTACCTAAATATCAAACTGGGATTTGAATATAGGTATAGTCTTCTGAGTTGCTGCTGTTATGTGGTTACTAATTCTATCCCATACTAGATAGGAAGTACCCCCTATATTTTCAAAAGTACCATAGCCTGGCAAATGAAATTACTATAAATACAATTACATATAATATTAGAATTTCCTTAACAAATATTCAAGTTCTGGTTGTTTCATATATTTTTACCTGTCTTCAATTTTTTGAGCTGGGTCATCGGTTTTATATGCCCGGCTTTATCTTCTAAAATGTTGCTTTTGGTTTCATCTCGAGCCAAGAATATGAATGGTTTGTTACCATGGGAAACTTATACTTTTTTCACCCTAGATGCCTACCATTTTCTCCCTTTACACAAATGGTTCCTTCTGGTTTGGGCTACTATTGTGATCTGCATCTGAATCTCATTTGCTAGAAACATCTCTGTATGTGTCTGTAAGAGACCACAAAACTGGAAGGGAACCTAGGACTCAAATAGTGCTATTTATTTGTTTTATAAATGAGGAATGTGAACCAGCGGTATTAAATGTTTATCCAAGATCAAACTACATGTGTTTGCCTAAGTCTGATCCTAGATTCCATGTTTCTGCCTATTATGTGCTCTCTCCATCTAAATAAACTTAAGTTTGTCTACTTCAAACAAAGAGTGGATTACTAAACATTTATATACATGCCTAACATTATCTAATAAGAAAAATAATTAAGGTAATGAATATCAAATTTAAGTGGCACCAATAAATTTATGTCCATCTGACCTTTCCCAAATACCACTTTCTTCTAGTAACTTTTTCAGAGCCTATTAAAATTACCAGGAAAGGCTCCTTTCAAATTAGGTACTCATTCTACAAGTTTCAAAAATCTCGGCCCTCAATTTGAGTCCCAGCACTTACAAAACCAATGCCATCATTTGAAGGAATTAAATTTGAAGGAATGTTTCCTGGTGTCATTCTTAGGACCAAGTTTTATATTTTTCTGACTCGGTCAGAGGATCAAAAGCCATACTAAGTATTTCAAACACAGAGGACTTAATTTGGTAGCATAGTGCTGTAAAGCTGGCAGAGGACAGATGGGATGCTGAGATGACACACCGATTACTGTCTGCAAGCAGCAGCTAATCTCCGTCCGTCGGGGCAGAGGAAAGAGGTGGGGTTGAGGAGATGAGGGAGTACAGAGGAGGGGGCTGTGATGCTGGGGCTTAAAGTGTGGGAGCTGGTGATTCTTAAAGGACGAGTTGCTTTATGTGGGTGTTGGGAATACCAGCAGGAGCTGGAGTGAGTCAACCATTTGTTGCTACTGACTGATTCTGACAGGAATAAAAGACATCCTACCCGTCTTCCTCCAACTTGCCATTCCCTCCAGTATCTTCAGCAAGTTGGACATAATCGGAAAACCCTGCTGGCAGGGGAGTCAGAGCCTCAGCCTCAGCATCACGGAGGAGGGAAGGGAGGAGGGGAAGATGGGCATCAAAGTGAGAGAGAAAAGATTTATAACTGCCGACCAGGATACTAACGTGGGAGTCTGGTGACTCTCGAGACAGTGCAGAGTAGCGGTGGTTGCAGAAGCCTCACTTGTGAAGATGTCAGAAGGGGAGGAGAGAAAGTAGAAGCGGTGCATGTGGGAACTCTTACTGAGGTGCTTAGGGGCATATGATTTACCACGAAATAGAGCAGTAGCTGCAAGAAGATGTGTTTTAACTCACCTTTATCGAAGTGTAATTTATTATGATAAAATTCACCCAGTCAAGATATAGAACATTTTCCACCTCACAGTCTTCTCAAGCCCCTCTTTAGTCAGCACTCCCCAGCCCTGCCCCAAGCTCCACAGCTGGGCCCCGTCAACCAGGCTAAGCTAAGTCCCACTGACGGAACACTATACCCAATGGCAGAATACATACTCTTCAAATGCTCAAGAGCAGTCCCATAGACCACATTCTGTGCCACAATACCGACGGGAATCACTGTGAAAGGAATGAAATCATACACAGTGTGTTTGCTGACCACAAGGGAAATGAATTAGAAATCAGTTATAGAAAGTAATCCAGGAAATGCCCACATGTGGGAAAAATTAAACAACACGGTTCAGATGGAATATGCGTCAAAGAATAAACCACAAGAGAAATCAGAAAACATTTCAAGTGAACAAATGAAAAATCTCTGGGACACAGCTAGAGTTTAGAAGGAAATTTAAAACTTTGAATACACACGCACACATGCACACGCACGCGCGCGCACACACACACACACACACACACACTGAGTAAAGAACTCAAATCAATGACTTGAACTTCCACCTTAAGTTGTTGAAGTTTGAAAATACAAAATGAAGTTTTAAAAACAATATTATCAATTATCAATAAATACAATACCAATAAGTTCTTGGTGTGAACCTAATTTTAAGCAGAATAATATTTTTAAAAATATTCTTATATTAATTTTTAATATAAAAAGGCAAAAATAAGGCAGTAGTAAGGCAGTTAGCTAAAATTGGCCTGTTTTCCTGTGTAACCTTCCACATTTATAAGGAAGATATGCTTAAAACTGAGGTTTAGAATATACCTGTGAGGCATTACAACATCCAGAAATGTATGAAATAGCAAAAAAGGACTGTGGACCATCTGCGGGAAACTCGTATTTAGGTACAGCATATGACAGTACTGCATTACATTGATGCCATTCCCAAATAATGCAAAGTCATGGAATTGACTACTGGTGATTAATTTATAGATCTGTAGGACAGTTCTGAATTCATACACTGAAGTGTTGTAATATTTCTGGCCGGTAATGACAGATAGCAAATAGTGAATTTATTATACAACTTTTACTTCGTTTCGTTAGTTCTAGAAGTCACCCTCTTTCGATTGGGTCGACATCGGGTACTTTTCACTTTCTCCATTCATGTATGCTCCTTGCCACATTCTTTGATTCAATATACACACAAATACATATCTACACATACACAAGCAGAAGCCTATGTACCTGTGTAGAGTTCAGCAATTAGGTATCTATTTGACCTACTTGTTTTTTTTTTTTTTTTTGCTTGTGCAGGTGATTTTTTCCAACTCTTTGCCTTCATAATCTATGACACCTAGAGGTCACTTTATTAAGCAGCAAAATAATTCACATCACTCAACTTCAGCTGAAACCAAGGCGCAACACTGCTCTAGGCAACAGGGAGGCAGTGGGCAAGCCCACCGCTTTTAAACCTGTCCTGCTCTTCCTCCGGGGGTGCCAGGCTCCTCTGTTCCTGTAACTCAGGCCACTGTCACTTGAAACAAGCTTGATCTAAAGGTTGCCAGGTCCCCAGGCTTCCTTCGTCAATGACAGTTACAGCTTTCCTTGCCAAACAGAAGCCACGTTCAAGAGGCAAAACCCTCCATCACACATGCCAGTGCAACCTGGGTCTGACACCACAGCGTGGTTATTTGTCAGAAGAAAAACTGCAATTTAAGCTGGGTGTCCTAAATCCATATTATTCCCATCCCTCTGTTTCTTAAAGATAACAAGAGGAGAACTGAACAGATAGAAAACATTCAACTCTTAGGTGTGCTGAAAGCATGGTGCCCTGACACAAGATGTCCAGCAGAGCAGTGCTGTAACACTAACACTGGATTGGGCTGCTCCAAGGGACTCAAACTTAGTTCGGGTTGAGAAAAACTAACTACACATGGGTCAAAAAGACTAACCTGGCAACAAACTGAAAACCATGGCAGGAAGAGACCTCTTGTGTGATGTGAAAGAGTGAAATTAATGATAATAATCAGCAAGGGATCTAAAAAAAAACCCACCTTCCTTTATGTTTTTCCCCTCTATAAAGGAAAGGGCATGAAAACGGAGATATCAGAAACCTAACCTCATATAAATAGAATGATGTAGAGATAATACTGTTTCTGAGTGAAAACTGAAACGGTGTCCCTAAGGAGGACACGGGGGAGGGGCAGCCAGGCTGACTTCAGTGCACTGAGGGACACAGATGTCCTGCTCTTTTCGTGACAGCCAGTGTGCCTCCCTCACCCTGTCATTACAGACACTGGCTTATCTGTCAGTCCTGGCTCTTTCTAGATCCCCTCCTACACCTGTCTAACAAACTTCTTTGAGAACTTTCACTGTATCAAGCATAGCGCTAAAGACCATAACTACATTAATGAATAAGACACAGTCTCTGTTTTCAAAGAGAAGTGGACAGCAGACAGTGGAGTCCGTGATAGAATGAGAAAAAGGGTGAGAAGTGCAACAGTCAAAGTGTGTAGAGGGTTCAATTATAGCACAGATGAGACTGAAGGGATCTGAGTGAGGTGGGAAGGGTTATGTTTGAGCTGTTGGTTTCTCTTCTCCTTTTTCTAAGAACAGTGACCCTCAGTTGTGGGCTACACGCACACTCTAAAGAGGTTCTTAGGAAAGCCACTATTGAGTAGGTGCATTCCTCTTAGGAATCAAATTGTTCTTGATCATTCAGTTGTGGAAAAACATCAGAGAGCAACTCAGCCAACATAGTTTCAAGAAGAGTATTGTAGCATGGTTTCGGGGAAAGGTGCATCCTGTGATAGCCTCATGGGATGAAGCTCTACCAGAAAAAGTCCAACTTAAACACATTCCAGTATAATCCACCGTCACAGGGCTCCCAATTCCTACAGAGAGGAAATAATTTGTCCTTTGGTCTCTACTTCAACATTTATGCCAATGCTAGTTTCTCAGTAGGAACTCAGTATTTTCCTGTTGATATAATTTACTTTTCAATTACTTTTGTTGTAATTAATATTTTGTTTTTACAGCCAGTATAAGAACCTCTAACTCTTAATTTTCACATAACTCACTTAAATCACTCACTTTCCTATTAGTGAGGCTATTTTGACATTTCTGAAACCCCCACCACTCTTCTCAGTGATAGCAGCCACCCTCTTCAGGCCCTCAGAGTTCTAAAGAGGTTGAGGCCATTTTTAACTTTGAAGCCTCAACAATAATAAAAACGAACGTGTAAATATATATATGAAAACAGGGTAACAAAATGCTTTCCATTTTTTTCCTCTGTAATTTTCTCATTTGAGAAAAAAAATGTCTATCCAAAATCAATACTCACAGCACTTTTGTGGTTATTTGTGGACGTGTACTGAGTGGTAACATATTTGAGTCACCCAATGAGCCTGTTCCCAAGTGAGATCAGGCAAGGGGACACTCAGCCTTCTCATTTCAGAGCTCGCACTATAAACAAGTGTCCTTTTTGTAGTACATGTAGGGCCACATTTTTCAAATTTTTGTGCCTTATATTGGTGATTTTATATTTAAAATGGCCCCCAGGTGTAGTACTAAGGTGCTGTCTAGTGTTTGTAAAGATAAGAAGGCTGTGATGTGCCTTATGGAGAGAATGCATGGGCTAGACAGCTTCCTCTAGGTATGAATTAACGAATTGACAATACGTTTTATAAAACAAGGCCATGTCTGGATAGGTTGATGAAAATGTAACCCGAGTCTCGCAGGAACCTAACTCTGCATGCCCCCCAGGAGCGATGGTTCAGTGTTCGCTCGTCCAGTGTCCACAGCCACTTTACAGAACTACCTTGAATAACAAGAACTGACTGTCTAGAGTCAAGAAAAGACTTTTTAAAGCTTCGTGAAATTACTCACAATTAAAGAGGTAAATGAGAATCCACGTTTTGTAAGTACCTAATAGTCACTAAGCTCTGTCCAAAGTATAAAGCAAAGGCAAATTCACTTGATCGTCACAACATGATCATGTAAACAAATGATCAGAAACATCAGATACTTTCAAAGACCATATAGCTTGTAGGTGACCGAGCAGGGATTGGAAGTTATCTTTGTCTTCAGAGTTCGTATACTTTTTATTACAGCACTCCGCCTAACAAACCGATTTCTGAATTTAGATACTTTTACATTCCTAAATGTGAGAAACATTTTGAGTCTGAACTTCAAACTCCATGTTTTTCCTACCTCTTCCCTAATTGGCCCTGTACATTTCTCCATAGTAATTTTTAATAATGTATATCTGGCTGTGTTTCACCTTATTATCTTTGGATTGAAATCCCAGTTAAAACCCTCTTCTTCTCATTCTATATTCTGTTCTGTTCTCTAACTTCTCAATTCTTAATACCAGTCTTTAAGTTATTTTTTCTATTTTTTTTTTGTTGTTGTTGTTCAAAAATCAAATTCTGCAGCTGCTTATAATTCCTCTGCAGGTGCCTGATAGAAAATTATTCCCTATGGGTTTCTAGTGCAATTCCACCAGGCTCATTTATCACATACAATTACATCTATTCTACTTTTAAAATGTTTTTTGTTTTGTTTCTGGTAGACTTACAAGAAACATCATTATATCAGTTTTCAACTAACATCTGTGGATAAAAAGCATTATAATACAAAAGAAGTGTCTTCAGGGTGCAGCTCAACATCGTTTCTTTCTTCACTGCCTAAATAGCACTACACTCATTTTATTGTCTTGAAATTTTGGAGGAAAAAACGAAACAAAGTTTATTTTACCGCGATAAAACTTGATAGAGTAAGGTTTGCTATTAAGGCCTTAAGGTTGGCAAGAGAGGAAAAAGAACAGTGATTTCTTGTATAAAGTTCTCACAATAAAAAGCAGCTATAGCCTTAGCTCTTTTTTAAACATAAAAATAAGCAGTAGAAGAAACACCCCCATGAACTCACTTCCAGTAACTCCCAGGCATGCTACATTTATGTACTCCGAGTGTACATATATGAGAGTGATGGGTAATGACCAGTTGGAAGAGATCATGTTTTTTTTTTTCAGGTATTTATGTCAGTCCTAATGTTAAGCCTTTAAGGAGGAAGTGGAAAGCATTTCAGACTAATGTGCGAATATGAAATCTTTCTTTTAAAATTGGTTGACAAGCATTGTGTGCTTTTCTCCCTTTAGGATCACAAGCTAGCCTATACTATTTAAAATTGTTCAGGGCAGAATGTTGCTCGAGAATGGAAATGATTATAAGAGCTCTTTCTGATAACAAAGTAACCGTGTAGTTTTATGGATTGCTTAGCTGAATCAGCAAGAGAAATTTTCCATCAAAATAACTTGAGAGTCAAGGTTACGAACAGAACTCCCTTGTAAAAATTGGGAGATGTTGCCATAAAAGCATAATCAAATTGGTCTGAATGTGTAAATTCAGAATAAAAGAGAGAACGTGAGAAGTTCTGTTGTGGTGTTGGGAGGAATATTTGTAGAGAAATTCCAAGGATCCACAAGGAGAACTGGGTTTGGGACTTTCAAGACTGAGGAAGTTCTATCCTTCCGGGTTATTCTGGAGAGACTTTTAGCCGATCCACGTATTTCTAATACCTGAAGCTGGAGGGATTGAAGAATCAAGTTGTATCAGTGGTTTTTAACAGACTTGTTGAGTTTTGGCTGAAAGAAATGAGAGAATCTTTGAGAAGATTCTGGAGGTGAAGGGCAGAGAGAGAAAAAGACTAGTGAAAAACAACTACAACAACAACGACAACACGTGATCTTCCCCAAACCCAACACGATGCTCTAGAGTTTGAGAGGCTATAGAGAGAAGTGGAATAAATCCTTAACGTGAAGTTCTCTGGGAGGGGACAAAACATAAATCAAAGGCATTCTTTCTAATTATGGACAAGTTGGAGGATGGATTTATCACCCGAAATGTTGGGAGAACATGGAGATTCCATCCTTGTGAAGTAATTCGTATTCTCATCTTAATCACTCTGTCAGTAAGAGAGATGAGACCCCCTGGAGCATCAGTGAGGGTGACAAGTATGAAGGAAAAGATGTTGGTTGACACTGCATTTCAAGAGCTCAGGGAAACATCTCCCGTGGACAGTCCAAGCTTGGCTGGCGAGGTCTGGATAAGAAAGCCGACATGTAGGAGGCTTCCTTCTCTAGGCAGTTGCCCAGTATTTGAGGAATTATCCAAGCCTCTCTCAGAGACGAATATAATAAGAGTAACTGATCAGACACCAGTTCTTGGAAACTTAATGGGAGATTAAGCAAAAACCCTGTGGCTGGAGGGACAATTTTAAAAATCACCTGTCTTCACAGGAAACATCTGAAGCTCCAGGAATTAAAACAATTTCCTGATTATGATGTAATCTAGGTGCATAACTTCTGCCACGCTAATTACAAGTAAAAACCTTGCTGACACAGTGAAACACTAGACAGCCCAGAGTTCCACTTATTTGCCGTATTACAAAATGAGTATAGCAGCTCATTTTATATTGTGATTTAACTTTGTCTATCTGATTTACTTTTCTCTGAATTCCCGTCTAATTATTTCTATCATCTTAATCAACCACATGTATTTTTCTGTCTCCTTAAATAATTGTATCACACAGGATAATGTATAAATATATTTTAATTCTACTTTGGCATTTTCAAGTTCACACTCCTCTAATAGAAGACAATTTACTAATAACGCTTGGTTATTTTTATCAAGGCATATATTGTCTTGGAGCACGATTTTCTACACCGTGACACTGAAGGGCTGTAATTAGGTACTATAGATATTTACACGTGAGCATTGCCACCTGGTAGCATCTTCCACAGATGTTAGTATATGTCCATAAGCTGATTTATATATTCATTATTAATAAGGTGTGCAAAAATTACACCCACTATTTTGCACATTGTAGCTATTTTGATATGTAAATGGAATACACAAAGCAAAATGGGCTAAACACCGAAAAAGGTGACATTAAATTTATCAAATTTAACAGTAAACAGTGTCATTTTGGAAATAAAAGCAGTGAACCATTGCTGTATTTCCAGCTACTAATGCACACACAATAGAATAGAATATGAAGGAGAATTAGACCTATTTTTAATTTTAATAGCAATAACTTTTTTTTTCAAAACTGCTCTGATAAGTCAACGAAGACAAAATGAAAATTTTACCAAAGGGCATTTTTGCTTTCAGTTAAAATATGGACACTCCCAATAGAACATAATTCCCAAACTAACCACAAGAATATTCGGGAAAAGCTGTAAGATCAGAGTTTTCAAAACCATCAGAGATTCTGGATGTCAAGAAATTGAAATGCAGAAATAAACAAGACACAACGCTGGCCTCAGTCCTTGAGGAATGGTGGGAGAAAGAACAAATCTGACATAGATTTTGGGGTAAGGAGAAGCCAGACACACTTTTAATGACCTGTTAATGGCTGCATGTGGCTTGTATGATGAATCCAAACTCAAAATAGAAACAGAGTCTGTCCCTAGCCACCAATCCGTTCCCACAGAACCTTCTCTGTAGGCATGGGGTAAGGTGAGGGAAGGGAAGAACTGAAAGCCAGTACTGTAACCCCTCCCCAAAGGCACAAAGGGTCTTCCTGAGCGCACATCAACAGCCTACTAACGGTGATGGGAGAGATCAAAGCTGAGCCACGTCACCTACAGGTGGACGAGGCGTCCGTCTTGCGTGGAGGTGGAATAAGGGCTTCCACCACGTACACTGCAATTCCTAATGCCTGGGGGTAGAACGGAGACTCAGGTTAAAGAGCAAAGAGAAATACCTAGTGATCCGAAACCTAGCAACTGCTCTCTGGAGCTGAGAAATCAACCTGGTTCGGAAAACTTGCGACTGGCTTCTAAAGCACAGACATCTAAAGTTGTACCAGTAACTCAGACCCCAAGCGCTGCTGAAGAAGAAGTCCAAGCCCTGCCCTGAAAACAGCGCAATCCAGCGGCAAACTGAGCCTACCTAAGGCTCCGACAAAGTCCAGAAATACTTCAGCTACCGACTGGACTGGCTGAGCTGCTACACCAGCAATCTGTGTGGTGTAGCAAACACCCGTGGTGTAGATGGGGCATACCCCCTTTCTCGGGTGAATATTATTTCCTTTCGTTCTTACTGTTATTTTACATATACAGTGGCAGGAATGCAACTGGTAATTATGAGACAAGCAGAAAAATGATTCATAATCAAGGGGGAAGATAACAAGGGGAGCAGACCCACAGATGCCCCAGAAGTAGGAACTAGCAGATAAGGACTCTAAGAGAATTAGAATAACTATGTTAGAGGAGCTAGGAAAAAAGCCAGGGAATATCAACAGAAAATTTCTATATAAAATTATATATATAAAAAAATGCAAATACTACAAATAAAGATTTCATTGGATTTCATCATAATCTCACAGAATGTCAGCAAAAAATACATAAACTGAAAGCACACACATACAAACAGGATAAATAAGCCGAGCTTCAAAGATTTGTGGGATTAACATGTATAATTGGAGAACCAGATGAAGAGAACATGGAGAATATATATATATAATTATTTTTTATTTTTTTTGTGTGTGGTACGCGGGCCTCTCACTGCTGTGGCCTCTCCCGTTGTGGAGCACAGGCTCCGGACGCGCAGGCTCAGCGGCCATGGCTCACGGGCCCAGCCGCTCCGCGGCACGTGGGATCTTCCCGGACCGGGGCACGAACCCGTGTCCCCTGCATCGGCAGGCGGACTCCCAACCACTGCGCCACCAGGGAAGCCCGGAGAACATTTTTGAAGAGCTGGTGTCAGAAATATCTGAAACTGATGAAAAGCATCAAGCCACAAAGGTAAAAGGTCATGGAAGCCCCCAAATTGTAAAAAGGCAAAAGAAAATCATACTTAGGCATCACTTAATTGAAATTTCCGAAAAACTAGTTTTTAAAACATTAAAAGTAGAGAACAGAGACACTGCATATAGGGGATAGGGGATATAAATGATAGACGATCTCCTTCAGAAACAATAGAGGCCAGAAGATGGAAGAATGTCATTTTTAAGTGATGCGAGAAAGAACAAATAAACTAGCAAGCACTTGCCAATTTAGAATTCTATAACCAATAAAAATATCCTTCAAAAATAAATGTAAAATAAATGTATCTTCATAACCTCAAAAATCCGAGAGAGTCGTATTCCAGGAGACTAGCAATATGAGCAATGTTCAAAGACCTCTCAGTACTAAAGGACAGTGGTACTAGATGGAAGCCCTGATCTACATGAAGGAATAAAAAGCAGCTTAAATTATACATGATTATTTAAATAAAACAGAAAACATATTTTCTTATTTTAATATATATTATGGAAGGCAGAATAATGGCTTCCTAAAGATATCTAAGTTCTAATTCCCCAAACTTGTGAATGTTTAATTATATGGCAAGTCAGATTAAGGCAGTTGATGAACGTCCATCTGTTAAATCAGCTCACCTGTAAATAGGACAGTCACCTGGATTATCCAGGTGAAGCAACGTAATCACAACAGTTCTTAAACGTATATGAGGCAGACAGAAGAGTCAGTAGCAAAGCAATGTGATGTGTGAGAGATTAATAGATGTTTTTACAATTATTACTGAATATAGTTGTTAAATGACTTAAAAGATAAAGGTGGAAACTTATGTGAAAATAAATGAATACTCAGTGTTCTAATCTAGTGATATTGAATAATTCCTCTTTGGTGGACATTTTTTCGTACTTAAGATCAATTAGCCTAAGAGTAATTGTGGTTCTTGGGGTAATTGTGATGCCCCAAGATCTGGGTGTCACGGGTGACAATGAAACATCTGACTACTTTTGTTTGGAATTGGTATCACAAAAATCTTCTGTATGATAAGAAAACTGTCCTTTTTCAATGTGTGATTCTTATAACATTATTCATTTTTCAACGAACTGTCCTGGCTTATAACCACTGCCTTCATTCATGTGGCATTGTGCTAGGCTGAGGATACAACAATGAATAAATACAGGTCACGCTTCCTCTCCTTTTCACTTTCACCTAATTATCTGTACTGAGATGCTGTAGTTCTATAGTTTAGCATTAAGTTTTTTTTTATGTGCAACTGTCTTTTCATTATTGAAGCATATTTAAAATTTCAGAATAGAACACAAGAAATAGGTAAAACTCATTAGCATATATCACAAAATGATTACAATCAAAATCTGCAATGTGATGAGTACAATTGTACATTTATATTCTGCTAAGTGGAACTAATTGCATATTTACATAGTTTTTGTCATCAGGCTGCACTAGTCAGTAGATATCAGAATCTGCCACTCACACAGGTTTGGGTTCTTGTATCTCCCCTGTCATATTTCAATACATCAGTAGGATGACATCACAGTATTCTTGGTGAATTCAACCAGTATTTCAGGGTATGCTTATCTCATTTTCTTCTTTGAATACTAGACTGTGTGATAATACTTGTCTTGGATGACTTTTTTTTTTTTTTTGAATGGCAATGTAGCATGCTGGTTGAGAACATTCCTATATATTCAGACTGCCTGGGTTTGAATCCATTTACCAATTAGATGACCTTTCATAAATAATATTTCAATGCCTCAGTTTACTTATGGAGAAGATAATGGCATCCGTTTCAGAGAGTTGTTGAGAATTAAATCAATAGATGCAAAGTACTTAGAGTCAAGGCTGGCACTTAGGTTTTATATAAGTAGGCAAAATATATGTAAGGCTGAAAATCAAAGCAATAAATGTATGTTTCTGGCCCCTTTGAATTTCCTAGCTTGCAGCTAGTGGTGGAGCCCCCTGACTGAGAGCCATTACCTAGGCACTTGCCAGTCATCACAGAAAAGTTTGGGATCTGGAAAGAGAAAGATTCCACTGAAAGACAAAAACAAAGCTTCTACTGACTTTTGCCCTAGAGGCTCTAGGGACCTCTCAGGACAGTACTAGGTGGACATGGTTATATTTCCCTTCTTAAAAACAAACAAAAGAAAAAAACCCAAACTTCCACATAGAATCATCTGGGAGAGACCACCGTAGCTACACATTTTACTTTAGTGTCCATATTTATATCACTTTACCTATTGATAAAACTATGACATATGCTAAGTGGGGAGCAAGACAGTCAACTTATCAAGTCTGTCCTGCATCTCAAAAGAGAAAGAGTAACAATAATGTTTTCTGTTGTGTTCATCTGTTTAAGCCAATTATTGTAGTACTTTGGAATATCAAAGTCACAAATACTTCAGAGAAGGGTCAAACTGATGACTCTGATGGGTAAAATTGTCAGAGACATGATGAATATTTGTTACCATACTCCTGCCAATTTAATAAATAAGGATTGATAGAAAAGCTTATATCAAATCTAGAATGAATGAACCATGAAAGTAATAATAAAATGTTCATTTCATTGGTCTAGTAAAGCCAACTGACGAGATTGTATGCCGGTAAGATATTCACTGGATGGAGTTAAAGCAAGAAGAGACAGAAGACTTGCAAAATAGCTCCAAATCTGTTACAAGCCCACTGTGGTAGGAGTATGTTTAAAACATTTAAGATCAGTATCAGAATAAGCTAGATGATGTTGTAAGTAAAAAATAATCCCCAAATCTCAGGGGCTTAAAACCACAGGTTTATCTTTATTCATGAAGAAGTTGACTCTATATTTGTGTTTGTACAATTGCAGAGGCAGAAAGAAGGCATTATGGGGGACCATGCACTGAATGTTAAGGTTCCACACAAATTTAATATGTCACTTCCACTCATGTCGTTCACCAAAATAAGGAGCAAATTCACACTTAATTCAGTGACTGGAGGGAAGTGCACTGTTACCGTTTGCACCAAAATATTTGACGAATGCCATTAATGACTCCTCATGACTCTCATTCCCAAACTTTGAAAATATATCTTTAGTTTTCATTGGAAAAACAAGAATAACCATCATACCTCTACCAAAGCAAAGCTGATATATCAAGATTAACTTTCTAAGATGTTTCATCTATATCTCGCTTACATTGTTTTAATTGTGGTAGAGCACTTAATGTGAGATCTGCCCTCTCAGCAAAACTTAAGTGTACAATACAGTATAGGCACAGTGTTGTATAGCAGATTTCTAGAGTTTTTTCTTCTTGCAGAACTGAAATTTTACACCCATTACACAGCAACTCCCCATAAGGAGTTGCTCATCTGTATCTCTGATTCTTTTAATGGATGGATGCAATTTCAGTGTATGAACTAAACAAATTTTTCTTCGCATGATGGATATTTAAGTTTGTTCTGCAGTTGTGTATGAAAGATAATGTTGCATGTACATTTTTACCTACCTATGATTTCTATAGAGATTCCTAGAAATCAAACTGCTGAATCATAGAGGTTGTTCATTTTTATTGTAAATAGGCACAGAAAATTGCCTTCCAAAAGCTTGTCAAATTCGCTTGCCCATAAACAGTAAAATAGCCACATATTTCTATTTGTTTAAATTATTAAAATTTTATGCGGTTGTCATTTACTTTGGTGCTTTGAAACAATGGTCTTAGTTGTGTTAAGGTTAAAAACCAGCTTTGTACCCTGTTTTGCTCTGCTAGAAAACCCAGAGTAAATAACAAATTCCACAAACAAAACAACTAAGTGAAATGTATCTTTTGGTAACACTGAAATCTGCAAATTTGAGACCTGCAAAAACTAGATGTGGCCCAACTGAGAAAATTATGCCCAAAAAGAAGTGGCTGAAAATACACACATTAAAATTTTTATTGACTAAAAATTAATGAAAGGATTTAACCCAGATGTAACTTGGATTGTGAAATTTTAACCCACAGAAAGTCTACATGGTTGAAATAATGGTACCAAGGAAACTTTCAATGGCAAGAGTAATAGTTTGTAAACATTGATATACCCTGAAGAAACAATCAGCAAATCAAATATTTGAAATTTCCAGAAAAGCAATTATCCTGATGAAAATTATTTTAATGACATCAATATGGAATAAACTAGAAACATATAAATGCTGCTATTAAAAAACATAAAACAAAAGTGAAATTGGCTTAATTTCATTGGGGGAATATGTGTTTTCAGTGAAAATGCAGTACATAAATTTTGGTATAAATCTGATTGAAATGGTTGTATCCATAATCAACACTGCCCAGTTGTTTGGAATCAAAATGGAAAGGCAAATAGATAGGAGGTATTTAAAATTTCTGACTCCAAACTTGGGAAAAGAAAACAGTGCTTACTGAGCTCCCTTACTAAACAAACATTATGCTCTTCTCCCTGCAGCCTTCTGTGCCAGGAAGTGAGGGTCTTAGAGTTAGACATCGTAGAGTGGACACAAAACTCAAGACATCAAAACTGGATGGCATTTATTCTATTTTCCCTCAACTTACTATTTGTTATTGACTGAATTATGTCCCTCCAAAATTCACATGTTGAGACACTTACCCCCGATGTGACTGTATTTGGAGTCAAGGGCTTTTAGGGAGGTAATAAAAGGGTAGGGCCCTAATCCAATAGGAGTGGTGTTATTGTAAAAGAAAGAGACACCAGAAATTGATCTCTTTCTTGTTCTCTCTCTCGTTCTCTGCCTCATTCTTTGCGCATGCCCAGTGGAAAAGCCATATGAGGATACCACAAGAACTCTGCTATCTACAATCCAGGAAGAGAAGCCTAACTAGAAGCCAACCCTGACAGTACCTTGATCTGGCACTTCCAGCCTCTGGAACAGTGAGGAAATAATTTTATGTGTTTAAGGCATCCTCTCTGTGATATTTTGTATGGCAGCTGTAGCAGACTAAACACCATCCTAAGATCTCTTTTCTTCCTTGCTAAAACTTACAGACATTTGCATTCTCTCTTCATAAATGGAAGTGTTCTATGTAATTGCTTCCTTTTTGATTTTAGTGCCATAGTTCATAGAACTAGCTCCGACTCCCAAATATTCTTGCTTAGCATTTTTCTATAATCTACGGCCCAAAAGTAAGCCTTTCCAAAGCACCTGGAAGAGTTAGGCATATTGAGATGTTACCACAAATCTGAACTACAAACACCCAATTACTCCAAGTTTCATAGGCAAATGAAAAAAATTAGAACTGCAGGGCAAAGGTGAAAGCACAAACATGGGTGTAGTCTAAAAAGAAATGTAATGGAAACAAAAAATATGTATGGTAGTCTTGTTTGTAGGTATATCTAGGCAATATAAAAATCTATGATATAGAAAAACTTGCACAAGCCTCTTAGATAGTCTCATCCACCAGAGGGCAGACAGCAGAAGCAAGAAGAACTACAATCCTGCAGCCTGTGGAACAAAAACCACATTCATAGAAAGATAGAAAGGATGAAAAGGCAGACGGCTATGTAACAGATGAAGGAACAAGATAAAACCCAAAAAAACAACTAAATGAAGTGGAGGTAGGCAACCTTCCAGAAAAAGAATTCAGAATAATGATAGTGAAGATGATCCAGGACCTCGGAAAAAGAATGGAGGCAAAGATCGAGAAGACGCAAGAAATGTTTAACAAAGATCTAGAAGAATTAAAGAACAAACAAACAGAGATGAACAATACAATAATTGAAATGAAAAATACACTAGAAGGAATCAATAGCAGAATAAGTGAGGCAGAAGAACAGATAAGGGACCTGGAAGACAGAATAGTGGAATTCACTGCCATGGAGCAGAATAAAGAAAAAAGAATGAGAATAAATGAAGACAGCCTAAGAGACCTCTGGGACAACATTAAATGCAACAACATTTGCATTATAGGGGTCCCAGAAGGAGAAGAGAGAGAGAAAGGACCCGAGAAAATATTTGAAGAGATTATAGTCGAAAACTTCCCGAACATGGGAAAGGAAATAGCCACCCAAGTCCAGGAAGCACAGAGAGTCCCATACAGGATAAACCCAAGGAGAAACATGCTGAGACACATAGTAATCAAACTGGCAAAAATTAAAGACAAAGAAAAATTATTGAAAGCAGCAAGGGAAAAATGACAACATACAAGGGAACTCCCATAAGGTTAACAGCTGATTTCTCAGCAGAAACTCAGAAGGGAGTGGCATGATATACTTAAAGTGATGAACGGGAAGAACCTACAACCAAGATTACTCTACCCAGCAAGGATCTCATTCAGATTCGATGGAGAAATTAAAACCTTTACAGACAAGCAAAAGCTAAGAGAATTCAGCACCACCAAACAAGCTCTACAACAAATGCTAAAGGAACTTCTCTAAGTGGAAAACACAAGAGAAGAAAAGGACCTACAAAAACAAACCCAAAACGACTAAGAAAATGGTAATAGGAACATACATATCGATAATTACCTTAAACGTGAATGGATTAAATGCTCCAACCAAAAGACACAGGCTTGCTGAATGGATACAAAAACAAGACCCATATATATGCTGTCTTCAAGAGACCCACTTCAGACCTAGGGACACATACAGAATGAAAGTGAAGGGATGGAAAAAGATATTCCATGCAAATGGAAATCAAAAGAAAGCTGGAGTAGCAATACTCATATCCGATAAAATAGACTTTAAAAGAAAGAATGTTACAAGAGACAAGGAAGGACACTACGTAATGATCAAGGGATCAATCCAAGAAGAAGATATAACAAATATATATGCACCCAACATAGGAGCACCTCAATACATAAGGCAATAGCTAACAGCTATAAAAGAGGAAATTGACAGTGACACAATAATAGTGGGGGACTTTAATACCTCACTTACACCAATGCACAGATCATCCAAAATGAAAATAAGGAAACAGAAGCTTTAAATGACACAATAGACAATGACACAGATAGATTTAATTGATATTTATAGGGCATTCCATCCAAAAACAGCAGATTACACTTTCTTCTCAGGTGCGCATGGAACATTCTCCAGGATATACCACATCTTGGGTCACAAATCAAGCCTCAGTAAATTTAAGAAAATGGAAATCATATCAAGCATCTTTTCTGACCACAACGCTATGAGATCAGAAATCAATTACAGGGAAAAAAATGTAAAAAACACAAACATATGGAGGCTAAACAATACGTTACTAAATAATCAAGCTATCACTGAAGAAATCAAAGAGGAAATCAAAAAATACCTAGAGACAAATGATAATGAAAACACGATGATCCAAAACCTATGGGATGCAGCAAAAGCAGTTCTAAGAGGGAAGTTTATAGCTGTACAAGCCTACCTCAAGAAACAAGAAAAATCTCAAACAATCTAACGTTACACCTAAAGGAACTAGAGAAAGAAGAACAAACAAAACCCAAAGTTAGCAGAAGGAAACAAATCACAAAGATCAGAGCAGAAATAAATGAAAAAAAATATCTATGATATCATTTAGAACTTTAACAAAAGATATTGTATCTCCTGATGAAAGCAAAGCATGATCCTAATGGAAAGATATCTGTTGTAATAAAGAAACAATTAAAATCAAAATTTTCCCAATATCAAAATTCTGAGGGGGAATGATTTCAATATATTTACAAATTGAGTCATTCCTTTCTTGAAGGATGAAGTAGAAATGAGTGAACTAAAAATATAAGTATGTTCACTTCTAAGCAAATATACAATTATTGAATTTTTGATGATTTACTCATCTATTATTTAGAACCCACATACTTTCCAGAAATTTCAAACTTTTTATTATAAAGAAAACATGTACCTTAGAATGATTTTTTTAAGTTGGAATAATGAGAACTATATAAAATAGGGGTGTATGGGTTTGGGGTTTTTTGCTAAGTGTAACTTTAAATATGGTTATTACCTTTGCTCACAAATTCTAACTCTGAGAATTCAGGCAAAAACAAATTGAGTTACATACTTCCCATCCTCTGATCAAAATATCAAACTTGCTTTGTAAGAGAATCAAAGTTTTCCAGCTCTAGATTCTAAGAGTAATGTGTTCCCTGGGTACTCATATGGATGACAAAGAACAGGGGAACAGACAAGGTCTTCAACAGCAGCTTATCAGCAAAGCTTAGAAGCATTCTTCGTCTGTCCACTTATTGAATCTGTCCTTAATAAAGCCAAGGGCTTAACATTAAAAATAGTGCAATGAAGGCATTTCTGCAGACGTTTGAGCCAGTCAGGTAAGCATTTTGACAACCAACCTAATAAAAATGATAAAGTTTATACTAATTTGTGGTGTAACGGATAGTAGAAAGGTAACTTGGGTTATCTTTCTTGAGTATGAGTCTTATCCTTTGCATGAAGAAAAACAACTTTAACTTTAAACTCCTTGTTATGAGCCAAGAACAGGAGAATTCTGGATTCCTGAAAGAGCAGTGCAAATATCTTACAATAGAGATTGAGAAGTCTAATGTGTATTCTGCACAATGTAAGTGCTACAGAGGAGAGAACCAGAATTTTCTGAATCAATTTAAGGTCATTTTAAAGTGTGCCCAACTGGGATCACATATTGTAGACAAATATCTCAATCATACACAAACTTCAGCGAGGCTCCCACAAAGGTTTTCTTCTACCTATAAAACTGCACATTTTTTCTCCAAATTCTATATAACTTTTGCTGGAGCCATTATCCAATTAGATCCTCAAGATAGAAACATGACAAATATAACTTAATTTTCTAAATCCCCTCCCCCTGCATTCTCTAATTCTAATCAATATCTAAGCTCCACCAATTTTCTCTCTTAAGAATATATTTATGATATTTCTTCCTTCCCCCCCCCCACTCATACAGTTCTCCTTGGACCTTCAGTTATAGTTACTGTAGACCAACCATCCTGGCTTTTCACCTCACTTCTTTTCAAGCTATGCTTCCAACTTGCCATTAGAGACCTTTTTACAGCATAACTGTGGATCCGCACTCATGGAAAACCTTTTGATTATCTTCCCCAGCCATCAGGCAAATGTCTAAGGTGTGTGGGAGAGAGAGACACACACACACATTTTCTGAACATCTCACATACAGTCATTGCTGTGTGGTTAGAGTACCACACAAGTTGAGACAAATGAAACATAGCCAGTCTAATGACTGCTTTGGTACAAAAGATTAGAAACTTTCAACAGGTGATCAGGTGAGGAAGGAGAAACTCAAGACTGAAGGAGGGCAATATGATGAGGAAAGTGGGGTTGGACTTCGGCGTGGTAACAGAGATAAGATTTGGGAACAAAAGCCACTGTGGGTAATACTTATCAGTAATGTAAAGGGAACTAAACAGATTCTACAAGTGGGGAGGAATTTTCAATATGATAGACTCTGGATCTCGAGGAAGATTCTAAATAAAGCTGATGCTCTATCAGCTCTAGTGCCAAGGCTCCATCCGAAGCCCTAGTTTTTTATTTGCAGTTTTGTGCTTTTTCTACTTAAAAACAGCTCATAAAATTACACAAGCTTCTGGCCCTGAAAACCTTGATTAAAAATAGCATTAAACCAGGAAAATAGGAAATATTTTCAGGCAGGAAAATATTGAGGCCCTCATTTCCATACGTTTGCCAGTTTCTATGGAGTGGCTGTAATTTGACCATCACAGTTTTCTATTCACGTCTCGAGGTGAATAGTACAGGGAAAATTCCTGATTTAATGGTTTATGATCTAAAAATTTCTTTGAGGACAGCTGGAGCGAAACATAATAGGGAGAATCTGAACATCTGTAGTCTATGGGCTTCTGTTCAACTATATAGAATATCATATATATATATATATATATATATATGTTCCTACATGTATTCCTAGATATGTATATATATTTATTAAAAATTATTCAACCTCTTGTCAATTTCCACTTAAATTCTATAAAAAGTGGAGTGAGGAAATCCCCCTCCCAGAGACTTCTTAATTAGAAAGTAAATAACAGTAACTATAATAACCTGTCAATAACTATCAATTATTGAACACCTATTCTGTGCTTGTCTTTATAAATGTGAAAGATAAATGTTATTTTATCTTATAAATGTCTAAATCCATCAAAGAAATTAATCTGCCACAGGCCAATAAGAGCCTGTGCAGGTTAAAACCCATTTTGCATTGATTGTAAACCTAATCTTTTTAGTAATCCACTGGACCACTCAGTTTGAAAACAAGTCAATTGCAGCACACTGGCAACAAAGGAATCCAGGATCCTGATTTTCAGTGTACTCTTGTTTCCTCTCCAAGGAGGAATTGGCAGACGGAGAACTACGTTACCTACAAAAGTTGGATGCCATCATTTACAATGAAGTTTTCCTCCCTGAATGGGACTTCCTTCCCATTTCTTTATTTTGTGTTTTTATGGCCTGATCATAACAAAAGTAGATGTTCTGTGTTTTCATAATGAGACTGGACTGTTCGTGGGTAAGGAGATAACAGTTTTCCAGTGGCTAAAAGCTGGACAGTTGATGTCAGAGAAGAGTTGGATTTTAATACTCGTATTATTGTTTGCTAACACTGTATAACTCTGGGCAATTTCTAAGCCTCATTTTCACCATCTGTTAAATGAGAATAATCATATTATACACACATAATATTGTTATAACAATCAGCTGTGACAATGCATATTAAATGCTTAGAATTTCCTTTTCTTCCTTATCTTCTCCTTGCTGACTTTCGGGGAGATTTTTCAGTCATAGGGCATTATACTGAGTAACAGATTCCTAATATATCACTGAGGCTGATTTAGAGTTGAAAAATTCCCCTAGGGTGACAGAAGGAGAGGTAGGTGCTTCTTAAAGGGCCAAGTAATTCCGCTGATCTCCAGTCATTCTGAGAATTAAAGTACTTATTTTTCAATATTTATAAATGAGATCAAATAAGAAAGTACATTAGCTAAATAGACAAATGGAAAATGGATAAGGTGGTAAGATTTCAAAGGCAGACAGCATACACCCAAGGGCTAAACTCTACACAGAGGAGCAAACAGTGCTCTCAGAGTTACAGGTACCCTAACCAACTCAGGTATTCTCTGAAGCTGCATCCTCAGCCTGGGGGGCACCGCATAAGGTCTCTCTTTGAAGACCCTGAAGAAACACCAGGTAGAGGGCCAGAGTCCAAAACAACCCAAAGGTTCAAGCCTTTTCGTGTAGCAGTAAAGTCCCTACTGGAAGGTAGTACATTCCTAACAAACTTAAGAAGACTCAGCTGAGCTCTGCTGGGGGCATATCTTGAATAGTCCAAGAAACAGCTTCAGCATTTAGCCATATAACTTTCCTGATTCTTGGCGGCATATCCAAACAGTCCTTACTGCTCTATTTTAATCCTCCAAAGAATTGTACCTGGACCAACATCAAAGAGTCACATAATAAGCTTCAACGTATTTTTCTCTTAAAATTTGAACTGAAAAAAAGGGAGGATGCAGAACTACGTGGAAAGTAGGATTTACTTGTATTATGTAGGATGTAATATTATACATGTACACAATTGAATATCTCTCTGAATAATACTGTGGGTAGATTTTATTTTCTAATCTATTAAAAATATTTAACACAAGGAATTTATGGTCATTATAATCAGAAAATAATAGCATTATTCTATCACTACTATTATATACACATGTAGAGTGTTGACATTTATCCAAATAATTTTCTTGGCTTTTTTCAACTTGCATCACTATGTGAAACAAAGGGCACTTAAAATTCCATTTTAAAACTCAAATTAATAATGTCTGATGTTTTATTGCTCTTACTTACTTTTAAAAATGTACAGTAGACTGCAGACTTCCTGGGTGGCACAGTGGTTAGGAGTCCCCCTGCCAATGCAGGGAACACAGGTTCAAGCCCTGGTCCAAGAGGATCCCACATGCCACGGAGCAACTAAGACCGTGTGCTCCAACTACTAAGCCTGTACTCTAGAGCCCGCGAGCCACAACTACTGAAGCCCGCGTGCCTAGAGCCCATGCTCCACAACAAGAGATGTCACCACCAGGTGAAGCCTGCCCGCAGCGATGAAGACCCAACACAGCCAAAAATTAATTAATTAATTAATTTAAAAAAATTTACAGTAGACCTATAAAGCACACATATGCCTTAATAGGCATCTATTATTTCTTCTGATATGAAATAGCACTTTAATCAGAAATGTCTTCTCTTTAAACTAAGGGTATAAATCTTGCCAGAATTTTATCCTGTTGTCATATAAAGCCATCAAATGCAATGTTTGATGAATACTAATAGCGATATCCTAGTTGGAATTGATAAAAACGTGAAACTTATTTCATAAAGATGAGCTAAATAGTACTAATGCATTCTCCAACATGTTTTCACTCTATGACTTTTGAGATATTTGATGGCCAGGTAACAGAAGAAGTGGTCTTCATGCTAAAGAGTAACTGCCCAATTGAAGACATAAAAATTCAGCCACAGGCTAGAGAACAATGAATTTACAAACCCCTTCTACTTAGTTCAGATGCGTATACATGTTTTTTATTGTGGGTAGTGCAACAAGATTAATTTAACTTAATACAGAATTCTACAGTCTTAATAAAAGGAAGTTTCTATGTTAATTTTTACCCCCAAGACAGTGTGAAAATTATGCCTTCTTATGAACCTAAGAAGCAGCATGTACTGAATTCACCCAAACCCCCTAGAGTACATCCTCATAGTTTTGATTATAAACAAAATACAGCAGATCCTTTGTGGACTGAGGTATCTAAGATTATAATGAGGAAAGCACTATGGTACCTGCCATAGCAGGACAGGGCCCATTCTCAACTCCAGGTTACCCTGTATGAACAGCCAGGTGAACTGGGGTAAAAAAAAAAAAAAAAAAAAAACAATTTGAAACCATTTGCCTAAGTTGAATTTAGTTCTCTGGTTTTCATATAATCAATCTCATATCAGAAGAAGGGGTTAATGACCATCTATGTCTGCTACCGACCTTAAGAATTTCTTATATTTAAGCTAACAAACACTGTATAATTGATTTTGCCAATGTGTACAGTACAAAAATATATTCCTCCCTTTCAGAATAAAGTGAAAAATATATGTAACCATTTTTGTTAATTTAAGGATTTTCGAGTACTTTTATCAGACCATGTAGTAAAGTTGAACAGTAAATGAATAATTTATATGCCAACGTGGTATTTTGTATTGAAATTCTTTAATTTGACATCTTCATGACTAGAAAAATAGTTTTATAATATTTCTATACATGTAGTTTTATGGATTTTCTGTAAATTTTCCTCTAACTGATTAATGGAAACTCAAGGGCAATCTACTCGTACATAATAACGAGTGCTGGTTTCATTCATGGTTAAATGTTCATGTTTGATATTTCAGATCTCAGGACAGAAAGATCTCAAGACCTATGTTTCCTTTTAGTGTTAGCACAATCTGAGGTTTTTAGGAGAGCTGTCAATCTCTTCTTAATACGTTCAAGTCCTTTGGAGGAAAGCGCACGCCAAAGAGAAAAACCACAGGGGAAAATTTCTGGAGCTGATTATAGAGAAGGCTGTATAGTAATCAAAGGTAAATTTCCAAAGGGATCTGATTAACATTGCTCTATCAAACAAGAACAGGAGAATAAGCCATTAATTTGATGACCTTTTTTCCTTCTATCTGGGTTTTCATAAGTTGGACTTCCTTCCAGGCTAATTAACCACTAAACATTTTACAAGCAATCCATGTGCGGAAGCAGTAAAATATGAATTGCACTTATGAAGTAATTGACAAAGAGTATATTGGGCACTTTAAGTAATGATGGTGTGCATCCTAATACCAGAAGAAAGGCTTATGTACTGCCATTTGACAGGTCATTAGTTAATCTCAGACCTCAGCATCAGATAATGAAGACTCAAGGCTAAAATGAACTCACACATACTAGTTGAGGGTATCCGAATGCAAAGAGCTTCTGAGAAAACACTTAGTTTTCTTGCCTTAGCGTTATATCAAGATATCCCTGGTGTTATCTCAGATGAATTCTCTAGTTATTCTATTTTCTTCTGACAGTGAAGTCAGAGCCGACAAGCCAAGGCAGTCCTCAAAGAAATTCAATTACTGAAATGTCTGACAGCTTGCTTTGCTTCTTACTAAAGTTTCCCAAGTTCCTTGCAGCCTGGATAATATAATAGTTTGCTTTGCAAGACATGCATTATATTTTATAAAATTTAAAATACTATCAAAAGAAAGACAAAATTTTCAGAAACAAAAATTTTGGCTAAAAAAAGGCAAAGTAATGATAATAGATTTGGAAGTAGTCACTTTTTTTTTTTTTTGAGAGCCTACTAGCTTTTTAGTATTGTTCATGGCAGTTGGTAGATAGAATATGAAATTTTGTCTTTAAGACCGAAACCTATCAAACATTTATGGCTATGAAATCTGAAGTCACTAAAATAGTCTGAATTCAACTGGTGCATTCCTGAATTTTAAAATGTTTTATTTCTGAATAACAATATCCCCATGTGTTGAATAACTGCAGTGAATGACCATCAGAGTGAGTTTAATTCACAAAGAAATACTAGGGCGAAGGAACAACATTGTATCTCTATTCCAGGGCCATCCCACCCAGGCCTAACTTCAGGGGAATGGGCAGTAGAGAATTCTGCTAAGGAATAGTGTTCTTTCTGTAGCCTGCCTTCAAGTATAAGAGAACAATTTGCACTGACTGCCAAGTTAGTCATTTCTCTTTTCTGCTCTCTCCGAGGCTTTCAACATTTTTAGGAAAAAAAAAATTGAATTATGTGTACAGGACAATTTCTTTTCTGAGTTGTTAGCACTTAAAGATTTTTATCCTCCCACCTCAAAGATGGGCCTTTCTAAAACTAGAGGCTGGCAGAAATGTGACCTGTCTGGCATTTACAGATCATCTGGTCCCAGTGTCTTCATTGACAATATGAGGAACTCAAAGTTAAATAAATTCCTTAGGTCACGTTTTTGTTTGTTAGAAAAAAATGCATTTGGGTTCTACACTGATTCATACCCTCAAACACCAGATGTAGCTTTTATCATATATATAAAACCTACTCCCATACATCAGTTTTCAAATACCTACTGTTCTTTGAACAAATTTTAAAATCAAAATTAGATAATTTTATTTAGATAAATAAATTAGATAATTTTATTTAAATTTATATAAATAAATTAGATAAATATATATATTTATATATTTATATATAATATATATATAAATATATATATATATAAATAAATTTATATAAATAAATTAGATAAATTAAATTTATTTAAATTTATATAAATAAATTAGATAATTAATTAGATAAATTTATTTGATGCATATTTTCTAGAGAATATGTTATGCAATGTACTTTCAGTTATATTGCATAACAAAAAATCTAATTTTTCCTGGTAATATTATACCAACATGCACTCTTTCATCAATTTCTAGTACTTGGCTCCAAGCAGAGTTAACAATAATAGATAAATAGTTACTTGAAATACTGTAACGCCCTTTCAACAAAGTGAGTCAGAAACCATTGAATGTGACAGAAGCTTCTGACTTCCCATGACTTCTGCCCAATTCACCTGTTCTCCCTGAAAAAAACCTCATCGGTGTTTAAAAATCTCAGCTATCTGTTTATACTGTGATGGACACTGTGTGTGGGGAAACACAGCTTAGCATATGCAAAGACAGCCTGGAAGTGAGCATTACAACTGCTTTGTAGAGCGATGCGTTTTCTTAGTAAACTGTCTTCCACTTTTGTAGACGACTGTGTCCTACCTTCTCTTTTCTCCTCCAACTGCCTAAACATTGTCACCCTTTCTCATTCTCAGGTGATGACCTTGACCCTTTCACTAAGAAAAAAGAAACGATAAGAACAGAAACATCTGTATCCTCCCAGGACACGCAGGTACTAACCTACATGCAACTGGACGTTGACGCTTTGCTTTGTTCTTCTGTCACATACGTGACACAGCTGACACCATCTCCTTTCCCCTCTGCAAAGCCCTGTCTCTGTTGTTGTCTATGCCTCCTGCAACGTAAACTTTCCACTGCCCTGTGACTGATTCCCATACTATGCGTAAATACAGTGTATACCTATGGGGGGAGGTGTGCGGTATCTGCCATCTTTAAAATAAGAACTGAAGCCTTCTGTCTCAGATTTGCATGCTGGCCAGACACTGCCCTCTTCTGCTTTTCCTCGTCAGAGTAAGTCTTCTCGAGAGTCTCTGAACTCACCGGCTCTACTTTCTCTCCTCCAATTCTCCCTTAAAGTTACTCCCATCAGTTTTACCCTCAGCATTTCTTGGAGTCATTGTTAAAAGCTACCACTGACATATAATTTTCCCAAACCAATGGTCATCTCTATCTTCACGTTACTCAACTCTTAGCCTTATTTGATACAACTGATCACTTCCTGCCTCTTGAAACACATTTCTCACCCATATTCCAGGATTTTACTCACCCTCCCTTTTCCCCTTGGTTCTCCTTCCATTGCACTGGAAGCTTCATACCCATTTCCTTTTTGTGTTGTCTTAATCTTCCTGACTTTCCTTAAGTTCTGTTTTCCCTCACCCTACACTTAGTCCACGGGTATGTTCATCCCACTCTGTAACTTTAAATATAATATGTAGGTGGTTTATGATTTCTGTCTTGGTCCATTCAGGCTACTATCACAAAGCACTGCACACTAGGTAGCTTATAAACAACCAAAATTAACTTCTCACAGTTTGTGGGGCTGGAAGACTGAGATCGGGGTGTATGGTTGGGTGAGGGCCCTCTTCAGGGTTCACAGTTGGTGCCTCTTTGCTGTGTCCTCACATGGGGCAAGGGACGGAAGAGCTCTGTGGAGTCTCTTTTATAAGAGAATTAATCCCATTCATGAGAGCTCTACCCTCATGACCCAAGGACTTCCTTACTGGCCCACCATCACCTTTGGGGTTTCCACATATGAATTTGAAGGAGGGCACAAACATTCAGACCATAGCATTCTCTAAATAGTATTTCTGGCTGAAACATTTCCTGAATTCAGATTTCTATAGCCAGCTGTCTATTCAAAATTTCCCCTTGTATGTAATAACCACTCTTAGAGAATCTTCATTGCGTACCAGGCCCTCTACAAAGTATTTTCTGTGTTTTTACGCACATAGACTCCCAATAACGCTGGTGGGTAGGGGCTATGATTTTTACCTTTCTAAATATGAGGAAACTAGAGCAAGAAAGGGTAAGAAACTTTCCCAAAGCATCACCCGGCAAATGGCAGAGCTTGACTTCTAACCTGGATGTTCTGGCTAGACAGCCCTGGTCTTCGTCATGATGCTTTCTCGCATTTCATATATCCAGAATGGAACCCTCATAATCACCTCTCTAAATATGTTCCTACTTCAGTTCCCCCAACTCAGTCAATTTTATCTCTATTCTTTCAATAGCTTTGGGAAAAATTCCAGGAATAATTTCAATCCTGACGTTCATTTAAACCAGAAAATCCTGGCATATGTACCTTCAAATACATCCAGCACTGGCCATTCCTCAGATCTCCACTACTAGCATACTAGTCCAAATCCCCATCTTCTCTGACTGAATTATTATTATACTCTCATCCTAGAGTCAGCATTTTCCTTCATGAAGTCTGTTCTAAACAGTGTAGAGTGAAGCTAAATCTAATCTAGTAAGGTTGAATACTGCTTCTCTACTGCTAACATCCCCAAAGACTTCCTCTTACTCAACGAAGTGTAAAGTCCTCACTAGAGGTTCTGGTGCCTAAAGGACCTCTCTGACCTCATCTCCTGCCACTCACCTCTTTGTTTATTGTCTTCTGTCTCTGATTCCCTAAGATGCTATGGTTTCAGGACCTTGAACTTGCTACTTCTGCCTGAAAATCTCTCACCATAGATAGCCTCATTAACTCGCTTTCTTGCCTCAGGCATCAGAGGCTTGGATTGCACCCTTTCAGAGAGCACATCCTAAAAGAGCACGCCCCATCGTTCTCCTTGTCTGATTTTAGTACTTTTAAACATTTATCACCATCATGTGGACATTATATTGGCTTGTTCGTATGTTTATTTTTGGCCCTCACCTCCCCAATTAAACTAGAAGCTCATTAGAGAAGAGATTTGCCCACTGTTGTATCCCCAGCATCGAACACAATGCCTGCCACATGGTAGATGCTCAATTAATATACGGTAGATGAACAGATGTGAACCACAATACATCTAATTAAAGATTCAAAAATCTAAAGTTTGAGAGAAGAAAAAAGTTACCATTTGGCTTTGAATTTTACATGGATCTGCCTTTCCAACCCGGAAAAGGAGGCGTATCTTATTCACCATATATTTCAGTTTCTCATTTACCAGAAACCAATTTTGAGCCTTTTGGTTGCAAAATATAAGGGAAAAAATCTATTAAATGATGAGACATAAACATAAAATTATATAAATCTACAGAAAGACTGAAGTAAATTGTACAGTTTTATCTCTGTACAAATAAAACAGTAAGATGAAAGGAAAGGAATGATCCTGGGTCCTCAGTATTTATAACAAAGGAAGTAATTTTTTTCTGTAACACTGCATAACTTGAAATTTAAAACCTGAACAATAAATTAGTGAAGGGACATTGGGAATAATTCCTCATACAGGAATCTTAGGTGATCACCCAATTTCTATGAGAAATGTTTTACAAGTGGAGTAATCACTACATTAAAGATGAAACCAATCCCACTCTTGGACAGTTATAGTTATCAGAAATATTTTTCTTTTATCAAAATTAAATCTGCCTCATGGTCACTTTCTTCCCTTGGTCTTAATTTTACTGCATTAAGTCTAATTTTTTTAAAAAAGAAATGTTTCAGATATATAAATATATTTAATATTTTCTTTTTAGCTCTTTTGAGCAGAACTAAATCCTTCCATTTGTTTTTTTCACATTAGGTATGGGTTTACATTCTTTTTAACTGTCTAAGTTACCCTCTTTGGAATCTACTAGAATTTGTTAACATCTGTCTTATACCAGGTTTCCCAGCATTCACTGCAATACATCTTAGCAATAAGCATCTAAATTCACAAATCCAAACTGGCACTGAAATGACCACACAACTATAAAAATAGCAAACAGCTGTACTAGCACTGGAAATTAGTGTGTCATACACTCTCCAGAAGCTTGAATAAATTTCTTCTGAATTTAAAATAGGTGATACTAGATAAAAAGATGTTTTCACTCCCTGACCTGGAAATTCTACTTACTGAAAAAGACTGCACAGGGTCAGGGAAACAGGGTCAGAATCACATCCTTCTGTAGGAGTGGAGCTGAGATAAATGCAAGATACAAAAAAGTTGGAGAGGTCTTTATTCACGACTCTGACTGCTAATTTGATTAAACACCATTGGAGCTGATATACCCGAAGACCTCACATACACATGATTGCAGATGTTTGGAAGGGATACAACAATGCAGGACAGAAACTTTCTAAGGATCAACTGGGTTGTCAGGCCAAACAGGACTCACTTCTTCAACAATATAGAGAACAAAACATGTTGAGCAAATGCTCACTTCTATAGACTAACCGTAAACCATTGTGTTCCACTGCCTTATGTCAGGCTACTCACTCACTGAACTTATGTCATAAACTTATACCAACTATCCTTCCGGCTTAAGTTCTTTAGTAAGACAGATAAGCAAAGAAAAAAGTGAAGGGATTCAAAATAATCATCCATCTTTACTACTGGGACAATGGTTGAAAAATGATGACAGAAACAAAAGAGCCAATCTAAGAAACCCTTATAAACACTTGGGGAACAGTTGCTCAACAGTTATGTATAATAATTATACTGGTTTTATAGATGAAATGTATCAATAGGTCAAAAGACCCCTGATTCCCTAGCTATTTAAACCACTTTAAAAGAATCATTGTCATAAAATAGTCCTAATAATTTGACCCATTTGAAATAACTTTATCCTCAAATCCTTCAAAGATAGCTCGCAAAAAGCAAATTAAAAATTAACCTTATTTGTGCATATATGTGAAAAATCGTAAATTGAACATTAGTAAAATCAAACCCGTCGAGGTACTAAAAAAGAGACCATGAACAAGTTGGGATTTTTCCAGAGGTCTGAAGATCATTCAACATTAAGAAATCAATTTATTTAAGTCCATTAACATGGCAAAGAAGAGTAAACTTAGTCTGCATGACTCTAAGTATTGAACATGGCACTTAAATACCCATTACTATTAAAAAATTTTAACTATGATGGGAAGAAAGATAACTCCTTAACTCTATAAGAATATTTATATGAAACGTAAAGCCAAAATACCACTTAAGAATGTAACACTAAATATATTCATATTAAAGTCAGGAAAATACATATGGTTATAATTCACTATTTCAGTTTGTAATGTTTTACATAATTGTTCCCAAAAGGAATAAAATGATATGATAACTGAGAGGAAGAAACAAAATATTATTTTCAGATGACATTATTGTTTACCTGGAAAACCTGAACAAATCATCTGTTTTTTAAAATTATTAAGACTACTTAGTAAGAGTTCTGCATATATATACAGGCAGCAATCAATAATTTGCAGTCAGAAAGTATATATAAAAAAAAGAATCCATTAACATTGGCAAAGAGCAATATAATGTGAAAAATCATGTGAAATATTCCAGAACAGCATTTTTCCAAAAAGACTACAGATATTTACTAAGTCAATGAAAATTTGGGATGAATAAATTCAGTATTATGCAAATATCAATTCTCCCCAAACTGAATTATTAACATGATGTATTTTCAATGAAACTACCTGTGATTTTTGGATAGAATTCTATCAAAAAATACAGATATATGGTTGATTGAGGTTTTGGGTTTTTTTTGATATTGAGCTGCATGAGCTCTTTATATATTTTGGAGATTAATCCCTTGTCAGTTGCTTCATTGGCAAATATTTTCTCCCATTCTGTGGCTTGTCTTTTCGTTTTGGTTATGATTTCCTTTGCTATGCAAAAGCTTTTAAGTTTAATTAGGTCCCCTTTATTTTTGTTTTTATTTTCATTACTCTAGGAGGTGGATCAAAAAAAAGAAAAAAACCCAATCAAAAAAATGGGAGGGAGATCTAAATAGACATTCCTCCAAAGAAGACATACAGATGGTCAAGAGGCACATGAAAAGATGCTCAACATCACTAATTATTAGAGAAATGCAAATCAAAACTACAATGAGGTATCACCTCACACCAGTCAGAATGGCCATCATCAAAATCTACAAAGAGTAAATGCTGGAGAGGGTATGGAGAAAAGGGAGCCCTCCTAAACTGTTGGTGGGACTGTAAATTGGTGCAGCCACTATGGAGAACATATGGAGATTTCTTAAAAAAACTAAAAACAGAACTACCATAGGACCCAGCAATCCCACTCCTGGGCATATACCCTGAGAAAACCATCATTCAAAAAGAGTCAAAAGAGTACCACAATGTTCATTGCAGCTCTATTTACAATAGCCACAGCATGGAAGCAACCTAAATGTCCATCGACAGAGGAATGGATAAAGAAGATGTGGTACCTATATACAACGGAATATTACTCAGCCATAAAAAGAATGAAATTATGCTTTTTGCAGTGACACGGATGGACCTAGAGACTGTCATACTGAGTGAAGTCTGACAAAGAGAAATATCATATGATATTGCTTATATGTGGAATCTAAAAAAAGTGGTATGAATGAACCTACTTACAAAACAGAAATAGAGTCACAGATGTAGAAAACACACTTATGGTTACCAAGGGGGAAAGTGGGGGTGGGGAGGGATAAATTGGAAGATTAGAACTGACACATACACACTCCTATATATAAACTAGATAACGAATAACAACCTACTGTATAGCACAGGGAACTCTACTCAATACGCTGTAATGACCTATATGGGAATAGAATCTAAAAAAGAGTGTGTGTGTGTGTGTGTGTGTGTGTGTGTATATATATATATATATATATATATATACATACAACTGATTCACTTTGCTGTACAGCAGAAACTAACACAACACTGTAAATCAACTATACTCCAATAAAGATTAATTTTAAAATACAGATATATAGTCAATATACTCTTTTAGCTAAGCAAAGTGAGATAATATAACTGAAAGAGGGATTGCCTCCCAAATTTTTAAGAATTACGTAGATAGATCACTGAAAATTAAATATCAACACATTTCAAGAATTTTAAATTGTGATGAATATAGCATCATAATAAAAAAAGAAAGTAAGAATTACTGAATGAGTAGTATTGAATTACATGTCAACCATCAAGGAAAAAACTGTTTATGATGGGTAAAGTGTCATATAACACGTATTTCAAAAGTACTAAGAAAAAAAAAGAACAATGAAATAATTAGAAGAAAATTGAAAGTATTAATATAGTTTATGATGATGAATAATATTCATTCAGGTATGAAAACAAAGGTAAATGTAAACACTAAACTAAAAACTCATAGAATTTCCTAACATTAAATCTGTATAAGAAAATAATTACAAAAAATTAAATACAAATGTCAAATTAAGAAAAATATTTCCAGCCTCTTTGGCCACCACATGGTCTGTTATAGCTGTGTAAAAAGTTAATCAAATTGTTACTTTAAAAAAATGAACAAGGGACATGAAGAGGAAATTCACCAAAAATGTAAAAAGGAATGTATAACATATATATGAAATATTTAAATTCAGTTGCAAAGTAATGCAAAATAATCCAAGTTGAGTAAAATTTTAAGAAAATTATTAAAAACAAAATAAAAGTAGCCAGTGATAATGAGAGTAAGTGGAAATTGATATTTGCATTTATGGTGGTGTGGTTGTACGTATACAATCTGTAAGGTAATATGGTCAGATTTGCAATAATCTGAATAATATGCAGTTAGATTTGGCAGACATAATATTTAAAAAATTGAATATTGATGTAAAGATATATTTTTATAGTATATTTAGAGCAGTACAATTTTAGAAAGTCATAATAACATTTGATTTGCAGATAAAATAGAGTATATGTTTTGGAATGCATTGATTCAGGACATTTTGAAGAGGTGATATTAACAGGTAACGATAGAGTGAAACTGTGTTATTCAGTCTCCCTCTTTCAATATCTTACAAAATAGCAAAATAGTAACAACCATATGCACAAACACACAGAGGCAGCAGAAATCAAACAATAAAGATCCCGCAATTTCATTTGATAACCATTGTAAAGTGGTGACTAAGAAAGGAAATATCCTAACTCTGCACCACTCTCCACAAGCAGTTTGGGAGAATAAAGATAAATGAATATTATAATTATTTACAAACAGAAATGGTCTCTAACGTTTCACGGCTGGTGTGAAAACCTCCCTAACTTGTGTTCTTGTCCTACTGCAGAAGGAAATATTTGAGATCATGGATGCCCCACTAGAGTGGACCCATGAATCATTATAATGAGCAAATTACTCCCTCCTAATTCTTGATAGATTTACAGTAGAAACAAGACACATATTGTTGGTCCTCATTTTAAGCCATTGTTATTTTGGTGTTGTTTATTACAACTTGATATCCCAGCTTCTTCGTTTTGGTACGTGGATGATTCAGGAAGCCAATGATATCACTGTCTCCAAGATCACCTCACATCTGCTGATAACTGTACATCTGTATCAACAATATAGATCTCTTCTGCATTGTACATACACATTCAGAAAAATCCAGAGAGCAGGCACTGGGAGGGGGTCCATCGTATCTGGCCATGTTTTTCAACTGTGGCCAGAGAATCGGTAGAAACATTACTAGTAAACAAGGTGGTGTCCTGTGCCCCTAGAATTAACATGACTTCAGAGCCTGGGCTCACTCGTCCACAAAAGATGGAGACTTTTCTTTTCCCAGGGCACAACCGTTTTAACAAATGGCCCTAGATCACTTTGAAGAAGGCTGGGAAGAACTTACACAG
The DNA here is from genome assembly GCF_949774975.1 of Lagenorhynchus albirostris. Classification (NCBI taxonomy): domain Eukaryota; kingdom Metazoa; phylum Chordata; class Mammalia; order Artiodactyla; family Delphinidae; genus Lagenorhynchus; species Lagenorhynchus albirostris. The sequence goes on along the minus strand of NC_083115.1, from coordinate 31,014,277 downwards.
TATTCACTTGTGGTGGAAAGGAACTTTAGCAGGCTACTTTATTTGAGAGGTGTGTGTTTTGTTAAAGGCTCTGGTCTGGAAATGAGGGGAACAGCTATGATTATCTTGATGACTCAAGATAGATCTCTGTGCCCCAACCTTGACCTTCATTACTTAGATCAAGAAGGGCCTTAGTTAGCTACCTATTTCTTTCGGGGGATCAACATACTTGTTTTTCACTCCGGTCTTGCTGCCGTTATGGCAATAATACCTATCTTGTCTATGTCAGATAAATTTTGTAATTGCTTCTATCACCCAAGATTTTATCATTTACTTTGAAGTCGGGCACCCCTTTTCAAGGCAGAATTTTCTATTTAACGCCTAGGCTACTGAGGACAGCCACTAGGAAGTCTGTGAGGATTTTCCCCACTCCATCATCAGTCAGTTTCTCAACACTACGATAAAGGACAGTCCTCTTCAAGGGACACAGAATGTAGGTGAGCCAGTAGCACATTTTTCAGTGTCACTCCAACATTTCTATCTCCCTCTATCTTTGGATTCGTTCTTTTATATCATGCCAAGGGATTTCTTAAACTCACCTTCATTTAGGTTACAGTTCTGTTCAGATGTCAGCCAAGCAACCCTGCCACCTGTCTGAATGGCTGCTAGCTGCTTGAGCCAACACTTTGAAACTAGAATCTCTGGTCATTCTACTCTTGTATTGCGAACTGCGTTCCTTTCTCTCTGCACTACCATATTTAATTTCTTTCCAAAACACATTCTCCATATTTTTGCTGATATTCATTAGTAAAAAACTTGCAGTTCTACTGGTATGTCAGCATTCTCATCTGGGTCTGACCCCCCTTGGCTAACTTATTCTCCCCTTCCGATCTGTAGTTCCAGTTTTCCATAATAATGTAGTTTCACTGAGCACGTAGCTGCCCAATGAGGCAATGTATCTCACAGCATCTCTTGGAGCTGGTCCTAACTTAACAACTGAAACAGTCAGAAGCAGTGCGTGCAAATTGTGTGTCATTTGCTTTAAAAATTCCTTTCCTCCCAGTGCTACTTCTTTGAAGCAGGGTCCAAAATACAGAACTGACTTAGATGCTACCACACGGAAGATATGTCTCATGAGTTTATAGACAAATAAGATAAGAAAGATCTGAGGATCTCCCTTTAAAACCGTGTTGGAGCAGAATCACCCTGCCGGCAAGTATCACACGTTTCGACCTTATCTGAGAAAGAAGTACACTCTAATTTGATTTTTGTGTCTCTTTATTGGAGCAGCAAAGCTTATGTCCTGAATACTGCAACCCTCTATGGCTTGTAGGGATTAGCGACAACTCAGTAAGAGTAGGTCATGAGGAGATCTGTTATCAGAGAGGAGGGTGCCTACCTCAGGCGTGGTTATTACAGAGCCTTTAAACAAGGCAAGAATCAGTATCAAGAGACAATTTCTCTTGCTCTTATGTTCCTTTTCCAAAACTCCCACATGGATATATTTGTTGAGTGGCAGATAGGGATTTTAAAGAGTGCAATGTTTAGCTGCCTAGCTTTTAGAATGTAGTAAGACATCTTTCAAGGGAGTGAAAATGAAGTAGACTCCGCCCACATATACTTCTGGCTCCCCTACCAAACTCTAAGATGAAAGTGTCTTTAGTCACCCTTGCAGGAGAAAATGTGACATGGACGGGGGAAATTAAGAGTGACCTAATACTTCTCCAGAGAAACATTAAACGACAAGAAATAGTTTAAAATGTGTAGAACGTTCTGAGAGACAAATGGACCCCAAGGATATTACAGATGGTGATCAGATATCAAGAAAGCAAGAAGCGACAAATGTGTGAATTTCAAGAAACGCAATAAAATGAGCCTACAAAGAGGTGACTCAACGTAACTCAGCAATGGAAGCTGTGTTAAAGGAATTTGTGGCAAATACTGAATACAATTAAGTACAAAACTAAAACTAAAACTAACATTTGTGGGATTTATGGATTAGTGTAGGGAAGGGCTTTAACTCTAATGATGAGTATTTAATATTTGTGGAGGTTTCTAGTGTTTTCCCTTCTTTGTAGTATTTGATTATTTAAAATAATAATGTTTCTTTTTTTTTTTTTGCAGTACGCGGGCCTCTCACTGCCGTGGCCTCTCCCCATTGCGGAGCACAGGCCCCGGATACACAGGCCCAGCGGCCATGACTCACGGGCCCAGCCGCTCCGCAGCACGTGGGATCCTCCCGGACCGGGGCACAAACCCGTGTCCCCTGCATCGGCAGGCGGACTCCCAACCACTGCGCCACCAGGGAAGCCCAATAATGTTTCTTTTTAATAAATATAATGAAGTCAATATTCCAAGATTAAAGAAGAAGTATAGTTATTTCACAAGAATTATTAATAGCAAAAGAATCCTTTTTGGTTTTGAATAATTATGGACTCCCTATTAAAATACCAAGTCTCATGTCATCTATTCTAAACAGTTGCTTATAAATAAAATCAAACTCAACATTTTTCGTAACGTTTATCAAAATGGATTTTTCTCACCATTCTTAAAGTTTTATATCACTGTTTTGGATTTATGCTTGCTTAGTATGGTAACGGGGGCAAAAAGTTGCCATATACCTAGGAAAAGAGTAGTTGCTCTGCAGTGGTAGTAACAAGTAACACCAAAAACTGAAAACCTTCAGTTGATCATCAACAACTTAATGAAAGCCTTTCTGTAAACCAGCCAGTGTCAGAACTTTGCTTCTGAGGTCAGCAATAAAGAACAGGCTTGTCCATAAACACAGTTTTGAGTGTCATCCATCAACATCTCACCTGTGTAACCACACTTCTACAGATAATGTCAACACACTTTACCTTCTGAAAGACCGTCAATTCCTTCATCCATGATTCCCCAAACTCCATGAGATTGCCAGCCTGTTCTGTGCAAAGAGACTGTGTCTAACTTTACTGAAATAAATAACTTCAGAATCATCTTTTTATTTCAGATATTGAGTGGTAGTCTCGTGAGCATTTCTGGAGGTTTGCTTTAAAGACACTGAGTTGACAGAATCCAGTAGGCTCTCAGACCAACAGGTGGGCTCACTGGATTCCTTATGCCCACACAGCATTTTTCCTTTAGATCTGCTGTCTGGTGAGACGGTCTCAACAGTGATCTAAGCTCTGAACAGTTTCATCGCGCAGTGTTGTTAAAACTATTGTGTTATGCTAGAATTTGTAACCAAATAAGATTTTGTGTAAGGTCATTAAACCTAGATCTTCATGTAAAATGTTGACGCCTAGAATTTGAAGCTTACGGTTGGAAGGTGTACCACTGTTTGCGGTTAACGTGCTTATTTTTCTGCTGCTTGCTGTGCCATGGATACAGACAGTGCCCCCCAAAGTGTCCAAGTCAATCCAAGTGGACTCTGAGTGCTAATGACTAGAAACCATCAGACCAGTAACCTGTCACAAAAAGGCATCAGGCAAACTTTATCCCAGGTCCCTTACAAAATCCTCAGAAGGGCAACCTCTCTCCTGTCTGGTTTGTTAAAGACATACAACTGCCAGGCTGTTGATCACACAACCCCTTCCTAACATCTGCTTGTTTGGGGAAACCAAGACAACATTCAAAGCGTACACACTGACCAAATACAGTGATTCTGCTTTCTTATTTGCCATGAGTTTGTCAAAATCGCAACCTCTTTCTTAAAGCAAATCTGATTTCTATTTAGTCTCATTATAATCCCGACTCCGGTACTTTCCTTGATGAACAGCCGAAAACAAGTCAACATAGACTATCAGTAGCTCTTACGGGGGTACTTATGACTTGTAAAAATTAATGAACTAATAGACTTACGATGAATTCTGTAAAAAATTAGAGGACTATTCACAGAACATTCAAAAGTCAGTGTTTAATTGGAGTACTGAGGCCTCAAAATAAAGTTCAAGAAAGTCTCTCTTAGAAATTTGTACCCTTTGAAATTTACCCTCCTCTGTCTTTCACTCTCTTTCCTCAGCTTTACCTGATGTTCTAAATGAACTATCCTTTCTCTAGCTTTTCTCTGGGGAAAGAAATATCACATTGTATAACTGCTAAATCACAGAGTATTGTGAGATTACCGGACCCTGGTCTACCACCAAGTTAAGAACGGTAGGGCTTCCCTGGTGGCGCAGTGGTTGAGAGTCCGTCTGCCGATGCAGGGGACACGGGTTCGTGCCCCGGTCCGGGAAGATCCCACATGCCGCGGAGCGGCTGGGTCCGTGAGCCATGGCCGCTGAGCCTGCGCATCCGGAGCCTGTGCTCCGCAACGGGAGAGTTCACAACAGTGAGAGGCCCGCGTACAGCAGGAAAAAAAAAAAAAAAAAAGAACTGTAATTAAGGATTTTCTCAAATTTTAATAATACTGGCAAAACATTTGTTCCTGGATGACTGACCTGTAGCAATTAATTCTATTAATTATTAGCTGCACAGATGGGGGAAAATGTCTAATACAGAAGGAGAGAGAAGCATTAAATAAGCTCACTGAATATTTTTTAAATTCCCTTGAGAAGGTAAGAAAAAACTATGTATTAAATAAGGCAATTCAAAATTTATAGGTAGGGTAGATTATAGAAAGTCTCACAATTACAAATTAAATTAAATCTAAATGGAGAAGCCACTACAGAAAGACCTGGTGCAAGAGCAAGGTAATCAGGGCTGTGTGTACCTGCAGGACAGGTTCTTGCTGCCTCCAAATACCCGCTTTCTGTAAATCTACGTGTAAGGCAGTGTCCTGCACACTGCTTTCTGTGTTTATGTCTCTAAGAACCCCAGAAATGTTACCTGCCTAGGACAAGTCTTCACGATATTTTTGGCTCAAAAATTCCCACACCAGTTAGTATTAATTTGGATTGCTAACATATGACGGAGGGAAACAAGTTTTAATTTACAAGAGAAATCCTTTTAAAGGGAGCATCTTTGCTTTCTCCCTGAGCTCGGTGAAATTTCCTGGCCCATAGTCTGAAGGGCAATGTAGCCCTTTAAAGGCGTTCACATTCTGCAGGTGATCCCTGGGCTAGATTCCTGCCATTTGTGGAGGAGTCCAACACCTGATTCTCTTCCTGTGTGGTACTGAACCCAAGTCCTTTGCAAAACCATCAACTATTCAGATACGTTCCCCCACTCTTCATTGTGTCAAACGCCCCTTAGGTACTCACCACCGTGTTCCAGGGAAAAATCAAGGGAAAGGAATGCTTATCCTGCTATGTTTCATGCACCAATAATCACTACAGATTCCACTTTGTCCTTTCCTTAAATTGATTTTTCCCTCCCATAAGAAAGATAAAAACTCACATAAATTTGCATCACAGTAACTTTTGTAGAGAAGACAGTTGTGGTAACTAAAAATTAGGTGACTGACTAAAAATTAAAACCATCGTCTACATACTTTGTAGAGCTGCTTGGCCATTTGGACATAAAAAGCAAGATCATTAGAGTTTGAAAAAGTAAGAAACACATACTGAGATACGGGTCTCAATTTCAGTCTGAGAAGGCAAACTTGTCAGAGATGCATATATAATAGTGCATTGGAGTATTTTAAGGTGAAGCTAAAGATGTATCACAAAATGAGAGCAGGGAATATTTTTCCTTAAATTTTGAAACAGCTTGAAGTTCTAAAGAAACATATTTCAACGGAAGCCTTTATTGAATTATAATCATTGTTTTCTCTCAAACAACAGGGAGGGAAAAAGAGCCCAATCACCATGCCAGGGCCTATGACACTACACACTGTAGAAAATCGCTAATATTTGAGGGATCAAAAGTAAAACTTACAATTCTGTTCTTGCACGTATACTCTGTATCTATTCTTCTGTTAAAATTGGGGTTTGTCGGGGCTTCCCTGGTGGCGCAGTGGTTGAGAGTCCGCCTGCCGATGCAGGGGACGTGGGTTCGTGCCCCGGTCCGGGAAGATCCCACATGCCGCGGAGCGGCTGGGCCCGTGAGCCATGGCTGCTGAGCCTGTGCGTCCGGAGCCTGTGCTCCGCGGCGGGAGAGGCCACGGCAGTGAGAGGCCCGCGTACCACAAAAAAAAAAAAAAAAAGAGTCCTCTGTCAGACCATCTCGTTTATTTCTCTTCACACAGCTATTTGTTTTATGACAGCTCTTAATCATTTCTAAAATTGGAATAAGTCGTAATTCTGCAATTTTCTTTTGCCACTGATTTCCTCTGCTTGTTCAAACATATACTTGGTGTTACTATGTTTTAACTTAATGTTGACATGCTTTTATTCTATGTTACTCACCAAGGTAAAAAGAATCCATTTTACCAGACATCTAAAATAATTTGATTTCTATCATTTGGTACTGTTTGTTACCATAAATTTTATACTTTTTACCTAGATGATTTTTCTATATTTTTATTAACTATCACATTCATAACTTGCAACCTTATGACTATAGTACTGAAGGAGAAAAGGTTAATATGCATGTGATATACAGCTAAAATAAAATTCTCATGTAATATAATTAGAAGTAATTATTAACAGTTAAAAAACAAATTATTGGGCTTCCCTGGTGGCACAGTGGTTAAGAATCCACCTTCCAATGCAGGGGACACGGGTTCAAGCCCTGGTTCAGGAAGATCCTAACTGCCACAGAGCAACTAAGCCCGTGCACCACAACTACTGAGCCTGCGCTCTAGAGCCCTCAAGCCACAACTACTGAGCCTGCACTCTAGAGCCCGTGAGCCACAACTACTGAGCCCACATGCCACAACTACTAAAGCCCACAAGCCTAGAGCCCGTGCTCTGCAGCAAGAGAAGCCACCACAATGAGAAGGCCGCGCACCGCAAAGAGTAGCCCCCTCTCGCCGCAACTAGAGAAAGCTCGCATGCATCAACAAAGACCCAATGCAGCCAAAAATAAGTGAATAATAAATTTTAAAAAACAGATTATTAAAATACCCAGAAATTGAATATTTATTATAATATAAATTATAGTATTATAGCTTACAAGATTTCAAACTAGCTTCCAAATCCAAAGATACTGCTGTAAACATCAGAGAACTAATTATATTTTGGAAATCATGAAAAGAAGCAGTATCATTTTTGAATAAGTAGGCTTAGAGGAAGTGAGAGTGTGTGGAAAGGACAAGATTGATAGAATAAGAAAAATTTAGAAACACAAGTAGAGACGGGAGAAGATAGTAAGATAGAGAGGAAGGAAGATTAGTGGGTGATAACACCCCCACTAATTGATAGTGGGGGGAAAATGAGCAAGAAAAGAGTAAGGAAAAAGGTTCAAGAAATAAGAAAACATTTCCTCAAAAACGCTGATATCCTAATAGCCTATACAAATAACTTGTTCAATCTCACTCAAAATCAGCGAAACATAAGTTAAAACCAAGATGAAACACCAAGACACACCAACTCAAATACCTAAAATTAAATGTATTGATAATACCAAGTTTTGTTGAGGATCTGCAGAAATCATAGTTTAAATTGATAATGTCTCTTTAGAAATAGGGGTGCCATGATCTACTAAGGTGATCTAAGCCCAAACCAGGACTCAGCAATTTCATATGTAAGAGAAATACACACATATGTGCATCAAAAGATATGGACGAAATATTCTCAGCAGCATTGTCCAAAACAGCCAAACTCGGAAAAAATCCAGATGTCCATTAACATTAAAATGGTAAAGAAAATCATGATATTGTTACAATAGAATAGTATACAGTAATAGGTAAACATGAAAAGACGAGAGCGATCTGCAGTTAAACACGTAGCAGGAAGGAATTCTGCCAACACTGTGTTGAGTGAAAGAAGCCAGACACAAAACCATATAAAAGAAAATATTGTATATTTTTATATGAAAGACTTTTAAAAAGAGACCAAGCTAACCTATGATGTTACATATTAGGATAGGGATAACCTCTGAAGAGAAAAGAGAGGTTAATATTTGGAAGGGGTAATTAGGGGAATTTGAGGTTTGTTAATAGTCTATATTTCTTAATCTGGGTAGAGGTCACATGATATGCTTACTTTATCATCATTCATTGAGCTGCATTTTATGTTTCTGCACTTTTCTGTATGTGAGTATATTTCAGCAAAATATTATGTAAAGTAAAACAAACAAAAATGTATATACACCAGGGAGCATACACCAGGGAGCAGATACATCTAAATACATAGACCTCCAGGGAGAAACCACCTGATACAGAATAGATTTAAAGGACAAGGAGATCCGGGAAGTTGAAGGATTTTCTTTAAAAAATGTTGAACATACTAGAAACACGTTTTTATAAAAATAAATAACCACACACACAGGCCCCCCCCCCACCACACACATAAAATAGGTGAAAACCAGGTAGATTTTTAAAAATAGATGGCTGTATGTTTTAGATAAGACTATTTCTGGTTTTATAAAATGTAGACTTGAAGGACACATTTTATTGATATAATAAGGTAAGAACCGAAAGGGCTCCCAGGTAGTTCAAATTAAATATGAAGAAAGTAGAAGTCTAAAATGAAGATGAAGTTAAGGTACTGAATGGTTCAGTGTTAAAGAAAAAGACGGAGTTACACAAAATGAGAAGTCACACCATGTCTCCGAGGCATCTAACATAACTGGAGACGTGTTCTCAGTAGACAAAGTGGGGTGGGGACTGAAAATTTGGGGGGATATCTTTTTTTAAGATAATGACAGGGGTGAAAGGATTACAGGGAGAGTTGCTCAATGAAGCAAGTATGTCCACGTAACAGTTCATGTTCCTTCCGTCCTACACTTTCCCCTCTCTGTGTGACAAAGGGGAAAACATGTTGAAAGATCAAGAGGTTTTGCACCTTGAAGACCTAAGAAATATGCTGTTTTTAGGATGTCTGCTTCCCCTGTCTGTGACCTTTTTTCCTCCTTTGAATTCAATCTCATTCAATCACTGAACTAAGGCTTTTTTCTTTTCTTTCTTTTTTCTTTCTTTTGCTTTAATCACAGCAAGGGGTTCTGACTTAATGTGTCACCACTTACTTGAGAGTTTGAATTTTTTAACATGACAGTAATTATGGCAGGCTTGGGAGTTATAAAAATAAATAAGTCATACTCCCTATCCTTGAAAAGCTCATGACCTACTGAGTTCGGAGAACCAAGAGATGATTTTAAACTGTCTAAACTAAGAAAGCAGGATGTACTAAGGAATAGATTCTAAGACCAGAAAAAGAGAGATTTCTGAGCAGATTTCTAAGCTCAAATAACAACACATTCTCTGCCAAAGTACAATTTCATGCCTGGGAGAAACCATTACGTGAAATTTAGGGAGCCTTGGATACTGTCTGCAAACCTTGGGAGGAGTTCACAGACAAGGACAATTATGGAGAAATAGTTCAGGGAGCGGTGGGTTATTTAGCTTGATGAAAGGGATATTTAAAGTGGTTCTTGCTTCCTGGTCTGCTTTGGTATCTTTCGTGGGAGCATCATTTGCAAAATTTCTCCCCCTGCGTTCTTTCCTTTCTTGGCAGTTGGTTCAGAAAACTGTGCTTGTAGTTACCTCCCACTTGGTAAGAGGCCTCAGTTTACAAACAGACTTCTCATCCAGGCATGTATACCTGTCTCTGCCATGAAGAGCCGCCCTCGAAGCTCACTTATACCTGAGCCCAGTTCTCCAGGGCGCTACACTCAGGCCTGGTGGTAGTGGCACTGATTGATTTTGTCCAAATTCTCTTCCCTGTGGGTCTCTAAGAGGTGGCCTGCAGCCACTTCAGACAAGTGGCCAAGAGTTCTCTGCTTCCGGAAAGCACGAACGACTAAGTACGATGAACTTTAAAACTTCTTCAGGTAGGCCTGAATTGACTGAAAATTAAATGTGCTCATATATTCCAAAGAAAGCAGCTTCTCTCTTGGTAAAGGAGGCTAACGGGACTCAAAGTGATAGAAATGAGGTGAAATATACAGAGGCATTTCTACCAATGGCAAAATACTAACTTTAGTCAAAAAATTAGACAAGTATGTGCCTTTGGTAATTAACTGGGATTGAATTAAATTCAACAAACACTTATTCCCTTTCTATATTGGTTTAATTAAATGCAAGTCAAGGTTAATCTGTGCCCCCCAAATCCTCCCTTATAGCCAGAGCAAAGGCAAATATTACTTAAGAGAAACACTTACCTTTGATGGATAGCACATCATTCTGCTATCCTAAAATATCGCATGCTAACGAAACTTTTCCCTATTTTACATTAGTGATATATTCAGATAGCATTGAAAAATCACATGCATACTGCTTAATTTACAGTAGCTTTTTCCCCCCTAAACTCAACTTTACAGAAGACAGAGTAAGATTAGCTAAATATATAAAATAAATTAAAATTACGTATTAAATACATAAATTAAAGACATGAGAATGTATCTACAAGTAGTTATATTGCCTTCTGTTAATGCTATGGAATAGAAAGTTTCAAATCGGAGTATCATGACTAAATCCTATGTACAATGACATTCAGGTAAACTCCAATATTTGAATAAAGGAGAAACAAAACGTATCTTACCTAATTAATACCTGGTTTATCGTTAGAATCCCTAGCTACCATGACTGTTAACGTGAAGCAAATACCAACTTTCTCCTGGTTTTGCAGCCGGCAGTTGGCTTTGTGTTATTACTGAAGAAACAAAAGAAAGTCTGATAGTCTCTTAAATCAGGATTTAAAATTGAGAACATTTAACAGAAATGGAAAAACCATAGCTTTCTAAATTTTGCCTTTTGACCCCTGTGTGAGCTACCAAGACTTCAATTACCTCGCTTTCTTCCCAGCACATTCAACAGCCAAGTGTACATTTCTACCATGTATCTGAAATCCTTGCTTTGCTGCCTTTCAAAGAATGAGTTATAATAGTAAAATGATACCAAAGGGTTACAATATATAAATCCATTCCCTTATTGTTATCTTACTGGCAGAAATCCTATCTATGAATGTTTAACAATGACAGGATATCTCACCCCTAGAGAATCCAATAATGTTCCAGAAGACTTCTAGAAAGATGGTGAGAAAGTATTACAGAAAAATTGCAAGGTCCATTGTTAAGACAATTGAGAATTATTCTCAAGGAAAGGAACAAAACTGTTAATAAAAGAAGCTAAAAGAGAAATTTATTACAAAGGAAAATCACACGGTCAAAGCTTATTTTAAAAATAAGAGATTTTCTCCCAATCTCTAGTCAATCAATAACCTAAAAGAAAAATTTACAAATTGGCATGATATTCATGAGAATAACAGCAGTTTACAGAAACATAAAACTTTTGAACTGGAGTTCAAATATGACTTGAGTATACCTAACCCAACAACCCGCTGCTACAGCAAGAATCCTTTATACAGACATCAAAGTGGCGATATCTATCCTCTACCTATCACCACATTTTTGGGGAGTGGAGTCAGTTCCTCCCAAGAAGCAGATACCATGTTAAACAAGTCTCACTGTTACAGAGATCTTAGCAGTGCATTAAATGTTATATTAAGAGAATTTTTTCCAACCAGCCTTCCCTTTGCCCTAAAAAGTTCTCTTTAAAATGAATTATGATTTACTGTGCAATATATTCTCCGGAATTCTGTAATTTCCCAGTTTAAGACAAACCATCAGCTAAAAGCTTACTTATCAGTCAGTTATTTGTAACTGGGGATTTTGCCATAAAACAATGAAATGTACTATGGCCACGTGCTCACTTTACTACATAAAGAAATGCACACCTACATACACACATACATGCATATATACATTAATGAATCAATAAATAAAACAATGCCCTGAGTTTCATTCTGTAGAACCTAAACACTTAAGTATTCATCCACCAAATATTTTCATGTTTTATAATGCAAGGCACAGTGACAGAAGATAGTATCAACACAATTTATAAATTTCATATGTGGAAGAAAACACATGTGAAAATTCATTATATTATAGGTGTTCCGTATTATATATGTGTCATTATATCATATGTATTATGTCAGATTGGAAAAGTGTACTCAACAATTAAATTCTAGATGCTAAAATAATCTACAGAAAAGTGACTGGAATCAAAATTAAATAAGGTGAAAGATTGGAAATTGCATCTTAAGATACAGGAGCAGTCGTACCAGGCAACTCCCAGAAGCAGTCACATTTGTATCTATGTGAAGGGCACCCCTGGCAATTGCGCAGTCAGTGTACCTCTGGTGTGGTCGTGGACAGTGGCCCCGAGACGTATACTAAAAGATCACTAAGAGAAGTGAGAATATCTAAGGATCGCCTCCACCTGAGGAAGTAGCGTAGGCTTTGGAAACAGACATGCCTTTGTTAGAATCTTGGCTACAGTGCTTACTGACTATGAAACCAAACTAATGTTTGTTTGTTTAAGGTAAGTACACGATACAACGTCCCTATAAGAGTGGGATGAATTACTCATCTGCATGGTCTTAGTCCTCCTCTAGTGCTGGTGGATGTTGGAGGAGGTCATGGAGAGGATGTGACCATCGAGAGGCCCACTAGCTGGACCTGGACAATCTGAGGCGCCTCACCTTCTGCCCTGTCTTTGGAGTGGACATCCTGCCGAATGGTCCCCCACTAGGAGCCATTTCCAAGGTCACGTCCTTGAGAGAGCAGTGTGTCCTTGAGACCATGTGGGTGGTAGACATGACTGAAACCAGTTAAGACCTCTGCATGTGTAAACATTTCATATTCTGGTGGGTGAGTGCAGAGATCTCCTTGTCTTGGGGCCCCTTGTATGTAAGTTCCCTTGCTTATTAAACCTGCCACCTACCTATCTAGAGTGGTCTGCCTCCTTCTTGGATTTCTCCTCGCCCTCTGGGTACGGGGCCAGTTTGCAAACCAACAGTGGATGAGGAAGGTAGATGTCAGCTCTGAGAAGCAGACGGCTGGACATGCACATTCACAGCAGAAGGGCACCATTAGTAAGTGGGCAACTTCCCACACTGTTGGTGGGAATTAAAGTTGGTGCAGCCACTATGGAAAACAGTACGGAGGTTCCTCAGAAAACGGAAAATAGAATTACCATATGATCCAACAATCCCACTCCTGGGCACATATCCAGACAAAATTATAATTCAGAAAGATACATTCACCCCTATGTTCATAGCAGCACTATTCACGATAGCCAAGACATGGAAACAACCTAAATGTTTATCGACAGATGAATGGATAAAGAGGATGTGGTACATATATACAATGGAATATTACTCAGCCATAAAAAAGAATGAAATAATTCCACCTGCAGCAACATGGATGGAACTAGAGATTGTCATATTGAGTGAAGTAAGTCAGAAAGAGAAAGACAAATGCCATATGGTATCACTTACACGTGGAATATAAAATATGACACAAGTGAACCTGTCTACCTACCTATGAAACAGAAACAGACTCACGGACATAGAGAACAGACTTGTGGTTGCCAAGGGGGAGGGAGTTGGGGGAGAGATGGAGTGGGAGGCTGGGGTTAGCAGATATAAGGCATTATATATGGAATAGATAAAAAAACAAGGTCCTACTGTAGAGCACAGAGAACTATATTCAATATCCTGTGATAAACCATAATAGGAAAGAATATGAAAATGCATATATATGTATAGCTGAATCACTTTGCTGTACAGAAGGAATTAACAACATTGTAAATTAACTATACTTCAATTTAAAAAAAGAAGTGGGGGACTGACTATGCTGGGCGAGTAGGTGAATGTGTACGTCTAAACAACGAATGAGGTCGTGCTGGAAATTCCCTCAGCAGGGATCTTCCATGCTGACATGCAGTTCTATAAATGCACAGTTTTCTCATTATCTTTTCTGTATAGTTTACAGAGGTATTAATATAATTCTAATAAGTAAATATTTTAGTTTACAAAACTGATTTCTCATCTTTATAGAATTAAAACACAAAATTCTGAATTTGAGGAAAACAATAAAAAGTGATGTATTGGGTAATTGTATAAAATTAACTATGCACATTCTAAGTAGAGTTGCTTAAGCCAACCTACAGGAGCCGAAGGTGGTGTTCATTTTGACCCTGTAATACTTCAAAAAAGGAATCCACTGGCTATCAGAATTTTAGATGTTTTATTTTCATTAATATTCAATATCAAGGACTCACAAGATTTCCGTTATCTGTTTCTCTGCTCTCTAAACCTCTTCATAAATTATCTTTAAAATATTTTCCAAATCAGTTAAGTGTATTAATGCAATTCTTCTTTTTTTATGGATTAAGTAAAAAAAAAAAAAGTGTCATTTGTTAATTCAAGTCAGTGAATCTGAACTTAACCTAGTAAATTTGGATTGTTTTACGGATTATTTTACGAAGGGTAGGCTTGTAATTAGTAACAGCTAGGAATCTCCATTTTGTAATTTGGGGAGGATAGGTTATCAAATTAATCACATTTGGACCAATCTCAAGTTTTTAAAAGAGGAGAGATTTGTGTAGACCTTTTAGGCAACATTTTGAAAATACTAAATAAAAAGGTACAGATATTTTAGCTAACCTTGTTCTAAAGGCAAAATATGAATTCTCTTTCCTCCCAACCCCAAGTTAAATAGGCCATTCACCTCTTTACATCCTACAGAGATTCCTCATTCTCTGAACTCTTCTAAACATTCATTTTCTCACCTCTGTACCTCTTTAGATGCATACGCACTGTTCCAAGGGAAGCTCTAACTAGATCACCCGTCATCTGCAGAGAGCTGGGATTTCAGACGAGCCCTGGAACATCATGTCGCCATTAGGCTATAAGCAAATTTGAAAAGGGAAAGTAGAGCGTACATACTACACCTGGCGAGTCTCTAATTACAACGGTCTATATTCATACACATTTGTCATTTTAATTAATTACTCAGGGCTCAATTCAATCCCCTTGCGGCATTCTAAAATTCCTATTGATTTTAAATGGTACGATTGTTGCCATGGAGTAACAGACTTTTTGGAATCAGTGTTTTTTATACAATCAAGAACTATTCTAAATAGTTTGTCCTCTATGTGAAGTTCAGGTTCCTGCCACTTACCATCATTTTGCCTTTCTTTTTCCTATGACTATGAATACAAAGAATCTCTTTCGGGCGTTTTAGAAAGTCACTTAAGAAGTTGTCTTCAGTCTTAACAAGTCCCATGTTTAATATCATTATAAGTATTCATAAAGGTTATTATATTTTATGTTGTTAATAGTTACTTTAAATAAATATTAAAGGCTTATTTCGTAGGTAACATGTTTGCCTGTGAACAAATTCATTCATAGGAATCAAGATTAATGTTCAAATGCAACACAAACATTCTTATTTATATAATACCTTTCATTCTTGAACTTTTCAATTCTGTTATAAGTACATTCTTGGTTTTTAATGTATTCAGTAACTTTAGAGATTTCACCGGTGTCACAAAAAAAGTCATTCACAAACACACGACAGAATTCCTTAGGTTTTGAGTGATATAAAATTCAGGAGGAAAAACATTCTTTAATGTTCCAAATTAACTAAATCAGAATCTACACTAAAATCCAATTAATTTAAATTGGTTATGTGTGTGTTTCCTTCATGAATTACTTACCAATATTAGCTAGTTAACTAAAGCATGTATATTGCCACGGGTGACTTCTAATAACTGCATTTATTGTTTACTTAGACTAAGGCACTTGTTCTAAGTGCTGTATGTGGACAAAGAGACAATCACAGCACACTTGTCGCTTACACTCTATTTCCACCTCCATTTTATAGAAGAGAAAACTGAAGCACAGAGGGGCTATGGAATTTCCCAAGTTGACATGGTAGGTGACACATCAGATTTGACCTCAGATTCTGTACATTCAGAGCCTGCACTCCTAGCCATTATACTCCACCGCAACATGTTTTTGTTTATTTTCACTATATTATAAAATGTTAGATGGTTGAGACCTAGTCGTAGCCATCTTGTTTCTCTCCCACAAGGTCATTAAAAAATAAGTACTGAGTATTTTTCATTGACAGAACACATTTTATTAAAAGCCAACACAATTTGTGACCAACTCAACATAGGAACTGGGTCTCTTACTAAGTACAAGATTTAGTTTGTTGGACAGCTTTATTGAGGAATAAGTTACATTCAATAATTGTCATTTGTTTTAAATGAACAATTTGATGAGTTTTAGGGGATTGTTTATATTCATGTCATAATGACCACAATCAAAATACAATATTTTAGCAATGTCTCAAAAAGTTCCTTCAAGCTCCTTTACAGTCAGTCCTCTTTCCCTGAAGCCTACGTATGGTGACCTGCCTTCAGTCAGTATTATTTGCTTTTACTAGAATATCATATAAGTAAAATCCTGCAATATGTATTCTTTTGTATTTGAACTCTTTCACTTGGCATAAAGTTTTGCAGTTGATCTAGGTTGTTATATGTGTCAAATGTTTTCTCCTTTTCACTGATGCTTAGATTCCACAACATAGACGTATCAAAATTTGGCTAGAATCAGTCGATGAAAATTTAGATTATTGGGATTATTTCTAATCTGGTGCTATTTTCAGCAAAGCTACTACCAACATTTGTATACAGGTCACTGTGTGGATATATATTTCATTGCACTTGGGTAAATTTCTAGAAGTGGAATTACTGGGTTATGTGTAGTTTTAGATTCAACTACCTCTAAAGCTAATTTGTTTTCCAAAATAACTGTGCAATTTTATATCCCCACCACCAAAACAGGGAGAGTTCCAGTCACTCCACATCCTACCACTGGGGTGTTAATTTGAATTTCTCTGATGACTAGTGATTTTGATTATCTTTTATATGCTTACAGACCATTCATATGTCTTCTTTTGTAAAGTAATAATTAAAAATGTTTACCCATTTTACTGTTGACTTGAAAATGTCTTCTAGATATTTAAAATACAAATCCTTTAAAGGTTTACGGAATTCAGGGCAGTCGGGGCAGTCATCTCTTCGATAAGTTATTTTTTGCAGGAAAGATACTAATTATGAATTTGATTCCTTTCACTGAGAAAGCTTATTTACGTTAACTGTTTTTTTCCTGGGTAGTTTATAGAAATTTGGGCCCATTAAGGATAATGTTGAACTTAGAATTACATTGCTCAGATGTATTTTCCTCAGGATCTACAGTAACGTTATTCTTTATTTTCCTCAGGATCTACAGTAACGTTCCTTCTTTCATTACTGATATTGTTCATCTGTGTATTCTCTACTTCTTTTTAATCAGTTTCAGTAGGGTTTTAACAATTTTAATGACCTTTTCAAAGACTCAGCTTTTGAATTCATTGATTTTTCTCTTTTGTCTAATTTTTCTATTTCACTGATTTCTGCTGTTATCTATGCCATTTCTCCTTCTCCTTACTTTATGGATAATTAGCTTTGCTTTTTCTGTGTTTATTAAGAAGACACAGATCGGGCTTCCCTGGTGGCGCAGTGGTTGAGAGTCCACCTGCTGATGCAGGGGACACGGGTCCGTGTCCCGGTCCGGGAAGATCCCACATGCCGCGGAGCGGCTGGGCCCGTGAGCCATGGCCGCTGGGCCTGCGCGTCCGGAGCCTGTGCTCTGCAACGGGAGGGACCACAACAGTGAGAGGCCCACGTACCACAAAAAAAAGACACAGATCATTGAATTATGATCTTTCATCTTTCCTAATATAATCACTTAAAGTCATAAATTACCTTTAAGAACTGTCTTAGCTGCACCCAAATCTTTTGATAAGTTGTATTTACATTTCCATTTAGTTCAAAATATGTTATCGTTTGCTGTGCTTTCTTTCTAGACCTATGGATTATTTGGAAATTTCTGTTTAATTTCAAAGTACTTGGAAATTTTTTAAATGCTTGTTTTATTGTTTTTGATGTACTTGTGTTGCAGGAATTTCAACATATGTTAATTTATTGATACTTAATTTATGTCCCGGCATTTGATCTGTCCTGGTGAATATATCATGTGCACTTGAAAAGAATGTGTTCCTATTGAGTAGTGTCTGTAAATATCAAGTAGGACAAAGTGATTGATAGTGTTGTTTGCCTTTCTATATTTTTACTGATTTTTTTAATCTAGTTATTATATCAGTTGCTGAAACAGCAATGTTAAACTGCTCTAGATATCATTGTGGGCTCATGCAATCTGTCCTTTAATTATGTCAATGTTCCTATATGTATTTTGAAGCTCTACTATTTGTCACATACATATTTACAATTGTTATGATTTCAAGGTGAGTGGCCAATTTTATCATTAGGCAATGTCCCACTCTCCCTATGGTAATACTTTTTAAAATTTAAATCTATTTTATCCAGTACTAATAGATTAATAAAAGGCCTGCTACCCTGCTGTTCGCATAGTATATATTTTCCAGCCATTTGTTTTCAAACTATAGCTGTCATTGTACTTAAGACATGTCTTATTTTTCATGAAAATTAATGCCTTTTAATTGGAGAGAGTCTATTACAGTTTAATGTAATTATTAATATTGTAGCATGTTAATGTAATGCATTATTTGTTTCTCTTTGGCAACTCTGTTTATTATGACTGACATTTCCTGACTTTTTTATTGAAATATTTTCATATATACTTATTTTCATTTTGTTTTTAGTAATTTTTCAAGGGATTCCATCATCTATTTCAAATTTATATTATGCCACTTTACATAAAATGTAGAAAACGTTAGATCATAAAGGTTAACTTATCCTCATCTTTTATACCACAGTAGAAATCTATAACTTTATATCTCTCTTATTCAAAAAAATAAGCCATTATTTTTTCAAGTATTCTGTCTGCTTTCTTTCTGTATTAGTTTGCTGGACTGCCATAGCAAGGGGCCACTAACGAGGGGACATAAATAACAGAAAT
The DNA here is from genome assembly GCF_949774975.1 of Lagenorhynchus albirostris. Taxonomy (NCBI): domain Eukaryota; kingdom Metazoa; phylum Chordata; class Mammalia; order Artiodactyla; family Delphinidae; genus Lagenorhynchus; species Lagenorhynchus albirostris. Next base: position 30,995,501 of record NC_083115.1, on the reverse strand, counting down.
TTAGAGTCTCCTAGTTTTGGAAGCAAGAAGTTTAAGATCATGGTATTAGCAGTGTTGGTTTATTCTGAGGGCTGTGAGAGTATGTTCCATGTTTCTCCCCTAGTTTTGGTTGTTTGCTGGTCATCTGTGATGTTCCTTAATGGGTAGAAACATCACCTTGAACTTAGCCTTTATTGTTACATGTGTTCTCCCTGTATGCAGCTCAGTGACCAAATTTCTCCTTTGGATAAAGAAACCAGTCATACGGGGCAGGAGTTCACCTTACTCTAGTATGACCTCATTTTAACTTATTACATACAATAACCCTATTTCCAAAAAAGAGTCATATTCTGAGGTACTTGGAGTTAGGACGTCAACGTATACATTTTGGGGAGACAATTCAACCCATAACACTTTCTGTCTGGGAATCAAATTATGTGTATGTTAAACTATTTGGTATGATCTAACAGCTACCTGAGACTCTGCTTTTTTTTTTTAATTAATTTTTATTGGAGTATAGTTGCTTTACAGTGTTGTTAGTTTCTACAGTACAGCAGAGTGAATCAGCTATATATATGCATATATCTGCTCTTTTTGGATTTCCTTCCCATTTAGATCACCACAGAGCATTGAGTAGAGTTCCCTGTGCTATACAGTAGGTTCTCATTAGTTATCTATTTTCTACATAGTATCAATAGTGTATATATGTCAATTCCAATCTCCCAATTCATCCCACCCACAGTTTCCCCCTTAATATCCATACATTTGATCTCTACGTCTGTGTCTCTATTTTTCCAATTTTTTTCTAAGACTTAACTTTAATTGCTGCATCTCCAAGATCACTGTCTTATTTCTCATGACGCTTCCCCTGGATACAAGCTATTTTGTCAAATTTCAGATACTGGATGTTTTCATATCTTTGATTTCCATGTGTTACTTTTATTGTTTTTATCCTCTCTAGTGATGTTTCCTATATTTTCAATCTTTGAAAGTATATATACCTACATATTTTATAAGTATATTTTATAAGCATATATATATATATTAGCAGTTTTAAAATCATTGTCTGTGAATATCATTTGGTTTATCTTAGGTTTGTTCTCAATTGATTGTTTTTAAAAATGGGTACCTAATTATAGATTCTTTCCACCAGGTATTTTGGAATGTGTCCCAGACAAAATTCATGTTAAGCTCTGGGGACTCTGGGTTTATTTGTTGTTCCTGAAAGTGTTTTGTTTTAGCAAACATTTGTTTTGTTTTAGAAAATATTAGTTTTAACAAAATATAATTTGTTTAGATGCAAACTGTGCACTCTGTTTTCTGGGGTAGCCACTCATGACCTTCATTTTGATCCTTTCTCTTTAGCTGAATGCTTCGAGTCTGGTCTATATATGCATGGTTCAGGGGTCAGCCAGATAAACAGAAAAACGTGATTTGAGTACCCTCTTTCTGGCTCTTCCCTTTCCTAGATTTAGTCTTCTCTCTCTAGTGGTCATGGTTGCCTTCACTCAATTTCCTGGATTCTCAAGCCATAAAGTTTGAGTTTTCTACTGACAGCCTCACTGCTCTATGCTAACTGTGCCTGCCTCCAGTCTAAACTTAGCAAAAATGGGGAAACTACTCTGTTACTCCCTCCTCTGAGTATGATTATCCAACCAGAATCTGCTCCTTCTTTTCACTCTCCAATGCCTTCAAGTATCAGCTTTATGTATTATTTGCAGTTTATTACATGAGCTGTACAAGGGTCAGGCAGGTAGACCCTTACTCTCCCATGACCCAAAGGGAAAGTCCTGTCTGACGGTTCTCACTGCACTGTACAACCGTTTCTTTAAAACGAGTGACCTTCTGGCATGGGAAGCTCCCTAAAAGCTTACCATGTGGATTGTCCTATAGTCATAATTAGAGGAGGGAGTGAGAGATTTAATTGTAATGATAGTAGTGACAGCAGTAGTATCAGTATTAATAAAATAGAAATCAGTAAATACTTTGGAAGAGGCACTGTGCTATGTGTTTTTCATACGTTCTTTCATTTAATCCTCACGTAGTGTTGTAAGTTAAATAATAACAATATTATAATTTATCCAAAGTCACATAGCTTCTAAGACACAGATTTTGAAACCACATCAGTCCAACTTGAAAGCCTGTGCTCTCAACCTATACATTCTGTAGTTGTTTTTCACGTCTGTTTTATCAAGGCTAATTATATACATGTATAGTTACTATATAAAAAATATTATTGCAACAACTTTAAAATGTTTAGGAAAGCAAGTGCTCACATCATATGTGTCTCATTTATAGTACCAAAAAACCACAGAATTTAAGATGTTGTACGAGAGAACTCTCAAGTGTTGACTCAAAGGAAAAAAAAAACCCACCAAGAATATTACTCTAGGCAAGGAACACACAGTTTTAAAATAGTTAACTAGAATATCCCTCAAGTGCCTAGATATTGGACCACACACCTGATACATGCCATACTTCAAACACAAAATCCAATGAAAAGTTGAAAATATATACCTGAATAATATATGAATTTTTGCAGGACATAATTAAAACAGGGGTTAGTGAAATGCCTTAGAGGAATATATAAGAAGAAAATAAAGGTATTGACTACTTGAAATTTCTTCCAATTGAACTGTGAAAAGAACAGTAAATCAAACTCAAAATGTAGAAAGATGGAATAAAGAGTAGAAACCTTAAAAAAAAAAAACCTAGAGAATTTAGACAAAGCGAAGAGTTGATTCTTTGAAAAAATTATTTGATAAATGCCTAGTGTGACTATTTAAACTAGAGAAAGCATGTTGTTAGGTGCCAGAATTTAACATTGCAACATACACCACAGATAGTATAACAAAAATAAAAGTATACCGTAAAACTATGTTGATAGATATGACAAGGGGGTAAAAATACTAACTCTAATAGAGTACTAAATAGAAAATGTTCATAATTTGTTATTTGTTAAAGAAATTTAGTCCATTACTAAACACCTTCATAGAAAGAAAAACTAGCTTATATGGCTTCATCTAGAAAATTTTCTAGACATCCAAGGCAGAAATATCAATTGTATATAAATTCTCACAGAGAAAGGCAAAAAAAAAAAAAAGAAAATAGAAGATTAGCTCAAATACATGGCCCTCACAACTATAATAACAAAAGCCATACACATCATTTCATTAGCGGTATCAAATATACGACCTCTGAATAATACAATCCATATCCTAACGTTTCCAAAAATGCACTCTAGAGATTCTTATTCCCCAACCTACAGTTCAGTTAAGGACCATGAAACTATATTAGATTGTCTTCTGAATCTCTGAATTTCAAACCGTCTTCCAGGCTCTTAAAAAAATTTATGACATTGCACTGTTATTATTACTTGGAAAATTCAAGTAGTTGAAAAATGCACAGTTATACTGCAGTTTACCACAAAATCTGGATGTTTCTGAATATTTTCTTTCTTATAGTTAGATTCAGGTTAAACATTCTGAGCAAGAATGTTAGATAGTTGGGTGGTGGTGTACTTCATATAACATCAAATTACAAATATATATACTAATTTGTTTTATCTTACAACTGACACAAAATAGTTCCAAAATTACTACATGAATAACTCTAATCAAAAGGAAACACTGAATAAATCTAACATATACTATACTTTTTTGCCTAAATAGTATATTCTAGGAAAGGTCTTTATTAATAGTACTGAGCACAAGAGTTTTATGAATTGATTATTTTTGTATAATAATGTTAAAAATTAACATACAGCTGAATTAACTTGTTTCTCATGTGTTCAGTTTTAAGTTGTTTATTATCATTGCTGGAACACTCATTTTTTTCTCTTGAGAACAAATATTTTCATGGTTTGAATGTTATCTCTACCTCTGATAGTATTCCTTTTTCTATAGTTGGCTTTGCCAGGTGGTGATATACATGTCAACTTTGATATGATTAGCATTTCCATGGTAAATATTTTTTAATGATTTCCTTTTGATCTGTGTCTTTATTCTTTAACTGCTATGAGCTATGTTGAATACATGACAGCAAAATACAGAAAACATGATTTCTCTGTAACCTTCTGTCAATCCAATAATTTATAAATATTTATATTTGGTATGTGGATCCAAAAACTGCATTCATGAGAAAGGAACCCTTGTACACTGTCGGTGGGAATGTAAACTGTTGCATATGGAAAACAGTATAGAGGTTTCTCAAAAAATTAAAGAGAACCACTGTATGATCCAGGAATTCCATTCCTGGGTGTCCATGTGAAGAAAGTGAAAACACTAATTAAAAGAGATACATGCACCCCTATGTTCATCACAGTGTTGTTATGTACAATAGCAAAGATACGGAAGCAACTTATAGGTGGATGGATAAAGAAGATATGGTATGTTCATAGGATGGAATATTTCTCAGCTGTAAAAAGAATGAAATCTTGCCATTTGCAACAACATGAATGATCTAGAGGGTAATTATGCTAAGCAAAATAAACGAGACAAAGAAAGACAAATACCACATGATTTCACTTATATGTGTAACCCCCAAAAAGAAAACAAACCAAAACAGACTCACAGATAAGAAAGCAAACTGGTGGTTGTAAGAAGGGGAAGGGGAATGGACAACACAGGTGAAAGGGAGTAAGAAGCACAAACTTCCAGTCATACAATAAGTAAATCATGGAGATATAAGGGCAGCACAAGGAATATAGTCAACAGTTTTGTAAAAAATTTGTATGGTAACAGATGGATACAAGAATTATTGTGGATATCATTTCATAATGCACATAAACGTCAAACTACTAATCTGTACACCTGAAATCAACATGATATGTCATCTATACTGCAATTTAAAAAAAGGCATCCATACGCAATTCAAGAACTCAGTTTAACAAATAAAGACTAATCTCTGAGGGAATTATTTCCCTTTGTTTCAACATGGATCCTTCCCTCCATGCTCTGTCCCCACACTCTTTTTGAAATTTTACTTTCATCAAGATTTTATGAAAAGTGTTTTTGTAATAAACTAATTGTTTTGAGTAATTTGTGATGGAATTTAAATTTCTACAAAACTGCACTTGAGAGATGTAAAATATCACCATGCTTCACTACTAGAGTACTGCCAGTCTCTAGTGAGACTGTAAACATAACCCAACTTCCTTTTTTCAAAACCTATGAATGCTTATAGCAGGAAAACAATTTTGTTTAAAATTGCATCAAAAAGAATGGAACGCGGGGCTTCCCTGGTGGTGCAGTGGTTGAGAGTCCGCCTGCCGATGCAGGGGACACGGGTTCGTGCCCCGGTCCGGGAAGATCCCACATGCTGCGGAGCGGCTGGGCCCGTGAGCCATGGCCGCTAAGCCTGTGTGTTCGGAGCCTGTGCTCCACAACGGGAGAGGCCACAGCAGTGAGAGGCCCGCGTACCACAAAAAAAAAAAAAAAAAAAAAAAAGAACTAACCAACCTTGGGAAACACAGTTTCCCAAGGCATAAAATATAGGGCTTCCCTGGTGGCACAGTGGTTGAGAGTCCACCTGCCGATGCAGAGGACACGGGTTTGTGCCCCGGTCCAGGAAGATCCCACATGCCGCGGAGCGGCTGGGCCGGTGAACCATGGCCGCTGAGCCTGCGCATCCGGAGCCTGTGCTCCACAACAGGAGAGGCCACAACAGTGAGAGGCCCGCACACCCCCCCAAAAAACAAACAAAAAAAACCAAACAAAAAGAATGGAATGCTTAGGAATAAACTTAACCAAGGGGTTGAAAGACCTATACTCTGAAAACTAAAACACTGATGAAGGAAACTGAAGATGATATAAAAAAATGGAAAGATATCCCGTATTCACGGATTAGAAGAATTAATACTGTTTAGAAGTTCATACTGCACAAAGAAATCTACAGATTTAATGCAAACCCTATCAGAATGCCCATGACATTTTTTCACAGAACTAAAACAAATAATTCTAAAAGTTATGTGGAACCACAAAAGACCCGGAATTGCCAAAGCAATCTTGAGAAAAAAGAACAAACCTGGAGATATCATGCTCCTTGACTTCAGACAATACTATAAACCTACAGTAATCAAAACAGCATGGAACTGACAGAAAAACAGACACATAGATTAATGGAATAGAACAGAGAGCCCAGGAATAAATCCATGCACTAATGGTCAATTAATCTATGACAAAGAACACAAGAATATACAGTGGAGACAAGACAGTCTCTTCAATAAGTGGTGCTGAAAAAAACTGGACAGCTACATGTAAAAGAATGATTTTAGCACATTTTCTCATACCATATACAAAAATAAATTCAAAATGGATTAAAGACCTAAATGTAACATCATAGAACTCCCAGAAGAGAGCAGAGTCAAAACGCTCTTTGACAAAAACTGTAGCAATATTTTATTGTCTCTGTCTCCCAAGTCAAAAGAAACAAAAGCAAAAATAAACCATTGGGGCCTAATTAAAATTAAAAGCTTTTGTACAGCAAAAGAAACCATAGACAAAATGAAAAGACTACCTAATGAATAGAAGAAAATATTTGCAAATGATATGGTAGATTAATATCCAAAATATATAAGCAACTCACACAACTTAATACCAAGAAAACACCAAACAACCTGATTAAAATATGGGCAGAAGACCTGAACAGACATTTTTACAGAGAAGATATACAGATGGCCAATAGGCACAGGAAAAGATGTTCAACATCGCTAATCATCAGGGAAATGCAAATCCAAACCATAATGAGCTATTAATTCACAGTTGTCAGAATGGTTATCATCAAAAAGTCTACAAAACACAAGTGTTGGCAAGGGAAGCCACTATGGAAAACAGTACAGAAGTTCCTAAAAAAACTAAAAATGAACTACCATATGGGGCTTCCCTGGTGGCGCAGTGGTTAAGAATCTGCCTGCCAATGCAGGGGACACGGATTCAAGCCCTGGTCCGGGAAGATCCCACAGGCCATGGAGCAACTAAGCCCATGTGCCACAGCTACTGAGCTTGTGCTGTAGAGCCTGTGAGCCACACTACTGAGCCCATGTGCCACACTATTGAAGCCCACATGCCTAGAGCCCGTGCTCCACAACAAGAGAAGCCACCGCAATGAGAAGCCCACATATTGCAAGAAAGAGTAATCCCCACTCGCTGCAACTAAAAAAAAAAAAGAAAGCCCATGTGCAGCAACAAGGACCCAATGCAGCCAAAATTAAATTAAAAAAAAAAAAAGAACTACCATAAATCCAGCAATTCCACTCCTGGCTATATATCTGAAGAAATGAAAACATTAATTCAAAAAGATACATGCACTCTAGGGCTTCCCTGGTGGCGCAGTAGTTAAGAATCCGCCTGCCAGTGCAGGGGACATGGGTTTGATCCCTGGTCCGGGAAGATCCCACATGCCATGGAGCAACTAAGCCCGTGTGCCACAACTACTGAACCTACGCTCTAGAGCCCACAAGCCACAACTACCGAGCCCTCGTGCCACAACTACTGAAGCTGTGCACCTAGAGCCCATACTCCTCAAGAAGGGAAGCCACTGCAATGAGGAGCACGCACACCACGATGAAGAGTAGCCCCCCTGCTCACTGCAACTAGAGAAAGCCTGTGCATAGCAACGAAGACCCAACACAGCCAAAAATAAATAAATTAAATAAATTAAAAAAAAAAGATACATGCACTCCAATGTTCACAGCATCAATATTTACAACAGCCAAAATATGCAAGCAACCTAAGTGTCCATCAACAGTTGAATGGATAAAGAAGATTATACACACACACACTCAGGCACACACACAAACACTCACATATACAAACAATGGAATACTACTCAGCTATAAAAATGAAATTCTGCCATTTTCAACAACGTGGATAGACCTAGAGGGTGTTATGTTTAGTGAATTATGTCAGACAGAGAAAGACAAATACTCTATCTATAGAATCTAAAGAATAAAACAAATGAATATAACAAAACAGAAACAGATTCACAGATACAGAGAACAAACTAGTAGTTACCAGTGGGGAGAGGGAAGGAGAGACGGGAAAGATAGGGGTAGGGGATTAAGAGATACAAAGTGGTATGTATAAAATAAATAAACAACAAAGATATATTGTACAGCACACATATAGCCATTATTTTGTAATAACTTTAACTGGAGTATAATCTATAAAAATATTGAATCACCATTTTGTACACCTGAAACTAATGTAATATTGTAAATCAACTATACTTCAGTAAAAACACTAATGCTTATAGAAGGAAAAATATAGTATTTGAGATTATATGAAAATCTGCCCATTTGGATTCTATCATTAGTGTTGTTGAGTCTTTCCATTCACCTTGTCTCTAGTTAATCAAAATTTAAATATAACGTGCTACTTTCATTACACTGCACAAAATTTAGCAAAGCTTTAAGTCTTATGAGAAAACAGACATATATCTGATTACCTACCAAAAAAATATATATATTTTACCATGCTGTACACTAGACCTCCAGAACTTATTCATTTATATCTTTCAAACAACATCTCCACATTTGTAATAAAATAAATTTTAAAAGACTTTTTTTTTTTTTTAGAAGTTTTAGGCTCAGAGCAAAATTGAGCAGAAAATACAGAGAATTCTCAATAACTTCTGCCTACACACACCCACAACCTCCTGCGCTATCAACATCCCCACCACAGGGGAACATTTGTTACCATCCACACACTTACACTGACACATCATTGTCACACCAAGTCCATAGTTTACATTAGTATTGACTTTTGGTGTGGTGCCTTCTAAGGGTTTCGACCACTCTATAATGACCCATATCTACCAGCACATTATCATACAGAGTAACTTCTCTGCTCTGTGCTCCCCCTGTTCACTCATCCTGCCCTCCTAACCCCTGGCAACCACTGTTTCTTTTACCATGTCCATAATTTTGCCTTTTGAAGAATGTAATTCTAGTTGGAAGCCTATAGTGTATAGTTTTGTTCAGATTAACTTCTTTCACTTAGTGACATGCATTTAAGGTTCTTCCATGGCTTTTTATGGCTTGAAAGCTCACATATTTTTATGCTGAATAATGTTTAATTGTCTGGCTGTACCAGAGTTTAATTATTCATTTGCCTACTGAAGGGCAACTTGTTTGTATCCAAATTTTGACAACTATGGATAAAGCTCCTATAGACATCCGCGTGCAGTTTTTTGTGTACACACACCTTTTTGACGCCTTCAGGCAAATAACAGGAGCACAGCTGCTAGATCATATGGTTAAGGATATATTTACTTTCATAAGACACATCCAAATTGTCCTCCAAAGTGGCTGTACTGTCTGCTCCTCTTACTGCATTGGATCCCAACTCAGAAAAGCTCTAGAAAATGCATTAGAAGCCGTTAGGGCTAATTTGACTGTGATCTATTTCCCCTTTAAGTCAGTTAGGGAGGCTGGGAAGAGACTAGCAAAAACTGTGAAAGAAAAGTCTTAGTGCGAAGGGAAACAGATACACAACCTCACCCCAACTCCTACCACAACTATACTTGCACCCCAGGGGGAAAGTACCTTTTACTTTATCCCACAGATAGTCCAAATGGTGCTAGGAGAAGCACAGAAGGTAGTGGTGACAAGAAACAGAGAACCGGGGGAAGCAGACGAAAAACTCACCAACTGAAGAAATGTAAATTCAGCTGTGAGGCTGACAGGACCTTGGTGCTCTGGCCAGGTGTCAGGCCTGAGCCTCTGAGGTGGGAGAGCCAAGTTCAGGATACTGGACCACCAGATACCTCCTGGCCTCACGTAATGTCAATCGGTGAGAACTCACCCAGAGATCTCCATCTCAACGCTAAGACCCATCTCCACTCAAAGACCAGCAAGCTCCAGTGCTGGATGCCGCATGCCAAACAACTAGAAAGACAGGAACACAGCCCCACCCATTAGCAGACAGGCTGCCTAAAATCATCATAAATTCACAAACACCCCAAAACACGCCACCAGATGTGCTACTGCCCACCAAAAAGACAAGATCCAGCCTCATCCACCAGAACACAGGCACCAGTCCCCTCCACCAGGAAGCCTACACAAACCACTGAACCAACCTTACCCACTGGGGGCAGACACCAAAAACAAAGGGAACTACAAACCTGCAGCCTGAGAAAAGGAGACCCCAAACACAGTAAGTTAAACAAAATGAGAAAACAGAGAAATACACAGTGATAAAGGAGAAAAGGAAAAACCCACCAAACCAAACCAATGAAGAGGAAATAGTCAGTCTACCTGAAGAAGAATTCAGAGCAGTGATAGTAAATATCCCAAATCTTGGAAAAAGAATGGAGAAAATACAAGAAACGTTTAACAAGGACCTAGAAGAGATAAAGAGCAAACAAACAATGATGAATAACACAATAAGTGAAATTAAAAATACTCTAGAAGGAATCAACAGCAGAAAAACTGAGGCAGAAGAACGGATAAGTGACCTGGAAGATAAAATAGTGGAAATAACTACCACAGAGCAGAATAAAGAAAAAAGAATGAAAAGAATTGAGGACAGACTCAGAGAACTCTGGGACAGCATTAAATGCACCAACATTCGAATCATAGGGGTCCCAGAGGAAGAGAAAAAGAAAGGTACTGAGAAAATATTTGAAGAGATTACAGTTGAAAACTTCCCTAAGTTGGGAAAAGAAACAGTCTTTCAAGTCGAGGAAGTGCAGAGAATCCCACACAGGATAAACCAAGGAGAAACATGCTGTGACACATATTAATCAAACTATGAAAAACTAAATACAAAGAAAAAAATATTAAAAGCAGCAAGGGAGGGCTTCCCTGGTGGTGCAGTGGTTGAGAGTCTGCCTGCCGATGCAGGGCACATGGGTTCGTGCCCCGGTCCGGAAAGATTCCACATGCCGTGGAGTGGCTGGGACTGTGAGCCATGGCCGCTGAGCCTGCACGTCCGGAGCCTATGCTCCGCAATGGGAGAGGCAACAACAGTGAGAGGCCCGCGTACCACAAAAAAAAAAAAAAAAAAAAAAAAAAAAAAAAAAAAGCAGCAAGGGAAAAGCAACAAATAACATGCAAGGGAATTGGCATAAGGTTAACAGCTGATCTTTCAGGACAAACTCTGCAAGCCAGAAGGGAGTGGCAGGACATATTTAAAGAGATGAAAGGGAAAAACCTAAAACCAAGATTACCCTAACCAGCAAGGATCTCATTCAGATTCGACAGAGAAATTAAAACCTTTACAGACAAGCGAAAGCTAAGAGAATTCAGCACCACCAAACCAGTTACAACAAATGCTAAAGGAACTTCTCTAGGCAGGAAACACAAGAGAAGGAAAAGACCTACAATAACACACCCAAAACAGTTAAGAAAATGGTAATAGGAACATACATATCAATAATCACCTTAAATGTAAATGGATTAAATGCTCCCAAAAAAGACATAGACTGGCTGAATGGATACAAAAACAACACCTGTATATATGCTATCTAAAAGACACCCGCTTCAGACCTAGGGATACATACAGCCTGAAAGTGAGGGGATGGAAAAAGATATTCCATGCAAATGGAAATCAAAAGAAAGCTGGAGTAGCAATTCTCATATCACACAAAATAGACTTTAAAAAAGACTATTACAAGAGACAAAGAAGGACACTCCATAATGATCAAGGGATCAATCCAAGAAGATATAACAATTGTAAATATTTACGCACGCAACACAGGAGCACTTGAATACATAAGGCAAATGCTAACAGTCGTAAAAGGGGAAATTGACAGTAACACAGTAATAGTAGGGGACTTTAACAACCCACTTTCAGCATTGGACAGATTATCCAAAATGAAAATAAATAAGGAAACACAAGCTTCAAATGACACATTAAACAAGAAGGACTTAATTGATATTTATAGGACATGCCATCCAAAAACAACAGAATACACTTTCTTCTCAAGTGCCCATGGAACATTCTCCAGGACAGATCATATCTTGGGTCACAGATCAAGCCTTGGTAAAGTTAAACAAACTGAAATCATATCACGTATCCTTTCCAACCACAACGCTATAAGACTAGATATCAATTACAGGAAAAAAACCGTACAACATACAAACACATGGAGGGTAAACAATACACTACTAAATAACCAAGAGATCACTAAAAAAATCAAAGAGGAAATCAAAAAGTACCTAGAGGGCTTCCCTGGTGGCACAGTGGTTGAGAGTCCGCCTGCCGATGCAGGGGACACGGGTTCGTGCCCTGGTCCGGGAGGATCCCACATGCCACGGAGCGGCTGGGCCCGTGAGCCGTGGCCGCTAAGCCTGCGCATCCGGAGCTTGTGCTCTGCAACGGGAGAGGCCGCGACAGTGAGAGGCCTGCGTACCGCAAAAAAAAAAAAAAAAAAGAAAAAGAAAAAGGTTCAGAGGAAGGAACAGCAAGGAGGAGGTAGAGGCAGAACCAGCTACATAATCTGCAGGACCCAGTGCAATTTCAAGACTATAAACGCAGAGCATTAAACCATCACTGGATCCTGTGCAAGAAAATGGACTTTCACTGAGAGCCTACGAACAGAACTAGTTATGCCCACACTGATTTCAGCCCGTGAGACCCATTTCACACTCCCAGCTGCCGGCACTGTAAGAGGACACATCTGTGGCAATCTGTCACAGCACCACGGAAAACAAGTATGTCGTCTTAGCGCCCAGCAGAAAGAGAAGTGTGTCTTTTCCACCAAACCTGGGCCAATACTGGGCAGTGACTTTCTTTTTTAATGTTTGCCAGGTTGGCCTTCAAAAGCTGGTTTCACAATGCTCATTTAATTTGTGGACAAAATATTGCACAACTTGTATGGAAACACAAAACACCCCGAATAGCCAAAACAATCTTGAGAAAGAAAAATGGAGCTGGAGGAATCAGCCTCCCTGACTTCAGACTATACTACAAAGCTACAGTAATCAAGACAGTATGGTACTGGCACAAAAACAGAAATATAGATCAATGGAACAGGATAGAAAGCCCAGAGATAAACCTACGCACATATGGTCACCTTATCTTTGATAAGGAGGCAAGAATATACAATGGAGAAAAGACAGCCTCTTCAATAGTGGTGCTGGGAAAACTGGAGAGCTACATGTAAAAGAATGAAATCAGAACACACCCTAACACCATACACAAACATAAACTCAAAATGGATTAAAGACCTAAATGTAAGGCCAGTAACTATCAAACTCTTAGAGGAAAACATAGGCAGAACACTCTATGACATAAATCACAGCAAGATCCTTTTTGACCCACCTCCCAGAGAAATGGAAATAAAAACAAAAATAAACAAATGGGACCTAATGAAACTTAAAAGCTTTTGCACAGCAAGGGAAACCGTAAACAAGATGAAAAGACAGCACTCAGAATGGGAGAAAATATTTGCAAACAAAGCAACTGACAAAGGATTAATCTCCAAAATTTACAAGCAGCTCATGCAGCTCAATATCAAAAAAACAAACTACCCAATCCAAAAATGGGCATAAGAACTAAATAGACATTTCTCCAAAGAAGATATACAGATTGCCAACAAACACACGAAAGGATGCTCAACATCACTAATCATTAGAGAAATGCAAATCAAAACTTCAGTGAGGTATCACCTCACACCAGTCAGAATGGCCATCATCAAAAAATCTACAAACAAGAAATGCTGGAGAGGGTGTGGAGAAAAGGGAACCCTCTTGCACTGTTGGTGGGAAGGTAAATTGATACAGCCACTGTGGAGAACAGTATGGAGGTTCCTTAAAAGACTGAAAATAGAATTACAATATGACCCAGCAATCCCACTACTGGTCATATACCCAGAGAAAACCATAATTCAAAAAACACATGCACCTCAATATTCACTGCAGCACTGTTTACAACAGCCAGGATATGGAAGCAACCGAAGTGTCAGATGAATGGATAAAGAAGATGTGGCACATATATACAAGGGTATATTACTCAGCCATAAAAGGAAACGAAATTGAGTTACTCGTAGTGAGGTGTATGGACCTAGAGTCTGTCATACAGAGTGAAGTAAGTCAGAAAGAGAAAATTAAATACCGTATGCTAACACATATATATGGAATATATTTTTTAAAATGTATCTGAAGAACCTAGGGGCAGGAGAGCAATAAAGATGCAGATGTACACAATGGACTTGAGGACATGGGGAGGGGGAAGGGTAAGCTGGGACGAAGTGAGAGAGTGGCATGGATGTATATACAGTACCAAATGTAAAACAGATAGCTAGTGGGAAGCAGCCGCATAGCACAGGGAGATCAGCTCGGTGCTTTATGACCACCTAGAGGGGTGGGATAGGGAGGGTGGGAGGGAGCCGCAAAAGGGAGGGGACTTGGGGATAAATGTATATGTATAGCTGAATTACTGTGTTATACAGCAGAAACTAACACACATTGTAAAGCAATTATAATCCAATAAAGATGTTTAAAAAAAAAAGGAAAGCATAGTACTGAGATCCAAATCTCATGTGGCTCACCTTATAAATTGCTGATAAAAAATTTAAGAACATATTTACATGGCATTTTAAAAAACCTCTTGTCTTGTATAATGGTCTTCAGTAGCTTATTAAAGTTTTAGAAGATTCTCAATCATTAGAGAAAAACAAAGTGTCTGTACCACTTTGCATTCCCACCAGCAAGGAATGAGAGTTCCTGTCGCTCCACAAACCACTGGCATTCGGTGTTGTGTGTTCTAGATGTTTGCTACACTATCAGATGTATAGTGATATCTCCTTGTTGTTTTAATTTGAATGTCCTGGATAACGTATGATGTGGAACATCCTTTCATGTACTTATTTATCATCTGTCTATCTTGCTTGCTGAGCTGCCTGTTTAAGGTTCTTGAAATGCTGATTAATTATGTTGCTGTTTGTGGGGAGCAGATTAATCAACAGAAAGTGATTCACAGCAGGCATCCTTCTGTTGATCACGTAACTGCAATGGTCTGATTATTCAAATTGCTTTTATTTCCCCATTTTATTAGAATTTGGTAAAAGTGCCAAAATGCAAAGCAAGAGATGATTGAGCACACTGTGTTAGAAGGAGATAAGCAGCCTGCGTTATGGGGAGACAGGCTCCTAATTATGCCTTCCAGGCCTTCCTTAAAGGTAGCAAAACAGATCTGAGATGCATGTTCCCCATCTCCCAATCAGCCTATATATTTTTTTAAAGGCTAGAAATCTTGAGTTTGTGCAGGTCAACATAGGATAAATGAGAACGCATTTGGATATAATAACGGGGTTTTAGCCCAGAGCCACAGTGGAGAATTTGGGACGATTTATTTGGAGGGGATCTCTCAGAGACATATCGTATTTCTACAAGGAGAGACTGACATCCTACTCCTGGGCTGAATGTGGGCCAAGGTACATAAACCGTTAAGATACGTCCTGATCCATCAATTAGGAATGCCTTGAGAGATTTTTCTGGGAGTTGAGCATTTGCTCTCAGAATACTGACAGGGGCCTACTGTCTTAGAAACGGCGTAGACTTTTGAAGGCAAAACGTAGCTAGGATAGGTAGAAGGCAGCAGTAAGATGCACTGAGCGCCCTTCTTTGGGCTTAGGAAGCATGTGCGGAGGGTCAGTCGATGCCACGGCAGAGAGACAGCCTGACTTCAAAATAACTAGCCAAGGGCACAGCCTTGTGGAGCAAGAAAAACTCAGTAACTAGGTTCTGTAGGCAGATTTGCAGGGGCATTGCAAGAGTTCAGTTAAAGAGCAAAGAAGTGAACCCTAGGGGAGGTACAGAACGTGAATGTCTGCTTCGAAGAAGTTAGTGATAGCAGAATCATTACAGCTTCCATGATAAAACATTCAGCCTCGTTCCTCTGTTCCAATGTACCCAGTGTCCATCCTGGAGACTCCACCAGCATCACATGGAAGAGGTCGAAGGGTAAAGAAGCTACCACAACCCAGTTCCCTGCTGTTGCCCCTGAGCTGAGGAGAGAGGAAAATAGGATAATTTGATATGGTATTGATGTTTTAAATTGGACACTGAAATTTTTTAATTTAGATACTTCGATTGTCTTAATTACCAAACTGAGACATTTTCAATGGCTGAAAGTGACAGGAAGACTACAGGCTATCCTTGAGATCTCTAAAAAGGGCGGGGCAGGAACATGATAGTTGAAAAGACTGATCCATTTCCTCTTTGCACTCGACAAATTCGAAAATTGTTATAGACTGGTTACAAAGCAAATAAAAATATACACGCATGCTTTATTTTGTTTCAACTTTCTCTCCATATATTTTAAATGAAATCTTTATCATAAAATAAATCTAAACAACAGTGTAAATTTTGTATAAACAAAGTGGGCTTTTCATTTTGTTTAATGATCTGCTAGTTTGATTTATTATAGCCAAACAATATAATTATAGATGTACTACAGTATACAGAACATTCTGTATAATATACTGTTTTTCATAAAAATATTTATATATTCCATATTTTATGTTTTATGTGATATAGCATATATTACTTATTATACAGTATAATTTTAGGGCTTTAATATTGAAAATATAAAATGCATATAAAATATTTTTGTATTTGTTATGGTTGGTAGCTAAGAAAGATTGGATACTGGTGATATACATGTATTTGTATATATGCATGCACACATACATATATACATATCTTACACGTATGAATTCAGATAAGTATCACAACTATATATTTATAGATAAAAAATATTAAGCTGACATCACATAAGGATCATCAATACATGATTTCCTAAAAGAATCACACAATACTATTTTTAAGGTAAGAGTTAATAGTAAGTGTATTAGTCGTAATTTTTAGTTTGCTAAGTCTTTTCCTTCTCTTCCTTGGGGATGTCTTTGTGTTGCTTTGTTGGTTTGCATAAGTAAATGTTTTATTATTGCCTGTGTATCTGTTACATGTTCAGAATACATTCACACACCTTATAAATTGTCCTGACCATGTGTAAATGCATTTAAAAATTTCTAATGTTTGACATACTTCAGTAACACCTGTGTCAAAAAGAGAGCCATGGCAACAAGACATTGAAAATCTGTTTTGATATTTAATCACAACTTTTCAAGTCTGAAGGATCAAGTAAAGCTTATCATCTTTGAGTTTTTGTTGTTATGGTTGTTTCTTAATTAAGCAGAATCACCTTGAAAATAGCACCCATGTGGAATATATTATTTTCTTGGACACATTAAAGAAGTTGGTTTTTACTTTCTTACCCATTTATACTGATCAACAGCTGTATCTTGCCAAGCATAGGGACTTGAACTTGCTGTTTTTTCCTTTAATTATGATTTATTTTATTCTTTTAAATAATTTTTTTTTAACAAGAGTCACAGTCAGGGTCATTCTAATTTCATGTGTTGAAAACTAACACAGAAACTAGGTAAACATGATTTTCCTTTCTTTAACTTGGGGGATAAGTGCTTCACAAATGTTATTTCATGAAGATGAATAATAACAGAATATAGCTGGACTAGAAACATTTTCTTAAAAATCATACCTTTTCCTCCCCTAAATTCATTTCCAGAACACACAGTGATACGGTTTCCAGTCATCAAAGAATATTGCAATACAATTTTCTTCTCTTAGCTTTTTTTTTTTTAAGTCAAATCTAAGATTGAATCAGTATTCTAGGCTTTGAATCCCACAGAAAGTCAGAGGATGAAAAGAAAAAAATAGCAAGGGCTAGCATGGCATGACTACATTAAGCCTGGGAATCTCATGAAATCCAGAGACTTGTTCTTTCCATTTGATACCGTATTAGACTTTACAACCAACCACCAAGTCAGTGAGGGTAAAGTCTGTCCCTAGAAGAGGAGTAAATAACTCCCCTTAGACCATCAGTTTGACTTTCTTTAGTCAGTGACACACCTGCATAGTATAAACAGTTACCAAGAACACTGTTCCCATGTGGCAGTAATGTTAACATAAATTATCTAAATTATTAAAGAATCAACCAATCCTTATTATATTTCTTAATATGAAGAACCATTTATTTCTAGCAATTTTTATAGGTTGTCAACATGTCACTTTGCAATAAATTATGTGCCCTTAATCTTACTCTTACTATTTTAAATTCATATTAAAACTGCACTTGTCCTAGTATTTATAAAGCATAATTCACACAAATTATAATTAACTTTTACAATACTGGAAAGTTCTGACCACTCAAGGAGTATTTTTTCTATTTTCATGACCTCTATGTTAAAGTATCAAATATTACTTCATTCTGTGGAGAGACAACACACAATCTTTTAAAGCACCATGAATTTCCTGTTTATTTTATATTAGCTCATGAAATTTCAATCACATGGGTATCAGTTCTTATTTTAGAAAAGAAGAATAGAGAAGATAAATTGCTGAGAGTTTTGAGCCAGAGAAAGTCAGAGATATCTTCCTAAAGCTTGGGTCAGATCAAAACGTTTTAAGTGGATTCACTGTGCATGTGGAACTAGGTTCCAAATAGATTAACTGTGAATTCAAAGCTGGAGATAGTTTGCCTCGTTTCTGAACTTTCTTTCTCACTGTTTCTCTTCCTAACCTCAGTTTCCCAACCATCTCAAACTTAACCAGCATTGCCCCAATGCAGTGTGCCTTTTCATAGCTGTGATATTTAACGCATGCTACCGTTGCCCTTTAAAATGCCATATCTCCTCCACTTTCACAAGTCCTACTCACCTATCCCATTTCAGTGAAAATTACCGTCTTCCCAACAACTCTTCCTTCTTGCCACGGTTACTGTACATTTAGACATTTTTCTGTCATGCCTGCCTTGTTGGTATAACACTATAACATAGTATTCACTTCTTTCTCCTTTATTACACAGCAAGTAAAATCCACCACTCCTCTACATTTTTCATTAAGTGGAGAACACTTCTTCACCGGATTTACAAAAAATAAGAACTCAGCAAATACTGATTCAAATCAAACCTCTGTATTTAGTAGTCATAATTCCAAAGCTGGTATTGGATGTTGCCCTAACCAGTGAAAATTAAAAGAACATTTCTTCAGTGACTACTTGGTAAGGAGCATTGCACTGAGTTATTTAAAGCGGGCTCCACGTCACTGTTGCTTACGATTCCAGCACAGCCGTACCAACCCCACAGGGTCCTGAATGTTGGGCTGGCAGTTCTTTGGGTTTTTTAAAAAATTAATTAATTTATTTATTTTTGGCTGTGTTGGGTCTTCATTGCGGTGTGCGGGCTTCTCATTGCCGTGGTTCCTCTTGTTGTGGAGCACGGGCTCTAGGCATGTGGGCTTCAATAGTTGTGGCACATGGGCTCAGTAGTTGTGGCGCACGGGCTTAGTTGCTCTGCGGCATGTGGGATCTTCCTGGACCAGGGCTCGAACCCGTGTCCCCTGCATTGGCAGGTGGATTATTAACCACTGCGCCACCAGGGAAGTCACTAGAACAGTTTTATGTTTACAGAAAGATTGAAAGAGTTCCCACAACCCTGCACCCAGTTTCTCCTGATCCTAATGTCTTACATCAGTAAGAACATTTGTTGCAATTAGTGAATAAATATTGATACATATTTATTAACTAAAGTCCAGACTTTATTCAGATTTCATGAGTTTTTACTTAATGGCCTTTTTCTGTTAAGGGATCCCATCCAGGATACCACATTAAATTTAAATATCATCTCTCCTGATATCACCTCTTGGCTATGACAATTTTTCAGACTATCCTTGTTTCTGATGACCTTGACAGCTTTGAAGAGTAATGGTCAAATATTTTGTCAGGTGCCCCTCTATTGGAATTTGTTTTTGTCATGACTGCAGTGAGGTTATGAGCTTAGCTTTGGGGAGGAAGATCACAGAAATAAAATGCCATACTCATCACCTCATACCAAGGGTACAAACTAGCAACATGATCTATGACCGTTAATGTTGACTTTATCGCCTGGCTGAGGGAGTGTTTGTCATATTTCTTCACTGTAAAGTTGCTTTGTTTTCTTCACATCTCGCTTCTGTGATGCCCTCCTTGGCAGGAAGTTACTTGGTGCAGGCCACACTTAACGAGTGTGGAGCTGTGCTTCTCCTCTTTGAGACTGGGTAATCGACATCCGTTACGTAGCATTCTCCCGCATGAGCCATTTTCTCTGCTCCCCAATTTATTAATTTGTTTAATCGTTTATTTATAATCATACGGGCTCATGGATATTTGTTTTATATGTTGGGTTATAATCCAATACTATTTTATTTTACTCCTCAAAATGTTCTAGTATTGACCCTGACTGCCTCCTGTCTCTTTGACATATTCCAATTAGTGTGTGTATGTGTGTGTTTGTGTTTAGCACTTTCCTTAACTTCTAGAAATACAAGATACTGCAGACAAATCCTGTATGTTTGCTGCTCCAGCCCTATAATCAACCATTTGTCCTGGGTACCATAGTTCATTTTACTGGAGAATCAGAAACCAAGATCTGGGTGCTAGGTGTGCCCATTGCTACTTGTGTGTCACTTCTTTCAGGCTCTCTCAACTCACAGGGCAAGGAAATCTCTGTGTGTGTGCTAACCTGTGTATATAACACATATCTTTAAGTATTTCTATATGTAACCATCTGTACTAGGCCAAGCATGAGTTCTTACTTAGGCCTCCCAATCAATTTCACTCCCACATGGCTCCTTCCAGCATCCTCTCCTTGTCTGTGAATTCACACTCCCAACAGGGACATCTCTGGCTCCCATCATCTGCCCTTCAGATCTTTTGAGCATTTTCATTTGGTTTGTTTACTTTCTCACTGTTGCACTCTAAGTGTTCATTGTATACAGTATTTTGGGTATACAAAATGCTTGCTTTTAAATTGTAGGAATAAAGCTGTCATACCCTTAAAATTTTAATCCAGGGAGATGGCAATACTAGTTCAGAGTCCTGTGATAAACTAATGTCACCCCCTTCACTATTTGTATTAGTATCTTCAATTGTTTCTGTACAATCTGTGTCTTTTTTTTTTTTTACACATTACCTTTTTTTTTTTTTTTTTTAACAGAGGAACCAACCAAGAAGGTAATATTTCTTCCGTAGCTCTCTTTTTCAGGAATAAAAACATTGCAGTCTCCGCTGAGTTTCCTTTGCTATTTGTATTGCCCACTTCATCTCCTGCTTTTACCTCTTTGGGGAACAGAATGTATCATATATCTTTCTGAGGCCTTTTAAAATTCTATATTATTTCTTCAACATGTAGGAAGATATAGTTCTTCAAGGTTATTTATACACATCCATATAGATGTAAAATTAAAAAATTAGCATATAAAACAGATAAAAAATTTATTATAGCCTCAGAAAAATATATAGCTTTGAAAAATTCCAGAAACAAAAACTGTGAAATAATTCTTTTTTTATGATTTAATATTTACTTAGCCCTACATGCCAGGCATTCTTCTGATCATTACAGATAGGGCACATAAAAGGACAAAAAATGTCCAAAGTCTTATGGCGTGTTTTCTAAAAGGAGACAATGAGCAAATGAATGAGTAAGAAAAAGTCAATTAGTGACAAGTAGAATCATTAAAAAAAGCAAAAAAGAGTAGTATCTTCTAGTCTGTATTTCCAAATAATAGCAGCTTTAATTACTTTTATAACTAAAGCAATTTATAGACTAAAAATAGTTCTGTTTTAATATTCTAGACTTTCTCTTCTTTTAGCTATATTCGCTTATACTCAAACTTTAATACGCAGGATGTACCCAGCATATATTTGAACATATTTCTTCTGTAAAAAGACATGGAATTCTCATGCAATGCTGTGTGTGAATATGAGTATTCTTGTTATCATAGTTACAATTTACATAGTTTTTCAGAGAGCATCAGAATTTTAGAAAGTATATTTAATACGTAAATGTGCTGGGCCATATTTTATTATCTTGCAGTCAAAGCAGAGAGAGAGAAATATTTCTGGGTGTGTATGGGATTGAAATCACACTTTCTGATCTGAGGGCTCTACTTTTTATAGCCTTTGAAATAGGATGTAATGTCATACAATAATTATATGTATTTATACCTCCAAAAATAATGATTTGGTGTCATCTATAGAGCTGTGTGGTACAGCCCATGGCCTCCATCAAGAATACTCCTAAGGATTTAGAGCTGAGTGTGTGCTTGAATGCACTTATAACTGAATCATGTCCCCCGACAGAGTCAAATACATGTGTGCAGCCTGCCAAAGTGATGCTTTATCACCAGTTACATGAATCAAATGAATGCCTGCCTGATTTTTAAAAATGGATGGTGGATATACTTGGCAGAAAAAAGTAGCTACGCCTGGATATTTCTAAGGAATAAGTGAATCTATAAAAAAACTGTGTGTGTGAGGGGGTGTATATGAATAACAAATTAATGTGTAAGGAAGTCACAACCTGGAGAGATACAGGCCAATCACAAACAAGTGTCATCATGACATGATACAAAAATGTGCTCTATAAATTTGAAGGAATGGTATTACAACACCATAGGGACCTGGATAATGGGAGGGAGAAATATTCCTTCCGTTGCATGTTTCTTTCTAGACCTGATGGTAAAGGCCTGATATTATCAGTAGAATCCATTAAAAAGTATGACAGTTTTAACGGTTCTAAGGAGATACTCCTTGCATTGAAATCAGTAAATGACAGAAATCACATCAAAGGCCCTGAATCACGTCTAGAAAACATACCTTTATAAGTTGGAACTTAAAAATGCTTTGGTAGAAGTTCAAGTTTCCTGGGTCATCTGCCACCATAATATGGAAATGTGATTGCAAAGTAGTGATAAGTTTGCTGTTTTAGGGAATCTCAATGATTCGGTTAGCTGACATCTTGGCTCCAAAGTGCTTGAGCAGTGTTGTATCACTTGCCTAAAAGTGGATATTGGAAAAAATTGCTCTCCTGAGGATTTTATCAGGTTGGCCAAAAAGTTTGTTCGGGTTTTCCCATAAGATGTTACCCAATATATCTAATTGCTTAGATGTTTCCATCGGGGCAGAAATCAGAAGCCCACAGACAGTGGGAAGGTAGGTTAAGATTCCAGTGCCATATTTCTGCTGCTGATTAATTATACTAGGTGATTTGATACTCTACAATGACTCCTTTTAAAAACCACATATTTATACGATCTTTTATATGTTATCGAGATACCTGCAGTTCTGTGCGTCAGGTAAGGAAAGGATATTGCCTTCATTTTGCAAATGGAAGTAAACTGGTCTCAGAGAGGTTTAGTGTCTGCCTTCAAATCAAACCGCCAATAAATGATCGCCAGATACACAGATGGGTCATCTCGTCCCATGCCCCATCAGCATCACACCACACATTGCTTTGTTATAAGTGGGAGGATGAAGGTCCAGGCATTCTCTGCCCCTTGGATCTCTGTACATGAATCAGACAACATGTCTGTGATTTTAATTGAACTATATATGAATTAAGAGAGTGGGAAAGTCATTTTTTTCTTCACTCTTGACATTTTAGGGATTTTCCTAAATATAGTCTCCCTCTTAAACTCACTTTTATTGTTAAAAGGTACAACCTAGTGCAGCAGAAAGAATATTAGAATGGATCTCAAGACAACTCTAGCCGGGCCAATAATATGCTAGATTTCTTGGGACATGCCTCAACTGCTTTAGCTTCAGCTAAATAGGTTTAGAAAAAGATGAACTCCCAGATATCTTTGAGCTATGAAGTGGTATGATTCAAAAATAGAGTAATTACTCCCATGGATAATTCTCCTAAAAATACAAACCCAACACATTAACACAAGTGCCATAAATCATTATTATTCTTTTTTTAATTCAGAAAGATTTCATTATCCCAGTCTTCGGTATTCTCAAGGATGCTGCAAAGCTTGAACATGGCGCTTGACAGAAATACATCCACAATGCCTACGTGGAGGAGAAAACCGCTCTCAGCCTCTGGTCAGCACAGCGGCCAGAGCACCCTGGCCTGAGGGCACGTTCCCGGGCACCTCCATCCAAAGCCACGCTCTGCCCCCTTCCTTGGTACCATCATCTGACTGAGGAAAGAGCACGAATCCTCTTGTGGCTTTAATGCCACAATTTCCAATAATGGCAACTCCCGCAGCCGAGGTGCGGAGATGGAGTCAAATTACAAAATTGTTCGCTCTTAGGACAATGGTTTAAAATTCTCTGGAGAACAAGAAATTGTTCATGAGAAATCAATGACCTTTTCTGATGGAGAGTATGGCTGTGGAGGCTGTGGGAGATGCCAGAATCATAATACTGCCTAAGGGGTGTCATGTATCCAGACCTGGAAAAAAATCTGTAAATATCTGCCTAACCCAAGGAATAGCAACCGCATACCGTTAAGTGGGGAAGGTGCTAATTAAACGCTTCCTCAGGTAAATATCCAGTTAAAAACTCCTACACGTTAACACCTTTTTATAAGAAAGAGCAAGACCTGAAACTAACAAAAAGAATGTTGAAGACTGAATTTGTCAATGTATAAGCATGCCTCTTTATGACCTAAAGAATATCAATATCCTGTCTACTTGGTAGATCTTTTTCAGCACTGCCCTACCGAACAACGATTATTTGAAAAACCCTTTAGAAAATTAGGTCATTTTTTTTCTTTCACACGCTCATTCTGGGTCCCACAAGACAGGTTTTGTAGATAATAGGAAGAGTTCCAAAACTCACACTGACTTTTTATTTAATGAGAGATACATTTGATTTTCTCCTGCCACTTAAAGAGGAGATTTATTCCAACACTCTCTTTGAATCTGAACAAAAGTCAACCCAGGCTCATTTTTAGGGATAAAAAAATCATTGTAAAAGAGCAAACCATCAAATCAGTGAACTATCTAACCCACATGACCATGGTTTGGGTCACTGAGCTGTTTGCTTCCTTGGGAGTGTGAAGAGCTGTATCGTGCACAGGAATTCTGGAAGGAAAACAAAAGGAAATTCCAGCAAATAGAAATGCAGGCAACTAGAATTTTCCATGTAATACAGAAAACAAAATGTCCATTTTAGGAATTTCGTGTGCCTTATCTGCATATGAGACCTAATCTGACTTGAGACCTGAGGACAAAATAAATGTTTTAAAATATCATCTGTCCCCTAAGAAATAAAAAGTTTGTATTATTGGGACTGATTTTTGTCTTAAGAGATGATGGGTTTAAGATTTCTCAAGGTCCATATTTTAGCTATGTGCCGGAGTGCTGTAATCTATTAGAAACATATTTAGGGCAAATGCATGTATCTTTACATAAGCTCATGACAAATACTATTTTATAACAAAAGCATCTCACGATAAGTACAAATGATGAAAATTTGCAGTATCTATATGTATGCATATATATGTGTGTATATCTTGTCAACTTTTATTTCGTGGGATGTTATTAATGGGAAAGAAAAATAAATATTACCTATTTGTGAAAGACAGGCCCACAAGTTACTTGAAAAATTTAACTGTAAAACTCTTGGGTTCTTACAGTGGGGCAAGACAAAACATACTGGATCACATCTGGTTTAATGACATGGGAATACGGGGGGGAATGTCTCACTCAAAAATTTACTCTTTCTCGGGCAATGTGTCAGCAAACCATAATCAGATTTCACACAAAACCATGTTTTCAGTTCACTTCTATAACCCTCTAGTGTTGTTCTGTCTT
Source organism: Lagenorhynchus albirostris (assembly GCF_949774975.1). NCBI lineage: Eukaryota > Metazoa > Chordata > Mammalia > Artiodactyla > Delphinidae > Lagenorhynchus > Lagenorhynchus albirostris. Next base: position 30,969,913 of record NC_083115.1, on the reverse strand, counting down.
TCAACAATAGGTAACTGGAAAAGGCACTCTGCATTTTACAAATGCTTTCCCTTGGATTTCTGAAAAGGTGACTTTTTCAAAAAATAAAAGCCAAAGCATTTCTAAGCCAGAAAAATCTCATATAATTAAAGCCTCCAGCTGCATGCATTTTTAATTCCACAGACAACACAGTAATTGACATATGTCATTCTGGATCACACTTCAGATTTTAAATTATTTTAATCTGCTGAACTGTGTTTAAGTGCACTAACCAGATATACTCTCAGTAATTCGGCTCTTAACGACTATCCATCACTGCAGAGCTACCTTTGATGTTAAAATACTCTAAGAAATAATGTAATTTCCCCACATGCTGGTTGGGTTATAGTCAGATGTTTCTTAAATATTTCATGTAAGAACTCTCCCTGACCCCTACCACTGCGAAAATGTGAGGAGATTTTACTTAGAATAATTTTATAGCTTGCAGTTCACTGAATTAACTAGAATGATCAGGACCTCAACCAAATCGATTGCTGAACCAAAAATGAGATCAAAGCAATAAATCAGAAGACTAGAACAGAGGTAAAAATACAAATTACAAGAATAAGTTCGGAATAATTAATATCTGCAAAATTGCACTGCAAAACATCTTAGAAGGTATAAAGCTCATAGCACATTAAAATCTAAAATTTTAAATAGGCCTCTGAACCTGAAAAAGACTACCAATGCCTACTTATTTGCTGTAAAGCTAATAGACATGATACCATAGAGCTTTATTAACAACTACACTATCTACGTTCTATGCTTACTTTGTCTAGTGCCTGAAACCTCTTGCTGCTAGATTATTCAGATATATGAGAGCATTCAGAAGATTTCTAGTCACCTTTCACATATATCAGCCAAGATTATAGTTTTCTATATTCTTCTCCTTAAATTGTATACAAAAAATATATATGAAGGAAAAGCAGAGATAATTAATTAAATTTAATAAGCACCCAATAACTCCCATTATTAAGGAACTATGATGTTGTTTGGGTATATGAAGAGATGAAATCAAAACAGTCATTGTGAGACATCAAGTGAACGGTTACCGGTGTTAAGAGAAAAGTTCAGGAAAGAGAAGGAGGGATACTGAGATATTTGGATGTTTATGACCTCATAACATGATTGTCACCTCTACATAAAAGAACCTTTACAGTGTTGTATTCCCAGGAAAACTTACCTCTTAGTTTTGAAAAATATTTGATGAAATAATTTGAAGTTACTTTACTTTAGTTGTATTCCCAGGAAAACTTACCTCTTAGTTTTGAAAAATATTTGATGAAATAATTTGAAGTTACTTTAGTTAAATATTCATATTAAAAATGGAAATTGTTATGCAGAAAGTTTATTGAGTTGTGGCCTCAGGATAATCTGTTGGGAATTCATATGGACTCTCAGAGGACTCTGAACAGCAGAAACAATCTTGAGAAAGAACAAATTTGAAGGACTCACACTTCCCGATTTCAAAACTCACTACAAAGTTACTGTTATCAAGAGTGTGGTCTGACGTATTGACAGACATATAGACCAATGAAACAGAAAAGGCAGCCCAGAAATAAACTCTTGCATGTACAGTCAAATGATTTTTGACAAGAGTGCCAAGACAATTAAATTGGGGAAAGGACAATTATTTTAATAATGGTGCAGTGAAAACTGGATATCCACGTGCAAAAGAATGAAGTTGGACCCTTATCTTATACCATATACAAACATTAAATACACAAACTGCATCAAAAACCTAAATGTAAAAACTAAAACCATAAACTCTTAGGGGAACAGTTCCATGACATGGATTTTGACAATGATATATTGACTATGACAGCAAAAGCACAGGCAACAAAAGAAAAAATAAGCAAGTTGAATCACTTCAAAATTCAAAACTTTTGTACATCAAAGGACAACGTGAAGAGAGTGAAAGGGCAACCCCAAAAGAGGAGAAAATATTTGCAAATCACGTATTTGATAAGAGATTTATATCCAGAGTATGCAAACAACTGCTAGAACTCAACAACAAAAAACCAAACAACTCAGTTGAAAAATGGGCGAAGGCTTGAATGTACATTTCTCCAAAAAAGGTACACAGATGGCCAATAAAGACATGAGATGATACTCAATATCACCAGTCATTAGGAAAATTCAAATTAAATAGACAATGAGATACCCCTTCACACCCATTAGAACAGCTATCACCAACAGAAAAATAAGTGTTAGTTAGGATGTGGAGAAATTAGAACCATTACGCCTTGCTGGTAGGAATGTAAACTGGTACAGCCACTTCGGAAAATACTATGGCAGTTCCTTAAAATATTAAACATACAATTACCATATGATCTAACAATTCCACTTCTAGCTATATACCCCCAAAGAATTAGAAACAGGAACATACCTTTGTACACCAATGTTTATAGCGGCATTATTCACAATGGCCAAAAACCAACTCAAGTGCCTGTCAACAGATGTGTGTTTACAAAATGTTGCATATACATATAATGGAATATTATGTAGCTTTAAAAAGGAAGGAAACTCTTGATTATACTGCAACATGATGAACCTTGAAAACATGATGCTAAGTGAAATATGCCCAACATAAAAAGACAAATACCATGTGATTCTGCATACACAAGTTATTAGTGTAGTCGAGTTTATTGGGATAGAACGTAGATTCATGTTCACTAGGGGCTGGGATGAGAGGGGGTTGGATGGGTACTGTTTTATGGTACAGAATTTCAGTTTGGGATGTTGAAAACGTCCTGGAGATGGAGGATGTCATAATAATGTGAATGTGTTTAGTGCTACTGAACTGTATATGTAAAAATGGTTAAAATGGAAAATTTTATGTTATGTATTTACCACAAAAAAAAAATCAAAAAGGGAAAAAAAAATGTGTTGGGGAGTGAAAGAAGTAGGATTAGCAGAGGGGTGTTAACTACAGTGAGGACACAAGAAAGGCCTCAGTAACTCCATAAGGGAACGCTGGACCTAGGCTGTCCCTTCAGAATTGATCCGGCTTGAGGACAAGGGCAGGGATCTTTATACCAACGGCATCTAACAGACTTGGGTACAAGCTGCTTCCAGAGGTAGAATAAGCTTGGTGTGACTACTCTATTCTTCAAGACTCAAAGGAGGCGCATACCCGAGCGTCATCAGCCACCAACACTCTCAGCAGCTGGTGGGGGTGACTCACTCTTTGAGGGGAGATTTGGGCAACAAACCACGCCACTCATTACAGTCCACACTTGTGGGTCCCTTATTTAATGCTCTACCCTAACAGTGACATTGCTCCTTCACTTACTGTTGGCTTTCGCTTTCCCAATCCTATAAGAGCCACAATAGACGCACGGTCATGGGTAAATCCTGTAAGAGGTGAGTGCTTCCCCATCAATAATATCAATACCTATTTCATATGCAACCTGACAGTTTTGCCCATCTTGACCCAGCACCCTCAGAATCCAATTATTTCCACATCTTCTCCCAGTTCTTCTTCTTACATGTTGACTAAATCCTGCAGCTCCTTCAGTTCTAAAATGTATTATTACTTCCTAGCACGCATTAATAACACTTGTAATACTTCTGATGACTTTCTAACCTATTTCTTAGTTCTCTTTCTAAAAAACACTCCTAATTACCTGATTAACCTCCACTAACTGAAGATTGCCTCCTCTGTGGGTAAGAAAATGAGAGCAACATTCTTTGTAGTTTTATTAGATGTTTTACACTAGATAGATTGTCCTAATAATTGTGAGGCAAATTTTATCTCAATTTTACAGATAAGAACCTGAGACTCAGAGAAGTTAACTGACTTGAAAAGGATAAATAGCTAATAAGTAATAGAGGAATAATGTGGCTGCCAGACTGTTATCAACCACTTCCTTCTTAGTAATAGTAATGAAAGCTATTTATTGAGCATCTACAGTGTGACATACATTGTGAAAGTCACTCACATTTTAAATTTAACACTTATACCCACCGTCTAGGAAACAAGGAAAAGTGATATTCTAAGTAGTATTATTCCAATGTTTCTAGTTGGAACCTGAACCTCAAACAGGCAAAATCCTTAACATAAGCCCACCATATTTGTCACAAGACACCCTGTTTTATGAGTGTGCCATACCCAGTATGAATCCCTCAAAAACCTTAGGAGTGTTCAAAAGCATCAAAGAAATTCTATCTATCTATATATATACACATATATACACATGTATGGAATCATTCGGTTATAAAGTATTCCTTTTGTGGATGTATAGCACCAATTTCATTGTAAGTATTTTCCCTTAGGAAAAAAGTCACAGAATAACAACTAGCTGGCAAATTTAAAAGGCATTTTCTCCAGCACAAAATAGTTGAAATGTGTCACCTTCTATTTAATATGAAATATAGAGATAGCCTCATTCACCAGAGGGCAGAGAGCAGAAGCAAGAAGAACATCAATTCTGCAGCCTGTGGAAGGAAACCACATTCACAGATAGATAAAATGAAAAGGCCCAGGACTTTGTACCAAAAGAAGGAACAAGATAAAATCCCAGAAAAACAACTAAATGAAGTGGAGATAGGCAACCTTCCAGAAAGAGAATTCAGAATAATGATAGTGAAGATGATCCAGGACCTCGGAAAAAGAATGGAGGTAAAGATCGAGACGACACAAGAAATGTTTAACAAAGACCTAGAAGAATTAAAGAACAAACAAACAGAGAGGAACAATGCAATAACTGAAATGAAAAGCACACTAGAAGGAATCAATAGCAGAATAACTTAGGCAGAAGAACAGATAAGTGACCTGGAAGACAGAATGGCGGAATTCACTGCTGCAGAACAGAATAAAAAAAAATAATAAAAAGAAATGAAGATAGCCTAAGAGACTTCTGTGACAACATTAAACGCAACAACATTCACATTATAGGGGTCCCAGAAGGAGAAGAGAGAGAGAAAGGACCTGAGAAAATATTTGAGGAGGTTATAGTCGAAAACTTCCCTAACAAGAAAAAGGAAATAGCCACCCAAGTCCAGGAAGCACAGAGTCCCAGGCAAGATAAACCCAAGAAGAAACACTCCAAGACACACGGTACTCAAACTGACAAAAGTTAAAGACAAAGAAAAATTATTGAAAGCAATAAGAGAAAAATGACAAATAACATACATGGAAACTCCCATAAGGTTAACAGCAGATTACACTTTCTTCTCAAATGCACACGGAACATTCTCCATGATAGATCACATCTTGGGTCACAAATAAAGCCTCAGTAAATTTAAGAAAATTGAAATCATATCAAGCATCTTTTCCAACCACAACACTATGAGATTAGAAATCAATTACAGGGAAAAAACGTAAAATACACAAACACATGGAGGCTAAACATGGAGGTTATTACTAAATAGCCAAGAGATCACTGAAGAAATCAAAGAGGAAATCAAAACATACCGAGACAAATTACAACGAAAACATGATGATGCAAAACCTATGCGATGCAGCAAAAGCAGTTCTAAGAGGGAAGCTTATAGCGATACAAGCCTACCTGAAGAAACAAGAAAAATCTAAAATAGTCTAGCCTTACACCTAAAGGAACTAGAGAAAGATGACCAAACAAACCCAAAGTTAGTAAAAGGAAAGAAATCATAAATATCAGAGCAGAAATAAATGAACTAGAAACAAAGAAAACAGCAGCAAAGATCAATAAAACTTAAAGTTGGTTCTTTGAGAAGATAAACAAAATTGATAAACCTTTAGCCAGACTCATTAAGAAAAACAGGGAGGACTCAAATAAATAAAATTAGAAATGAAAAAGGAGAAGTTACAATGGACCCTTCAGTAATACAAAGCATCGTAAGAGACTACTATAAGCAACTCTATGCCAATAAAATGGACAACCTGGAAGAAACAGACAAATTCTTAGAAAGGGATAACCTTCCAAGACTGAACCAGGAAGAAACTGAAAATACGAACAGACCAATCACAAATAATGAAATTGAAACTGTGATTAAAAATCTTCCAACAAACAAAAGTCCAGGACCAGATGGCTTCACAGGTGAATTCTATCACATTTAGAGAAGAGCTAACACCCATCCTTCTCAAACTCTTCCAAATAATTGCAGAGGAGAAACACTCCCAAACTCATTCTATGAGGCCAACATCACCCTGACCAAAACCAAAGATACAACAAAGAAAAAAAACTACAGGCCAATATTACTGATGAATATAGATGTAAAAATCCTCAATAAAATACTAGCAACAGAATCCAACAACACATTGCAAGGATATACACCATGATCAAGTAGGATTTATTCCAGGGATTCAAGGATTCATCAATATATGCAAATCAATTAATGTGATACACATTATTACACACAATATTAACAAATTGAAAGATTAAAAGCTGTATGATCATCTCAATAGATGCATAAAAAGTTTTTGACAAAATTCAACACTGATTTATGATAAAAACTCTCCAGAAAGTGGACATAGAGGGAAACTAACTCAACATAATAAAGGCCATATATGACAAACCCACAGCAAATATCATTCTCAGTGGTGAAAAACTGAAAGCATTTCCTCTAAGATCAGGAACAAGACAATGTTGTCCACTCTCACCACTATTATTCAACATAGTTTTGGAAGTCCTAGCCATGGCAATCAGAGAAGAAAACGAAATAAAAGGAATGCAAATTGGAAAAGAAGAAGTAAAACTGTCACTATTTGCAGATGACATGATACTATACATAGATAATCCTAAAGATGCCACCAGAAAACTACTAGAGCTAATCAATGAATATGGTAAAGTTGTAGGATATAAAATAAATACACATAAATCTCTTCTATGCCTATTCACTAATGATGAAAAATCTGAAAGAGAAATTAAGGAAACACTCCCATTTACCACTGCAACAGCAACAACAAAAATACCTGGGAATAAACCTACTTAAGGAGGTAAAAGACCTGTACCCAGAAAACTATAAGACACTGGTGAAAGAAATCAAAGATGACACAAACAGATGGAGAGATATACCATGTTCACGGACTGGAAGAATCAGTATTGTGAAAATGACTATACTACCCAAAGCAATCTACCGATTCAATGCAATCCCTATCAAATCACCAGTGGCATTTTTTTTTTTTTAAGAACTAGAACAAAACCTCTTAAAATCTTTATGGAGACACAAAAGACTCCAATTAGTCAAATTAGTCTTGATTGAATAAAACAGAGCTGGAGGAATCACACACCCTGACTTCAGACTATACTACAAAGCTACAGTAATCAAGACAGTATGGTACTGGCACAAAAACAGAAATATAGATCAGTGGAATATTATAGAAAGCCCAGAGATAAACCCACACACTTGTGGTCAACTAATCTACGACAAAGGAGCCAATGATATATAATGGAGAAAAGACAATCTCTTCAATAAGTGGTGCTGGACAAACTGGACAGCTACATGTAAAAGAATGAAATTAGAACACTCCCTAACACCGTACACAAAAATAAACCCAAAATGGATTAAAGACTTAAATGTAAGGCCAGACACTATAAAACTCTTAGAGGAAAACATAGGCAGAACACTCTATGACAACAGTCACAGCAAGATGCTTTTTGACCCACCTCCTAGAGAAATGGAAGTAAAAACAAAAATAAACAAATGGGACCTAATGAAACTTAAAAGCTTTTGCACAGCAAAGGAAGCCATAAACAAGACGAAAAGACAACCCTCAGAATGGGAGAAAATATTTGCAAATGAAGCAACTGACAAAGGATTAATGTCCAAAACTTATAAGCAGCTCATGCACCTCAATATCAAAAAAACAACCCAATCCAAAAACGGGCAGAAGACCTAAACAGACATTTCTACAAAGAAGATATACAGATTGTAGACAAATACATGAAAGGATGCTCAACATCACTAATCATTAGAGAAATGTAAATCAAAACTACAGTGAGGCATCATCTCACACCAGTCAGAATGGCCATCACCAGAAAATCTACAAAGAATAAATGCTGGAGAGGGTGTAGAGAAAGGGGAACCCTCTTAGACTGTTGGTTGGAATGTAAATTGATACAGCCACTATGGAGAACAGTATGGAGGTTACTCAAAAAACTAAAAATAGAACTACCATACGACCCAGCAATCCCACTACTGGGCATATACCCTGAGAAAACCATAATTCAAAAAGAGTCATGTACCACAATGTACATTGCATCTCTATTTACCATAGCCAGGACATGGAAGCAACCTAAGTGTCCATCAGCAGATGAATGGATAAAGATGTGGCACATATATACGATGCAATATTATTCAGTCATAAAAAGAAACAAAATTGAGTTATTTGTAGTGAAGTGGGTGGACCTAGAGTCTGTCTTACAGAGTAAGTCAGAAAGAGTAAAACAAATACTGTATGCTAACACATATATATGGAATCTAAAAAAAAAAAAAATGGTTCTGAAGAACCTAGCGGCAGGACAGGAATAAAGACACAGATGTAGAGAATGGACTTGAGGACACGGGGATGGGGAAGTGTAAGCTGGGACGAAGTAAGAAAGTGGCATGGACATATATACACTACCAAATGTAAACTAGATAGCTCATGGGAAGCAGCTGCATAGCATAGGGAGATCAGCTGGTGTTTTGTGACCACCTAGAGGGTTGGGATAGGGAGGGTGGGAGGGAGATGCAAGAGGGAGGAGATTTGGGGATATATGTATATGTATAGCTGATTCACTTTGTTATGAAGCAGAAAGTAACACACCATTGTAAAGCAATTGTACTCTAATAAAGATATTAGAAAAAAATAATTAAACATACGGGACCTAATGAAACTTAAAAGCTTTTGCAAATCAAAGGAAACTATAACAAGACAAAAAGACAACCCTCAGAGTGGAAGAAAACATTTGCAAACGAATCAATGGACAAAGGATTAGTCTCCAAAATATATAAACAGCTCAAGCAGCTCAATATCAATAAAACAAACAACCTAATCAAAAAATGGGCAGAAGACCTAGATAGACATTTCTTCAAAGAAGACATACAGATGGCCAAGAAGCTCATGAAAAGCTGCTAAACATTACTGATTATTAGAGAAATGCAAATCAAAACTACAATGAGGTATCACCTCACACCAGTTAGAACAGGCATCAACAGAAAATCTACAAACAACAAATGCTGGAGAGGGTGTGGAGAAAAGGGAACTCTCTTGCACTGTTGGTGGGAATGTAAATTGATACAGCCACTATGGAGAACAGTATGGAGCTTCCTTAAAAGACTGAAAATAGAATTACAATAAGACCCAGCAATCCCACTACTGGTCATATACCCAGATTATACCCGTAATTCAAAAAGACACGTGCACCTCAATGTTCACTGCAGCACTATTTACAATAGCCAGGTCATGGAAGCAACCTAAATGCCTATCATCAGACGAATGGATAAAGATGATGTGGTACATATATACAATGGAATATTACTCAGCCACATAAAGGAACGAATTTGGGTCATTTGTAGAGACGTGGATGAATCTAGAGTCTGTCATACAGAGTGAAGTAAGTCAGAAAGAGAAAAACAAATATTGCATATTAACTCCTATTTGTGGAACCTAGAAAAATGGTACAGATGAACCGGTTTGCAGGGCAGAAATAATGACACATGTAGAGAAGAAACGCATGGACATCAATGGGAGAAAGTGGCCGGGGGGGTGGGGGGATGGTGGTGGGATGATTGGGATTGACATATATACAGTAATATGTATAAAATAGATAATTAGTAAGAACCTGCTGCATAAGAAATAAAATTTAAAAATGTTTAAAAATGAGAAAATATAATATGTAATATAAAGTACATGAAAGAAGATGTGTTTAGAAATTAATATAATATGTAGAATATTCTAAGCTGGTCTTAGCTTACTCAGAAGAAAATCATCATGAGGTGTACTAAATGCATTATTTTTTTATGAGGTGTACTAAATGCATTATTTTTTTCTCAAAAAAATCCCTAAAACTGTATACAGCTAAATGGAATTTTACTACTATTTTAATTAGGCTTGAATGATTTAATTCAGTAAGCCCAAATCACTTTATTATAGCAAGTACTAAAACAACATTTAGTTATTTCTTGTTAATATGACAATCTAATGGATTAAGCTCTTCTGGGTTCCCAGAGGTAGGGGGAAAACCAAACTGGTGACTGAGTTTCAGGGTTAATGGAGAGTTTAAGGGCATTTTGTGTCTGTGGTTAAAATACATGGAATCCCCAACACTGTATTCATTTGCAAGTGGTAAAGCAAAAATCTCAACAATCACCAAAACTGAAACAAAAATCTGAGCAAATTATCTAAAGCATAGTAGACGTACCAGTACAGTATTTCAGATAATAAATAACAACCAGAAAATCTTAGAGGAGCTCAGTTCATTGCTGACGCCAATGCCCTTGATTTGAAAAGTTCTAAAGCGATGAGTTGGGCCCATATAGAGAGAGGAGCACAGCCTAAATTCACTCTAAGTTTAGAAATACATGAAACAGAGATTCTATTTCCTGTAACATAGGTTCAACTGCAGAGTGGGTTAATTTTATGAAATTCTTCCTAAAATGGGTTCAATAACCCTTACCCGCAGAATCATGCTTTATTTAGTCTACAAATATTTGCAGATAACAAATGGTAACCGCTACAAATTAAATTTAGTCCTTTTCAATCTTGTGCATAAAAGATCACTAATGTTGGAAATAAAATGCAATGAAGCAGCATAATCACCGAATTTTTTCCACAAGCGTGTACAACACTTGGAAAATGATTTTAGAGTGACAGCTTCCTATTTGGATTATTATACCTCAAATGTTTTAATAAAACAGAAAATAAGAGCAACAAGCGTTCTAAACAGAATATGTGACATTGTGGAATTGATAATACAATTGTAGAATTCGGAGAAATGAAATCCTCTATTCAGTGCCCTTTTAATGTTTGGGGTTTTGTTTTTTAATAGTATGACTTCAACTGAAATCAGTCAGAAAAGAGGTCAATTGGAATGAACTCTCCCTTCCCAGTGAAGAATGAAGTTGAGTATGACCATTGGTAGAAAGTAGTAATCTCTATTAAATATGACTTTGTTCACATTTCTGTTTTTACACTGCAAATATGAACCTTTCCCAAATCTTAGTTTTTTCCTACCAAAAAAAAAAAATCAAAGTCGTATTAAAAACAAGGCTAATGTTTTCTCCACATTATGAATACAAATGTTTTAGCTGCCAATTATATCAATGATGGAAAATTAAAGTGAATTATACTGCAGTGGAAAATTAGTCTAAACCATATAGATGATTTTATAAAAAATTATAAATGTGGCTAAAATTCCTGACAAGACAAGACAGGAAGGGCATGTGTAGAGAACCTTGAGAAAAAGTAGGGCATACAACCACAGGCTCAGGCTGAATTTGTAGAGCTTCACCAACCAACAATCTACCATGACTTTACTGTTTCAGGCTATAAGCCTATTACACTCAGCAAATGAAGACGCTGATAATTTGCTGTATTGGTTGAAATGATTAACAGTTCACAAGGAACAGGACCAACTGTGCTGAATTAAATCTATTAAACTTTGAAGGCTTTACATTCCATATGCCCTCCACTGTGAATGCACCTACAGTATAGTTTAAATGGCCTTGGTGGCTCCCTTAATGATGCAGTGGCGTGTCAGCTTTGGAGATACAATTGAAATCTTTGCTATTAAATGGTGTTTCTAAACCATTTTTAAGTATGCCTAGTGATGGGGAAACAGTAGCAGGATATATTTAGAAGCCTGTACACACACACACACACACACACACACACGGGGTCACTCATGCCCTGGCATACCTTAATAGACTTAGGAAGCAAAAATACTTAAATATATTTTTCAATTTTCATACATAGTTAATACATTTTTAATCCATTGTGAGTCTTGATGGTTTTTTCTACTCCTTTCAATTCAAAGTTGCCTTTAATTACACATTTCTTTTTAAAAGAATTTGTTTCCTCTTATATGAATGTAGATTCCATGGAATCGTAAGTTATTTTACCTGCTTCCGCTTCATTCTCCTCATGTGTAAGCTATTGACATTCACAGCAAATCTACAGATTTGTAATGAGGATTAAATCAATATAATATTTTAAAGCCTCTACCACAAGGCCTAGCATATGGGGGGAGAACAAACATGTTATAGAATAATGCTCATGATAATAGTAATTATCAGTATCTCACATGTATATTGCATACTCATCTGGTATTTATTAAAAAATACCTCAGACAACTGAAAAACTTCTGTAGACTCTGGAAAATATACACTCTCTTGCCCACCTCACTTCTGGTGCTCCAGTGATGACAATATATCATTCGAGCTAACCTCACTGCTTCCTCTCCTACAAGGACAAAATTCAGCAGCATGTTATATTTTCTCCACTAGAAATGCATAATACCCCAAAAGGCTTTTCCTGCCTACCTTGATGAATAACACAGAGCGTGAGGAAATCAGCTTTCCTGACTCACATGGAATAGAACCATGCCTCCGGTTGTAGCTATGGGCAGACTCTGTGCCCATTTCCACTTGTATTCAAGAATTCTGCTTCATTTTTAAATGCAAGAACGTATTTAGCCCAGTGCTTATATGCACATATATATCAAAGGTCACATTTATATATTATTCAACATGATGGCTTGTCTCGGTAAAACTTCATGGTTGGTACTTTCAGAGTCCTGAAAAGTAGCTTAAGATGGGCTACTTACAGAGGTTAGGAAGTAACTTAACTGACTTGGTTAAACATGTAGACCCAAAACTTCTTGCAACTGCTAATTATAACGAGATCAAAAATGAAAGAGGATGAATCAGATCATGGACGTCATTTAGAGGGAACTCTGCTATCACCTTCCCAGGTTGGCAACAGGTCCTATCGTGCATCAGATAACTTCCTAAACTTCTCCACAAAAAAGACAAGATAGTGATGGCTCAAGGCATGCCTTCTCGGTAATTACATTTTCTCTTCAAGACTGTTATCAATGTCCCTGAGAAACTGCAATATAAGGACTATATAACCAACATGTTTTCATTTCTCTTTATGTAGAGGGGAAGGGGAGAGAGATGCTATAAATATATCAAAAGTTAAATCCTGGTGTTCAGCCTTTGGGATATTAGGACAGGTATTAAGAGCTTTCATTTGGTGGCTTAAAAGTCTGCCTCTGACTGATATTCTCAATATATGCAAATATATATATACACACACACACGTATATATACACATATATATATATCTTAAAGGATTAATTCTTTAAGGGCTTTGAGTCATGTTTTTACATAGTGTGCAGTTTAAAATGAAATCAACTAAGATGCTACTCAAAAGCATATTTTTAAAGTTAGATGTTTCAAAGGATTAAGATAAAACCATGAGAAACAAAGAAAGAATTATAGTTTTGAGCTAACTGGTAACCAGAGAGCGATACCCAGATTTGATATTCTTCGACTCAACTATTCACGCAGGAAGCAAATACTAAGTTCACTGCATGTTGGCCACTCTTACAGGTGCTATAAATATAGCAGCAAAAAATTTAAAAAGAGAAAATCCTGACATTATCAAGTTCACAGTGTGTGGAATACGTAGAAAAACTAAATTTTTTGTTTTCCACCCAATCCCTAGTACTTTAAATTCTCCTCAATGATCATTAATTATTGCTGATGAATTTCAAAGGGCTAGATTTAAAAGTGAGAAAAAACAAAAAGCCAGATTATTGGATAGCAACGACTTCTTCAAAAGACTTTGAAATATCTTTCCTTACTATAGACAATTATTTTAAAAGTAACCTGCTTCATGTCAATTTATTATCACAAAGCACCAAAGTGACTGAAAACTGAAGAAATTCTCTATGTTGGTGGACTGGTGAATATACATCTCTCAAGACAAACAAAATTTCAGCATTTCCAAATAACATTTTCAGCTTGAAATCTAATGTTTACCTCCCTTACTGTATATGAAGGAGGTTACTAATATTTTAACATTTTAAGGAGATTGTGTTATTTACCTTTAACGATTGTGGGCAATATATTTTAATACTGTTTTTGAAAAATGCTGTAGAACTGGATCATTTTGATAGGTTTTTCTGTGAGAGATAGAAGTTATTTCCCTTTCTTTCTAAGATGTAAGATGGTGCTAGGTCTTTTATGATATTTATAGTTTTTATATTTCTGACCAAGACAGCCAAAATAAATAGCATAAAGAAAAATAAAACATAGATATGTAGATATGACTATTAATATGCATTATTTATAAGTTTACTTTCTGCATCAGATTTTTAAAGCATACTTAGAAATATTAATTTTAAATTAAATATTCATTGTTTTCCACATATTATGATACCTTTCTAGACAAATGTGAATTTCTCTTTACAAAGGTACTGGGATCGCTAGAAATCTTGCCAAAAGAGCCACCTCATAACACGTTTGGCTTTGCTGAGTCATAATTTTGTGTCATCTAAGCAAGAACGGTTTACAGGCGGTGCTCCATTGATACTGCACAAATATGAAATCCAATGTTGTGACAACGTATATCCTAACTATAAACTGATTTTATTTTAGACAAACCAGATATAATGAGAGGTGCATTATGTAACCATCTGTCAGAGTTTACTTACATAAAAAAATCTGGATTGAATAATTAAAATCAGAACAAAACAGTGATTATGAATTTGTGATTTGAGAATTAAACTGTGAGTGGGAAACTGATCAATTCTACTGCTAAATAACAAACATATAGTTTCTGTGTTAGATATCAATTCCACCCTTGCTTCCTCCACTGAGAATCAGTAAGTTATGCCTTATTACATCAGCTTAGTCATTTGAGATATTATTAAACAACAATCAGGAGAGTAATATTTGTTACACGTTTTGATTCATTAATCCAGTATGCTTTAAGCACAGAATTTGAATACATCTCATTCTATCATTTAACAAGTTCACCACCTAAACCTTGTACAAAGGAGGCAGGAAAAAAAAAGTTTTGACAATCTTCAAAAACGTTAGCAAAATTATCAGAGTTATTTTTAGTAAGCTGATCATTTTTTTTTTGTTTTACAATTTAGAAGATCTTTCAGAGGATACCACAAATGCTTCTAAATATATCTCAAAAACTAGATCAAATAAAATTTGAAAATACTCCTTTGAGAAATACTCTTTGGGAAAACCATAGTAATTCTCTCCCTGAAGTGGAAGAGATCAGTTATACTGACATTCGGGAACAAACACTGAGGTCTCACAATAACCAGGTCTCTCAAAGGAGGTCAGAATGGCTGAGGTCGATAAAACCTCGTCCTCAGGTCAAGCAAGAAACAAATCCTCTCTACAAGAGAGTATCTCTAAATAAACCCTAGTTCATGCAAATTAAAATCCAGTAGGATTTTCATCCAGCAAAGCAATTATTCAAGACTGAAAATAAACAAATGCACTTTCAGAGGAACAAAATTGATTTTTTTTTTTTTTTAACCACCACAAACACAATTGTACTGAAGGAGCCCATAAAGACCTAACTTCAGAGAGAAGGGCAACAATCTGAAAAAGAGGCTGGGATGTGAGAAGCAAAGGTAAACAAAGAAACTGGTGACCATACAGGAAAATCCAAAATATTTTCCCTATATCATTGTCATATTCTATGAAATTAAGAAAAAGACAAAACTAAAATACAAGATCACAATAGCCCGCCTGCAAGTGTTGTCTCTAAGTGCTAAATGCAAAATAGGCTGTAGCCGTAAAATCATTCCAAGTAAAAAACAAAAAAAAAAATTAGTCATGATTTATGCATGCAGGGCAGGAAAAAAGGCCTATTTTTAAAAAAATAAACATAACTGTCCCTCAAGCCACGTGAAGATTTATCAGACATATTTTCGCCATTTCACATTCTCCAGAATAACCCAGGGAGAAGAGATTTTCCTTTTGGTTCAGTTGTTTGAGTTGCTCTCGCCTTGCTTCCCACCCTTTCAGTACCCTCACACCATTCCTGCAGACTCTGGGGTGGCTGTTTCTTGTGATGCCCTTTTCCATATTTATGAATTAGTTTTCTCTGCAGAAGAGATCATAGGTCCTATAAACACAATGTCTCATTCCCGCTAGTGCAGCACCTGCAGTGAAGTATCAGTTTTATCTTCCAGATCAACAGGATAAATATGAACAGAACAAGCTGTGTATTGTCTGAGCAATATCGCTAGGTAGCTCGACGTTGCCAAAAGATTTCTGTTCAAAAGAGCTTCCATGGATTTCTTTGTCTTACCACCAGTTACTTAATGCTCCACACCAAAATTGAAAAGTGCAACAAAAACCAAGTTAACAATGACACTTTATGTATTTTATATACATACATATCAAAGTGTGTAAGTAATCATCAGAAATCATACAACCACCCCTCCTTTGTTTCATCTGCAGCATAATGTTAAAAATGTAGATTTTTGTCCAGCTCATTGTTTTATTGGAGGCATCACATTGCCATTATTTGGTCAAAAACATCATGGAAGATGTGAATAAGCTTCTAACAGGCTCAGAGTTACTTGTACACTCTTTACATTTTTAATTACTAGGAAGACCCATGAGTAAAATGGTATCCACATGGTCTTACATATTTTCCCAAATATTATGAAATTTGGGGTCATGAGCAAATTATGATTTTAATTCTTCTGGGAATCAGAATTAGTAACTTAGAAGTTTTGACTCAGTTTCCAGCTGACAATAAATACCAGTCAAGCAAGTGAAGGTTGAGCCTACAAAGGGGCAGATTTTCAAAGTAGCTACAGGCTAATCAGTAACTTAGAATGGAGAGTGAGAGAGATGCCTTTGGACAGAGTTGCTGCTGTGCTGTGAGTCCCAACACTTCCTGCCAAATGGACAGGAAGTGTCCAGCGGACAGTTCGGGAAGTGCTGCTTCCTGCTGAAGCCTAGAGAGAGGTGACGCTCTTGAACGACACTTAAGTTGTTTGTATTCATGGAGTTCGGAAGGGGGGCAGACTCCTGTCCTAAGTCCCACTCAGGAAGTTGAAAAGAAACAGAGATGTGCAAATTCTTTGGTAGTAAACTTAGCCTTCACTGGAGAATTCATCAAGGTGAACGATAGGTGAGTCATTTAGGTCAAGGTAAACAACAGAACCAGATATTCTGTCACATGGGAGGAGGAGAGGCAGCCTGGAGTCCATGTGACTTGTGCTCAAGTCTGGGTTATAATGAAACTCAAGCAAAGAGTTTTCCATGGAGGAGGGCCCTGAGAAAACCAGGATCTTACAGGGAGTAATACTCAGCGGGAGGGTACCCACAACCTACGACAGAACAGAGTCCAAGTGGAGGACCCCCAAAGACACCGTACTTTTTTCCCAAAATGACAAGCAGTTTATTGAAGATGCCATGGAAGTACAGTCTATCACTGGGCACGATCATGGGGCCAAAACTAGGAGAATTTTACAAGACAGTGAATTAATGGCTGGGCTACAAAATGGAAAATTAGAGCTGTTAAGCCAGTAGATCATCGTTCTGAACCACTGGCTGAACCGTGAAATAACGAATCTTTTTCAGGGAAGGGAGCATGGTTACCAGGCATCTGAAAGGATGTTATCAACACACCACTGCCATCTTTTTGAGCACCCACTTCCTGTTAACTCTATCTCTCTACAGACCTGTCCTCAGAATGGAAAGGAACAGACGATATAATTTTGTTTTCCCTTTGTAAAATGCTGATTAGGAAAAAGCTTCTCCAGTTACTCAGAAGGGCAGATCACAGATTGGGAATGTTCACCTGTCACGCTCATGAAAGCTGAGACTAAACTAGTATCTAGTGAAAGTCAGCTGTAGCAATTTGCCAGACTTAGAGAACAGAAATTCATCTTAGAGCAGTACCGTTTTTAAGTAAAATCTTTGTATAAAACTCTACCCCTTTGCCACGCCCCCTCTCTACTCCATCTTGGCGGGCTTTGGGAGAAAATGAAAAGCAAGGAGAGAAGTAGCTGGCCACTCATGTTCCCAGGCAGCAGGCAAGCTGTCTGAAGCCCGTTCCATTCTCACAGTGGAGATTTAAATCAAATTCATAGTTATGAATATTATAAAGGACTGGATATTTTAAGTGCTGACTTAATATTGTGTTTTGTGATTTAAAATGACCTCAGGACTCCCTAAAAGTGAACAGAAGAGTTATAGGACCCACCAAAACTTTCATTTAATGGCAAAAGAATACCTTCTCTCATTTAGTAACAGCATTAAAGCAATAGTAGGGACAAATAATTAGCAGGTAAATTAAAAGAATCCCCTAAGTCACGTCCACTCAATATCTGTGTGCCATTTGCATAAATGAATCATCATTTCTTCTATTCAAAGGAGGATAGGACATAGTTCAAATATTAGATCAACTAACCCTATAAAGACAGAAAGTAATGTGGGAAAGAAAACGTTATAGAAGTTCTTTTTTTTTTTTTCCCTATACTGCCCTTCTCAGTATAACCATCTGGCGGTTTGCCTGTGACAATTACTGTAGAAACAAGTGGCTCTGAGCCCAGAGTAGTCATTGAAACACACAATAGATATTTAGAAGAAAGAGAAGCTCCAATCACATGTAACACAGATGTCAGAAATGTAAAATGGTTGCATGGAGTTTGATTTCTTCCAAAGTTTTACAAGGCCAACAACATATTTCAATCACCCTCTCCATCTGAGTACAATGACTTATCTAAAGCAGGGTCTCTGTTCCTTGGCACTAATGACATGTGGGCCAGGTAACACTTTGCCTCATGGGGCCGTGCACGTTGCAGGCTTCAGCGGCATCCCTGGCCTTTATCCATTCGATTCTGGCAACTCTCCCTAGTTGTGACAGCTGAAAATACCCCAGACGTCGCAAAATATCCCCCAGGGATTAAAATTACCCCTCACCTGCACCCCCATGACAGCTACGGGTTGAAAATCGGCTGGCATACAAAAAGTTTGGTTTACAATGGAATGTTAACGTAATTTATTTTTATTGAGCATTTAAAAAAATTCACAGTAATTCAACACAAAATGATGCAACTTGTTAAAACCCAGTTGGAAAGGCCTGATACATTAGAGGAGTATTGAAAATTAGGAGATTTTGTTTCCCTACGCCTACCAGGACCCTTCAGAGACAGACTTTTTATGGTACTATTAAAATGTGTCATGAAGTTTGGAAAACACAGAATCCCTTTCATAAACAACTATTTTATTGAAAATTAAAAAGACTGTATCTCAACCCTAAGATCCTAATGCCACCCAAAGAGAGCAGATAAGTGTTGCTAATTCTAGCCCAAACTGAGCAGCGTCAAGCATCTACTATCACCCCCAGATTTATCAAATGTCACTATAAAGGACAGTGTTCCTGATGCAGTATATCTTATTTCTTTGATATGCAGCCATAAGAAAATAATCTCTTATGATACTCATTTTATTGCTCTATAAAAATGCGTTAGTTTATTAAATATTGAATATCTCAGTCTTAGTATGAAGAGAAAGTGTCTTGAATATATTTTGAGTCAAACTAGATAAGCATGGTCTTAATTTTCATGACCTTTTAAAAAAATTCAGACCATATCATCAATTTTCTGATGTGTTAACCATAATGAAATATTTTTTATTTTAACATTTTATTTTATTTAAAATTTATTTATTTAAAATTTTATTATTTTATTTTTTATTTAAAAAATAGCTTAGCCTGTAGATTTTCTTAACTCTTTTGTCATATACATGGAATTGTCAGGGCCCCTCCCGATTAGGTACCTGCTCTTGAGGACATTTTTGTTTCTGTTATCACAGGAACAATTACTCGAGAAATTAGAATGAAAACAGTTAAGGAAGAGAATCAAAAGGGTATACCATTATGACGCCAATCCACTTTCAATCAAGAGAGACAGCCACTATTACATTCTGATAGATTATTTTAACAGAGAAGTAGCTGAAAATATTTAACAAGAAATATTTTAAAGGATCCTGTTTTAATGGACAAATTATTTTAAAACTAGGGAAGAACATACAATAGAATTTCCATTCTTTTAAATAACTACTTCCTTCTCCAAACTCTATTTCCTCAGATGATATCGAGTGAAATCATATGTCAGGCGAGCAAACAGTCAGGCACCATTAGTGTATATCCCATCTGCTTCTCCATCCTGAATTCCTAATATGAGTGTGAATAAGAGTTTGAAGTTATGGGTGTGTGTGTGTGTGTGTGCGTGTGCGTGCATAGTATATTTTTCTTCTGAATAAGATAGGAACATAATGGTGTGCAAACAAAAGGCAATATAGGAAGTAATAACTTAATGGCCTTTAAGAAATTGAGTTAGGGCATTCCATGAACAATGACGTACCATGAAGGGATCACGTATAAAAATTTACATAAAAGGACAGAATGCTCAAACTCTCAATCTCTCTTCTAAAGCCTAGAAAACTGAGACCCTCTGGGTTACAATGATATGAATAAGGACGTACTGAAAGGCAGTGCCTTAGCCAGGACACTACAAAGAACCCAGAATCATTTGCTTTCTCAGGCGATATTCCTTTCATCACACAGTTTGCTGCATGTAATGCACTGAATGGAGAAGGAAAAAATGTACGTTACTTCAACAAAAGCTTGAAAATTAAGCACTATAATACATGCTAAAGTGCAGGAGTGAATTTGGGGACATTAAAACATTCAAAGATTTATTTCTATGTCATAACATCCCTCAGCGCACTTATGATGCCCTGTCTTTTGAACTCCTGGTAGCTACTCCAGTTGCTATGAACTTTGCCTAAACATCCCACACTGAAAGCAAAGAAATGACGAAAAATATATATCTACAGTAACTAAAAGTAAACCGCGTTTTTAGGTGCTGTGGTGGCAATACTTCAACGCAAGGCAGATCACTGTGCAGATGAATGGAGAAGTCATTTAAGCAATAATACAGCTAATGCAGTGGTAAAGAGTGAAATAAAAGAGAAAACAGTTGTGTGTGAAACACTGTCATGACAATGCAACAAAGGGACAACAGAATAAAAGCTAAACTCACTCTCATTATACGCTTCTTTGAATAGTGGCACCAAAGGCATCGTTCCAGGTAGAAATTCAGGCTTCAATGAGACAATCACCATTCACCTCAGTGACGAGGCTGAACGCTTATTTATTAAATTTTCAATGAAGTATTTATAAATGAACACAAATTCTAATTAATCAAGAGTCACTTTATAAAGGGAAACTAACAACAAGACTTCTAACCCACACTCTTTCCCTTCAACGCTAAAAAAAAAAAAGGAAAGAGAAAAAAGAAAATCATCATATAGAGTCCATTTTTATTTGGGGGAAATACAATCGATTTTCAGTGATGCTATAACTGACATAATCTAATGAGAAAATGAGCCATGGCCTTTTCCTTTAATCAAAATAATGTGTGTTATCATTTGGGCCTTACCTGTGCCACCTTCAAAAACACTTAGTTTCTGTCTTTAAGACATGCTGTATCAGACTAGAAATGAAATTGGGGAAAGATCATATAGCATTTCACCATAATATCCCTGGTTAACTATGGCCAGTTCACATTCAGAAAACTGTGCCCCATCTAATTACAGTGCGTATAGATGTGGAATGAACTAGACTACAGAGGGGAAAAAAATAACTGGGGGAAAAAGTTCTGTTTCATTTCATCTTGATCCTAGTGAAAGTTGTTCTTATGTTAGCAAAGCTCTGGACATTTTTTAAATAAAAGCAGAGAAGAGCAAACATTGCAGTTCCCTCCATTGGGAAGTCTGCATTTCTTTTCCTGGCATGACCTCCACAGGTGCTAGGTAATTGGGGCAATTGGCTTTGTACTCTGAGGGACCCTACTGGGCAGGATGTGATACAATCCCATCCTGGTTTTCCCCACGGCTGCCTCCACTGGCCAATGGGAATCACTCATGCATCATGCCTTGTCCAGGTATCTCTGGCCCTCGTGAATTTATTCCATGTCACTGTCTATCCAGTCAGGGGAACTGATGAGAAGAGTTAAATTTGAGGAAAACTTGTAATATGTTAGTGATTAGTAAGAGCGAGTGTGATGACAAAGCACTCTTTTATTTAGGATTGCCTGGGAAGAACTCTCAGAGGAGGTGATATTTGATAAGAAATCTGAATGAAGGGAAGTAAAGAGTCATGGGCATATCTGGAGGGAAAACAGTGTAGACAGAACAACAGTCCAAGGACGCCGTGGCCTGAGCTTATTTGGTAGATGTAAGGAACAGCTACGAACCCAGGGTGTTTACAGTGGAATGAACAAGGGAAAGGCGATAGAAGAAGAAATCAAAGAGAGCAGGAAATAGAGAAGGGAGATCTGTAGCAGCAGATCACACGAAGTCGCCCAGACCACTGTGAAAAGTTTACATCATATTCTGCACATCAAAAGAGGCCACTGGAAGATTTGAAGGAGTCACATCATATGATTTTTCCATAAAGGAATGTCTACAGGCTCCAGATGGAAAATATATAGAGTATGATTTGCAACGGTGAATCAGATCAGTCAGGTGGTTGCAATAGACCATATGAGAAATGATGGTGGTTTGAGCTACTGGAAGACACGGTAAAACCTGGCAGGAGTCTGGATATATTTTGAAGACAGACAAGAAGATTTATCACCAGGGGTCAGATAATTTGAGAGTTCTGTGGAAAGCCATTCTCTAGTAAGTTTCAGAGCTGAAATTAAGTCAATTCTCTCTGCCTTCAGGTGCACTTGAAAGTCCACTACTCAGTGGTTTCCGACCCAGGACGATCGTCATTGGGCATAGCAGTATTGACAAAACACAGGTTTCTAAGTCCTGCTCCAATCCTACAGAATTAGACCATCTGGGAAAGGAGACCAGGAAGTCATTATTTCAGATATTCAACCAGGTTGGCAAACCACCTCATATATCATGCAGTGATCAGGATGATGGGTGTAGATATAAGACACAGACTTAACACCAAGAAAAATGACTCTGTTTGGGAAGTGTGCAGATAACACCTGTGTCAGAGTATTTCACAAAAGATAAACCATAATCAGGACCCTGAAGCATGAATTGCAGTTCCTGAATGAAGAATGGATCAAAAAACAGTAGACTTCAAACAGAAATTTCAGGAGGAAAAATCTTAAACTCTAAATGGGCCATTCCTTCTGAGCCTGGGACAGAGAACTGGAAGAATGGAGTGGGTAACAACACATTTTTAAAATAGAGATTGGTATCAAAGCAAGTTTAACTCAGCTGACCTCTACTTTCTCTGTAAACTACAAGATGAGGTTAGCTATTGAGGTGGCAGGTTACGATGGATATTGGGCAAGAGGTTTGAAGAGAACAGAGAATTGTTTGAATCATGGCAGAAGAGAATGAGAAAGTGCCCCGGAAAGAACGCTCGGATGAAATTTCAGAGAACACGCTGTAGTATGTAACGTAGAGAATAAATTATGTATTAATCTACTCAGCTGTGTGATTTCCATCCGTTTTGCTCCACAGCCTCGCACAGGAAGGGAGACACAGTATTGAGGAGTGATCCAAATTTGAGGACTGTGGGCTTTGGAGGCGAATCGCACAAATTTTATAGGCAAGGAATGCGTATTGTGGGCTTTGGAGGCGAATCTCACAATTGAGGTGAACCTTAACTCACTATGCTGTGGGGATTAAATTAGATAAACTAAATTGATTACTGTCTGATAAATGATAGAGAGTCTAGAACTGATACCCATTATTACTACTGTTATTACTATTAGAGTATGTTCTTAAGTGGAATACATATAAATTATCAGAAATGAGAAGGCCAAGAATTAGGATAGAGTTTCGGAATGTTCACATGCAGAGACCTTGAAACACCAAGAATAATGGCAGGAGACATCATGAGTAAATGTGGAAAACTGACATGAGGGGAGCTAACCTATTTTTATATCTTTCCAACCTGTTGAGACCACTGTGCATCTATAATCCTTCCATCCCAATAATGTGCTTGCCCTAACTTCTGGCTTTGAGTCACCCGTAACTTCCCTTGATTTACTTTTTATATGAGCACAGTGATCTACCTAAGTCCTTTTGGTTTTAACTCACAAGGGTGCATGAGAAGGCAGGGAGGGTTACTGAACACATTTTGGGTTTTTGATCGGTTTTGTTTGTCACTACACAGGGGCGAGTTTCCCCTCCCCTGTTCACTCCTTCATGCGTTTCCAACATGGCCTCTTAAGCAAGCTCCACAGAAAACCCTCCACTAGAGCCACGGATGACGGCTAGGTAGCCAAATCCCCAGGACCGTTTCCAGTTCTCACCTTGCTGGACTTTTCAATTGCTTCTTGAAACCCTCCCCGCTTGGCATCTGTGTCACCACACTCTTCTGGTTTTCCTCTATCGTGCCCACTGCTCTGTCACATTCAGACATAAGTTCAGCAAACGCTATGTGATTATGTGGCAAATCACTTCTATCCTTGGACTCCTTAAATGCTTATAAGAAATACGATTTCTTCCTACCTACACATGTGGCTATGTCCGTCCCTCTCAAGGTAGAGCATGTCCAACCTAGTTTTGCTCCTCTTATGTGACCTCTACATTTTAACGCTTTCCAGGGCATGTGTAGACCCTTCTTTCCAAGGACTTTCTCCTCAGAGAGGGGCTGATCATCACCCAAGGATCGTTAAGCCATTTACGAACTTATCGTGTCTAAATGCATGAGTCGTAGTGGTCTGCTCTCAACCCTAGACTCAACAATTCAAAGGATGCTCACTCTCATGGGTGCCTCATATCTAATGTTAAAAACAAGCAAACAAAAACAATTGAGCTGTTATGTCAGACGTATATTTTCCAATTTATTAGAATTTATGTTTCCAGGCCTTCTTTTTCTATAAATATGTTAACCTATAAGTTAAATTTCCACTAAACAGCCAGGATTACCTTAAAAAAACACAGACATAAGAAGTTGCTTTAAACTGTTAAATAGTCCTCACTGTACATCAGAGAAAATTCAAACTCCACATTAGAACCTAAGATGCCTTCAGTCTGGACCAGGCCATGTCTCATGAGACTTTTTCTACATCTATAGCATTGTAGACAGGTGGACCTCCTTCCAGATACCTGAAGACATACAAGCTCTTTTGCCAACTTTAGGGAACGCAGGTCTAACTCGCCCTCTTTCCTAGAACCCTCTTCTCTATTCTCGGCTGGTTTCTTCTCATGACTCGAGTCTCATATTAAGTGTCACCTCTTCAGAGAACACCCCGTTAATATCTTTCTCCTCAACTACTCTCCTCCCTTCACTTTTTTGTTTCCCACCTAGTATTTATCACACTTTTAATTGTATGGAATTCAGGTTTATTGTCTGCTTTTCTTCCCTCCACACACAGACACCATGGCCTTGAAAGAGCCGTGAGCCAGAGGGCACGGATGCTGTGTTTCCCACCCACCATCCAGCATAGAACTCAGACCCAGCCTGTGGTAGGCAAACCAAGCTATTTAGAACCAGTGAATAGATAAAATGCCAGAACTCTTTCTAACCTTGTGAAATAGGTGTTTTTTTTTTTTTTTTTTTTTTTGGTTGGTTGGTTTGTTTTTGCGGTACGCGGGCCTCTCACTGTTGTGGTCTCTCCCGTTGCGGAGCACAGGCTCCGGACGCGCAGGCTCAGCGGCCATGGATCACGGGCCCAGCCGCTCCGCGGCATGTGGGATCTTCCCGGACCGGGGCACGAACCCGTGTCCCCTGCATCGGCAGGCGGACTCTCAACCACTGCGCCACCAGGGAAGCCCTGAGATAGGTGTTTTTGTGTGCAAGGAAATTTTGATTAGTTAATAGCAGAAAAAGCTCCAAGAATATTGTTTCTGTAAAGGTCCCAAAACAACGTATCACTATTTTTATATTTTACCTTATCTTTGACAGACTTTTCATCTTATGATCCAGAAAGAAAACTGCTTATATCAGGGGAGAAAAATGTCCAAGATCTATACAATATCTGATCACATTAAGTTTTATATTGTATTTGTTTTGAGGATAAAGGTTTTCAGTGTAATAGCGAACTTTAAAGGGAAAATTATATTAAATATAATACATTTACAATTTAGGACTGAATTCATTTTTGAATCCTCAGGCAAATCCAGAATATGCTTAGGCTGATTTCATAGAAACAGTGTATTTGCCAAATCTCCAGTGATCCTAGTCAGCTTTTCCTTCTAAACGCCAGGAGATGCATCAGAGTTTGGTTATAATCTACCTTACCATTGGTGTTTATTTTTTAATAATAGTATTATTTTGTCAGTATTGAAAACCATTTTGTAACTAATATAGCACTTTTGGAATAAGCAACAGTACTATCCTAAAACTGCTTGTGTATTACAAACTAGCATGAAATAGGTTATTTTTGCTTCAGATTTCTGTTTTTGCTATTGGGAATATTTTAATACATCTTAATAGCTTCATTAAATAATTACATTAGTTTATATTAATGTCAAATAATGGATTCAAATTATACCTTTGTGTCTTTCAAAACTATTTTGAAAAAGTCTTAAGAAATTAACTTTTTGTTAGTTATCTTTTCTTACATAAAAACATTTATCCAGGGGCTTCCCTGGTGGTGCAGTGGTTGACAGTCCGCCTGCCAATGCAGGGGACGCGGGTTCGTGCCCTGGTCCGGGAAGATCCCACATGCCGCGGAGCGGCTGGGCCCGTGAGCCATGGCCGCTGAGCCTGCGCGTCCGGAGCCTGTGCTCTGCAACGGGAGAGGTCACAACAGTGAGAGGCCCGCGTACCGCAAAAACAAACAAACAAACAAACCAAAACATTTATCCAAAAATATCATACTCTTGCCACAGTGAGACACGGTTAAGCTGCTAGTCACTGCCCAGTGTATAAAATTACATGTGGAAAAATTTCACATTGTAATTTCATGGTTCTCCTTGAACAAAGAAAATCTGATTGATTGCCATCATTTACACAGCCAGAGAAGAGAAGAATATTAAAAAAAAATCAAATATATCATTTTAAGCTTCTATCTACAAAGCTTTGAGAAGTGAACTAAAATGAGAAATCCTGCACTCCTTCCAGATTGCATAAAGCAGCTGTAAATTCAGATTCCACACTTCATCTTTCATTTTGATGTGCATTCTTTTGATCCCCGGAAATATATTTATAATTTCCAAAAGAACTGCCTCAGAGGTAAGTGGTATCCAAATATTGCTCTGCAGAGATAAAAAACATACAATGTCAGTGGTATTTGGCTCTGGACTGATGATGCACTGCACAAGAATATAGAGACATCATTCCTATAGAACTTGTAACATTATGGTTTAGAGACTACTTAAGCTTTAACACAAATCATTTTTATTTTCCCACTGGAATTTAAAGCACTTTATTCTGTTATATTGTATTTCCTTTTGTTTCCCCATTTCCCCTGCATTATACTCACTGAAAATGTTGTCTTTGGCAAGCTGTAAGGAAGAAAAGAATAAGGAACATGACTGCAAGGCAAACAAATTGGGAAAAGATGGAGAACCAATTTCCAGAGAAGGTATATTTTTAATGTAAGTGAGCTTAAGTCCATGCCAGTAAAAGACTTTTTAAAATTCGAAATAAATTGGTTCTGTTTTTTTTCTGATGAGTTCTGCCAGATAAACCCAGCAGTAAACAATAACAAATCGACAATATGAAAAATAAACATACTGGCAACAGTATATTTTATCCTCATATTTTTCCTATTCAATATTGTAGAACGTTCTATTAGAATTACTGGAAGGCACATCACTGGCAATGTGTAAAGAGGAGAAAATAAACTCTAAGTGATCTTGAAAATAAGAGAAAGGGGAAAGTCAGAGATAATTTCACTTCATAAATAATCTGACATCAGTGACAAATTTTGAGTCTTCCTGTTGCTGTATTTGGTGAAGACGTGTGCATTCCTTAAGGAGTTCTTCAGATGTACTGCACATGGATGAGATTTAACATGTCTTTGCTTTCTAACAGAATAACACTGCAGTTGGTACACAGTGTCAGAGAGAAATAAAGAATAAAATGTTTTGAGTTCTACTGGGACAATAAAAATGATTTGTATTAAAGGTTAAATAGTCCCTGAACTATAATGTTACACGTTTTATGGGAATGATGTGTCTATACGCTGGAGCAATGCATCAGCAGTCCACTGCCAAGAACCGTGGCATTGTACATTTCTATTTCTGCAGAACGGTACTTGGATAGGATCTGCCTCTCAATAGATCCTTCCAGATACAGGAGCAATGGACATCTTATCTAAGAATGAAATAAGGGATCATGACCCTAAATGGGACAACAGATCATTCAGCATAAAGGCCACTGTTGACGTGTTCACCATCTGACGACATTTTGTGTTTCTTCAGGTTTTCAAGCAAGCTAGTGCTTTTTGCATGGAGTGGGGAACAGTTTGATTTCATATAAACTGAGATTTGAAATGGTTATACTTTGCCTTTTTAAAAAACATCCTTGAGGTGTGGGAGTTTTTCAAAGCTTACTAATTAATTATATTTAGGAGGCAGTTTTATAAAAGGATGCACAGAATTGGCAATTATCTGTTGAAGTCAGGTTATGCAAAGTCATTCAAGGAAACTAAATATTTTAATTAAATGAATGTCATGCAAATGTGCTCTATATATTCAGAAAAGTCTAGCTGAATATTAAATTATTTCTGCATATGGGAAATATTATGTCAGACTCCTTAAAATAATTGTAAGCAGTATGACTTCATAACCTCTTTTTTCACGTGGCTACTTGTATCTCTTCCCAAGTAAGCAAAGGCATTCAGAATGAGTAAAAGAAAATTTTCGTGGAAAGTCAATGCTTTATATAGGATGTTTTTGGAAAGGCCCTTATCTTTTATGTACCTTTCTCTTAGACTATAGGTTTAGTATAGTGTATAATATAATGTCTATATCACTTTGATGAAACATAAAAAATTAAAGATATATAGAACAAAACCAAATTAATTAGTTTCTGGTAGAACCATAAAAGCCCATTTCTAAGTGTCCTCAGATCTAAGATATATATCATTATGCTCAGGGTGAGTTAAATACAATCTCTCCAAGTCTTCATCATTAGCTTGGGAGTTATCAATTGATTTAACTTTAGATCTAGAGTCAGATGGAGAGGTGAGGAGCATATAGCATAAATGAGTGTAACAGATTGATTGTATAAAAAAGTCATCTGTCACAAAATATCCAAACTTTGTATGTACTGAAATGTGTTGTAATTATATTGCAACAAAAACAAGTATGTTACTGGCAAATATATTTTAAATTTGAAATCCATCTCAAAAAACAAAACATACCTTCCATCACTATTCTTTCCTTTGATTTGTAAAGTAAGCCTGAAACCCTTTCTTCTGCACCTATTATCAAGCTCAGGTCTTACGCTTCACATTGTGCTGTGCTTTCACAGTGTATGAACCTTGGCTTTCCACCTCTTAATAGCAGCAGTATTTAATTTTATCCAGTTCCCTACCAGAAAACAGATACTTCCATAAAACTAAGGTACTTCCATACACAGAATTTTTACATCACAGCTTTTATACTTAGAATAGCTACTACAAAGTTTTCTGTAAGAGTCAGACATTTCAACAATGTTGCCTTTAATGTTTGGAACTGCAATGCACCATGGTAAAATTTCTAATTCTAGCTCTTGACTCACCTAACCGTATTATGTGATTGAACACTGCGAGGTCACTGTCATCAGTTTTAAGTCTGAAACTGTATTTTTCTTTTCTTCTTTTTTTTAAAAAAAATTTTAGGAAAGTCATTTAGACAATCCTGTTAAGTTCCAGAAGGTGATTTCTGACAAGCTGTATGAGCCAGGTTAATCTTTAACAAAGGGGTTTCTGAAAAGCATAATTTCACAAGAAATTGGGCAAGCAAATCATATACTATTACTATCTTTACATAGCATTTTATAAGGTGCTTAGATGATGAACAATAAAAACAAAGAGACTTTCATCGATTCCATCTTTACTTGTGAGTTGAGATGGATTTTTATTTTAGGTGATAGAAACTCATGGAATTTTACATCTTAAATAATATGTTCAGTATCAAATGACAAATTCACTAACTTCCAGGCAGTTCAGTAGACAATGGTTGAAGCCAAGGAAACATATGAAGATGACTAGCTTAGTCTTCCTGAACAACAGGAGTTCCATTTAAAATTCTTAGTTAAAGCAGATCAAGGTGAATGATGAATTGAATGAGGATAACTAGGGTGTCACTGCCAAATATTTCTAAATGGTATTTAAGAGTTATATTAAGTTCAAAAGTAACTGATCATCTTCGAAACATTGCCTTCAGTCATTTTCCTTGGCAATTTTACCTTAAACATTTCCAGAACAATCCAACACGCATGCACACATATACACACACTCATACACAAAGTCATGTTATGAGTGCATCCCAGTCATGAACCTCATGTCCACAAGTTCTGAATCACATCACAATCCCACTGATAATGCATTACAAACGCATGCCATCAACAGGTGAAAACAACACAAATCAGTTTTTGTTTTTGTTTTGTTTTCTTAATGTGAACTGGGTGTGCTCACCCATACTTTATATTTTCAAGCTTCTGGGCAACAGTTATGTCAGTTAGTCTTGTATTTGCCAATGTTTGTTCTATTTCTGTATGTACTTTTTTTTCTTCATATGATAAGAGCATCTCCAAACTAACCGCTTTAAAAAAGTATTGATAAGAAAATTGTTTTTATTCATGATGTAACTGCTTTTCAGACTAGAAGTGCTCACTTACATTAAAAAATAAACCCTCTTAAAACTTTTCCTTTCAGTTCATTGTTTTTCATGACATGTCATTTCTTCATGTGGTTCATCACTATGACTGTGGTTTGTTTAAAAATGGTGCCTTAAGTTGCAGTCTTTTAACACAGATGTATTTGGATTGCATTTTAAATACATAAGAATATTCTTCAGTTCCACTAAATAATATGTTCTTCAATTTTCCTGAAACACTCCCCTTCTTGGTTTAACTTTTATAAATTTGCTTTTGTTAGAAACACTTGTACAGAAGAATATTATATATCTTTTAAAAAGAAATTTTGTAAGCACAATGGAATGGAAATATTTTTCAGTGTCAGGAGAAGGATGCAAGCAGACATCATGGGAACCATGGGCAACTACAGAGGAGCCGATGAGCAGCCCTACACAACTATGGCCAAGAGGGAATGTTGGCTTTGAGTTTGGAGCTCTTCCAATTTTTCATATGAACTTGGGGATTGGGATTTTTGACATGACATCTCATGATTTTTGAGTGTTGGTTCAAAATTGTTTGAATCTCTGTGTAGGAAAACAAACATGATTAAACCTGCATCTGATACTCAAGACCTATGTCTTTGACCTCTAAGTGTCCCAAGTCAACCTACATCTTTTTATAAAAGAGGAAACTAAGATTCAGAAAATTGATTTGCCCAAACACGCAGAGTGAGGTAATAAAGTTAAGAAATAAATTATGGGGCTTCCCTGGTGGTGCAGTGGTTAAGAATCCACCTGCCAAGGCAGGGGACAAGGGTTCGAACCCTGGTCCAGGAAGATCCCACATGCCGCGGAGCAACTAAGCCTGTGCACTGCAACTACTGAGCCTGCGCTCTAGAGCCCGCAAGCCACAACTACTGAGCCTGCACTCTAGAGCCCGCAAGCAACAACTACTGAGCCTGTGCGCTACAACTACTGAAGCCCACATGGCTAGAGCCCGTGTTTCGCAACGAGAGAAGCCACCACAATGAGAAGCCCGTGCACCGCAATGAAGAGTAGCCCCCGCTCGCCGCAACTAGAGAAAGCCCTCACGCAGCAACGAAGACCCAACGCAGCCACAAATAAATAAATATTTTTAAAAAGTCATTAAAAAAAGAAATAAATTATGATATGGGGAAATATAATGGGGTCCACCACATTTAAAATGTGTCTAACATTAATCATTTCATTGTGATTAAATTTTGAATCAACCAGTAAATATTAAAGAACGCTAAAGATGTAAACTCTACCAAAATAACACAGATCACCATCTGCCTTGGATTATGTCAAATTCAACCTGAATATACGTTTAGGCCAGACAATTTCTCAATATTTTTATTGTTGTAAAAGGATAAAGGCAGAACTCCCAATTACATTTTAAAGCAAGTGCCTTATAGAAAAGTAAAATTTTAAATGTGCAGTTACTACATGATTTCAGATGGGCATTAGCAACTAACATAGGCCAAAAGTTCTGATGACTAAATTGTCTTAACTGGCTCTTTGGACAGAATCAAACACTGTTCAACCCTAGCTGCGTGGCCCTACCCTCTGGCACCTAAACAGCAAGCCCAAAAGAATCTCATTACAAAATGAAGTGCATTTGGTAAACATTCAGGAGAGCCAGCGCCAGTTGGAAAATAAAGTTCTGTTGATTTTGCCAATTTTGGTGAGTAGATGAAAAGGTTCTACAAGGGCGTTTGCTCTCTCTCGGCAATATTGTCTCAAAACTATGTGACTTTTCTAGTAAATAAAATAGTGTTTTGACATAAATATATTCTAAACTACGTAAAGACAGTAAAAAACTACTGGACACCTTTAGGTTAATTAATTTAAAAGTTTTAAATGCTAAAAATACCTAACACGTAGCCCTTCAATATTGCCTTTTCCTCAGCATATAAAATAAGGTTCAAGTGTTCTAACTAAATAAGATTAAGCATTGTTAAGAGAATGCTTTTTAAAAGCGCCTCATATCATTAATTGGCACTCAAATTCCCGCTAATCCTTCCTGAAATTGTAACTGTCTTAGAAGAGCGGCAGCAAATTTCAGCATTTCTTTCTTTCTTCCTAAATGTACCACGTTAACCTCTGACCTACAGTTTGACATAAAAGGAGACACTGAATCATAAAGAACTCAGCTCCGTTATAGCTCCTTCTAAATTCAGATACTTTTCCCAAGCATGAAATTCTCTTTAACTTAATATGCCCCATGGATGCGTATGTGGAAATGGAAATAAGCAAGAATTATACACCATAATTATAATTATACACTATAGTCAACTTTCCTCAACTGCACACACAAAAAATAAGGCAGAGGCATGAAATTTTATATCTTATTATACCTTTGTCTTTGGAAGACATCTCACTCTAGATATAATTCACCCCAGATATTTCTAAAGATCTGGTCACAACATTTCTGCAAGATGACAAAGCTCTGTGAAAAGGAGGGTCTGCATTTTTGTTCCGTTTCTTCTGAGATCCCCCACTCACAACTCCTTTTGTTCCAAAGACTGTCTTGAGGCTGACTCATCCATTCAACAAGCATTTCTCTGAGCGCCTGCAGAGTGCAGGGGCTATTTTAGTTACTGCACATACAGCAGTGAACAGAAAGGACCACATTCCTGCCCTTGAGGGATACCATTCTTGCAGGGAAAGACAGACAAAAAACAAGAGGACAGGTAAACACACAAATCATACAGCCGAAGTTGACAGGCACGAAAATCTTATTCAGTCAAGGGGTTGAGGGGGTTGCTGTTGATCTCTGAAAAGATGAGCTAAATTTTTCCTTTTCTGAGCATTTTATCATGAATCCTTAATCAGAGTATAAATATTTGCATTTCTACACTTTCTCCATCTCACTCAATCTCAGTAACTGGTCTTAAATTTTATGTTATGGTGGGGGCTTCCCTGGTGGTGCAGTGGTTGAGAGTCCGCCTGCTGATGCAGGGGACACGGGTTCGTGCCCCGGTCCGGGAGGATCCCACATGCCACGGAGCGGCTGGGCCTGTGAGCCATGGCTGCTGAGCCTGCACGTCCAGAGCCTGTGCTCCGCAATGGGAGAGGCCACAGCAGTGAGAGGCCCACGTACCGCAAAAAAAAAAAAAAAAAAATTATGTTATGGTAATAAAAAGAAGAAAGGGAAATGTCTTGAAGAATAAAAAGCCTAAACTACATGGCTTTAGAGTCCAGGCATCAAGATGTTCCAATTTACTCTGTGTGCGTGACAGTGAGGGGCCACCACTGCCCTGGCGTCATCTTTCTTTGCAGATTTTCATCCTAATAAATCTTTCGTTTTCATGTAGTGCACGCATTATGGTTGGGGAGTGTGCGTGTCCTCACTCTTTTTCTTCTGCCGCTGAGTCTACGTTATCTTATCAGTCATCCGCTTAGCGTAGGTGAGTAGGGATGCTTTCCTGAAACTCGAGTCGCGATGGGAGGCTCTATTAGTCAAGTGGGAAGAATCCTCCAGAGTGAAGTTAGCCTCATCCTCACTACTAAACTGACTGGACGGAAGTGATTTTTCCGTTGAATAGTGCAGCTGGGCTCTTTGGAGAATATTAACACACAAAGTGCATGAAAGACTGAACAATGTTTCTAGTGAAACACAGCATGTAGACTGCTTAATCCGGTACACGTGCAACACCAAAAAAACCCAATTACTTTTGCATATATATATATATATGTATATATATAAACATAAAACATATCTAGAACTTCTAAAACATCTATATTTAGGTTATAACAATTGGCTGTGAATAGCATAACTATTTCACTTTTGCTTCATAATTTTGTTTTTAGCTACACTCGTCTTAATCACTACATAGAAATTGTTAATTGTGTGACAAAGGAAAAAGATACAAATTTTTCTTTTCATCAGAAGAAAAATACTTTTTAAAAAAATTAATTAATGAGAAGTTTTTTAACCAGTACATTTCTAACAACTCACATTTACTCAAGAGTAAAAAGAAAAACTATATAGCCTATGTTGAGACAAAGTGTAGCGAATTTGAAGAGGTTTAAAAAGACCCCAAGATAGCAGAATGCAGTCCATATATGGCTAGAGTAAATCTTAAAACGTGTGTGTGTGCATGTGTGTGTGTGTGTGTGTGTGTGTGTGTGTGTGTATGAGTGAGTGAGTGTAAGTCAGGTCAATTTGTGGATCACTTCTGAAGGCAACAGGAAGCAATATATACTAAGGTGGGTTTTTAAAAATTATTATTCATGGATCACATCATGAGATTGTATACAGGTAGGAAGCAGGTTGTAAAAGATTACTTAGCTCATTATTTTAGATAGATTCTCAGGAAAGAACAGAGATAGGATATCTATAACACCTTTATCTTGAAGATTTGTAGTACTTTTAATTGAAAGGGAGTGCATATTTACCAGGAAAAGGACAGGTGGCAAAGCAGGTGACCAAGATAGCTAATGAACACTGAATATACTTATATCATTTGAAAACTAATATATTGATTTTCGTTGTATGATTTTAACACATTGCAATTCTCACATGTTAGTGGCTCATTATTCTTTAACCTTTGTTCCCCCACCCATGAAACTGGGAGAAGATTGAACAAAAATAAAATTAAATGTAAACATGATCAAACTAAAAGCAGTCTCGTTAGGAGTAACTAAGAAAGCGAGTACACTAAAGCCACGGCTGAGAATGCCCAGATAGAGAGACAATAAGGTTGGTTAAACACCAGTTGGGTGAAATCAGTAGCATTAGGGAAGGCATTCATTTCTTCAAGACAAGGTACTAGGAGGACAAGAGAGATGATAGGAATGGTAAAAAATCACCTCAACACTGTTCACGATTTACTTAAGAGTCACTGATTTTGTGGGCAGGCGAGGGACTCAAGACTTATTATTCATTCAACAATCTTTACTTGAGAGATTTCAATAGTTATCTCTGCAGTGGTACTTCTAGCTTATACTAAGTGGTAGAGAGTATCCCAAAGTAGAGAGAAAAAAGGAATCTGATATTTAGAATCTGTTCTGATCCTAATCTTTGCAGTTTATTTTCACCTTGACTTCTGTATAGAAATGCCTTGAGTAAATCAACATTTACCTTTTTGAGTTAATTATTTTCTACTGATTCAACCCCATTTGAATCTCAAAGTTTCCTAAGCATTAGATGTTATAATGAACAACAGGTAGCTATCCAACTTCACAGCCTCTGGAATCCAAGCATGGTTTTCAGCCACACAATTCTACTGTCCTTATAGCCCTCTGTACATTTCTGGCCTTTTCCTAGGTTTCTTCAGGGAGTTAGACATCTAATGAACTTCCCTTTTGAGAATGTGGCTCAACACTTGGAGGGGATGGAGATGTTACAAGTATTCAGATCAGCTTGGTAACTATCCAGGCCTTAATAGTATATCATACACCCAGCAAAGCTTAGAACTTCCATAAAACTTTTAGATTCTTGGTTTTATTTCCCCTGCAATGCTTTTACCCCCCCTCCAAAGCTTATAATATACTTTAATACAAGAAAAGAAGTAGGAAACTAGACCATGTAGACCAGGGATTTCAAAAAGTTAGCCTTTTTTAAGAGGATAAGGATTTGTTACTCAGTGATAATTTTACCGAAAGCCGCAATGAACAAAATTGACATGTCTACTTTTGCTAGTTATGAATGTGAATACGTGAAGGTTGATACTCAGCTGCAATATTCTGTTAAAATATTTTAAATGGAGCATTGCAAAATGTCTATAAAGTATCTTATGAAGTTGCCCTCATCATTTGCAATTCCTAAAGAAATATACTACAAAGAAATGTATTTTAACAATATTAGTAGACTTTTATTATCCAAAAGCATAGAATTTCCAAATATATAGAATTGAGAATTTTAGCTTCAAATACTACTCATGTCACCAAAAAAATTAATGTGGTGGGCTCTGAGTAGCTTAATCACAAAATGAGAGATTGGTAACTTCCTGACAAAAATAGCTTACAAATAAATAATAGCTCAACACTGAAAGAGAAGTACTATGTTGGGTATTTTGCATACCGTCTTTCCATATTGGTAGAATTCATATTGAATGATGAACATCCCATTGTTAAAATCAATTGATTAACCTGTTTTCTGAAGACGTATGTCTGTAACTGCACTTGGTTGATAATCTTATCTTGATCAAGCAGTATAAAATTTAGTATGTCAGTAATAATTCCAATCCTGGAATGCAGTTTGGCTTTTGTTTTGTTTTGTTTTTCCCTATACGCAGGGTAAAAGGATACTGCATCTAATTCAAGGAGAAAAAGAAGTGTGATTTCAAGGGAACACATTTTATTGATTATAGCAAAGAAAGGGGAACAAGTTCAATGGCTCACACTACTTGGGTCCTGACATAGATGCAACTTTGCTGAGGAGAAAATGAGTATGAGGTAATGCCGTCATAAATAATTGCTTGAATCATCTTGGGACTATAGAAGCTCAGGTTTTGTAAAAGGAGAAAGCCCTGTAAATGTAAATGCATGGAAAGGCAAGCTGTTAAGGTAATTGAGGATTTTTCATTGGACAGAAGCTTTATACAATACAATACAGAAGTTTTAAATCTCAGTGTGGAATTCCCTCTAGTTAATAACTGCAGGTCAAAGCAGCTTCTACATTTTTTACTATTAGTTTTAACTACTACAAACAGAATTAAAGGGGCTAATGGAACAAACCCAATTAAAGAGCCTCCTCCAACACTGTACAGTGACACAGGCAGGAGAGGGTGTTTGTTACAAATGGCTCAAAAGCTTTTAAATGTATTTCTCGTCTGAATATTGAAATCAATATTGATCTGTACATTTGAAAAAGAAAAATCCAGCAATAGATTTAACAAAGTCCATGAAGATGGACTGGTAGAGTTTCCAGGATTTATTCTTGTCCCTTTTGGGAAAAGCCTAAAGTTAAAGATGGAGGGGGAAATGTAATGCCATTTATATGATAACTTTGTCTATTTTTTCCAAAATACCTTCTGACCTCAATATTTAAAGTGAAAGTTTAGTATACTCTTATCATCCTGCTTCCTTCTCAGGGAGATTAAGTATTTGCTTCAAGTCATATAGCTGGCAAGTAGCCAACTAGGTATCAGTCCTATGGAATGCTGTCTCAGTTGCATTTTTAATCTAGAGATAAAGAGAAACTGGTACCTGAAAAATAAAAAATAGTACAAGTTGTACTACAGCCAAATCTACTTCAACATTTTCAAAGATTTTACTTCTTTTTAACTTGCAATTGAACAAAATTAATTAGTATATAATAATAGAAGGCAGGTACCCTGCGAAGTGACTTAACGTCTATCATTTCATTTCACGGGAAACACTTCATGGGAAGTGATCTCTATTTTATAGTTGAGGTAAACCACAGTGTGGAGAGGTGAAGCAATGTGCACGAGCTCCCGCAACCAGTAAATCAGGAGCCCACCCTTGACAAAGAAGGTGGAGCTGGGAGAAGGCTCAGAGCACGGCCTTGGAGACAGACCACAAGGGGGATCATTTCTGCCGCTTGCCACCTGTAGGACTTCTGTCAACTTTGTTACTTAGTGGTGCCTCAACTTTCCCTTCAGTAAATTAGGGTAATGGCTTCAAAGAGTTATTATAAATATTAATTGTATTCATATTGTTAAGATGCTATAAAAGTGTTTGGTAAATCAATAAAAGACATCTCTCAATTTCCAAAACAGGATTTTCCTTTATATCTTACAATCCTGCTCCTTTACTATCTTCCCAGAGTGGCTTGTTTTTGTTCAATGTATTATCTATTAAGTATGTGTAGGAAGCAATTTGGGTAATTATGCATTGCTCAGAGTTGGTAACGTTTTGGTAGAATGGAACTCATTTATGAAACAGTCATTGTAACTGATAAAAATAATTTAAAAGATTTTAATGTGTAAACCTGACAAACCATCAATTGCAAAGACATCTACCAGAGAAAGCCTTTTTTAGCAAAAAACTAAGATGTTACTGCAGAATTTACTTAAGAACTGTACAAGTGTCTATAAACTTCTCACAGGAATGATTAATAGATTTTTGCAAGTAATTCTCATTTAAAATATGGTTTTCCCAAAGATTACAAACACTAGTTTCTATTACTCCCCTTAAAATATTTTTCAAAAAGTTATATTATGAATTCATGTTAACCTGACCTTTATGTAATTTGCAAATAGGACTTATACTTAAAATGATTCCCAGAAGAAACCTAAGAACTATTCTCACCAAAAGACAAAGATGTAAAATAGAAGAGTTAAATGCAAATTTTTTTGTCTAAAAAAACCTTATTTTATCTACAAAAAGTGATTCCATTAAATGAAATATCTTTCAACTGTTTGTCCAACAATGTATTTGATTGTTATGTGCTAAATAAGTTCCTCACTGTATAATATAATGCAAGATACAGTATAATTCAAGAATATGTCTTTATAACTCAAAGAGACTAAAGTATAAAGACTAAAATATGTCATGATAACCTAGAAAGAATAAAGCTTAGGGCTTATTTTAATTCTCTAATTCTAGCATAATAAAGGAGAATTTTCTAATCTAATATAGTATTTTTGAATTTACCTCATCCATAGGTCTAAACTTATTAAATGACTAGTATTAGGCAATTCCCTTTTACATGTAATCATAGATGGGCATAGGAAGCAGTACATCCTATAAATATTTAAGAACATGAAATGAGAGTGAACTTAATAGTGTTTCAACCAAGTAATAAAAGTATGATATATTGATAAATATAATGTACTAAGCAGATTACAGATATATTTCATTTTACTCAACAAATGCCTAAAAACTTGTATGTAAATCATTTTTTTTCAAACTGAACCATAATTTAAATGAAACTGAAGAATTTGTAGAGACCTCTGCTTTGCCTCTCACTTCTTTTTCTCCCTCTTGAGGTGACACTGCATGTGACTGCAAAAAAAAAAAACTAAATAGAAAAAAGTCTCAAAATGCTTTAGTCTCTTCTCATATTGTGCAGAAGAGGAAACATTACAATGCAGCGGAAAGATCAAAATTATTTTTAAGTAGAATCTCGACTAAAATAGAAAAATATCTTGAAATTAAATACAGAAGGGAGAATATTGCGAATGGGTGAAAAGCTAGACGGTTCTTAGAGTTTCATGAAACACCATCAGATAACAGTCTCATCAAAAGGCATGAAAATTTTCTCCTAGGTTATGTGTTCTTGTGTGTCAACCACATGGAGATTGTTCAATTACGCAGACACTATGTCTTTAGGTGTCATGAATGCTTCTCAGTGCCAAGAAAGTTTCTTGAAATACGTTTATTATATGACCGTCTTCAATAAAACCAAGTTGCTTTCCAAGGTTGAGTACTCATGTTATACTACTAAACCACCCCAAATATATTGTACAAGGAGAACTGGATACCGTGCCCTGTTTTGCAGATGCGTTAATTAATAAGGAGGCAGTAATTTTTTAAAAGTACTTGAGTAGTCAGTAAGAGGCCAGAGATAATATGCATAAATGGAACATCACTTAAACAGTTGTGAATATACAGAAACATTTGTATTTCCTTGCTACCATCTTTAATTAGCATCCCAGGCAAATAGAACGTACGGACGCTTTGATGATAAAGCCTGCTATGGTTTCGCATCGCGGTTCATTTCCCATTTTGAACGTTTTACATTGATTTTTCTTTGCTTCTTAAAGAGAATGCCCTTCTCGATGACCACTTTAACTAAATCTGAATAATACTACAAAAAAGAAGTTTATCAAACTTATAATAAGGAATTCAGGTTAAACCTAGGAAAAGCTAACACTTTTTTCTCCCATATTCTTGGAACAGCAGACAAATTGCCATGTTCCAGCGACTGTGTCAAGAAGGTATAATAAATTATTTATTGAATGCTTTTTTATAAATTACTATACATACGGTCACCTACCTGAGGAATCACTACTGAAAAATCAAAACCATGCCTGCCCTCTAACAAGAGACTGGGACATCTAATTATTATTAACCCCATAATACAAAATTTAAGAAAACTGTACAATTCTTCTAAAAGTACTTCAAAATATAAAAACCCAAATAAAATAAATGGGAAATGGTATTAAGGATTGTTTCCCAATGTAATAGTGAATAAAGTTTCACAAGCTATCATATTGCCAACATGAAAGGAAAATGTTGATTTCGGCCCCTAAACATACATCTCTTCGTCACCAAGAGGAGAGAAGTGACTATGTTGATACATGGTACCTAGGACAGCGTGGTACAAAAACCATCCCCGTCTTCCTACAGCTTGCAGTCTGACAGAGAGCATCACTGTTGGATGTGAGGAAGGTCTATGATACTCTTATTCTCACTAGTTGGCAGGGCTGAATCACAATGCCACCACCACCTTATGTCAACAATCTATGTCAACAGCCCTTGGAGAATATGCATCTAACTTTGGTCTCAACGGTCACAGCTGAAACTTTACTTTTTATCATACAATTGATTCATGCCTGAGCCCTCTCCCGTGCAGTAAATTCAACAGGATTAGGGGCTGTTTTATTGCTCACGACTGCATCCTTACCTTCTAGCACATCACCTGGCCTCTTTGGAAGAGATGAATGAATAGCAGCAGAGAGAGACAAGAGAAGGAGAAACAGAAAAATCAAACCTGACACAAGGAGGAATTCAGATCTAAGGGTGAAAGTTGCTAGAACTTAACAATGGACATTTTTAAAAGCAAAACAAATTTTCATTTGTTTTGTCTCAATTGTTTGTCTCAAATGTTTTGTCTCAATTGTTTGTCTCAATTTTATGAGACTTTTTCAAAAAGGCAAACAATGAATTAAGGCCTTATATTACATAGCTCGCTAATCAAATTTTAAATGTTATAAGCTTAATGTAAATGTTAAATGTTTTTTATCAAGTATCTTGTCTTCAAACTTTCAGAAATTTCTCTCAGTTAATGATGGGAATTATTATCTGTTTTCTACAGATTAATTTTTTGAAGTGGAACAGACTTCTTTATTTGGTCCACCAACCCCCATTTCCAAACTCTGAATATTTTTCTA
This sequence comes from Lagenorhynchus albirostris, assembly GCF_949774975.1. Lineage (NCBI taxonomy): Eukaryota > Metazoa > Chordata > Mammalia > Artiodactyla > Delphinidae > Lagenorhynchus > Lagenorhynchus albirostris. Next base: position 30,928,163 of record NC_083115.1, on the reverse strand, counting down.
CAATCATATCCCGAACAAATCCAATTTTGTTTAACTGAAAGAGGCAGGAAAGGGAAACGTCTAACATGAACTGGAAGGTCATTAACTGGGACAGCAGCAGTCTAGCATGGCCTGAGATACACCTCGCCTCCTCCCCCTGCGCTGTCCACTAATACTGTACTGGGTTCAGTGAGAATCAGACTTGCTGGTAAAAGGTTAACAGTCTCCCACTGAGGAAAACATCTATTCAGCTGTCAGGTCCCTAACAGAAGCCTACAGATGAAGTTACTGTGATCTTCCCCAACATCCTCTTTCTTCCCACCAAGCCACAAAGGGGCAGCTGATCACACTGAAAGAGAATGCGTTCTTTATAGTGAAAACCCATCACCTGAGTACTCTCAGGCAGACTCCAATTACCCTGGCAGCATTCAAAACATTCTACAGGCGCCATTCTGCACATAAGAGACTTTCTGATCTGAGTTTTGTGTGGCAATGTAAATACTTTAAGATATATGAAGACAGGCACTTTAATGTGTTAAATTCTTCTTATAATGGGAATTTCCTGTGTGTGCAAACTGAAATACATAATCACCATCTGACGGTTGGGAGGAGTTGGGGAAAAAAATCAAACACACAGTTAATGGACAGAAGCTTCCTTGAGGGAACGTTAATTGTGATGACATAAGGACAGCTAACTTCTACCATTTATAAAGGCATAAAATATTCCAGCTTTGTCATATATTCTCATTTCATCACATGTTCACCATTTTATTATTGTTATCCAATTTTGAGAGTTGACACCTCTGATTCTTAAAAACAAAGAATTATAGCAGGGCTAGGAGCCAAATTCTGACCTTTTGACTCAAGTTGAGTACATTTTTCATTATCTGGCCTTCGCCAAAACCTCTCACCCCTTTCCTCTTCTACTGTAAAGTAGTTATGGAATGTGAGAATTTTTTAAGCTGATTCTGTCTTTTGTTTTCACTCCTGAGATGAAGCAATATGTATCAGAAAGGAGAAACTTCTCAGAAAATAAGGCACTGTGGCTACTCAGATTAGATTCCGGTCCCTGCATTGCATCCAGGCTGTTAAGATCCTTCCTGAGTTTTCTTTTTCCTCTATTTTTTACTGTATCTGGGACTGTGAGTAGATTCTTCCTCTGAAACAAGAAGCAACTTTAGCACTGTGCTGTGTAAACAATGTTTGATATAAGACCATCATAAATACATTTAAATTAAATACCGAAACTGCCTTAATCTTTCCATTTTTAATCCCCAGACTACCTTTATGAAAAACACTTCAAGCGCAACAGTGCTCATAAAATGCTTGTTATTACCAATGTTAAAAATCCGTAGTCAGTAATGAAAGTTTACATGACTTCTGTCTGCTAAAAAATAGCATAAAGTGAATATTTCTCATTTCTGCAAATGTAAACTGTCCTTTGTTATCACTGGTTTCAATGACGAAAAGGAGAATTACAATGAGTTTTTCTTTTTTAAGAAAAGGTAATCCTTACAGCTTCTATAAAAGGAGGTAACTTTGCTTCCGTTAGTGTTACTGAAACTGCCTTTTTTCATTAAAAGAGGTTTCATAGGATATACTGCTTTATATAACTTTTCAATAACCAAAATTACATTATGTAGCATTTAAAAATTCAATCAGAGGGCTTCCCTGGTGGCGCAGTGGTTGAGAGTCCACCTGCCAATGCAGGGGACACGGGTTCGTGCCCTGGTCCGGGAGGTTCCCACATGCCGTGGAGCGGCTGGGCCCGTGAGCCATGGCCGCTGAGCCTGCGCGTCCGGAGCCTGTGCTCCGCAGCGGGAGAGGCCACAATGGTGAGAGGCCCACGTATGGCAAAAAAAAAAAAAAAAATCAATCAGAAACTGAGAGCTGATACTATTAATGATGACCCTAAAACATCACAAAATTTGTGTACCAAGTACATCATTTAAAAAAATAAATAAAAGCTAAAATTGATCAGTGCAACAATGTCACCTGGAATGGCAGAATAAAGACTTCCAAAAATCCACTCCACCATAAGAGCAACGAGACCACCACAAACTTTTTCAGAATAAACTTTATCACAATTTTGAAAATTAAACAAAATCTTTCAGGCCACAATGGTGAGAGGCCCACGTATGGCAAAAAAAAAAAAAAAAATCAATCAGAAACTGAGAGCTGATACTATTAATGATGACCCTAAAACATCACAAAATTTGTGTACCAAGTACATCATTTAAAAAAATAAATAAAAGCTAAAATTGATCAGTGCAACAATGTCACCTGGAATGGCAGAATAAAGACTTCCAAAAATCCACTCCACCATAAGAGCAACGAGACCACCACAAACTTTTTCAGAATAAACTTTATCACAATTTTGAAAATTAAACAAAATCTTTCAGTAATCTAGCAATAGTTATTCAAGAAAAAGTGGCTGAACAATGAACACTGTGACATTTTAATTTGCCCCATTCCTATACACCAGCTCAAAAGTAGCCTTGAACATCAACAGCCCAGCAATTATAGTACTCATGAAAACCAGCAGCCTTGTAGCCATTGGAGGGGCTGGGGAAGACCTGGATGGGAGCTACCCAAAAGGCTCATCTGCAGAACATTATGATCATCTGACAGCTCCTAGAAACACACACACACAGGGCTTGTCTTTATTTGACCTGACTCAAAGCTGGCTCACTGCAAACAGCTTTCTCCTAGGGGCATCTGATGAAAACAATCAGTGGCAAATATCTGGAAACTGAACAGAAAGGAGCAACGAACAGAGACTCAGAGATCCTTGGGGAAACAATCAAGTGTAGCAACAGATACATAACGAATATCCCAGAAGTAGAGGAGAGAAAAGTGGGCACAAATACTATTTGAATAAATGATGTCCAAAAATTTTCCGTACTTGAAGAAAAGCATTAATCTACCTATCCAAATAATTCAACAATCTCCAGGTAGGATAAATTCAAGTATATACATATATATGTGTATATATGCATATGTGTGTGTATAAATCTTTCCTAGGAGATTTAAGATACAGCTGCCTAAAGCAGTAATCATTAAGCTGTAGTTACTGATGATCATATAATGTACAAAGATGCAACTTTTATAATAATGACATAGAAAAGCGTATACTAGAAAATATCTAACACAAAAGAAGACAGTAATGGAGGAACAGAGGAACAAAAATGATATAGCATACAAATAGCTAAATGGAAGATGTAAATGCTACTTTATTGGTAATTACACTAAATGTAAGTGAATTAAACACTAATAAAAATAGAGATTTATAGAATGTATTTTCAAAATAATTAATCTCTCTGCTGTCCACAATAGATACACTTTAGACGAAGACACAAATAGATTGAAGATAAAAGAATAGACATAGCCCATACAAAGTAATATCAGACAAAATAGACTTTAAAACCAAAACTGTTGCTAGAGGCAAAGAAGTACACTTTAGATTGATACGAGAAAGAAATAGACAATTCAAGAATAATAGTTGGTTACACCAATATTCTTTTACTTTCAGTAAAGAACAACTACACAGAAGATCAACAAGGATACAGAAAGCTTGAACAACACTGTAAATCAAGTAGGCCTAGCTCACAGCTATGGAATATTCAACCCAACAAAAACAGAATATACATTTTGCCCAAGTGCAGATGGAACATATCCAGGATAAACTATATCCTAGGCCATAAAACAAATCTGGATTAATTTACAAGGGTTAAAGTCATACAACATATGCTTTCTAACAGAGTAGAATGAAATTAAAATTTAATAATGAAAGGAAAATTAGGAAATTTACAAATACAGTTGACCTTTGAACAATGTGAGGGTTGGGGTACTGACCCTCCACATAGTCAAAAATGCACATTAACTTATAGTCAGCCCTCTCTATTTGAGATTCTCCTGTAGCCTAAGTTCTACATCTGCAGATTCAATCCACTCTGGATCATGTAATATTGTAGTATTTACTACTGAAAGAAATCCACGTATAATGGACTTGTGCAGTTCAAACTTACATTGTCCACAGGTCAGTTGTATATCAAAATTAACACACTCCTTAATAACTAATATGTCAACAAAGAAATCAAAGGGATACTGGAAAATACTTAGAAATGAAGGAAAATAAAAGCAGGGTACCAAAAATTATGAGATGTATCTAAAAGTAATACTCAGAAGAAACATAGACATTTACAGCTATAAATTAAAAAAAGAAGTCAGGAATCAATAACTTCATTTTCTACCTTAAAAAATAGAAAACAATAGCAAACTAAACCTAAAGCAAAAAGAAAGAATAATCAAGATTCGAGAGGAAATAAATGAAATACAGAATAGAAAAACAATGGAGAAAATCAACAAAACCAAAAAATGGTTCTTTGGATGAATCAATAAAATTGAAAAACCTTTAGCTAGACACAGCAAGGAAAAAGAAGACAAGTGACTAAAACAGGACTTGAGGAGAGATCACTATTACCAATGTCACAAAAATAAAAAGGATTATCAGGGAATATGATGAGTAACTGCCTGCCAGTTACTTAGTTGATTACTTAGGTGAAATGGACAAATTCCTAGAAAAGGCAAAAATTACTGAAACTGACTCAAGAAGAAATAGAAAGTCTGAATAGACATATCAGATGGCTTTGCTGGTGAATTCTACCAAATTTTTAAATGAAAAGCAACATCAATTCTCTATAACTATTGCAAAATAATGGTATAATGCTGAAAGCTTTCCCCTTAAAACCAAAAACAAAATGAGGAAGCCCACCCATGTCACTTCTATTAAATATCATACTGGAGTTTTAAGGTAGAGTATTAGGCACAAAAATAGGGGGTAGGGGGAATTGAAAAATTAAAACTCTCTTTTCACAGATGACATAAAAAATCCAAAGGCAATAAATTCAAAGGAACCTCCCCCCAAAAGAAAAAATTTATTAGAGCTAATATGAGTTTATTAAGGTTGCAGGATACAGGATCAATAAACAAAAATTAATTGTCCTTCTATATACTAGCAATGAACAATCACAAGTTTTTGTATGAGAAAATATTCCTTTATATCAAAAATAATAAAATACTTAGCAATTAATTTATTAAAATAAGGGCAAGTCTTGTACAAACTTATAAAATATGTTGAAAAAAATTGAAGACCTAAATAAATGGAAAGACACCCCATGTCAATGGATTAGAAACAATTTAATATTGTAAAGGTGGCAATAACACCCCAAATCAATCTACAGATTTGATGTATTCCCTAACAAAATCCCAGCTGTTTTTTTTTTCTTTTTTGAACAAATTGTTAAGCAGATCCTAAAATGTACATGGAAATGAAAGGGACCCAGAATAGCCGGAAACATCTTACAAAGAACAAAGTTGGAGGACTCACACTTCCCAGTTCAAAACTTTGAACACAGCTGGAACTATCAAGACAGTGTAGTACTGGCATAAGGATAGGCACATATATCAATGAATAGAATTAAAACTCAAGGTATAAATCCTTACATTTATGAACTGAATTTTAACAAGGATGCCGAGATAATTCAATGGGAAAAAACAGTACTTTTCAATATATGATGCTGTGACAATTAGATACCCACATGCAAAAGATGGAAAATTGAGCCTCTCACACCACTTACAAAACTAACTCAAAATGGATCAAAGAGTTAAATGTAAGAGCTAAAATTATAAAAATCTTAGAAAATATCAGAATAAAATTCTGTGACTTTTGTTTAGGCAATGGTTTCTTGGATATAACATCAAAATTGTGAGGAAAAGAGAAGTAATGGATAAATTGGACTTAATTAAAATAGAAAAATGTCTGCCCCATCAAGAAAGTGAAATAACAACCAACGCAATGAGAGAAAATATTGGTGAATCATATATCTGATAAGGGGCTAGTACTGAGAATATATAAATAACTCAACAACGAAAAGATTAATAACCCAATTTAAAAATGGGCAAAAGAACTGAATAGATTTCTCCAAACAAGATATCCAAATGGCCAATAAGCATATGAAAAGATACTCAACATCATTAGTAATTAGAGAAAGTCAAATCAAAACCGCAGTGATGCATACTTTCATACTCACTAAGATGGCTTTGATCAACAGGGGCGCAACAACAAATTTTAGGGAGAATGTGGAGAAATTGGAACCTCCATTCAGTGCTGTAGAAATGTAAAATGGAACAGCCACTTTGAAAAACAATTGGGCAGTTCCTCGAGGAGTTAAAACGTAGTTACCATATGACCTAACAATTCCATTCTTAGAATTGAAAACATATGTCCACATAAAAATTTGTGCATGAATGTTCATAGCAGCATTATTCCTAACAGCCAAAAAAGTTGGAAAAAACCCGAATGTTCATCCATGGATAAGTAGAAAAACAAAATGACATCTACCTATATAATGGGATGATAATCATAAAAATGAGTGAAGTACTGATCCATGCTACAACATGAACAGTGAAAACATGTTAAGTGAAAGAAGCCAGGTGCACAGCCCACATAGTATATAGTTTAAGTGTCCCAAATAGGCAAATCTATGATGACAGAAAGGGGATTAGTAGTTTCCAGAGACTTGAGGGAGGGTAAAATGGGTAGTGACTGCTTATGAGTATGAGGTTACCTTTGGGGGTGATGAAAATAATCTGGAATTAGGCAGCAGTGGTGATAGTTGGTTTAAACATATTGAAAAACCTCAGAAATGTATATTTTACAGGGGTAAATTTTACGGTATTGTATCTCAATGAAACAGTTTGCTCAGGCCAGCTTAGTGTTAAGCTTACTTTATGTTAGCACGTTCTGAAGTTGTTAATCCATACCTGAGGATGTAATAACCTGTTCACTAGACATATGTAAACTGTTGTGTAGTACTTTTACAGAGCAACAGGTTCTTTCAAGCCTTGTAAAATATATCACTATTGGGGAGGACAGTAGTATTCCCCTCAGACAGATAATCTAGTGCAGCTTCTCTGCCCTTTTTAATTGAGGTCGCTTTTATTTTATAATCATGGTAACAGCAAAATCTCCAGTCTCACCTGTTCTTCTACTACACTGTTTGTCCCGGTGTGCCTGGGATTTACCTGGTTTTCAAACCAAAAGTCGCATGTTCTCGGAACCCAAATGTGCCCCAGAAACAAATCATCTGGCTCTGTGCCCGATCTGAACTCCAGACCCACACAATCTATGAACTTAATATAATGGTTATTTCACCACTTCATTTGGGGATGACTAGCTAATTAGCAATAGCAGTGGGATGCCAGTTACTCATCTACTTTCCTATCCCTTAACCTTAGGTTTGTTTCTGAAGACACTTAGTATCTTTCCTGCCCCTGTGTTCCCTGTGACCCTGTGTTCCCCTTGCTTTACATCTTTAATTAGAGCTCTCTGTTTATCTGATTACTGGTCTTCTTTCTCTCCATTGCACCATTTAAGTACTTCTATGGCCCGCAGCAGCGCTTAATGAATTTCATGTTGTTCATTTCACATATTTATCAAATTCAGTCACATTTGTTCCGACCTGTTTGCAGGCAATGTCAAATAAAACTCAAATAATTCTTCAAATCATGTAGAGACAGTGATTAAACTCTATATCTGTGACACTGAAGGCAAAATTTATATGGGTAACTCAATTCTAAATCTCTGAAAGTAATAAGTCTAAATCTCTAGAAATAATTTTTCTAATATTTGTCTTTCTGGGTACTCACTACAGATGTCAAGGACATATTTGTCCTTAATCTTTTTAATAACTTTTAAAATAGCATTAGTCTTGGGGAAATTCATCTGCCTTAACAATAAAGGTATGGTTTACCATTATATGGAAAATGCACTTTCATTTTAAGCGAAGCACAAAAATGAATCTAATTTATTGCATATTTTATATTCTTGTAGCTTTGGAGGTACAAAATAATAGCTATTTCTATAGAAGATTGTGGGGTGAAAGTACATGTATTATATCTTTAAGCAGATGATCAGAAATGTGATGGAAGCATTTATATCTGTAACATGATTTATCATTAAATCCAAGCAAAAAAGCAAACATATTATGAAATATTTATTTCTTAAAATTTTGAAGTGTGTTTTTTCTTCCGACCTGACACTCTGAGGAAAATGTTTTCTATCAGTGTCAGAAACTCTCGTTTTGTTATAACTCTGTAGGTTCTTTGAACTTTTCATACTGCAGCTATGCTACATGAGAATTCACTTCAATATATTTCCAGCCTCATAGCAATTCTGCAATACCCAAAATTTTTACAATGCCTTCTGCCAAAACGTTACAGACATGTGACAGAAAACAAAGAAGCAAACAAACAGATGAGTAAAAGTATACACTTGAAAACTCCCCTGCTGAAAACAGAGGGCTAGAAAATAATTGGCTTTTCTCATAAATAGCTATTTTTGATTAGATACAGTGAGAACCTTTGTTTCTCATGGCCCTATTGTTATTTATATAGTCAAATAAATTCCTGTTCTCAGAAACACGAAGCAAAAATAAATGTATCTTAACTTCCTGTGAAGATTTTGAAATAGCCATATCTAAGTAAATATGCTACTACCTTCCCAGTGACTGAAGCGGAGTCTAGTCTTAACTAGGTACAACTTTTTAAATCTTGGACAGGTTATTCCCATAGATGAAGTGAGAATAAAATTCATGTCTACTAAATAGTGCTCAGTCCTTAAAATGGAATAAATGCCCAATACATGTTCATTAATTTATAACTGCTATTATTAAATGCAAAATGGGTAAATTGTTAGGTACTAAAACATTTATGAAATAAAGGACACATGGTCTTTAAAGTTTGCAATGTATTATCTTCCTTTAAATGAACCCTACAACTGTAAAACCCAAAGTTTGTCTATTTGCACGTAATATCATTTGAAACAGCAAAGTTGCCTGATAAAATTAATGTAGATAATCTGTTATTTCTATCACTTGTTTGTTAAAATATCTTTGCTCTTGATTCCAAGCAAAGTCCCACTTATCTTTATAACTTGCATTTAACTTTTTATATTTTTACTTATATTGTCTTACTTCAAGTCAGTCTAAGATTTATTATATTTTCCCCAAACTGATATACTCTCCAGATTTTTTTTTCCTTCTCCATCTGGACCCCTTTCTCTCTCCATCTCTTGCCACATGTAAGTCAATCTACCACAAAGGTTTATATTTTTCTCTTTCAGAGAATGTACCTGGTTGTCAAAGATAATCAGATACATGTTTATTTGCTCCATTCAGTATTTTTAATTAGTCTATTCCTTTCTCACTGGTAGCATTTTCAGAGGTTCATCATTACCATTATATTCTTTCCTCAGCTGTGTTTTAAATTTTTGTAGAGGAAGGTGCTTGCTATCACAGAAGTTGGTAGCATCTGTTAAATTTCTTTCAAGAATAATTTCTGGTGGGTCTTTTTCAGAAAAAAAAAAAGTTATTGTTTATGGTATGAACTAATTTGACATTCCCCAAATGGTGACATTTCTTTACTGTTCTCCTGTGGAACTGTCTACACTAGAGCTAATTTTTCAAGTGGACACAATTGTGTCCAATGGAATCAGCTAGTTCCATTTCCCATGTTTCAACATCTTTTAAGTCTTCAAACAATTTGACAAGTTTTGCTCCAAAGTATAGCTGAGATCCCATGTGTAAAACATCATAATTTGGTAGTCTATTGCTTGGTCAAGTTCTTTCAAAACTCCAACAATCTTCAAAATTAGATTCTAAAGTTTTGGGTAGAAGATGTAATTAAAGCCACTTATCTTTAACTGGTTGATAAAGCATTTCTAATTACTTCTAAATTTTTCTCCTTCAAAACTCATTTGCACAGGCAAGGTAAACCCAATGTTAGCTTTATAATATTCAATAATAGCCCAGTCCAACCACATGACTTTTTAAAGTTCCAAATACAACTTCATCTAGGTAGAAAGCCATCTGAAAAGGTATTACCTTTAGGATTAAAGCAGGGAACAATTTTGGTGAGACTAATGTTTAGAAAATGGATTCCATAGTAGACAGATTAGAAGACAGATTTCCAAAGGTTATCACTCCTGGATACTCAGGACAAGGTACCAAGCAGAGCATTATGGGACATGCCAGCTGCCTCCATACACCATCTTCCAGGCCTTCATCCAGGAAGCTCAGCTGGAGGATAAACATACTCTGATTCTTTTCTCAAGCAAGAACATAGTCAACTTTTTCCAGCAAACATGGGTATATTTAAAAAATAAATCAAACAACAAAGTGTTCCCATAAAAAAGAAAATCAGAAGATTTCCAGGTAAAAAACAAACTGCATTTGTCAGTTCCATAATTTACTGGAAGTTCTGTCACTCTCAGCCTGCATTTTTAAATGGTAAGTAATGCATGGAACTCTGTAATAGATACAGCATCAGCCCTCTAGCGGCAGTGTTTTTATGCCATCTCTACCCCTGTGCATTTTGAGGTTTCTAGTTTTGTCTTTAGAGTCTCTGCAATTTTCTCTTGGTTTTGGGTCTACTTCTATATTTCTATTGTGAACAATCATATTTGAATTAATCTTGGCTTCAGATAACACACTGCATAGATTCTCTCTGCAAAGCATGACAGCTAATACCCATGGCACACTGAAAGCTTGCAGCCCTCAACCCCTTCTCTGGAATAGGCCTGTGTCTTCTGCTCCCACCAGTTGGTTTCATGCTCACCTAGACTTGGTTGTGCTCTCCCCACACAACTTTAATTATGGCAGGTGCAGTTGTTATTGAATTTATGTGATTTACCCAAGTACTGGGTTGGCCAAACATTAAGATGTTATGGAAAAACCCAAATGAACTTTTTGGCCAACCCAACATTTGTTAATCAAATGCGTGTTCCTATGAAAAACTAAGTTGAATGCTTTTGAAAGACCATATATATGTGAAGACCCCACATCAGACCTCCTAAATATCAATAGCTAAAGCAAACATTGACAGAATTGAAAGGAGAAATGACTATATGAAAGCAATAGGAGAATTTGATATTCCACTTTCAATAATGACTATACAACCAAACAGAAAATCAACAAGGAAAAGGAAGACTTGAATAATACTACAGATCATTAGAGCCAACAGACATATACAGAACATCCTACCCAACAATAGGAGGACACACATTTTCTTCAAGTGCACATGGAACATACTACAGGATAGAACTTCTTTGCCACACAACAAGTCTCAATAAATGTAAAAAGTATAAAATCATAAAATCATTAGAAAAATATCTTTTCTAATCACAATGCAATGACATTAGAAATAAAGAGCAGAAAGAAAACTGGAAAATCCACAAATGTGGAAATTAAACAGCACACTCTTAAACAACTAATAGATCAAAAAAGAATTCACAGGGAAATAAACCCAAAGATAGTAGAAGGAAGGAAATAAAGATTAGAGAAGAGATAACAAAATAGAGACTAGAAAGTCAACAGAGAAAAATGAGTAAGGCAAGACTTGGTTCTTCAAACCAGTCAACAAAACTGACAAACTTTGAGCCGGATTGACTAATAACAACAACAAAAAAGAGGAGTCTCAAACAAAATCTGAAATGAAAAAAACCCCAACCATTACTACTGATTTTACAAAACGAAAGAGGATTATAAGAATGTACCATGATCAACTGTATGTCAAACAACTGAAAAACACCACTAATCAGTCATTAGCCAGATACAAATCAAAGCCATCACTGAGGTACCACATCACCATTAGGATGGCTGTTACCTAACAATAAACAAAACCAACAAACAGAAAATAAGTAACAAGTGTTAGCAAGGATGTGGAGAAAACTGAACCCTTGAGCACTGGGTTGCAGTGGGTTACATTCCCACTGCTGGTGGGAATGTAAATTGTGCAAATGCTATGGAAAACACTACGGTGGTTCCTCAAAAAACTGATGAAAATAGAATGATATCATCCAGCAAGTCCACTGCTGGGTCTATGTCCCTCCCAAAACAGGAACTCAAACAGATATCTGTACAACCATGCTCATAGTAGCATTATTCACAATAGCCAAAAAGTGGAGGCAAATCAAGTGTTCGCGACTGGATTAGCACAATGTGGTACTTACATACAATGGAATATTATGCAGCCTTTAAAATGAAATTCTGATACGTGGTACAACATAGATGCTCCTTAAAGACATTATGTGAAGTGAAATAAGCCAGTCTCAACAGAACAAATATTTTATGATTCTACTTATACTGCATACCTAGAGTAGTCAATTTCATAGAGGTAATGGTGGCTGCCAGGGGCTAGAAGGAGAGAGGAATAGGGAGTTATTGTTTAGTGTGGGAAGATGAAAACGTTCTGAAGATGGATGTTACTGAAGGTTGTACAACACTATCAATGTACTTTAATACCACTGAACTCCACACTTAATAGTTATAATGGTCAATTTTATATTATGTATATTTTACCACAATAAAAGGAAAAAAGCATTTATGTGTATATATATGAATAGAAGGTGTCATTTTCTTTTCATTTCATTTGCCTTTGCTTTTATTAAGCCCATATTCTTACAAAATTAATATTATATAAAAATAAAAAGTGCATGTTGGAAATAGAGACCCCTCCAGGAAAATCTTAATATTGCTGATTACTTGTTCAACAGCTCTGAGGCATTTTCATTATCATAATAAATTATATCATTATATAATTATCTATAATTCTATCACACAACTATAACTGTAACTAAATGAACACTTCCTAAGCAAGTACAATACTCCAGGGGTTGTATGTAATGAAAAGATATTTTACTTTATTGGCTTTGTCCCTTTCCAATTTTGAGAGGACTGTGTGCCTTCTTTATCTTGCGATGCCAAAAGTACTTCCTCTTAGAGGGTAAGCTTTCTCTAAACTTTTCCATTCCTATACCTACTTTATGAACCCTAGAAGTTTTTGCAAGTATCCTAACAGCCTATTTAAAAAATCAGAAGAGCCATCATACTAATTCTTATCTCATTTATTTAAAAAATTCCCCAAGCTATTTATATTTATGGGACTCAAAATAGATGTCCTATTAAACTGTTTGAGATTACATAGAGAGAGAAGCACACAAGCTTGAAGGCGAATAGAGAGAGGTTCAAAACATGTATAATGTATTTTGATGAGGAGAATCAAAGGATTCCAAGATTTAATCACATGCAGAACTTTAAAGTTTAATTATAGGAGTCCATGATCTGGAGCCAAAGGCCAGAAAACTAATTCTTACTCATAAATGTAACTGAATTGAAGCTCATTTTGCAGAAGTGCCATCTGAGCTTCATGGAGCCATGGTTGTTTCAGCCCTTTGCTCGATTTACTTTGTTAGCAAAATTCTACTGGAATATAAAACAAATTTTGGAACTCAATTAGAAATCCTCTAATGCATTTTCAGAAAGGAAGAACTTCTGACCTAAAGCAATTTCAACCAGTAAAATTACATATATAGTCAAAATTCAGGCTAGGCTGGTAAGCAAACATAGTACTGGTAAATGGAGTCCTTAAAATTATTCATGCAGTGTATATGTGTGTGTGTGTGTGTGTGTGTGTATATATATATATATATATATAGAAGGGTATTTTTCTGAAAATTGAAAAAGTTTTTTTGTTACAATATATGGAAAACAAAGAAAAAATATAGGCATTAATAATAAAGAAATTCAAAATTTAATCTGGAAATTCATAAACAAGAACAATGACTATGTGAATATGTTTCACTTAATCAGAGAATAAATTATAAATAGAAATATTTACTTCTATTTAGGTCAGTGATCTCTGCATGGCTGAAAAATTGAGTTAGTCACAAAACATGAAAGCTGACTAAGCTAGACAAGGAATTTTCATTGCTCTTTAGTGAAGGATACACTAGTTTAACATTGTAAGGAAATATACAAACTGACATTTAACCTTCGGCTTGTTTAGTTTAGGGGCATTTCAATAAAGTATTTCTGGTGCATTTTTTTTTAAACTGATATGTCTCATCTGCTTAAGTAATGCCTGACACATACTAGGTACTTAATAAGCATCTGTTCATTAAGTTAGTATCTGGGATGTGGTCATGACAGCATTTCAGTTACAAGCAAAATGGGTGATTTTTTGCTCATTGGTAACAGCACCCTTGTTAGTCCTTGAAAATGGAAATCATTTGTATCCACACGGTTCTCACGCTGTAACAATCAGCTACAACGCCAACAGTAAGATGTCTTTGTGGAAAGAGATGCCAGCAGTTTCCTGTCGTAAAGTGTCTGAGTTTCAGATTAGCTTCCAACTACTTCTAGAAATAATGACCGCTGTATAGTCCCCACTAGAACCTGGGAAGACTCAGAATACATTTGCCTCAGAGTTACAGACTCTCAGAACTGAGAAGGATTCCTATCAGAAAAAAGTTGTGATTATGTTTTCTGATAACATTAATATTCATTTCAGAAAAGAAGATACAAGATACAAATGAAAGTAATCCATCATCATTATATTATTAGTGTTTAGATAGTGATTATAGGCGACAAACTTTTTTTTTTGGGGGGGGCACTGGTTTTCCAATGTCTCTTTGTGTATTTTGCATATTTTTTTCCTTTTTACCTGGGAATCAAAACACTTGTACTTTTTACAAATGTGCTACAAGCCCGGGAACAAAGTTTTGCTGCAACTGAGTACAAGCCATGAAAGAAGTAAGGACACATTGAACTTAGCAGGTTATGTGACATGGTCTGAATTAATAACCACTTGTAGAGAACAAAGAGTAAGAAGAATAGAGTAGTGTAGCAAGAAAATGATTCCAAACCAAGGTTGCCTCTACGTTGGTATATACTTTGCCTCAGGTGTGTGTGAGGATGACTGATACCAGACTGAGGTAATTACTACAGACTTGTTTTGTGTTTTTGTGAGTCCTTGAAATCCAGAGTGATGGCAACAAAATCTAATGGAAGGATATGTTACTCTGATTTTCACTTAAAAGTCTATTTTTGTATTTCCCATGTACTCATTCTTTGAAAACAGAGTTGTATTGTTTACATATCTATTATTTCCATCTGCTTGATTCAATGCAATGAACAATACAGTAGGTGGTATATTCATATATTTCACTGTCTATTTCCCTTTTTTTAAAAACAGGTTTTATTTGATGTTATGCTGCCTGGCATGTAGTGTTTTCAATATATATTGAATATTATTGGTTTGACTTCAGTTGCCCTTGTTTTATTCATTAGATTTTCTATCCCCATAATAAGACTAAAATAAAGAAATAACCCTTTCTGAAGGAAGAATGAGTAAGATGCAGCAAATACCCCTTGAGAAAAGGACATGATTTAAAATAGCAAAATAACTTCTATTTTCACATTGATGGAGTTTGGTACACATCCCTGCCCAGTGCTGGGAAACTTCAGGAGAGTATTTTGTTTTTTGGGTTTTTTATTATGAAAGTCAAATTAACTTCTGTTCTATGATGTGTGGTGGACCACCTACATTGTCCCAAAGCCTTCTTTTAAAGATTGCTTCAGGCCTCAAACTTGAGTTAATGGCAACCTTGTAGAACAGCAGCTCTGGCCACTAATAGGGTTGGTAATTTTGCCTGAGCAAGCATTCATAAGGAGACACCGTGAGGGTATAGGCATTTTGAAATGCCTCAAAAGGTGTGGCATGGTACTTTGCACCCCATAATAGGAGGAATATTGCCTTGAGACATTCCATTTGATTAAAAAGATAAGCTTAGAAAATAAGGTTTGGGGCTACTTACATGAAACATATTTGTAAAAGTTGTTCAAGAAAATGAGAAAAAAATGAAATAATGTCTAAATAATGTCAATAGAAATTAAGTGTATTTTCTGCCTAATAGAATGAAAAATTGTCAGTTTGGACCAAAGATAAGGAAGGGGGGGGGACTTTAGAGATACATATTGTCAAGAAGGAGAGGCTGGGCTTCCCTGGTGGCGCAGTGGTTGGGAGTCCGCCTACCGATGCAGGGGACACGGGTTCGTGCCCCGGTCTGGGAAGATCCCACGTGCCGCGGAGCGGTTGGGCCCGTGAGCCATGGCCGCTGAGCCTGCCCGTCCGGAGCCAGTGCTCCACAACAGGAGAGGCCACAACGGTGAGAGGCCGCGTACCGCAAAAAAAAAAAAAGGAGAGGCTTTCAGAAGGTTTTTTCTAACCTCAGCCTTAACAGAAGTATAAAGTGAGTTTTAATAAAGAATTAAATCAAGTGGCCTTACTAGACAACTTTCTTTATCTGGGTCAGGGTCTAAAAACATAGCTAAAATAGACAAATATAACTCCTCCATGTATTAATGAAGAAATGAGGTAATATGGGCTGAACCAAGGGTCAGTAACTATGGCCTATAGGCCAAATCAAGCCATCTGTTTCATTTTTTTTTTTAGTAAATAAAGTTTTATTAAAACACAGTCATGCTCATTCACTTGTATGTCGTCCAGTCTATGGCAACTTTTATGATACAATGATTGAACAGTCAAAACAAAGACTATACAAATCAGGCCTGCAAGCCTGAAGTATGCACTATCTAGTATTTTACAGAAAAAATGTATTGATCTCTGGGCTCAAACCTCAGGAAAACATTTTTGGAGAAAGCGCATCTTTGGAAATCTCTTAAGCGCTCTTGGGAAAAAGAGAAAACTAAGATGTATAGAATACTGATGTTAAATCTTGGGATATATTTCTTTCACATGTGCTTAAAAGAAGTCTATGATATAGTGTCATCAATACAATAGGTACAAGTACAAATACAACGGGTACAAATGAGCAAACTGGGGGTCAGATTCTACACAAGGTTGCTCAGTCCGGGGTCTCTTCGTACTCTTGCGGGGGTTGTATATTACGTAAGTGTGTTACATTTAAGGAAGTGTCATCTGTCCGCAGACGTGATGTATTTATATATTTATGACAATTATCTGATGGCGATAAGATGTTACATCAAAACCAGTATTACAACTGGAAGTCAAGCATATTGAGATAGCACGCCCTTGTTTTGAACTCACATGAAGATGCCATCTGGGCTATTGAGAGTGATTCGTAATACAATGCTATACCATATGGAAATAACAAATTAGCATATTAGGTTGGGATGAGAAACCAGGTAAACAAAACTTGAACAAAGATTTGAATTAGCAACAAGCATGGTATGGGTTTTGGGTTTTTTCCCCTGCACAGTGAAATGGTACCAGAGCATGAAGATATAAATGAACACTGGGAGAATGAAAAGACAGCCTCATATTTTGCCACATAAAGTTGTTAAATATTCTTTATGGAGACTGCTTCTGTGCACACCCTGATTCTTGTGGTGCTATTAAAATGTACATTTTGTAGCAACATTAATAAATGAGAATTTCTGTTAAATGTATGCGTCTCACAGAGCTGGGCTCCTTTTTATGTTAAAGGAATATGCCTTGTTTACATTTTAATATTTAGGATTATATGACTCAGCTTTAAATATACAGACCCAATATCTGCAGTAAAGAAAATTTGCTAGAGATGGTGGCTATACTTCCAAAATAAAGCCAATCTTGTCATATTGTTAGCTTTTAAGATCATTGTATTTTAATACTGTTAGCATTTTCACAAATTCTAATGAAAAAAATTCTGGGCCATTTATATTACTCTAACTCTAGCATTTTCACAAATTCTAATGAAAAAAATTCTGGGCCATTTGTATTACTCTAACTCTAATACATACATACACACATTTATATGCATATTACTAAAACAGTTTCTAACTGAATACTGTTTTGGAATTTTTTTCCTTCAGTAAATTTAAAAAGACTGTTATAATGATAAACTCATTTACTAAGTAAGTGTACGAATAAATGTGATATATTCTAGAAATAGGTACAAAGTAGAACAAATGAAGGAGAGTTTATTTAAACTGGAGAATTTCACCACAGGGTTGATATCTCAACTGAGTTTTAGAAAACAGGTAGGATTTAGACTGATAGAGCAGGAAGAAAGCAAGTGTATCTCTGGCAGAAAGATGTTGGGAAGATAACTAGATAGAAATTCCCAGCAGGCATTAGGGAAGATGCGTCAGAGAAATCAGCCCAAGGATGCGCATTTGGGACTCATTTCTGGGAAGAAACCAAAAACAGTTGTGTGTACGTAAGATCTCTAAGGGGGACAGTGTCGAGAAGGAGAAAGAAACAAGTGCAGAATATTCCGGCAACAACCATGTTGTAGAGTAAGAAAAAGTTGACAAGACAGCATGGGAAGAAGGAGAAGTAAGAAAGCACGTTGTGAGAGAAGATTACAGAACTTCAGAGAAGTGTGGGCAGTGTCAAATGCTCCGGAGAAGAAAAAGAGAAGAAGGGATTTGAAAGGGTGAGGGGCCTTGTCAACTACGAGATTAAAAACAACATCATTAGAGAAAGCAATTGCAACAGAAGGCCAGTGAACAGAGGGGTGAAGCTCCACTCTCTAGCGAAATGAGAGCAGACAGTGCGTGCACACCTGGCCCTTGTGGTTTGTAACAAGCTCAGAAGCCAGGGTCTAGGAAAAGGTAAGAGTACTTAACATTATTTTTTAACTTCTGTGTGTGTGTGTGTGTGTGTGTGTGTGTGTGTGTGTGCGCGCGCGCGCGTGCGTGTTTGGGTTTAATTTGGGAATAGGTGAAATTTGATACCTCAGTTACTTGAAATTAAAGCGGTAAGAGACTGAAGAGATGAATGTCAGAAAATACTGGAGAATATACATGCTTAGTCTGAATGCAGTAGAGGGAGGTAAAAACAGCTGACCAAGCAGAAAGAAGAGCATACTGGTCAATATTTAAAAGAAACTGAAGGGATCTTTAAAATATACCTGGTTCCTGGAGTGAATACCTTGAGTACCAGATACACAGTAATCATAGATACCTGAGAATCCTAGGATTAGTTTCCACGATTATCTAGATTCTACAGGACCTAGAATACCTTGGTATACAAGTTGTTTCCTTTATTCTGTTTAAGGAATTCAGCATGATTTTACACATAAATATTTCAGTTAAATTAATAAGCCATTTGAGAGAGAATAATAAGCTTTTTTTTTTTTGCGGTACGCGGGCCTCTCACTGTAGTGGCCTCCCCCGTTGCGGAGCACAGGCTCCGGACGCGCAGGCTCAGCGGCCATGGCTCACGGGCCCAGCCGCTCCGCGGCACGTGGGATCTTCCCAGACCGGGGCACGAACCCGTGTCCCCTGCATCGGCAGGCGGACTCTCAACCACTGCGTCACCAGGGAAGCCCTAAGAAGCTATTTTAAGTTATCTTTCGAAGACATGAAACTTTCCTCAGAATGAGCATCTTTTAAAAATTTCAGGATCTAAAAAACCTCTGACTACCTCACCCAATATTAAGTTTAAAAAAAGAGTCTTTGAGAGTGAACAGAGCAGGGGAAATCATCTTGGAACACAAATCGAATTATTTAGCAATGAAACACTAATACATTGGATCCTCATAGGCCCAGCCGCTTCTGAAGTATTTCACTGGAGTAAGGCAGTTTCCTGTCGCTAGTAACATACTTCACACTTTAATCGCCTCTACAAATTCCCATCTTCTTCTGGAACAGGGTATCCTGCCCTCTTCTAACCCATACAACCTCATCCCTTGGGACGAACAAGCATTATCAAATTTCTTGGTTTGCCTTGCTTTTGAAAACGAGGTCACTAATTCCAGGTCAAGGAAAATGCAGACTTTCAAGCCTTCTTTAGGCAGAGGAAGTGCTCTGGTACTATTGTGTGAGACCAAGACAACACATTCTCAATTGTATTGTATTATTTTGTCTTTGAAGTTCTTTTGACAACCATCACTCAGCATCTGAATACTTCCGTGTCAACGGGCTCCATCCCAGTTCACTCCTGTTTAGGAAGGCGCAGTTAGGCAGAAAGACCCCAATGGCAGCCGAGGCTGGAACAAACAGGGAAGCCCAGAAGTGTCCCCCCTGCGGAGAAAGAGGTGAGCATCCACAGGCTCTCTCAGCTCTTCTAACCCTGTGGGTCACTCATTCATTTGGCCAGCACCCTGATAAGTCCTATCTCTGTACTGAAACACCACATGTACTGAGGTCTCTGCCCAAGACTACTTTGATTTTGATAGCTCTGAATAAGTGTGTACTGGCAGTCCTCTCAACTACTGGTGGGATTCCCCTTCTCCATCATATATTTATTTTAAATCAACAGTCCCTTAGCTTGCCTCTTCCTGCCTAGCATCTGGCAAGGGTAACTCTGGAGAACACAAGAGGGAAAGCCATCTGGAGATACTTCCACATTTTTTAATCATTCAAAGAGAAATTTCCTTCCTTTCTCCACACCATTACTTTTCAAAAGGTAAACAAACAAACTGGGTGCAAATGTACATGTGCTCTAGCACATGGATACCCCCCTTCCATGGGGGAACAGGATTTCCAAATGTCCATCTCACATTTGCCACATTTTGGTCTAAGACATATCTGAGTTTCTCCACTTAATGATCCTTGAAGGGAGATAGATTGGACTTAGCTTGCAATTCACGCTTACTGTTTCGGTCACATGGGGGCACAGTGATAGAATGGGGGGAGGTGCAAAGAGGAGGGAAAAAAGGGACCAAGTCCCTCCGATCTTTCAGGTACGAAGCAGCAGAAGAAAATTATCTAAACCTTGTAGCTAGTTCAAATTTACAATACGGTAGAATTGTATCTTATATGTTCTGTTTTTATGATTCACTGAGGCCTGTCAATTATCAGTGTATGGTACATTTATGCCCATTGCGTAGAACACGGAGCATAAGTTTATCATTTAAAATTGCACAAATTTATAGTTGTATGTCTTACTTTATGACATATTTTCAGTCATGTCTATGATTTATTTGCTACCATATAATGTCAAATGACAACATTGTTCCTGTGAAGAAACATAAAACCTTTGGAACAATCTGCTTTACTCAGGTTTCTAAGAATGCATTGTGGTGACAAGTAGGAACTTGCCACAGCAGTTTTATGAACTCTCCTTGGCATAGATTTATGGTTAAAGGATAAAATGTCCCTTGTGAACATTTAGCAGGTTATGCCAAGCAAATTTTAAAATGTTGAGAGACATACTGTGTTTTAATCTTAACCTTAAACCTGAAAGGCTACTTCAGGACCTCTCTGAAATACACCCCTCTCTGTGCTCCTGGCCTGAGGGTAGTTAGTTTCCTAAAGATGCTGTGTGTCTTTTTCATTTGACACTTAAACATAACCTGCTTTGTATTGCTATTGTACTTCCGTAGCCTTTCTTTAGAACGCCATCAATGCAGTATTATTTACATAGGAAGACTACAGGTTATTAGATTGAATTAAAGAATATGCATTATACTGTTTCTAGAAAAGGCAATTCACCCCTGCACACGTGTGTATACACACACACACACAGTAACGGTGGCTTCTTAATTTAAAAACATGGTGACATAAGCCTCAATTTGTTCTGATTTCATAACATTTGCAGACTCACAATAGAAAGTAAAATCACTGAGCAAAATAATAAACTTGACATCTGAAGCAAAAGTTTAAACGTACTAACTACAATGATCACTACAATAAAATAGTTTTAAATATTTTACAGATAATTATTATAGTATATCATTTATTGTTATATAGAAAATCAAGGTATTAGAAGACTTCAGGTATAAAAACATACTAAATTACTTATTAACTAAAGTACCGTTTTGCAAATATTTATATTTATTTGGGATACACCTTAAAAATGTTAAGGTATAATTCTAATTGCAAAGAAGTTTTGTCAGCGAATGCCTAAAGATCTATCTTACACGTAAAGAAAGGAAAAAAAGGAAAACAAAGCAAGCCCAAAGTTAGTAGAGAATGGAAATAATAAAGATCAGAATGGAAATAAATGAAATAGAGACAAAAAAAATTAAAGATTAAAAAGATAAAGAAAAGTAAGGGTTGGTTCTTTGAAAAGATTACTACACAAAATTTTATGCCAACAAAGTGGACAGCCTAGAAGATACAGGTGAATTCCTAGTAACATACAATCTTCTAAGACTGAATCAGGAAGAAACAGAAAACATGAACAAACTGATCACTAGTAATGAAATTGATTCAGTAATCAAAAAACTCCCAACAGGACCAGACAGCTTCACAGGGCAATTAAATATTCAAACAGTTACACCTATTCTCAGGCAATTTCAAATGAAAGGAAGAAACACTCCCAAACTTGTTCTACAAAACCAGCATTACCCTGAAACCAAACCGGACAACGATATCACAAAAAATGAAAATTACGGGCCGCTAACTCCAATGAACAAAATCCTCAACAAAATATTAGAAAACCAAGTTCAACATTACATTAAAAGAGTCATATACCATAATCAGTGGGATTTATTTCAAGAATACAAGGATGTTTCAATATCCGTAAATCAATCCATGTGAATACAGCACATTAACAAAATGAAGGTTAAAAATCACATTATCTCAATAAGTGCAGAAATAGCATTAGACAAAATTCAACATCAATTTCTGACAAAAGTTCTCAACAAAGTTGGTATAGAGGAAACATACCTTAATGTAATAAAGGTCATATATGACAAACCAGCAGCAAACAAAATACTCTATAGTGAAAAGCTGTAATCTTTTCCCCTAAGATCAGACATAAAGACAAGGATGCCTACTATCAACACTTTTATTAAACATAGTATTGGAAATCTTAGCCACAGCAATCAGGCAAGAAAGAGAGATAAAAGGCAACCACATTGGAAAGGAAGAAGTCAAACTGTCAACTATTAACAGATGACATGATATTACATATAGAAA
Source organism: Lagenorhynchus albirostris (assembly GCF_949774975.1). Classification (NCBI taxonomy): domain Eukaryota; kingdom Metazoa; phylum Chordata; class Mammalia; order Artiodactyla; family Delphinidae; genus Lagenorhynchus; species Lagenorhynchus albirostris. The sequence continues at coordinate 30,905,448 of NC_083115.1, read as the reverse complement.
ATCCTAAAGACTCCACCAAAAACCCTTAGAACTGATAAATAAATTCAGTAAAGCTGCAGGATACAAAATCAATATTCAGAAATCTGTTGCATTTACATTAATAATGAACTATAAGAGATATTAAGGAAACAATCCCATCTACATCCACAAGAATAAAGTACCTAGATATAAATTTAACCAAGGAGGTAAAAGACTTGTACCTATACATCAATGTATAAGACACTGATGGAAGACATTGAACATGACACAAAGAAATGGAAAGATATACCATGCTCATGGATTCGAAGAAATAATATTGTTAAAATGTCCATACTACCCAGAGCAATCTAGATTCAGTGCAACTCCTATCAAAATATCAAGGGCATTTTTTGCAGAACTGGAGGTAATAATCCTAAAATTTGTATGGAACCAGAAATCACCCCAAATAACTGAAGCTTCTCTTAGGTTTGGACAATGTGTTTGGACATGGATCCACCATTGGAGTATTCTATACAAGTTTCACTGCCTTCGAAATCCTTTGTGCTCTATCTACTCACCCCTCCCTCCTCACTAAGCCCTGATTTCACTGCATCCATCAAATTTAGATAAATTTTGTTTTCATTTAGTTCAAAATATTTTCACATTTCTCTTGTGATTTCTTCTTTGACCCATGTATAATTTAGAAGTGTGTTGTTTAATCATCACATGTTGGAATTTTCCAGTTACGTTTGTTATTGATTTCGAACTTAAGTCCACTGAGATCTTAGAGAAGACATTTTATGATTTTTATTCGTTTAAATTTGCGAAGGTGTGTTTTATGGCCCAGAATGTGGTCTATCTTAGTGAATATTCCATGTGAGCTTCAAAACAATGTGTATCCTTATGTTGGATGAAGTAGCATATAGATGCCATTTATATCCAGCTGGTTGATGGTGGTGTTGAGTTCAACTATGCCTTCACTGATTTTCTCCTTCTGGATCTGTCCATTTCTGAGTGAGAGGTGTCAGTCTTCAACTCTAATAGTAGATTAACTTTTTTCTCCTTGCACTTCTATCAGTTTTTGCCTCACGTAGTTTGAGGCTCTATCATTAGACACATACACATTAGGAATTGCTATGTTTTCTTGGAGAACTGACTTTTTATCGTTATGTAATATGCTCTCTTTATCCCTTATTTTGAAGTCTGCTCTGTCTGAAATTAATATAGCTATTCTTGCTTTTTTCTGATTAGTGTAAGCATGGAACATTTTTCTCCATCCATTTACTTTTAGTCACATGTGTCTTTATATTTAAAGCAGGTTTCTTAGAGACAACATAGACTTGGCTCATGTTTTTTGATCCACTCTGTCAATCGGTCTTCTAATTCGTGCATTTAGACCACTGATACTCAAAATGATTATTAGTATAGTTGGGTTAACATCTATTTTTTTTTTTTTTTACTGTTTTTTTACTGGGCTTGTTCTTTATTCCTATTCTTGTCTCCCCCTGTTTTTCTGTCTTGTATTCTTTTAAACACTTACATGATTCCATTTTTCTCCTTCCTTAGCATGTTAATTGTACTCTTTTTAGTGGTTGCCTTGGATTTTATAATATGTTTTTACAGCTAACCAAAGTTCTCTTTCAAATACCATTATACCACTTCATGGGTAGTAAAAGTTCCTTAAAAACACAGTACTCCTATACCTCCTCCCATCCATCTCTTTTATCATTGCTGTCATTCACTTCACTTACATATAAGTATACATAAGCATATATATATATATACACACACACACACACACACACATACATATGTATGCATACATGCATAGGATATATACATAAATATACAGAATCAAATACATTGTTATTATTTTGAACAAATTGTTATGTGCTAGGTCAATTAAGAAAAGTAAAAATTTTTATTTTACTTTCACTTATTCCTTCTTCAGTGCTTGCTTTCTTCATGTAGATCCAAGGTCTGCTCTGTAAAGAACCTTTTTTAAAATATTTTTTTTGTCAGGCAGGTCAGTTAAGGACAAATTTTCTCCATTTTTGTTTGTCTGAGATACCCCTTATTTTCTCTTCACTTTTGAAGGATAATTTTGCAAGGTACATAATTCTAGGTAGTGAGGGTTCTTCCTCAACATTTTAATATTTTCTTTCCACTCTCTTCTTTCTTGAATGGTTTCTGAAGAAAAGTTAGATATAATTCTTATCTTTGTTCCTCTATATGTAAGCCCCCACCCCAGTTATTTTAAGGAATTTTTTTTGGAATCTTTGATTTTCTGTAAATGGAAGAAAATATACCTTTGGTTTTTTTTCAGGGGTTTTTTTTGGCATCTATCTTGCCTGGTATTCTCTGATCTTCCTGGATCTTTGGTTTTCATGTTTGACATTTGTGGAAAGTATCAGTCATTACTGTTTCAAATATGTCTTCTTTTCCTTTCTCTTTTCTTCTGGTATTCTTATTAAATTTATGTTACCCCTTCTGTAGCTGTCTCACATTCCTTGGATATTCCATTCTGATATTTCTCTTAGTCCTTTTTCTCTTTGCTTTTTGGTTTGAGGATTCTGTTGATGTATTTTCTAATTCAGACATTCTCTTCTCTGCTCTGTGTGTTCTACTCATCAGTCCATCAAAAGCATTCCTCATTTACGTTATAGTGTTTTTATACCTAGTACTTTTTTTTTGGTCCTTAGAATTTCTACCTCTCTGCTTACCCTGCCCATCTGTTCTTAAACACTGTCTACTTTTCCATTAGAGCCCTTAGCATGTTAATCATAGTTGGTTTAAATTTCTAGTCTGGTAGTTCCAACATCCATGCCAGGTCAGGGTCTAATGCTTTCTCTGTCTTTTCAAATTGTGTTTGTTGCCCTTTGGTGTGTCTTGTCATTTTTGTGTGATAGGTGGACAGTGTGTACTAGGTAAAAGACACCACTAAAAGTTGGCCTTTAGTAATGTGGTGATGAGGTGTGGGGAGAGGGAAAAAGTACTACAGTCCTACAATTAGGACTGTAGTGAGCCTGTGTCCCTTGCCTGTGAAATTCTTAAGTGTTTCTCAGTCTTTTTCTCCTCTCTTAGGTGTGACAGGATGGCTAGAGTGGTCTAGAGTTGGGTATTTCCCTTCTTCCACATAGAAGGCTAGATCCAGCTGAAGTTGTCCATTTTCTTTCACCAGGTTAGTCAGACTCCGATAATACCCCAGCAGGTTGGCCTCTGATTAACTAGTTCCCCCTGATAGCAGGCTTTATTAAGAACAGAGTGCTCTGAAATATTTAAAAATGGTTATTTTACCCCTTCCCCTGCCAGAAGCCTGGGAGTATTTTTTTCCCAGATATTTACTGTGGGAATCTGGTCAAGCTCTGGGTGGTACATCTCTAAATATTATGCACCTGCCACGACTAGATCCCCCTGGAGTTTTTAAATCTGAGACGCATCCACATTGTACCTTCAGCTCTTCATCAACTGCAGTTCAGGTTTACTACCCCTGCACTAGCTCCCATGGCAGTTTCTGCCTCCAAGTCTCTGTTCCAGTAAGCTGTGACCCCCTGTGTTTTTCTCTGTCTACGATACTGGTGGCAGTGTTTTGCCCTGTGTCCTCCTCTCTAATGGATCCAGGAAGAGTTGTTGATTTTTCAGCCTGTTTCAGTTTTCTACACATTGTTAGGACAGAGTGGGTAACTTCCAACCTCCCTGCATACAGAACTATCAACTCTGTCCTAATATTTTGGTATTTACTAATATTTATTTTTCATAAGTTGAAAATATTTGAGATAATAAAATACGAATTAATTACATATTAATCTTAAATACTTACATAATTGCTTTTGTAACCATACAAATATACAGGGATTATTCCTAACAGGAAAAAATTTTTTAATTGTTATATAAGTATCTGTAAGTTTTTACATACTTGTGTGGTTTATTTAATTGGGAAGAAATGTGTTACAGAGAAATGAGCCACTGAATAATTGGTCACCAAATTTTAGTGCTTATCCAGGCTGTTTTTTTACTTAAGTATAATGTAGTGAGGTATTTATATTGTATACATAATTTTCCATGTAGGTATACAGTTTACTTATTTTGGGGACAGGGTTTCCATAACTTTTATGAACATCTCAAATAGATATGACCACAAAAACAAACAAAATTATTACTCTAAGGCATCAGGAGATAACCTTCACCAGTAAATACTGCAATGATATATTTATATTGAATCCTACATTTACATTTAGCTGTCAACTGAGAGAAAAAGAAAATGTCTTTTAAAAGTTCAGAAATATGATACCTTTGCCTACAAGTTTAGGAAAACACTTCAATTTTTAAATTTCTGTCTTATGTGATTCTGTTGCTCTGAGAAACTATTATTTACATTACAGAATTAATGGATGCATAAACTCTCAAATGAACCAATTATCACTGAATTTCCAGAAATATTCAGTTATATAGGTGTTGGGGGCTGGCATGTGTTCCTACAAAAGTCTCAAGTTTGGAGCCCTAACCGCCATAGCTCAGAATTTGACTACATTTGGAGACAGAACCTTTAAAGGGTTTATTAGGTTGGAATTGAAATTAAGGTCATTAGGATGGGCCCTAATCCAATCTGGCTGGTGTCTTTACAGGAATAGGAAATCGACAATTGGAGATGCAAGGGGCCTGTGGACACAGAGGAAAGGCCATATGTGGACACAGCGAGGAGATGGCCACCTTCAAGTCAAGGAGACAGGCCTCAGAAGAAACCAAACCTGCTGACACCTTGATGTTAGACTTCTAGTCTCCACAACTGTGAGAAAATAAATTTCTTTTGTTTAAGCTCTCAGTCTATAGTACTTTGTTATGGCAGTCCTGAAAACCAGTACATTCAGTATATTGTAGGAAGAAAATAGTTGGAGGATTCACTCAGAATAAGCAATGACACACTCTACTTTTAAACTCTCTTTAAAAATGAAGGAAGAACAAAGGTATTCTCATAGACTCAAGGAGTAAGTAAATGAGAAACAAATATATATTTAAAAACTAAAGTATGTGCTTCAGGCAGAAAGAAAATGATTCCACATGGAAATACCGAAATGTGAGAAGCAATGAAAAACCCTGAAAATGGTAGCAATCATGAATAAAATTGAAAATGACTCGGCTAAACAACTGCAAGTTCCTATAGAGTCCAATAATATGTACCTCAATAGACATATTCATAATAATGCAAAAGTTGAGAAAGGAGTAAATAGAGCTTAATGGTTTGAAGGTGCCATTGGTACTGTGGGAAGTGGTAAAAATAGTAATTTACTTTAGACTCAATACATTAAAATTATGCTGTAATCTTTATGGTAGGTGGTTTAAGAATAGTAAAAGAATGAATAAATAGTAAGCTAGTAGATTGCAAAATGAAATACTAAAATATATTCAGTTAATCAAATGAAGGCAATGAGATAAAAGGAATGTAGAAGAGATGGGTCAAAGAGAAAAGAAAGAGTAAAATGAGTGGTATCAGTTATACCAATAAGTGTAAATAAATTAAACATGCCAAATAAAGCAGTAAGAGCATCAGCCTGGGGGAAAAAAACCCATAAAAACACTTTGCTGCTAAAAATAAAACCCAGAAAACAAAAAACAAAAATACAAAAACCCCTTAAATATATGGACTCAAAGGTTAAAAGCAAAGAGAAAAAGGAAAACCATGAAAGTACTAACAACAAGAAAGTGGCTCTATCTAGACTAATATCGTAAATTCAACTTTAAAGCAAAAAAAAGTCATTACTACAGAAAAAGAAACATTTCACATGGTGAATATGCGTAGTTAAATGACTGTTTTCATGACCTCAACTGTGCACCTCTTACTGTATCTATGGCCTTTGAAATTCATTGAACTAAATAGTTGGAGTATATTTTCTCACCCCTCTAATTTGTGCTTGTCGATGCTACTTGTTTCTGTGAAATTAAAAAAAAAAGATAGCAGACTGAGCAGAGGTAGGGGCTTGATGAAGCATGTGTGTGTTTTATTTTTTTCTCTTGCTTCTCTGCAGTACTTGTGAGAATATGCCTGAGATATTCTTTTGTAAGGACTTTAGAGACATGTAGATAAAAGAAACACATGGAAGAGAGATGGGTTAATCCAATCAAGCCTGTCATAGACAAGCCAATGATCAGAAAACTTCCAAAAATGGGGTGGGAGGATGGGAAAGACCAGGAAAATCTACAGAGTAAAGGAACCAAGCTTCATCTGACTGGGACTGAAGAAGTTAACCCAAAAGAGAACAGGACAATGACTCAACTTGTAGACACATAGGCAATATTAAATCATTTTGTAAAGTCATTATGTTTGGAGATGATTTGTTATCCATCATTATTATATAAAACAGATAACTGATACAGAAACTGGTACTAGAAATATGACACTGTCAAAAAAATCTATACTATGGAATTGACTTTGGTACCTGACAATGGATAGACGCTGAAAAAACTGGAAAAACAAACTGATCGCAAAGGCTGAAAAATGGCAAGGAACTTGTTGTAGGAGGCTTGAAATACAGCTACCAGTGTTTTGCAGTAGTGAAACAATCATAAGACTATCACATGAATTAAATTAGAAAATAGGAAAAATGTGCCTAATGAACACTTGGAAGTTTTTAAATTGCTTTATGAAATACTGAAGGTTCAGTTTGCTCTTAAGAGCTACAAATGATAAGCTTCTATGAGAAAGAAACAAACTAGAAAAGATAAAGCAGAACTTACAGGAAATAAAGAACAAAGGAAACTTGATGAGTTTGATAAGAAAGTATAATCTCCAAAATTTCTAGATGGCAAAATATTCCTAAAGGGTCTTTGCTGGTGGCGCAGTGGTCAAGAATCCGCCTGCCAATGCAGGGGACATGGGTTCAAGCCCTTGTCTGGGAAGATCCCACATGCCGCAGAGCAACTAAGCCCATGCACCACAACTACTGAGCCTGTACTCTAGAGCCCACAAGCCACAACTACGGAGCGTGTGTGCCACAACTACTGAAGCCCACGCACCTAGAGCCAGTGCTCAGCAACAAGAGAAGCCACCGCAGTGAGAAGCCTGCACACCACAACAAAGAGTAGCCCCTGCTTGCCACAACTAGAGAAAGGCCGTGTGCAGCAACGAAGATCCAACACAGCCACAAATAAATAAATAAATTTATTTAAAAAACCTATTCCCAAAGGAAAATATGTTATGATAGGAGTTGAAAGTTAAAAGGATGTGGCAGGAAAATGCTTGTGAATTAAGACAATGTGTAGGATATTATCTCAGCTAGGAAAAAAGAGCTTCCATAATCCTAGGAACATTGTGTGATGCATCAGCATATCATGCCCAAAATGAGTTTATCTAGGGAGAGAAGCATACATATTTCTAAGGGAATTATACGAGTGGATTCTGGTAAATGATGTGTAATGGAATCACATTTATAGACAACCCACCAAGTTTCTAAGGGAATTTAACTGGCTAATTTCTCCAGCCTGGACTAAAATGGACTGATATTGTTTAAAATGAAAACAAACAAACAAAAAAACCCTCTCTCACATCTTTCTGCAGACAGAATGACGATTAAAAAAACATGAAAAAGTCTCAAAATCTCCAGCATCCTTTTCAGAAGTGATCAAGGAGTGGAACCAGAAAGGATTTATGTTCAAAGTACCAGAGACAAAAGATGTCCAAAAAAATGGGTTGAGGAACTACTCCCAGGCATTATAATTAAGGCCAAAATGAAAAACATTCCCCAAACTTGGGGTATTTGCCATGATTTCCCAAGCTAGATTTCTGAATACTAATAAAACAATAACTGCTACATGTCCATTGTCCCCACTCTTGAGTAGGAAATTCTACTGTAGTTATCTTTTCCTTGTTGCACTATTAAGGTTTAGGATGGGGTGAGTAGATAACTTCTTTTTGTCAAGAATTCTTCAGGACATGACGAACCATGTACAAGGAATCATACATTGATTTAATATAGATCACAAGATTCTGGGATATGAACTTGATGCAACTGAATGAAACTTTGGGGGAAACTGATCATATTTTTCACATGGAAGGTTTGTAAATAATTGTGACCAGGCACTGATTTGTGGTTGATTGCACTGACTGCCCAGAATCTTCAGCTCTATTTGTATAACAGCTTTTTGTCTTATGACTTTGCATTCTTTCTCACTAAAGAGGTAGAGTCTATTTCCCCACACGTTGTATATAAGCTTTGCCATGTGACAATCTGCACTGGTCATCAATTTACTGCTTTTCAACTCTGGATTTTCCCTCAGGACCTGCTCTGCAATAACGGACGAGACATTGTAATTATTTCTACTTTACAGTGAGCACAACACTCTGTCATCAAAGGTCACTAAAGGACAATGAAGGAAGAAAAAACTCCTAAGTTTGAGTGTTCTAAATTTTTACTTTTTCTTGCCTCTTACTTCATAATCTGTCTATGGTCACAAGTGGGGACATCCAGGGAATTTCTGCCCAAGCCACATGCCCAGAGTAGCATCCCTCAGTGATCCTACGGCCCTGGCCTGACCTTGGTGACTTCTCAGGGCCCTCCTGATGCGTAGAGTGTATGCTCCAGGACTGACAGCAAGGGCAACACTCCACCTCCCTCTGTGTGCCTACTGATAAGTCTTAGCTTGTCTGCATGGTGGAGGGTTATCTTCCAAATAACCCTGCATGTTCTTGATACAGACACTGTATCTTCTGATGCAGACACTGCATGCTCTCAGCCTCATGCCCATAGAAACGCACTGTGCAAACTCCTACTAGCCTAGGCTTAAGTGCACCCTGGAGGGTTGTTTCCACTGGCTCTCCTGACATGGAAACCATGTGCTTCAGCCTTCATGAACAAGAGAGGTGCCAGGACACCCTCTATGCGCCTGTTTACCAGCCTCGATTCTCCTTTGCCCTGATGGTCATTCTTCATGGACCTTCTACATGGACTCTGTGTGTTCCCTGTTTCCCAACTACAGTGACATCCCAAATCCCACTGCATGCCTACCCACCAGGCTTGACTCACCTGCACATTTGAAGGTTATCACCTGATTGCCAGAAAACTGGACTAGCTCTGGCAGAAGCAATCTAGTGTATATCTCTGCCAGCAAATGGGCTTAAGCCACACCTTCTCTAATGAGATTTGACACCTAGCTTTAGAAAGGGTACCCTTCCTCTCTAATTTTGTTCTTCCTTAAGGACTCTCTCAAAAACCCTAGGCTATCCATTAGTTATCTTTCCTTTTTATAGGTTGCTCTCCTAAAATAGTTTCATAATTACTTACATTAAACTTCTTTTTAAACAACTATGTCATTTTTGTCTCCTGATTGGTCCCAGACTGATAACGCTTATCTTGCGTAATAGGATGTTAGCAGATTTCTTACCAGCAAAGGCTTGAAAGAGTGTTGCATGTTTCTGCTTTGTCTTATTTCTCTGTAGCTATCGTTAGAATATTCCATGAAAACTAACCAGATCAAGGAATAGAAAAGAATTGTAAGCATGAAAATCACATGAAGGAGAGCAGAGTTTTCACATAACTTATAAGGGAGCTGAGCCAAGATCAGCAGAATTGGCCTAGGTGACCCACGGCTGACTTCAGATGCATCAGTGAGCCTGGCTTTGACCATAAATTTTCTCCAGTCCATATGCTTGTTAGGAATATATCCTGTCTGGAGCCACTAGTTGTGGTGTAATTCTTTATACAAGAAGAGAGTGGCAAAAGATAGCTGACCCAAAGGCCAATATACATGGAAATCCTAACTCCACGATCTTAAATCTGTATGACACCAATAATCCAGTTTTAAAACGAATAAAGCAATAGAAAACAAAATTAAAGGAGAAATGTTAAAATCCCCAACTTTACATCATTTAATGTAATGGGAAAAACCATCAAAAAAGGACAAACTCAGTATAAATTGACAGAAGAAAAATATTGAGCCAGCATTTAACTGAAGATTCTCAAAACATACGCAAAGTTGCTGTCATCAGTGAAATGCAAACTAAAAGCACAATGCAATATTACTGCAGGTACACCATAACGGCTAAAGAAAAAGAAAGAAAGAAACAACACTCTTCCAGTTATCTACTGCAGCAGAATGAAACACCTCAAAACTGCGTGGAGTAAAACACATCAATTTCCCTCTCATGTTTCAAGAGTTCCAGCAGCCTTACATGGGGGATTCTTGTGTTCTACATGGAACTGAAGGGGTCTAGTGGCTGGGCTGGTGGGAAATATTTAACACAACTTCACTCTTGTGACTGGCATAGAAGGTTTGCTGGAAGACTGGGATTAACTCATACTGTCAACAAGCCCTCCCCAGCTTGACGGTCTGAGAGTGGTCAGACTATTTACATGGTGGCCCAGAGTTCCAAGTGAGGGGCCTTCAAGATGCCCCAAGAGAAGCTGAGATGCTTCCTATTATTATAAGTAAAATTCCAGAACTTCTGTTGCAGTCTGTTGGCCAATTCATTCAAGAGGAAGAGAATTAGACTCCACCTCTCAACAGGAAAATGAGGCAAGAATTGCTAGCCATTAACAACCTACACAATTACAAGTATGTGCATGGAGGGTAAATACCTGGTTAATGGGAGTGTAAAACGGTATATCCAGTTCTGAAAACTGTTTGGCATTATCCTCTAATCATATGCGTGTCTGAACATACGTAATTATACTCCTAGATAATTACATAAATGTAAATACATATTCTCCAAAAGACATGAACTGAAATGATACTGTAGTGCTGTTGTGCCCCAAATGGGAGAACATAGGAATATCCTTTAACAGTAAAATGACTAAAAGGTGTGTGACAGATTACAACCTCCCATCCAACACTCTTCTTAAAATAAGATTTTGACAATTTTATTCCAAAGGGGTGGGATGTATATTACTTCTCTCCTCTTGAATCTGGGTGGATTGACGGTTATTGTTAGAGTGACACTATGTGACTTTTGAAGCTAAGTCATGAAACAAGCCTGAGTTCCTGCCTGATTCTCTTGGGATGATCACTCTTAGAACCAAGCACTGTGCCATAGGGAGCCCAAGTATTCCACTGAGAGACCAGTCTGGAGAGAAATGCACCTTGCATGAGCCCAGAGCTGTCAGCTTGCGCCAACGGGCCTGAGACATCAGTGTTGGGACCAGAAAGCAGGTAAAGCCCTAAAGGCTTCCTGAGAAAAGTGTTAGTGAGATCCTGAAAGGCCTCAGGGAGGCTGTTAGTGAAGATATAAAGGAAGGACATGTTATTGGAAGTTTGAGGAAAGAGGCCCCATGTTATGCACGAATGGCACTGTTGGTAACACTGCCCCCTGCAGGACTGGGGAAGGTGGGAACAGTACCCAGTGAGCCAGATGACCTAGCTGAGGAGATTTTCAGATAGAATACTTGAAGGGCCACCTGTTATCTTCTGTTAGAATTAAAAGTGAGAAGAGACATGACTTCAGAAATGTTTAAACAGTAAAAGCCAGAACATACTGAGTTGTAAAATAAAACTGTTTCTCATCTCCAATCTCTCCTCATGGCAAAATATTCTCAAATTATGAATCTTAAAGACATTATTCCAGGGACCTTCAAGACGGCAGAGGAGTAAGACGAGGAGATCACCTTCCTCCTAAGAAATACAACAAAAAATATCTACATCTGGTACAACTCCTACAGAACACCTACTGAATGCTGGCAGAAGACCTCAGGCTTCCCAAAAGGCAAGAAAATCCCCATGTACCTGGGTAGGGCAAAAGAAAAGAGAAAAAACAGAGACAAAACAATAGGGACACGACATGCACCTCTGGGAGGGAGCTGTGAAGAAGGAAAGTTTCTACACACTAGGAAGACCCTTCACTGATGGGGGGTGGGCGGCGGGGGGGGGGAAGCTTCAGAGCCACAGGGGAGAGCACAGCAACAGGGGTGCAGAGGACAAAGCAGAGAGACTGCCGCACAGAGGATCGGTGCTGACCGGCACTCACCAGCCCGAGAGGCTTGTCTGCTCACCTGCCAGGGTGGGTGGGAGCTGAGGCTCGGGCTTTGGAGGGCAGATCCCCAGGAGAGGACTGGGGTTGGTGGCATGAACACAGCCTGAAGGGGCTAGTGCACCACAACTAGCCAGCAGGGAGTCCGGGGAAAAGCCTGCACCTGCCTAAGAGGCAAGAGACCATTGTTTCGGGGATGCGCGAGGAGAGGGGATTCAGAGCACTGCCTAAACGAGCTTCAGAGACGGGCACGAGCCGCAGCTAACAGATCGGACCCCAGAGACGGGCATGAAACACTAACGCTGCTGCTGCTGCCACCAAGAAGCCTGTGTGCAAGGGTAGGTCACTCTCCACAGCGCCCTCCCCTCCCCTCCCCCAGGAGCCTGTGCAGCCTGCCACTGCCAGGGTCCCGTGACCCAGGGACAACTTACCCGGGAGAACACATGGCACACCTCAGGCTGTTGCAAAGTCATACTGGCCTCTGTGCTGCAGGCTTGCCCCACATCCCAATTGTAAATACTGTACCCTTCCCTCACCCAGGCCTGAATGAGCCAAAGCCCCCTAATCAACCGCTGCTTTAACTCTGTCGTGTCTGGGCAGGGAACAGATGCCTGAGGGTGACCTACAAGCAGAGGTGGGGCCAAAAGCAAAGCTAAACCCCAGGAGCTGTGCGAACAAAGAAGAGAAAGGGAAGTTTCTCCCAGAAGCCTTAGGAGCAGCGGATTAAATCTCCACCATCAACTTGAGGTACCTGCATCTGTGGAATACCTGAATAGACAACGAATGTTCCCAAAATTGAGGCAGTGGACTTTGGGAGCAACTGTAGACTTAGGGTTTGCTCTCTACAACTGATTTTTTTTTGATTTTTATGTTTATCTTAGTATAGTTTTTAGCACTTGTTATCATTGGTGGATTTGTTTATTGGTTTTGTTGCTCTCTTTTTTATTATTATTTTAATAATTATTATTTTAATTTTTATTTATTTTCTTTCTTTTTTTTCTCCCTTTTCTTCTGAGCCGTGAGGCTGACAGGGTCTTGGTGCTCCAGCCTGAGCCTCTGAGGTGGGAGAGGTGAATTCAGGACACTGGACCACCAGAGACCTCCCGGCCCCACATAATATCAATCAGCGAGAGCTCTCCCAGAGATCTCCATCTGAACACAAAGACCCAGTTCCACACAACGGCCAGCAGACTCTAGTGCTGCATGCCCCACACCAAACAATTAGCAAGACAGGAACACAGCCCAACCCATTAGCAGAGAGGCTGACTAAAATCATACTAAGTTTACAGACACCAAAAAACACATCACTGGATGTGGCCCTCCCACAAGAAAGACAAGATCCAGCCCCACCCACCAGAACACAGGCACCAGTCCCCTCCACCAGGAAGACTACACAAGCCACTGAACCAATCTCACCAACTGGGGGCAGACACTCAAAACAACAGGAACTATGAACCTGCAGCCTGAGAAAAGGAGACCACAAACACAGTATGTTAAGCAAAATGAGAAGACACAGAAACACACAGCAGATGAAGAAGTAAAGTAAAAACACATCAGACCAAACAAATGAAGAGGAAATAGGCAGCCTACCTGAAAAGGAATTCAGAGTAATGATAAAGATATCCAAAATCTTGAAAATATAATGGAGAAAATACAAGAAACGTTTAACAAGGACCTAGAAGAACTAAAGAGCAAACAATGATGAACAACACAATAGATGAAATTAAAAATTCTCTAGAGGAATCAATAGCAGAATAACTGACGTAGAAGAAGGGATAAATGACCTGGAAGATAAAATAGGGGAAATAACTACCTCAGAGCAGAATAAAGAAAAAAGAATGAAAAGAATTGAGGACAGTCTCAGAGACCTCTGGGACAACATTAAATGCACTAACATTCGAATTATAGGGGTCCCAGAAGAAGAAGAGAAAAAGAAAGGGTCTGAGAAAATATTTGAAGACATTACAGTTGAAAACTTCCTAACATAGGAAAGGAAATAATTCTAGGAAGAAGAGAGAGTCACATACAGGATAAATCCAAGGAGAAACACGCCAAGACACAATCAAACTATCAAAAATTAAATACAAAGAAAAAATATTAAAAGCAGCAAGGGAAAAGCAACAAATAACATACAAAGGAATCCCCACAAGGTTAACAGCTGATCTTTCAGCAGAAACTCTGCAAGCCAGAATGGAGTGGCAGGATATATTTAAAGTGATGAAAGGGGAAAACCTACAACCATCAGTATTCTACTCAGCAAGGATCTCATTCAGATTTGACAGGGAAATTAAAACCTTTACAGACAAGCAAAAGTTAAGAGAATTCAGCATCACCAAACCAGCTTTACGACAACTTCTCTAGGCAGGAAACAAAAGACAAGGAAAAAACCTACAATAAAAAACCCAAAACAATTAAGAAAATGGTAATAGTAACATACATATTGATAATAAATGGATTAAATGCTCCAACCAAAAGACATAGACTGGCTGAATGGATACGAAAACAAGACCTGTATATAAGCTGACTACAAGAGACCCACTTCAGACCTAGAGACACATACAGCCTGAAAGTGAGGGGATGGAAAAACATATTCCATGCAAATGGAAATCAAAAGAAAGCTGGAGGAGCAATCCACATATAAGACAAAATAGACTTTAAAATAAAGACTATTACAAGAGACAAAGAAGGACACTACAAATGATCAAGGGATCAATCCAAGAAGAAGATATAACAATTGTAAATATTTATGCACCCAACATAGGAGCACCTCAACACATAAGGCAAATGCTAACAACAATAAAGGAGAAATTGACAATAATACAGCAACAGCAGGGGACTTTAACACCCCACTTTCACCAATGGACAGATCATCCAAAATGAAAATAAATAAGGAAACACAAGCTTTAAATGACACATTAAACATGATGGACTTAATTGATATTTATAGGACATGCCATTCAAAAACAACAGAATACACGTTCTTCTCAAGTGCTCATGGAACATTCTCCAGGATACATCATACCTTGGATCACAAATCACGCATTGGTAATTTTAAGAAAACAGAAATCGTATCAAGTATCTTTTCCAACCACATATGCTCTGAGACTACATATGATTTACAGGAAAAAACTATAAAAAATACAAACACATGGAGGCAAAACAATACACTACTAAATAACCAAGAGATCATGGAAGAAATCAAAGAGGAAATCAAAAATACCTAGAAATAAATGACAATGAAAACACGATGACCCAAAACCTATGGGATGCAGCAAAAGTGGTTCTAGGAGGGAAGTTTATAGCAATACAATCCTACTTCAAGCAACAAGAAAAATCTCAAATAAACAACCTAGCCTTACACCTAAAGCAATTAGAGAAAGAAGAACAAAAAAACCCAAAGTTAACAGAAGGAAAGAAATCATAAAGATCAGATCAGAAACAAGGAAAAAAGAAATGACGGAAACAACTGCAACGATCAATAAAACTAAAATCTGGTTCTTTGAGAAGATAAATAAAATTGGTAAATCTTTAGCCAGACTCATCAAGAAAAAAAGGGAGAAGACTCAAATCAATAGAATTAGAAATGAAAAAGGAGAAGCAACAACTGACACTGCAGAAATACAAAGGATCATGAGAGATTACTACAAGCAACTATATGCCAATAAAAGGGACAACGTGGAAGAAAAAGACAAACTCTTAGAAAAGTACAACCTTCCAAGACTGAATCAGGAAGAAACAGAAAATATAAACAGACAAATCACAAACACTGAAATTGAAAATGTGATTAAAAATCTTCCAAGAAACAAAAGCCCAGGATCAGATGGCTTCACAGGCAAATTCTCTCAAACGTTTAGAGAAGAGCTAACACCTATCTTTCTCAAACTCTTCCAAAATATAGCAGAGGGAGGAACACTTTCAAACTCATTCTACAAGGCCACCATCACCCTGGTACCAAAACCAGACAAAGATGTCACAAAAAAAGAAAAATACAAGCCAATATCACAGATGAACATAGATGCAAAAATCCTCAACAAGATACCAGCAAACAGAATCCAACAGCACATTAAAAGTATCATACACCATGATCAAGTGGGGTTTATCCCAGGAATGCAAGGATTCTTCAATATATGCAAATCAATGTGATGCACCATACTAACAAATTGAAGGATAAAAACCATATAATCATCTCAATAGATGCAGAGAAATCTTTGACAAAATTCAACACCCATTTATGATAAAAAAAAAAACTCTCCAGAAAGTAGGCAGAGATGGAACCTACCTCAACATAATAAAGGCCATATATGACAAACCCATAGCCAACATCATTCTCAATGATGAAAAACTGAAACCATTTCCTCTGAGATCAGAAACAAGACAAGGTTGTCCACTCTCACCACTATTATTCAACATAGTTTTGGAAGTTTTAGCCATAGCAATCAGAGAAGAAAAAGAAATAAAAGGAATCCAAATTGGAAAAGAAGAAGTAAAACTGTCACTGTTTGCAGATGACGTGATACCATATACAGAGAATCCTAAAGGTGCTACCAGAAAACTACCAGAGCTAATCAATGAATCTGGTAAAGTAGCAGGATACAAAACTAATGTATCTCTTGCTTTCCTATACATTAACGATGAAAAATCTGAAAGAGAGATTAAGGAAACACTCCCATTTACCACTGCAACAAAAAGAATAAAATCCCTAGGAATAAACCTACTTAAGGAGACAAAAGACCTGTATGCAGAAAACTATAAGACACTGAAAGAAACTAAAGACAATACAAACAGATGGAGAGATATATCATGTTCTTGGATTGGAAGAATCAACATGTGAAAATGACTATACTTCCCAAGGCAATCTACAGTTTCAATGCAATCCCTATCAAACTACCAATGGCATTTTTCACAGAACTAGAACAAAGAATTCCACAATTTGTATGGAAACACAAAAGACCCCGAATAGCCAAGCAATCTTGAGAAAGAAAAACGGAGCTGGAGGACTCAGGCTCCCTGACTTCAGACTATACTACAAAGCTACAGTAATCAAGACAGTATGGTACTGGCACCAAAACAGAAAGATAGATCAATGGAACAGGATAGAAAGCCCAGAGATAAACCCACACATATATGCTCACCTTACCTTTGATAAAGGAGGCAAGAATATACAACGGAGAAAAGACAGCCTCTTCAATAAGTGGTGCTGGAAGGGCTTCCGTGGTGGCGCAGTGGTTGAGAGTCCGCCTGCCAATGCAGGGAACATGGGTTCGTGCCCCGGTCCGGGAAGATCCTACATGCCGTGGAGAAGCTGGGCCTGTGAGCCATGGCCACTGAGCCTGTGCGTCTGGAGCATGTGCTCCACAATGGGAGAGGCCACTAGAGTGAGAGGCCCACGTACCGCAAAAAAAATAATAAGTGGTGCTGGAAAAACTGGACAGGTACATGTAAAAGTATGAGATTATGTTCACTCCCTAACACCATACACAAAACTAAGCTCAAAATGGATTAAAGACCTAAATGTAAGGCCAGAAACTATCAAACTCTTAGAGGAAAACATAGGCAGAACACCCTATGACATAAATCACAGCAAGATCCTTTTTGACCCACCTCCTAGAGAAATGGAAATAAAAACAAAAATAAACAAATGGGACCTAATGAAACTTAAAAGCTTTTGCACAGCAAAGGAAACCAGAAACAAGACGAAAAGACAACCCTCAAAATGGGAGAAAACATTTGTAAACGAAGCAGCTGACAAAGGATTAATCTCCAAAATTTACAAGCAGCTCATGCAGCTCAATATCAAAAAAACAAAGAACCCAATCCCAAAATGGGCAGAAGACCTAAATAGACATTTCTCCAAAGAAGATATACAGATTGCCAACAAACACATGAAAGGATGCTCAATATCACTGATCATTAGAGAAATGCAAATCAGAACTACAATGTGGTATCACCTCACACCGGTCAGAATGGCCATCATCAAAAAATCTACAAATGATAAATGCTGGAGAGAGTGTGGAGAAAAGGAACCCTCTTGCACTATTGGTGGGAATGTAAATTGATACAGCCACTATGGAGAACAGTGTGGAGGTTCCTTAAAAAACTAAAAATAGAAGTACCATATGACCCAGCAATCCCACTACTGGGCATATACCCTGAGAAAACCATAATTCAAAAAGAGACATGTACCACAATGTTCATTGCAACTCTATTTACAATAGCCAGGACATGGAAGCAACCTAAGTGTCCATCGACAGATGAATGGATGAAGAAGATGTGGCACATATATACAATGGAATATTACTCAGCCATAAAAGGAAATGAAATTGAGTTATTTGTAGTGAGGTGGATGGACCTAGAGTCTGTCATACAGAGTGAAGTAAGTCTGAGAGAGAAAAACAAATACCGGATGCTAACACATATATATGGAATCTAAAAATGAAAAAGTGGTCCTGACGAACCTAGAGACAGGACAGGAATAAAGACGCAGATGTACAGAGTGGACTTGAGGACATGGGGAGGGGGAAGGGTAAGCTGGGACGAAGTGAGAGAGTGGCATGGACATATATACACTACCAAATGTAAAATAGCTAGCTAGTAGGAAGCAGCCGCATAGCACAGGGAGATCAGCTCAGTGCTTTGTGACCACCTAGAGGGATGGGATAGGGAGGGTGGGAGGGAGACGCAAAAGGGAGGGGATATGGGGATATATGTACACGTATAGCTGATTCACTTTATTATACAGCAGAAAGTAACACAACATTGTAAAACATTTATACTCCAATAAAGATGTGGAAAAAAAAGAGACATTATTCCACAGTTGCCTTACAGAGAGAGCAAGGCAGAGAAAAGCTTATGGCTGTGGGTTCTGTCTGGTATATCACACACATACACACATATATATCATGTATGACTGTTTTAAGCTACTATGTCTTCTACAATAGTTACAGCACAGCAAGTATCACAGGAGCACTGTGGTATATTTACACAGTGGAACGCTACTATAGGCAATGAAAAACGACAAACCCTACAGATACAAACAAAAGCATATGGATGACTTCACAGTACGGTTAGGACCAAAAAGTGTATATAAGGCATGAATCAATGTTTAAGGTTTACAAGTGGACAAAATCATTTCGTTCTTAGAATTCATCATAGTGCCTTGTCTTGGAAGTAGTAAAGATTAGTAGGGGTAAAAAATGAATTTTTCCTATCTTAGGTATCCTCTCTTTCTTGATCTGAGTGCTATTTCTGTGGGTGGGCTCATTTTATAAGATTTTGTAAAGTTGTATAATTATGATTTGTGCCTTTGCTGTATGTTTAACTGTTATACTTGTGTCTGTCAGAATTCAGTCTTGGAAACAGAGGGAGATCAATGCAGTTAAAAGTGTTCTGGGTTCCAGCCTTGTCTGGAAGGACATAAAGGCACTGAGTTACGTTACACTCTAACAATGTAACAACAATGCCTGGGGTGCATGCTGTAATCTGGAAGGTAACCACAAAAAAGAGGAGGTAGCCGCTAGCAGGAGAATGTATCATTAACAAGCTAATCCTCGAGAAAAATCAAATAAATATGGTAAACACAATATTGGCCCAAAGGATGGCAAGAGAGAATAGGGAACAGATAACAGCTCTGACAAAGAGAACAAGGGCAAGTCAGAAGACAGAGTAAAAGTAAATATGCCAGTAACTCCTCGACTCTAAGTGACCTAAATTAGGTCAAAGAAAACGACAGCATTTCAAAAGGCAAAATAGTTTCCCTGATAACCCGGATCAAGGTTTGTAACAGCCTTTGTCCTTCTGAAACTGGGGTGCACATGGATGTGTGGACAGCCACAAGGCAGTTTCAACAGAGAAGAGGTCCATCATCCCTCCGCCTCTTCTGGGTTCAAACAGATTACTCCCTGAATTCTTCCTGTGCCTTTAAACTAGTTACTTTGATTACTTTACACTTCTGTTCTCCTTATCTGCTGAAGACACAATAATAGTATCTACAGTATAGGTTTTGACAGAATTAACTAAAGAAAGTTCTTAGCAAACTAAGGTAGCTAATAACAATAGGCAGAGCATGAAAATTTTATTTCTGTTATTTCTACATATAAAGGAACTCAAGGCTCACCAGAAATAATGGTAGCTTCAAATCCTGAGTTCATTATTTTTGTTTATCTCCAATTGTCTAGATATTCTTGTCAAGGAATTTTTCTTCTCCTTTTTAAATGTAGAGTTCATGTTGTTATTTCTCTAAGTTTCTTTTCTTTTCCTCTTTAAATGTAGAGTTCATGTTGTTATTTCTCTAAGTTCTTTTGTGCTTGTACTGGAATAATACTGTTATCGTGAATAATATACTTGGGTCGTATTTTCATTCCCTCAGTACTTTTAAAACACTGTTTCATTGTCTTCTGACTTTGACTCTTACTATGGAGAAATTGAAGACCAGGCTCGTTTTTCCTGCTGTGAGGTGATATTTTTTTGGTGTGACTGTCTAAAGAATTTTATCTTTATCCTTGAAGTTCAATAGCTTCACTTCAGGCTATCTGCAGTCTTTGTCAGAATACCCCGGCTTTTGTTAAATGCTCTTTAGCAGAGTCCATTTCCATTAATTTCCTGGTGTATCCTCTTCCCATAGAAGGACACCATTGGGCTTCAGATAATTTCCCCAACCCAATATGTGGGTCTGGAGTCTATTTGTTGGAAGGAATCAGCCCTGTTCGATTTACAATGTTGTACCCTTTTCTAGCTGTCAGTTTCTCCTCTTCCTCAGTCAGAGTCCGGAAAAGAAAGTGTGCCCACTGGCTTCGTTCCTCTACACACCTGAAGATGCTAATGGAAATTCCCCAGGACTGTATCATTTTACCAGGATGGCTTCTAGAGAAAGAAGGCAGGTTAAGGAACTGTGATTCCTTTTTGCTTTTCCTGCAAGATTCACATTAAGAGAACCTTGTTTTACCCCCTGGCTTGAAGTTTTGAACACAATTTCATTAAATTATATCTCTTTCCTTATTTTATTTTATGGAAATTTTGGTGGTTTGTTGTTGTTTATTAGCTTTTACTTTTTTTTTCATTTCATCAGGATCTGGGAAAGGAAATTCTATGAAGTTTAAGTTCACTGTCATACTTGTGCTCTTATGTACAATTGACAAAGAAGGCAAATTAAAGATAAATATATTTGAAGGAGAAAACAGACTTGGAGAGCCCTACATGAACCTAAGAACTTTCAAGAATAAAGGAACTTGAAAAAAATAATGATTCTTTCTTAATCAGAACTGAAAAATGTGAGGAAATTTTTTTGAATATATGAAAAGAAAAAGAATCAAGAATCATGTGTATTTTGTACAAGCATAAGAAATTGTCATGCTGTTAATCTTACAACCTCCAATAACTGTATAAGCTATTTTCTAATGTACACTGTTCATGGAGTACATGAATGTAATGGTTTTTCCAAAGTGACATCAATAATCTAGATGAAATTTATAAGCATTTTGTAGCACCACTAGAAAAGAGAGTTGAAATATTAAACTACCACCAACACTCCAGAGTACATTTGCACATTTGAAAACACTGATTATAAGTGTTAAGAAAAAATAAAAATAGAAGTTATGAACTGTTAAAATCTTGGTTACATGTTGACCCTTGTACCCCATGGCTACTGAATATATACTTTTGATTAGAATTTTGGAAATGTCAATTATTCTTTCAGCATCATGGTTAGTGTTCCTAATTCTAGAAAATGTTATAAAACATGATATCCATTAAATTACTTGATCTGTTTATTATTATAAGCTGGTACCTGGCTCTTGAAAAGAAATAGACATATAATTTGAGAGAATCTTAGAATTTTAGACCTAAATAGGACCATAAAGATCAGCTATTACAAACTCCTTCATCTTATAGATAAGAGTCTCATAGATGTGAAGTCGTTAAAGCTTCCTGCTCATGTAGCAACTAGTAACAGAGAAAGATGTAACTTTTTCCATACAGAAGGGAATAAGTATATTCTCATTTTTAAAGAAATCATGACTTCTATTTTCTTTTCATTCTTAGAATAAGAGATCACTGCACAATTGTAATTGCTTCCAAAATTTACATTTCTGACATCATAAAAAATTAAACCATTTCTGTAAAAATTAATAAGTATTTTCAATATTTGCTCAGTCCTTGGTCTCCAGCTTTTTTTAAAAGCTTTGTGGTCATACAGGCTGGTTATACTTGAGCCCCAGCCAAGAATTAACACACATGTAGAGCCAGAATGAGGATCTGAGATGTGAGTTGAAAATTCTCATCTCATAGAATCCTGATCTTGCTTCCAACGGTGTGTCCATCAACTCTCTGTAGAGCAGGACTAATGATATGAAGTTGAGAAATAAAATTTCATAGTAGAGTATTCCTCCCAGAAATAACCTGTTTTAATAATTCAGAATGAGAGAGTGCAGGAGTGATATTCTGGCCAGTTACATCTCTTTGTTTACAGAGAGGAGAAAAGTCCCAGATTTACAAGAAAATGTACAGCATTTGGAAGGCAGGAAATTCTGTTTTATGTCAAGACAAGTATAAGCAGACATCACCTAAGACCTATCTGAATCTTGAATATAAACAGTCTAAAAACAGAAACATCCTCTCATTAGGAGAGAGTTCCTATAATGATTGCACAGGTACTCCTTAATGAAAGTACAAAAGCAGAAGTTCAGAGAGACCCCAGAATTGTTTAACAGTAATTAAACAATTTTCCTAATAACTACCCTAAGAAGCAGATAAAGCACAGCCCTCTTTTCCTAGGCTTTGAAGTCCAGGAAATCACTGAGAACCAAAAAAAAAGAGTTCCAAAATAAAGTGTGTCATGTTGTGTTTCCTTGGTTTTAAAAGTGTATCAGTGGATCTGTTACAGATAATTGGCATCAACAAATAAATACATCTATTTTCTATAGATTATTATGGAAATTATCTCTAGTTTCTCTGGATAGCTTTACAAGCAATTCCTAGTCTTCTATTGATGCTGTGTACATAACATTTAAATGATGTAACCAGCCTAATACTGCCCATGTTCACAAACTCAAGGGTTTATACCATCATTGGACCTCTTCCAGTTATTATTAGGCAATCATGGAATTATAAATTTGTTAAGAGTTTATTGTACTGATTATGTTTTTTCCTACTTTTGGCTCACCAACTGTAAGAACTCATGTTCAAATTGAAAAACTCAGGATACAAAAAGTACACACTAATTACAGACTCCTATCTTCCTTTTAATAATTCATGCTTAGCTGATATACACAGGTACCCCTTCCTTCCCCTGCAATCCTCTGCCAGTTACCACTTCGCCAGTGTAAACACAAAATATTTTTTCAACTCAGACACTGAAATGGCTTAATCTACTTCTTTTATTCTGAATCTACAGTACAGTGATCCTTCCTATGTGTAATACTGATGTCTTCCCCTTACTCGTCCTATTTTAACGTTGTTTCTACTCCTTTTCTGTGCAAAGCTAATTTTATGTATCTGTGTAAGGATCACAGTGTTTTCTTTCCTTCCATTAATTTAATACATTGCTTATGATTTCATGCAACACTGAACAAAGTTCCTAGGAGGGTCTAACTATCTAGACTGTCAAGGACACACGATATAACCACCATCCATGCTTCACCCCAGATACAAGATTGGCAGAGCAATCCTACATATGTTGATAAAAACTGACTTTTCTGACCTGCAAAGCAGCCCTGGGAAGAAGAGGGAATCAACGTTGCATCTTCATTTTACAACAGGATGAAATCTAGTTTTGTTCAATCAAATAACTCAAGAGACAAAAATACAGGTAAAATGCAATCAATAAAGTGATAGGAAGAACCTTTAGCAAAGCTTTTAAGAAATTTTTAAATTTCTGAACCACATTTGAGTATTTCTTCTGGTGAAGTCCCACTCTCCTACCCCAGCCCTGATCTCTGATCTCTGCTTTATCCTCTGTAACCCAGGAGGCTAACTCCTCGATTCTGTGCAACTCACTACTTCTGCCTGCTGGCCTTGAGATGAGAGGAAAGAAAGATGGATATGAGTCTTCCCTTCGGACACGTGTCCCTCTCTCATAGCACTTGTTACCTCCCCTAGATGCAGGGAGGCCTCCTGCACCAGCTCAGCGAGGTGTTTGGGCCACCTGAGCTCCAGCTCTGAGTTCTAGTAACACTATTTCACCTCCTTGGGCCTTTAGGCCTAGGGGTGATAACATCTTTCCGGCGGTGGTGCTCAGCCCTGGGTGCCTGTATTGAGGCCTTGTGTGTCCCTTCATCCCTGCCCAAGCCATTGTAAACAATCTTCTCATGCTCCTCATTAGTACTTTTTTGGTGAATCTGGTTTCCTCCCTGAACCCTGACAAGTACATCATTATAATGCCAAATGTTAATAATTAACAACAACTCATGGTTTTGCTTGCTACCTTCTATATAATTTATATAATTATTTATATTTATAACATAAATAATGTATTTCAGAAAAGCCTGTGCTGTAGGTAAAGAACTTTAGCATCTAGTTCTTAGTTAACCTCTACTGGTTAACTAAATAGAAAAGAGAAAGAAAGGAATAATTATTAAGAGACTACCTGGACATTTGATTTGCACATGTATAGCTTTGCTCAGAGACAGAAACTGACAATGTCTTGCACTGATTAAAGCCATTCTATCAAAAGCAACCGTAAAGGCAGAATGTCAGCCGACCATATGGGCACTCTCACCAGTAGAGACTTTGCAGTGTAATGAGGTTCTATGGCTTATAAACTTTTAGGACTATTTTCAAAAGAGAAGTTTAATTGAGAAGCAAAATTGAGCAGAAGGTACAGAGATTTTCCATATGGCCCCATCCACCACATGCACAGCCTCCTCTGCTATGAAAATCCCATCTCAGAATAGTACACTTATTACAACTGATGAGCCTACATTGACTTATCACCCAAAGTCTATAGCGTACTTTACAGTTCACTCCTGTTGTATGTTCTAGGGCTCTGAACAAATGTATTTTGCCATGTACCCATCAGGATGGTGTCATACAGGGTATTTTCACTGCCCTAAAAATCCTCTATACTCTGCCTCTGCGTTCCCCTCCCCCAGCCTCTGGCAAAACCACTGGTCTTTTCACTGCCTCCATAATGTTGCCTTTTCCAGAATGTCATAGAATTGGAATCATATAATACGTAGCCTTTTCAGATTGGTCTTTTTCACTTAGTAGTGTGTATTTTCTCCATGTCCTTTCATGACTTAATAGCTTGTTTCTTTTTAGTACTTATCTACTTTTAACATCAATCAGAAAAATGCCAGCAACATAGCCCTGAAGAACACTTGCCAGTCTTGACATGAGAGATGCTTCAGCATGGCCAGATATCAACCTGACTTGACTTTGACTGATGATGATGAGCTGGGATTGAAGACTGATTAGAACCAGGGCTTCGGAGTCCACATGCCTGGGGTGGAATCATTCCATACCAAGTTGTGTGACCTTGAGCAAATCATAACGTCTCTCGACTCAGTTTATCTGTAGCTATGGAATTAAAACCACACTTCAGAGCATGATTGTATCAAATAAACTACTCAAGAGCACATAGAGTTTGGAAAGGCTTCAGCCCAGTAAACATTAACTATATTATAAATGGGGGAAAAGAAAGGTATCTAACCAACATTCCTGAACTTCAATAATATAGATATCTGGGAAGAGAAAGTTTAATGATTTTTCCAATTATTATCCTATGACTTCCCAAATTCTGGCTTCTGTTTGAATAATGTTCTTACAGTCCTGCTGTTGTGAAGAAAGGTCAGGCTGTAGGACCAGAGCCACAAAAGTGGCTGAGAACCGAGGCGCTGAGCCTCAGTTCCTTAGAGAAATGTGTCTGTCCTATCCCTCATTTCCGTATTGGAGGCATAAAATAAAAAGCTATAAACCACTGGTACACTGAATACAGAATGCAAGAGGAAGAATCTCACACAGATGGTGTTGGATTAGCAGAACCGATCATTTAGTTAATTCTTCAAATAGGAACGCGCAAGACTAACTGACACGATAACTTGACGATATAGGGAGGTGCTGACTACCGAGAAAAAATGTCTTTACCCTGTTGTGAGAGTCCATTGACGTGCTTGGCTTTCTGATACAGTTGCAGAAAATTTGAAGTTGAGATGACAAGAAAAGACAGCAAGGATGCCTCCAAATGTTTACCTTGACTACTGTGTTTTAGTGAGTTAGAAACTACATGTTGGTCTATTTGAATTTCAGATGAAAATCTCCGAAGTAAGAGTAAAAAATGCAAAATAAAGTTTTAATATGATCTTCAGTTTTATTTTTTTAATGTGTAAGTAAGGTCATAGTAAGGTTAAATCAGGAGAAATATTGTAAGGAATTTAAATGAAATGACAAAACTTAAGAAATTTGCCTTAACATTTAAAAAAGGAATAATGCTAATAAAAATGAAGTACAAAAATGGATTCAAAACACAATTTACAATAATATCTGGAAAACAAAAGGAAATAAATTATGAAATGTTCAAAATATAAGGAAGCATCCAAATTAGTAACAAAAGACCAATGAGATTTTTAATGGACTGTAATTTTAAAAACTTACAAATCAACTACTAAAAAAGAAGACACATTTGTTTAAGCGTCATTTAGGTGCTCTTTTTGTCTTGAATGGCTGCCGGGTGCTACTCAGAAATACTTGCTCTCCCTCTAAGGTGTGCCTCTCACAGGAAAATGTTTAATTTATTTTCAAATCAACTCCCTTCAGGATGGTTGTTTATCTCCTATTTCCTTTCCTCAAAAGATAACTCAGCTTGGGTGGCTATTTTTGCTAAATTACACATCTCCTTAGGCATTGCTTGTTTATTTCTAAATGGTCTCTCTCTAGGGTGATATATAGAACATTTGCTTTGTCTATAATAAAGAATGACTTTTTTTTAATGAATAGTGCATGTCAGCATGAAAAAGCTATATACACAAATTGATTCTGAAATTTGTACATATGAAAATATTTTATTTTTGTGATTTAAATTGAATCTATGGCATTCACTTCTTAAACTCTGTGAACCCTTACACCACTAAAATAAACCAAAAAAGAACGCATCCCCTACTTTCAAGCTTTTCAAAACTGTTTTCATACTAGAGGAAACAGTACTTTACAGAGATAATAGTCATTTCAAATGCTGGTAGGATGATATCCAACACAATTTTATAATGTTTGAGTATACAGGTAAATGACAATTAAAAATATTATGTTGTTCAAAACATCATCCCTAAAAAAAATCTCCAACTAATTCCTACAGACTGTTTTATCTCACATAGAATTTATCCTAATTTGTCTGCCAAGAAAATCAGGTGAAGTCAGTCAAGGTATGAGCAACAATTTTAAAAGATATTAACATATATTCTGTGGAGGAACAGGTGATTCAGGCTCAATTTTCTGCACTCATTGCATAATCTCACACTAGTTTTCTTTCCAAATGAAATAGAGTTTAATGATCTGGACTGCCACCCACCAGATTGCATTCTCAGGCGACTTCTGTGTATCCGGCTGATCAATTTTAAAAGATTCTGGGCACCTGTTCAACTGCCCTTGCTTCCCTTTTAAACTGTGATTCCTACTGACATTTTCCTGGGTTCTTCAACTCTGGCCACAACCAATCTGAAGTTAACACTTCAGGTTATTCTGAGCCAAAAGTTTATATCAAATGAAAGTCTAGTATTATCACTCTATTTACATTTATGAGTCAAGTCTCATCCAGTAGCCAGTTTTCTACCAGCTCTCCCTGACTTAACTCTTGTAACTACTTCCCAGAATGTTATATTATTCTTTTCTACAGAAGAGATCTATAAAACTAGTAATCTTCAAATAAATATCTCAAAAATGAATGTTATGAGTTGAAGAAAATATTTATTGAGTACATACATATTTATCAATTTTCCTATTATTTCATTCAATATTGAAAATAACTTTTTAAACTAATGAGTAAATGGAAATTCCAAGAGATTATATAACTTTCTTTATATAGCTAACTAAGTGTCAGCTTAAGCTTAAAAACCATCTACATAGAAATCTAATATTTTCAGGGCCGTTTTTGCTGCTGCATATCAAAAACATATATTCCTACTCATCATTTTCAATGACAAGGTTTACTGTTGTATCTTTGAGTATCACAAAGCTATGACAGAAAGCAAACTGTTTTTTGTTGTGGTGGTGGTGGTGGTGGACGGGAGATAATCCTGCTAATATCACTG
This sequence comes from Lagenorhynchus albirostris, assembly GCF_949774975.1. Classification (NCBI taxonomy): domain Eukaryota; kingdom Metazoa; phylum Chordata; class Mammalia; order Artiodactyla; family Delphinidae; genus Lagenorhynchus; species Lagenorhynchus albirostris. The sequence goes on along the minus strand of NC_083115.1, from coordinate 30,877,305 downwards.
TGAGATACTCATAAGCTTGACAAATCTTTTTTGACCACAATATACAAGTTCACTGAAAAGCCTCAATTGAATATGTGTGGTGATACTGTTGTTAAAAGACTAACAAGTCAGGGGACTTCCAGATTCCAACATGGCAAGTAAGGAGCTCTGAAGTCCTTCCTAATGACAAGGAAAAAGATGAAGAAATTTAAAAACTTAAAATTATTCTTAGACCCATTACAGAATTGAGATTTCAGGGGGGGAAAAAAAACTACCCTCCATATTAGAGAGAGAGACAGGCAAATACAGACAAACACAACTCAGCTTGAGCTGAAGTCTCCATGGGAAACAGAACCAGTTGGAAAATTTACACGGTAATTAACAATTTGCTGGAATCTCATGTAGACTAATCTAAAGGTCCCAAACTCCAGGGGATCCAGTCTTAGGGTGGTCCCTACACTATTCTGAGTTTTATCTCCAGGAGCTCAACCTGGTGATCACAATATTGGAGAAAAATCCTGTCTGGCCTCCAGCAGGGGAAGGATAAAAGCATCCATTTTGAAATATGCCAAAGCACTGTCTTTGCAACCAGGCCCACCTTCAAAAGAAACTATTTTACCAGAATGAAAACTATTGGATTTTTTCAGACTGAAACAGACTCGGGGGAAGTCCACTCTAACCATACTGTTCTACGAGGCAGGGGTGGGGTAGTGTTGCTGAAAAACTCTTGTGAAGTTCACAGCCCACAGGCATAGCCTCACTTAAAGACTGACATTAATCATAGGGCTTTAGAACGTTTCCCTGTATCCACACAACTTGCCACTACATTGTTAAAAAAAAATATTTACAGCAACTCCTTTTACCCACTACATCATATCTAGCACTCAAGAAAAAATTACAAGGTATACTATTAGGAAAAAAAATACGGTTTTAAGAGACAGAGCAAACATCAAAATCAGACTCAGATATGACAATGTTGTTGGAATTGTCATACTGGGACTTTAAATCAACTATGATTAATACCCTAAGGGAGCTAATGGATATAGTAAATAGCATATGACAACAGATAAGCAATCTAAGTACAAAGAAGAAATTCTGAGAATTCAAAAACAAAAATACTAGAAATCAAAAATACTATACTAGAAATAAAGTGTGCCTTTGAAGATGCCTTAGTAGACTAGATATGATTGAGGAAAGAACATTGGAGCTTGAGGATATCTCTGTAAAACTTCCAAAACAAAAAGCAAAACCTGAAAAACACAGAACAGAATACCCAAGAATTGTGGGACAACTACAAAAGGTCTAGCATATGCATGATGGAAATACCAGAAGAAGAAATAAAGCAATTGAAAAGTTAGGTGAAGGAATGACTGTGGATTTCCCTAAATTAATGGAAAACACCAAGTCACAGATCCAGGAAAGCTAGAAAGAAACAAACAGGATAAATGCCAAAAACAAAACACACCTGGAGTATCTCATTCAATCTGCAGAAAATCAAAGATAAGTAAAAACTCTTGAAATTAGAGAGGATGCCTTACCTATAGAGAAGCAAAAGTAAGATTACATCTGACTTTTCCTGAAAACCATGCAATCAAGAAGAGAGTGGAGTGAAATATTTAAAGTTTTGAGTGAGAAAAAAAACCCATGATCTAGAATTATGTACCCTGCGAAACATTCTTCACAAGTAAAGGAGAGGGTGGAGGTTAAAAAAAAATGAAGAAGGAATATAGACTTTCTCAAACAGAAATTGAGGGAACATGTTGCCAGTAGACCTGCCTTGAAAGAAATTTTAAAATAGATTCTTCAGACAGAAGGATATATGTGGTGGTGAGATGAATTGGGAGATTGGGATTGACATATATACACTAATATGTATAAAACAGATAACATAAGAGCATGCTGTATAATAAATAAATAAAATTAAAAATTTTTTAAAAAGGATATAGGTCAGAAAATAATCAGGTCTGAGCATCTGAGAGGGAATACTTGAAGGTAACATAAGATTTATTTCTCCTGTTCTTACTGGATTTAACAGACAAGAGCTTATGAAAATAACAATGGCAACACTGTATTCAATTTTGTATGCTTATTATGTATACATGTGTATATATGTGTGTCTCTGTATACACTCACATACAGTCATCTCTCAGTATCCAAGGAGGGTTTGTTCCAGGAGCCCCTGCATATGCCAAAATCCACAGATGCTCAACTCCCGTAATCATGATTCTCAGTTCTGCATCTGCAGAGTCAACCAACCATGGATCATGAAGTATTATATGTATTTATTGAAAAAAATCTACATATAAGTGGACCTCCACAGTTTAAACCCATGTTATTCAGGGTCTCTCTCTCTCTCTCTCTGTATGTATGTGTATGTGTGTATATATATATATATATATATATATATATATATAAAACTATGGTTACATGTATAAGAGAAATGAATGTCACCAATGATACATGGGATGGGAGGGAGGGAGGAGTTAAGAACAGTTTGTTATTTTAAGGTCCTTGAATTACCCATGAAGTGGTATAGTGTTATTTGAAAGTAGACTTGAATTAGTTGTAAATGTACATAGCAAACTTGAGGCCAACCACTAAAAAACATTTTAAAATAAGAATTGGGAGAGAATATAAAAGGGAGAGTATATAAAATTATATAGAACTCTCAATTAAAACCCTAAAATGCAGGAAAAGTGTGAAAGTCAAAAAATAAGAACAAAGAACAAGTTCAGTGATTAGAAAATACTAGTAGATATTAATCCAACTGTAGCAATAACCAATTTAAATATCAATGGTCTAAATACACCTATTAACGGATAAAGACTGTCAAAGTAGATCAAAATACAAAATCCAATTATATGTTGTCTGTAAGAAACACTCCAAATATAAAGACTTATGTATATTAAAATTAAAAGGATAGACAAAGAGATACCATACTAACACTAATCAAAAGAAAGAAAACAGGAGTAGCTATATTAATTTTGGACAGAGTAGACTTCAGAACAAAGAAAGTTATCAGGGATAAAGAGGGACATTACAAAATGATAAAAGGATAAATTCTCCAAAAAGACATAACAATCCTTAAAGTGTATCTCCTAAACAGAGTTTCAAAATACCTAAGGCAAAAGCTGACAGAACTGTAAGGAGAAATAGATGAACCCATTATTAGAGTTGGCAACTTCAACACATCTCTGTCATCCAGCCGGCAGAAGCACACAGTTGTACTCAACAGTACCATCCATCAATTGGATATAGTTGACATTTATCAACTATATCATTCAACAACAGAATACACATTCTTCTCAAGCTCACGTGGAACACTTACCAAGACGACCACATTCCAGACCAGAAACCACACCTTAACACATTTAAAAGGACAGAACTCATACAAGGTCTGTTCTCAGACCATAATGAAATTAAACTAAAAATCAGTAGCAGAAATATAGCTGGGAAATCCCAAAATACGTCAAGATTAAACAACACACTTTTTTTTTTTTTTTTTTTTTTTTTTTTTTACGGTACACATGCATCTCACTGCTGTGGCCTCTCCCGTTGCGGAGCACAGGCTCCGGACATGCAGGGTCAGCGGCCATGGCTCACGGGCCCAGCTGCTCCGCGGCGTGTGGGATCTTCCCGGACCGGGGCACGAACCCGTGTCCCCTGCATCGGCAGGCGGACTCTCAACCACTGCGCCACCAGGGAAGCCCAACAACACACTTTTAAGTAACACATGAGTCAAAGAAGAAATCTCAAGAGAAATTTTTAAACATTTTGAATGAAATTAAAATAAAACTATAACTTATCAAAAATTATGGGATGTGGCATAAACAGTGCTTAGAGGGAAATTTATAGCATTAATTCCATATATTAAAGAAGAAACACCTAAAATCAGTCATCTAAGCTTTCACCTTAGAAAATTAGAAAAAGAACAAATTCTAAAATAAGCAAAGAAAAATGACGTTAGACCAGAAATTACTGAAATTAAATATGCTGTCAATAGAAAAACCTCAGTGAAACTAAAGGCTTCTTCTTTAAAAAGGTCAATGAAATTGATAACCATCCAAAGAGATAGAACACAAATCAGTAACGTCAGAAATAAAACATGGACATTACTACAGATCCCATGGAAATTAAAAGAATAATAAAGGCATATTTATGTCCACTAATTTGAAAAACTAGATGAAATGGACCAATCTCTTGAAAGACATAATCTGCCAAAACTCATACAGGAAGAAGCAGACCATGAGAATAACTCTGTATCTATTAAAGAAAGCGAGTCAAAAATTAATAATCTCCCAAACAGAAAGTACCAGGTCCAGTTGCATTCACTGGTGAATTCTATCAAAAAAAAAAAAAATTATACCGATTCTTTACACTCTCTTTCAGAGGTTAGAAGTAGAGAAAATATGGCCTAGCTCACTCTATGAGGCCAGCATTACCCCAATACCATAATCATACAAAGACATTACAAGAAAAAAAAAAACTACACACCAATATCTCTCATGGATATAGATGCAAAAATCCCTAAGTATTAGCAAGTTGAATCCAACAAGATACAAAAAGAATTATACACCATGTCCAGTTGAAATTTATCCCAGGTATGCAAGGCTGGTTTAACGTTCAAAAATCAATGAATGTAATCCATCATATCAAGAGGCTAAAAAAAATTTACATAATCACATCAAGAGATGTTAAAAGAAGCATTTGAAAAAATGTAACACCCATTCACGATAAAAACTTTCAGTAAACGAGAAATAGAGAACTTCTTCAACTTTATAAAGAACATCTGAAAAACCTACGGTTAGTGTTATACTTAATGGTGAAAAAATCCAAGATTTCTCAGATCAGGAACAAGTCAAGGATGTCCCCTCTCACTATTCCTTTTAAACATTTTACTAGAAGTCCTACCTAATGCAGTAAAAAAAAATACGGCAAGAAAATGAAACAAAAGGTATACTAATTAGTAGGAGATAAAGCAAACTGTCTTTGTTTGCACATGACATGATTTTTTTTGTAGAAAATTCAAAAGAATAGACCAAATAATTCCTGGAAATAATAAGTGAATATAGTTAGGTTACAGGAAAAAAAGGTTAATATACAAAGGTCAAATCATTTTCCTGTGTATCAATGAACAAGTGGAATTTGAAATTCAAAAACAGTATCATTTACATTAGGTCCCCCCCAAATGACGTACTCAGGTATAAATGTAACAAAACATGCCCAAGGAATGAATGTATGAGGAAAACTACAAAACTGGTTAAAAAAAAATTAAAGAGCAAAATAAATGAAGATATAGTTCATGTTCATGAATAGGAAGCCTCAATATTGTCAAGATATCACTTATTCCCAACTTGATCTATAAATTCAATGCAATCCCAATCAAAATTTCAGCAAGTTATTTAATATGGACTTTTACAAACTGATTCTAACGTTTATATGGAGAGGAAAAAGACCCAGAATTGTCAACACAATGCTGAAGGGGAACAAAGTTGGAGAACAATGTTGTGTGACCTCAAAACTTACTGTAAACTATAGTAATCAAGAAAGCATGCACAAGGATGTTTATAGCAAGTTTATTCAGAATTGCCAAAACTTGGAAGCAACCCAGACGTTCTTCATAGGTGAATGGATAAATAAATAGTGGTACATCTAGACAACTGAATACTATTTAGTGCTGTAAAAAAAAATAGCTATCAAGCCACAAAATGACATGGAGTAACCTTAAATGCAAAATGGATCATAGACTTAAATGTAAAAAGCAAAAGTATGAAATTCCTAGATAATCTTGGGCATAGTAATGACTTTTTAGATACAACATCAAATACATGATCCATGATAGAAATACTTGATAAGATGGACTTCATTAGATTACAAACTTTACTACAAAAGACAATGTCAAGAGAATGAAAAAACAAGTCACAGGCTGGGAGAAAATATTTGCAAAAGACACATCTGATAAAGAAATATTACCTAGTTAATAAAAAAAGCAATTATACTGTAATAAAGATGCTAATAAAAAATAAAATTAAAAAAAAGAACTGTTATCCAGAATATACAAAGAATCTTTAAAAATCAACAATAAGAAAATAACCCAATTAACAAACGTGCAAAGACCTTAACAGACACCTCATCGAAGATGATATACAAATAGCAAACAAACACATGAAAAGATGTTCCACATATGTCATCAGAAAAATGCAAATTAAAAAAAAAAAAAAGGAGATACCCCTACACAACTACTAGGCAAGGGAAAAATCCCGGACAATGACAACAGGCAAATGTTAGTAAGGATGACGAGCAACAAGAACTCTCACACACGGCTGGAGAGAATGCAAAATGGGACACAGCCACTCTGCAAGATAGATTGGTATTTTCTTACAAAACTTAATCTTCTCTTACCATGCAACCTAACAGTCATGCTTCCCGATATTTACCCAAAGGAATCATAAACTTATGTCCATGCAAAAACCTGCTCACGGGTGTTTATAGCAGCATTATTTTTCTTTTTTTTTTTTTTTGGCGGTACGCGGGCCTCTCACTGTTGTGGCCTCTCCCGTTGCGGAGCACAGGCTCCGGACGCGCAGGCTCAGCGGCCATGGTTCACGGGCCCAGCCGCTCCGCGGCATGTGGGATCCTTCCGGACTGGGGCACGAACCTGTGTCCCCTGCATCGGCAGGCGGACTCTCAACCACTGCGTCACCAGGGAAGCCCAGCAGCATTATTTATAATAGCAAAAACTTGGAAATGACAAGACATTCTTCAGTAGGTGAATGGATAGACTGTAGTACACCCAGAGGATGTAATATTTTTCAGCAGTATAAAGCAGTGAGCTATCACGCCATGAAAAGACACGGAAGAAACTTAAATGCATATGACTAAGTGAAAGAAGCCAATCTCAAAGGGCTACATACTATATGCTTCCAACTACATGACATTCTGGAAAAGGCAGAACTGTGGAAACAGTACAAGGATCAGCGGTTGCCAGAGCTCAGTGAAGAGGGAGAAGTGAACTGGCGGAGCACAGAGGATTTCTAAGGCATTGTAACTTCTGTATAATACTGCAATTGTGGATAGACGTCATTATACGTTTGTCCCAACCCCTAGACTGTATAACCGTAAGAGAAAACCCTATGTAAATCATGAACTTCAGGTAATGATGATGTCAATGTAGGTTCATCAAGTGTAACCAATGTACCACTCTGCTGTGGGATTTTCATAGTGCAGAAGTCTGTGCTTATGTGCGAACAGGGGTTATGTGGGAAATCTTTGTACTTTCTGTTCAATTTTGCTGTGAGCCTAACACTGCTCTAAAAAATAAAGTCTATTCCAACGTTGAAAAATAGTACTAATAGATCAAAGATAAGAATGAGAAGAAAAACATTTTGGTATCTACCCCACGGTTAAACTGAGTTCCTTTTGACTTCTTTGTTAGCGTCTGGTCTCTCTTTAGTACACTGACAATTGTGTACTGATACGTAACAATGAGTGACCAAAAAACCTCCGAAATGAGTCAAAACAATTTTGTAGAAAGAAAAACAAAGTTGGGGAACTTACGCTACCAGAGAGTCAAAAACAGTGTGATGTTAATGTAAGGAGAGACGTATAAACAAATGGAACTAAAGAAAGAACACAGAAACAGATTCATACATGCATCAATTAAAAATATTTTACAAAGGTACCTACATAATTTAATGGAGAAAGGATAGTCTTTTCAGAAAAATATGCTGGGACAATTGGCTCTCCGTACATGAAAAAATCAACCACAGCTCTTACCTCATACATTTATGAAAAATAATTAGAATTCACCTAACTCTTAGAATTTAAAGTATAAATTTTCTAGAAGAAAACATAGGGAAAAGCTTGTGAACTTAGGTTAAGAAAATATTTCCTAGAAACTATATTTTAAAACCCTATTCATAAAAGAAAAAAATTGTTAAATTTGACACATCAAAATTTTAAATTTACTATTGAAAAGACCCTGCTTTAAAAAAAATGTAAGGGCTTCCCTGGTGGCGCAGTGGTTAAGAATCCACCTGCCAATGCAAGGGACATGGGCTCGAGCCCTGGCCCGGAAAGATCCCACAAGCTGCAGAGCAACTAAGTCCGTGCGCCACAACTACTGAGCCTGTGCTCTAGAGCCCCTAAGCCACAACTACTGAGCCCATGCACCACAACTACTGAGCCCACATGCCACAACTACTGAGCCTGCGCTCTAGAGCCCGCAAGCCACAACTACTGAGCCCACGAGCCACAACTACTGAAGCCTGTGCGCCTAGAGCCCGTGCTCCACAACGAGAAGCCATGACAATGAGAAGCCTGCACACTGCAAAGAAGAGCCCCCGCTCACAACAATTAGAGAAAGCCCACGAGCAGCAACAAAGACCTAACACAGCCAAAAATAAATAAATAAATAAATTGTAAAAAACCAAATGCAAGTCATAGACTAGAAGAAAATATTTGTAGAATACTTATCTGATAAAATATTCGTATACACAATATATGTCGAACTCTTACAATTCAGTATTAAGACAAATATCCTCATTTTAAACCAGATAAAAGATTTAAATAGACAAGTTAGCAAAGAAGAGAGACAAACAGCCAATTAGCATGTGAAAAGATAATCAACATCATTAGTCATTAGGGAAATGAAACTAAAATCACAAAGAGCTACCATCATGTACCCAGTAGCTAAAATTCTACAGTACAAAACGGTAAAAACGTGGAGGAACTGAAGAATACATACATCGCTGGTAAAAATGCAAAACAGCAGTCGCTTTCGGAAAGCATTTTGGTGGTTGCTTATGAAGTTAAACATATATTTACCACCTGACCCAGAAATTCAGATACTAGGTATTTACTGGGAAAAAAGTGTACTCCCACACAAAAGCTTGTACTAGACGATCAATACAGTTTTCTTTGTAATAGTCAAAAACTAGAAACAACCCAAATGTTATCAACTGGCAAATGAAAAGGCAAACTGTGGTATACCTATACAAGGTAGTCTATTTAGCAATAAAAAGAAGTAAAAAACATCTCAAAAGCATCATGCTATGTAAAAGAAGGGAGACACAAAATTATGATATGATTCCACTCAGATGAAATTCTAGAAAAGATAATACTTTGCTGATAGAAGCAGATTAGTGGTCATAAAGGTTCAGGAATTGGAGCAAGGGATTAACTACCAAGGGAATTTGAGGGGTGATGGAAGGTCCTATATCATGATTGTGGTAGTGGTTACATAACTTATACATTTGTTGAAATTTATCAAATTGGACTCGTATCTGGTGAATTTTATTTCTTATCAATTGTATTCTTATAAAACTGACTACAATTAAAACAAAATTAAGTTGGTTTGAAAAATCAAAGTCATTATAAATGGTGTAAACCAGCTTTCTTTCAAAAAGAAAAAATGGAGGCACCAAGTTTGGGAACTAAGCATCAGTCAGAGGAACTAGTTGAGAAACTCTGAGTTCAGACTGAGAACCACCATGTCTGCGGGAACCCAGGCCATATGAGTGACAGGTGTACGGCGCCTCAGCCAGGAGCCCAGGGGTGAGCCTGCTGCTAGAAGCTCAAGGTCATCACCAGCCTTTCACTGGGTCATTATCACGGTAGAGCCAAGGAGAACACCCAGAACACAGGGGTCACTACATATGTCCCTACATTACAGATCCTGACCCTAGGTATTCCCTCCATAAACTATCTCTGGATAGATCCATCTTCTCTACATTAACAATAATGGACTGCTTTGCTTCTTTTGCTCATATTACTTGTGTCTTGTTTTAAAAGTAATGTCTATCATTTTTGTAAAACATTAAGATTTCAGCAAAGCACAAAGAAAAAAGTGAGAATTGCCCATAATGCCAGTATCAATGACACTTTGAAACGGCGATAACACACGATTTTTTTCCAAAATATTCCCAAAGACTTATCTTTTGTTGCACATGTGGAGGTTACTGGCAGTAGATTATAAACTGGGCCTCGTTTCTCTTGGTGGCTCCCCTACCTCTCAGTGTCCTTTATAGCTACCACCCCTCATTCCTGTCCTGCATTTTCTCCTGTCTGTTCCTGGGTTCCCTTCCCAAAGGGCAGCTCTTAACTAGTCTTCAGCTCTGGTGGTATGACAGAGTTTCTTGGTAACCACCTTTGGTGCTTCCTCTCTAGTGGGAGGGATATATAATGAAAGGCCCAAAGGAATGAATCTCAGAATTTGCTTTCCAAGTTGAGTGACTAGAAAGAGTCTGGGTTATGGAGTTCTGCCCAGCATCCTTCATAGATATATACCATCCTGGGTCTCACCCATTTAAAAAACTGATCCTGACTCAGAATCACAGCTAGCACCCTTTGATCATACCTGGATAAGGAATAGGGATTTCTGGATAATACAATTCTCTTTTTCAAAGAAATTTACTATAACATGAACTGAGTCCATGAACTGAAATACAGTTAAATATCCGATTTAATGCTGCAAAATAAAATTGAACAGATCTTTCACTACTGAGAGAATTTTAGAATCTTGAATCCCCTACTGTAATGTATTATATGATTTTTATAGCTCATAGCGTCAGGTACTGTATTAGTATTATCTTTCCTTCTTACCAAGATAGCCTTGCTCAGAAAGCTGTATGAATTGCACACTGTGTCACTGTTAACTAGAAAACCTACATCCAATCCTAGCTTTCTTTTTCATCACCTGAAATCTACTCTTTTGCTGGATCAAGCATTATGATTATCAGTTATCACTGACCTTCAGATGTACATTTATAAGTTAATAGTTTAACTTGATATTTTAATTCATCGTGTACTTCTAAATAAAAACTCTCCTTCAAGCTACTTATTATCTGATAAATTCTTTATTAATATGAAAGAATAATCCCCTTGCGCCCCATGATTCCTTCATTCTTCTTTGCTTCTTCGTCATTTTAGTGTTATTTAATGATTAGGACATTTCAAGAACAACGAGTCTGATGTGGAAAAGACCTTAGAAGTTATCTTCAAAATATAAAATTTTGTTAAAAATCCATTTCTTTTTTTTTTTTTTCTTGTGGTACGCGGGCCTCTCACTGCTGTGGCCTCTCCCGCTGCGGAGCACTGGCTCCGGATGTGCAGGCTCAGCGGCCATGGCTCACGGGCCCAGCCGCTCCACGGCGTGTGGGATCTTCCCGGACCGGGGCACGAATCCGCGTCCCCTGCATCGGCAGGTGGACTCTGAACCACTGTGCCACCAGGGAAGCCCCAGTACAGGATTACACTTGAAAACGTAGGAGGTAAATCAATTCTAATTTTATCAAATAACTTCACAAAGAAAATTTATCATGTCTTAGTGTTGTGTTTATCAATTTGCATTCAGAGTAAAAACTAGTCCCCTTACTGGCATACAGTGCTTCCTTAATAAATATTTTTGTTACAAACAAAGGACTAAGATGCTAATAGAAGCTTAGCAAAAATAAAAATAACAAAACTGTCCTATGTTCAAATCATTCTACAAATAGCCTGTAGTGTTAAGAAGAATGAAATGATGATTTTCCTTTAAGAACATCAGTCTTGTTATGATGTGGAGAATGGCTGAGTGAAGGGCAAAAATGGACCAAGAAAGACGAGCTGGGTGGTATGGCAATACTCCTATTGCAAAATCATAGCATCTCAGACTACTAAGATTCAGAAAAGAAGACAGAATCAAGATCTGCATTAGAATTATACTGGTCTGGATGGGAAAGAGCATCAAGAGATTTTGTGGATATACGGCAAAAAAAAAAAAAAAAATAGTGGGCATGTGAATAAGAAAATACAGGACTACATATTTTTCCAGGAGCTATTAGATAGTTATACAACATACTGAAAAGACAAACTCAGTGAGGATAAGGTTTAGAAGGAGATACTGTTTAATGTTTTGCAACTGAAATATCTGTGCACTTTGCACGTGGAGTAGAAGAGGTCCTGGCCAGAGATAAAATTTGGGAGCCATCTTGCACTAAGAATATGAATGAGATGTTTGGGAAAATATATTTAAAAACCAAGTCGGCTCTCGACCCAGAAAACCTCTCCACCAAAGTAGAAGAGGAAGAAAACAATGTTATTATTGGGTAAGCATTAAACCAGAATGTGATGGGCATCGCAGGCAATCCACAAAGAGATTACTAAGACAGAAAGAGATCTTCCCTTTATAGAGCCAACCAGGTATCACCCATTACATACATGTTCTCAAGATCAACAGTCACTAGTCTTCAAGGAAGAGGACTTGACAATGCCATTTAATACAAAATGCACCCTAAATTCACTGGGCAATTAGCGACTATCTGTGTCAGTGACTTGGCTTTATACAAAGGAAGTTAATACAGGGGTGTTACCATAGCAGGGAGAATTTAGGTAGGGTAGAGAAAACGTTTTCTGAAAATAAAGTCTAAAAGCTGCAAGTCCACGCTATGGGGTAGCTTATCCACATGCATACTGCTCTCATCAAGGATGAAGACTCATTTCAGTGCTGTGGTGTGACCAGGAGATGAGAATGACGTGAATAGGTGAGCTAGCCAGGCCAGCATAACCCTCAAGTAAGCAGTTGTGGGGTTTTTGTCTTTGTTTTTTTTTTTTTTTTTTTTTGGAAGTGGGGGGAGTGCTGATCCAGAAGCAATGACCAGGAACAGGGAGATGGGTCCTGACGCCCAACTGCCGGCCTTCAGGTATGTGAGATGTGAGAGCAAAACGGACCCGGTTTGAGTAAGTTGTAAAGATGAGACTGAGGAGAGTGTAGGCTGAAGAGAAAGCAACCTTGAGAGATTAGGTTAAAATACAGAGGGTTGTGTAGCTCCAAGATGGTGTGGTGTTCTAGAGACACCTCAGCAAAGGCCCTCAGCAACAAGAGGGAAGGGGGCGACTCCATAAGCTCCCATGTTATGCATCACAAAATGGGAAGGAGTGTCTGGGTCACAGCTGACCTCCAGGGAGCCTTGAACTCACCCTGGTGAAGGTAAACAGGGCATGAGTCACAGCTGGTTTACTGCAGATCGTCTCCAAGTAAAGTAGAGAAATCACAGCCATTACTCTGGATCTATCTGCTTTGCTCTGTTGAATGACGGCCTTTGCAATGCTGTCATTCAGTGCTGGAAACTGATTACTGTGGACTGAATTGGGTCCTTCCAAAATTCATTGGTTGAAGCCCTAACTCCCAATGTGATGACACTTGGAGATGGGGTCTTTGGGAGATAATTAGGGTTAAGTCATTCCTAGGGGAATAATTAAAAGATAGATTTGTCCAGGACTGATCCATTATGTCTGGATTGGGGTCAATCAATTAAAATATGTATATACACCTATATCTCTGTATATATGTATGTGTCTTTAGGTGTGCGTGGTATCTGTATCCTCAGGTGATTTTTTCAGTTTTTTTTTTAACATCTTTATTGGAATATAATTGCTTTACATTGTTGTGTTAGTGGCTACTGTATAACAAAGTGAATGTCATACAGAGTGAAGTAAGTCAGAAAGAGAAAGACAAATACCGTATGCTAACACATATATATATGGAATCTAAAAAAAAATGGTTCTGAAGAGCCTAGGGGCAGGTCAGGTGATTTTTAATAATCGTCCAAGTTTGAAAAACATGATTTAAATTTTGTCACCCAAAATGTGTTCTGTGGGAGCCATGAGAAATTCAGAACATAAAGCTAACTCAAATCTACTGAATCAGAGTATTCATTTTAACAAGATCCAAAAGTGGGTCATAGTAATATTACAGTTTGAGAAGCTCTGTTCAAAGATATTCAAAATATTGCACGAAGGAGAAATGCAGTCGAGGATACAGAACGCTGCTTCAGGATAGCATGGCAAAAGCAAATACATGAAAATCAGGCAAAAGCAAAGAATTCGAGACAGAATGATGAGATTTAACCAAACAATTAAAAGCGATGCTCGAACAAGCAGATTTAACCAAACAATTAAAAGCGATGCTCGAACAACTTTGAACATCCAGCGTGTGTGATGGGAAATCACGTTCTTCAAGCTATACGAAGATGAAGGCAAATATCCAGAAAAAGCTCTAATAATTCAAAAAGATACATGCACCCCGTGCGCATAGCAGCACTATTCACTGTAGCTGAGACATGGAAAGTCTAAATGTCTATCGACAGATGAATGGATGAAGAAGATGTAGTACATATATGTAATGGAACATTACTCAGCCATTAAAACAATAAATAATGCCATTTGCAGCAACAGGGATGCAACTAGAGATTATCATACTACATGAAGTCAGAAGGAGAAAGACAAATCCCATATGATATCACTTATATGTGCTTATATGTGTAATCTAAAATATGACACAAGTGAACTTATCTATGAAACAGAAACAGACTCACGGACATAGAGAACAGACTTGTGGTTGCCGGGGAGGGGGGGGAGTTGGGGGAGGGATGGAGAGGGAGGTTGAGGTCAGCACATGTGAACTTTTATATAGAGGATGGCTAAACAACAAGGTCCTACTGTATAGCACAGGGAACTATATTCAATATCCTATGATAAACCATAATGGAAGAGAATATTTTAAAAAAGAATGTGTATATATATATATGTATAACTGAATCACTTTGCTGTACAGCAGTAATTAACAACATTGTAAATCAACTATACTTCCATTAAAAAATATTAAAAAAAAAAGATGAAAGACACACAAATGGGAAAACCAAGAAAATCTCTTATAATTATATCCTAGGAAATGGAAGTATTAAACAATATATACATTTTAAGAGATATTCACAGATTGTCTATAACATAATTTAGTAAAAGCTGTGGTCTGGAAGAGATCAGAAACAAGACGAGGGACCCGGCTAACATTCCACTCCATGTTTTGGATTATGGGAATACAATACTCCAAGAAAAATAAACGGAAGATTTAAAAAAAAAAGAGGAGCGTCTTCATAAACGAATCTTATGTGGTTGGTTTGGAAAGCACAGTTAAGCTTTGGTTGATCCTGTGTTAAAAGCAAGAACAAAAAATAGAGAGGCTGGCAGTTCACGACCAAGGTTTGACGGTCCTGGGCTGCTTGCTACAGAGGCCATGTGTCCATGTCCTATGTTCATGGCTGGTCCGGCTATTGCCTCTTTACATTCAGTCTCTTAAAGGGCAGAATTCACTCAGAGTACAGGACACACGTGGCTGTTCTAGGAAGGACAGACTTAGGATGGAGAGTCAGGTGGTTCAAATTATAAAGGTCTTTGAGAGCACACTGAAGAATGCGAGCTACATATTTAAGCTACTTGTTTAAATGTGATTGTTTAGAACAATTTTTTTCTGTCCCAAATTAGCCTCCAAATTAGCCTCCCTAAGTTCAAACGATAACTGTCATCTTGCCAATACCTGTATTTAAATTTAATCTCGGATAGATTTAAAAGTATGACCTAAGGCATATGCATCCCAATTTTGTGCTCCAAGCATACGTTTCACCAGCAAAATGATGTCAGTATTCTGAATTAACAAGTGTAGGAGGTTGTGTTATAAAAGATATGTTATACGGATGGAAGTATAATCAGGGAATTTTACATCCACCACTCAGCACTACCTCCAGACCTGAAAAAGAATCAAAATACATTTTGTCTAATTTCCATTCAAAAAGAGCCCAGGAGTTTACAGGAACTCTTGATTGTGTGAGAAATTTATTCCAAAGAAAGGGAGGCCACAGGTGGCTTCAGGGAATGGGTTTTCAACTTTTTATTAATTGGAAGAGGCAATTAGGAGACAGGAAGACACTGAAAAGAGAAAAAACTTGCTCTGAATACTTTTTAACTGGTACTACTGTTGCAATGATAAAAATATAAGCCATGATATAGCAGTCTTTGTGAAAGCATATTGACACGCTAGGACTTGGAAGGAGTCCCGGCCCAGCAGGCAGCTTTCAGGAGGCCCTTGATTGGGTACCCCAGGCTGCCAGAGCAGCGAAGTCCCTGCCGAGGAAAAGGCAGATGAGAACTATTACATCAGGATGGGGCCGACACTCAAAGCCAGAAGGCAGTAGCCAAAACTGCTGAATTTTAATAAAATTCCAGATGTAATACCCATGTATCTGAGTGACTCCAATGGTGTTCTTTGAGACTTTCAAGTGAATTATTAGTTTACATGTTGTTAAGCACTTGGATAATGTAAATCTCATTTAAATAGCAATGGACTTTGGGCAAAATAATCCGCTATACGATGCAAAGTAGAAAGTTTTATTTTTTATTTACATGATTTTAACTATTCTCCTATAGTTTGGTAACTATAGATGAATATTTCTACAGGGTTTTGAGGCAAAACCATACAAAACCTTGCCTCCCTGACTGCTAAGCAGAAAGTTGAAGGAGCTGACAAGTGATTGCAATCATGTTGCTGAAAAAATCTCCTTCCTTTCCTACTGCTATTTCCAGGATCGGAGAAAACTCTAGAAGTGGGGAAATTTCCACTCTGAGTGAATATGCCTTTTTTTCTCCAGCCTAAAGGCAAAATGATATCCTTCCTAATTTAGAGAATTTTAAACAGTTTTTTATGGCACCTGAACATACTTAAGATTATCTGACTAAAGAAAACATCTAGAGGAAGGATTATTAAAGATAGAGTTCGAAGATGTTATTGACATCTGTGCAAAGCCAGGTTTGATTCTGTTCACAGCCGCTTTCTAAGGAGTGGGTCCAAGCTTCCATCATAGGCTCAAAGCGACTATGTGACCCAATAATTTAGAAGCACTAATCTAAACGGTATTGTTTAGTGGCCTTTACAATGAAGCTTAAAGAGCTCTGTACTGGAGATCAGGAGACCCGCTTCTCGCTGAGACTCCTCTGGTACCATTCTAAATATCCTTCTAGAGCAAATTCTTTCTCTCTTCTTGACCTCAATTTTCTCACCATGAAAACATAGACAGTGGAATTAATCTTTAAAAAACATGCAGTGAGTTGTATTACTTGACCCACTCCTCGGTCTATTGCACCTGTAATGTGTTGAATTATGTCCCCCAAAGAGATATGTTAAAGCCCTAATCCCCGGTAACTCAGAATGTGACCTTATTTGGAAGTAGGGTAACATTTATAAGCATAATCAAGTTAAAATGAAGTCTTTAGGCACTAATCCAGTATGACTAGTGTCCTTATAAAAGAAGAAATTTGTACACAGAGATATGCACCTAGAGAAAGCAATGTGAACATAAAGGCAGAGACAGGAGAAATCCATCTACGAGGCAAAGGAACATCAAACCTCGCCAGCAAAGCGCCAGAAGCTACCAGAGACGGACGTACTAGAGTCTCCCTCGAAACCCTCAGAAGGGACCGTCCCTGCCAACACTTGATCTCTGGCATCCAGCCTCCAGAACTGTGAGACAATAAATGTCTGTTGTTTAAGCCACCCAGTCTGTGGTACTTTGTGGAGGCTCAAACTAGTATACATCCTAAACCAAACAGTCTGACCTCATCCACATTATACTTCCGCTATGCAATGGCGGTGAGAAGAATGCTAACCTACTGTCTTTCTTCCCCAGCCTGCCTTACGTCTGTTGGCTTTCCTTATGTTGCTTGGGGGCTTTCCATCTTGATTTTAGCCAGTGGTGCGGCCATGCAGAATACTTTAGAAGCCAAAGGTCCTCAGGGAACCCTGACAAGGTGCTCTTAAGTTTCAGTTGAAAACCTGTTAAGCTCTTATCAGTAGAACTCTACAATTTAACAAAGTATAAATAGCTTAAAAAGGAATAGCTAGTGGGAAGCAGCCGCATAGCACAGGGAGGTCAGCTCTGTGCTTTGTGACCACCTAGAGGTGGGACAGGGAGGGTGGGAGGGAGACGCAAGAGGGAGGGGATATGGGGATATGTGTATACATATGGCTGATTCACTCTGTTACACAGCAGAAGCTAATACCCCATTATAAAGCAATTATACTCCAATAAAGATGTTAAAAAAAATGAAAAATATCTTTTAAAATTCTCCTTCCAATTGTATACTGCTGTCAGCCTCTTCTCTCGCTATCATTTAAATGGTGAATTCACCTACACAAAGCAGCGTCAGAACACACTGACGAAAATATAAGCAGCGCTTCTTTCCCAAGCCTCTCAAGTGTCACTCATGACCCCAGAGCAGGACGTGTGCTTCTAGCTTCTTGGCTGAACTGGTATTACTTAGATTTGAAAGTTTACTTTCGCTGGACCATCTGGTGGATGCGAGGCCTCACTAATCAAGCTCCCCGAGGACTGACCTGCCATTGGACATGATTTCTAGCTGTTGCTTCAGCTCTTGCAGACACCACTTATTTACTTATTTTTTCCTCAAGGAGTCTAGCTTCCAACTCCCCGACACTGATCCTCTTACAGATTTCTTCCTTTTTACTGGATACCCCATCCATCTGTTTTCCTCCGGTAATTTTGTGCGCCGTTCTTGAGTGCCATTTTCCAGTTTACCACTGTCCCCTGGAACCTTACATTCTGATCCATAAAACCGGCTTCCGTGTGTCCCGCCCCAGTGTGGCTACGCGCTTCCTCGGCCAGCAGCTCACTGTGTCACTGCTGCCCCTCCAGCACCCCTGCTCGCGGCCACTGGCCCACGCATCATTAGGACAGAGCCGTATCCAAACAATGTGCTGATTCCCAGGGTACAGGTGGAAAAAACGCCTTCCTGATCTGTATACGATGGGGGAGATGGATCTTGAAAGATTTTAAATGGCAATTTAAGACTTATCAGAGAAAGACAAATATTGTATGATATCACTTATATATGGATTCTACAAAATAATACAAATAAATGTATATGCAAAACAGAGACAGACTCAGAGACATAGAAAACAAACTAGTGGTTATCAAAGGGGAGGGGGAGGGGGAGAGGCAAAGTAGGGTATGGTATTAAGAGGCACACACTACTATGTATAAAACAGATAAGTAACAAAGGTATACTGTACAGCACGGGGAATTACAGCCATTATCTTGTAGTAACTTTTAATGGAGTATAATCTGTAAAAACACTGAATCACTATGCTCTACACCTGAAACTAATATAATATGTCAACTATACTTTAACAAAAAAATTTTAAAAATAAAACTTATGAAACAAATTTAAGGAATGAAATCAACTTACTTGTAAGGCAAGATGTTAATAAATGTGTTCCCAATGTTCTGCCGTAAAAGATTTCTTTGACATATGATCAAGTGAGGAAATCAGCAGTAACTGATACAAAAGAACTCAGTTTTTACACCACTGATAAAGAATAAAGCTTACAAGAAGTAGGAAGGAATGAGGGTGTTTCAAACAATGTTATGAATTAGGAAAAACATTGGAGTCGTTTTACATAAGAATGATAACCGCAATAAGAGGATAGAGGAGTGTCGGAATCACGTTGAAAATATTTAAATGACTATTTGTAACTGACAAGAACTGAGGGATGAGATCAGTATGACAGGCTTTTGTTGGAGGACATAGTAGTAGCATAACATATTTAAGAGAGCTTTGTTATCAATGTGTTATTTAGTGCAGAAAGATTTTAAGTATTTTATACCTATTTTCCTACTCTAAGGCCATTTATATTGTGATATTGTTAAAACCATCCCCTTGTGTTTCCTCAGTTTGCTGGAGATCCCGCAATGGCAGGTAGGCATTGTGGTTGGAAGAACAAAGCGGCACCCATTCTTTGATTCTTTCTTAACACAACCCTTATTCTGCGTCCATATAAAGTAGTGATAACACTTCTGGGAGTTAGGTCTTCCACTCGACTCGTGAATTAAATACTGTTGATCTCAGCTAATCATGGAGACTGAATCATTGTTCTGAATTCTTGATCCCATCTCTGTAATGCAATTGCACAATCACACCCTTTACTGTGGGACTTTACAATGTTTCCCCCACTGAGGAAAGCAGTTGCTTCTCTCCCCACTGATACTGAACCTGCTTGTGTGATTTGCCTTGGTTAGTACAGGAGAACAGATATAATATATGGCAGGCACTACCAGGAGCCTTAAATTTGCCTGTGTGGTCTTTGCAGTCCTCTTGCAGACTCAACCCGCCACCGTTAGATTAAGGAAAAAAAAAAAGTCACAAATAGACCCGAAAAGAGACAAAATAAAACCACAGCAGAAATTTAAAAGATAATGGGAATATTATTAACTACTTTTTGCTAATAAAGATGAGATTTAAATGAAATAAAAACATTTCTAGAAAGTAAACTGCTATTTAATTTCTGTTATAGGTCAAATCAGGCTATTGAATTTTAGGTTAAGTTGACCAATAACTCTAAGAAAATTAAATATTTTTTTTCAGTTTTATTGAGGTATATTGACAATTAAAATTGGAATATATTTAGAGCCCACATTGTGATGGTTTGATGCACATATCCATTGTGAAAAGATTCCCACCATTTAGTTAACACATCCATCGTATCACATATTTACTTTTTGTGTGTTTGAGAACACTTGAGCTCTACTGTTAGTCAATTTTAATTATACAAAAGAGTGATACCAACTACAGTCTCCGTGTTATACATTAGATCCTCAGACGTCATTCACCTTAAAACTTTACCAATCCCTCCCTATTTCCCCCACTCCCCAGCCCCTGGCAACCACTACTGTACCCTGTTTCTATGAGAGTTTGCCATTTTTTTGGATTCCACATGTGTTAGAGACACCATGCAGTATTTGTCTTTCTCTGGCTTATTTCACTTAGCATAATGCCCTCCAAGTTCCATGCTGTTGCAAATGGCAGAATTTTCTCTTGTTTTTTAAAGGCTGAATAGTATTCCATTATATGTATATGCCACATTTTCTTTCTTCATTCATCCACTGATGGCCATTTCATTGTTTTCATACCTTGACTATTGTGAATAAAGCTGCAATGAACAAAGGAGTGCAGATATCTTTTCAAGATAGTGATTCTGATTTCTTTGCATGTACATCCAGAAGTAGGATTGCTGGATCATACGGTAGCTTTATTTTTAAATGTTGAGGACCCTCCACACTCTTTTCTATAGTGCTGTAATGGTTTATATTCCCACGAACAATGCACAAGTGTTCCCTTTTCTCCGAATCCTTGTCAACACTACTTATCTCTTTTCTTTTTGATAGTAGACACCCTAACAGGTGTGGAGTGTGATACTGTGGTTTTGATTTGCATTTTCCTGAAGATTAGTGATGT
Organism: Lagenorhynchus albirostris; assembly: GCF_949774975.1. Lineage (NCBI taxonomy): Eukaryota > Metazoa > Chordata > Mammalia > Artiodactyla > Delphinidae > Lagenorhynchus > Lagenorhynchus albirostris. The sequence goes on along the minus strand of NC_083115.1, from coordinate 30,856,206 downwards.
TGAGCACCCTTTCATGTACCTGTTGGCCATTGGTATGTCCCCTTTGGAAAAATGTCTATTCAGGACCTTTGCCAATTTTTTAATTGGGTTATTGATTTTTTGCTTCTGAGTTTTATGAGTTCTTTGGATGTTAACCCCTTATTAGATATGTGGTTTGAAAATATTTTCTCCCATGTCATAGACTGCCTTTTAATTTTGTTGATGGTTTCCTTTGCTGGGCAGAATCTTTTTGGTTTATTGTAGTCCCACTTGTTTATTTTTGCTTTTGTTGCCTTTGCTTTCGGTGTCAGGTCCAAAAAATCATTGCCAAGAACCAAAACAAGGAGCCTACCCCCTATGTCTTCTTGTAGGGGTTTTAGGGTTTCATTTCTTACATTCAAATCTTTAATCCATTTTGAGGTGATTTTTGGTTTTGGAGTAAGATAGGAGTACAGTTTCATTCTTCTGCATGTGGATATCCTGGTTTCCCACTACTATTTATTGAAGAGACTAGCCTTTTCCTATTGAGTATCCTTGGCCCCCTTGTCAAATATTAGCTGACCATAGATTTGTGAGTTTACCTCTGGGCTCTCAATTCTGTTCCAATGATCTATGTACCAGTTTTTATGGCAATACCAAACTGTCTTGATTACCATACCTTTTTTAAATATAATTTCAAATCAGGAAGTGGGATGCCTCCAGCTCTGTTCCTTTTTCTCAAGACTGTTTTGACTGTTTTGGATCTTCTGTGGTCCCATACAAATTTTAGGACTTTTTCTATTTCTGTGAAAAATGCCATTGGACAAAATCTAATTAGAAAAGTCCACACCAGATCACTGCTACCAGGGAGCATAATAAGACTTCTGTTTTTCTTGCCCCTTCCACACAAAGCCCAGTGGGTCTCATTAGCAGTTTCGAACACCTACCAAACAGAGGTGAGCATAAAATGGATGGGATGATATTGCTGAGTTGCTAACTGAAAATTTGCCATAAATGTCTTAAGGAAAATATACAGAAATAAAGAAATCTAAACACTCTAGTAGCTAGTCCAGAGGAAGTTTTTTCAAAGATGCTTTATAGTAGTAACAGAAAAGACACTTAGGAATAAGCCAATTAAAAGTTGTGCACAATTGGTAGGCAAAAATGGTGTAAGTTCAAAGACCTTAAAGCAAACTTAATTAGATGGAGAACGATGCCATGTTACTAAATCAGATATCTTAATATTGTACATATGTCAATTTCCCTGAAACTGACTCACAGATTTGATGCAATTTTTTAAAAAACCCTTTTTTCAATACAACTTGACAAACTGATTCTAAAATGTATATGAAATAGTAAAGACAAACAGTAAACAAGATGCTGATGCAGACAGAAAAATGTTGGCGGGAACCTGCCCTACCCAATGTCTATACTTATTATTATTGAGAAAATAGTGAAAACTATGGTACAAAGATGGACAAACTGACCAAAGGAAAAAAAGTAAGTTATAAAAGACAGACCCATTCTTCTAAGGAATTTGACATAGGACAGAGGTGGCATCAGTGGAAAGGCTGCCCCATGAAGGGCACTGTGACATTGTTTCACTACATGGACAAATGAGGCTGGAGTCCTACCTCACAACCTGTAATAATGAGTTTGACTGCTTTTGATGTTTCACTGCTGACAACTTTCAACCACATCATTCCTCCTTTTCCTCTTGCCCCAAAGTGAGCAGGAAGTTCACATACACAGAGTCTGTGCAAGGGAATCCACAGCTCGGCCCCACACCCTAACCAACATAAAAGCCCTGACATAAAAACCTCTCCTTTCTGCTTCTGTCCAGACATTTTTGGACCTGCACAGAAGTCACCCTGCTCATTAGGTGAGTAATAAACCATTCCATATATATATATAAAAATATAAACTAACAACCTTATGTAATAGCGCTTCATCGATTGTAAGGAATTAACCACATTAATGCAAGGTGTTAATCTTAATGTGTTAGAATGTAAAGGGGTAATGGGAGTTCTCTGTACTTTCCTGTAGATTTTTTTTTTTTGGTAAAAATAAAACCAATAATTTGAAAAAAAGCAACCTAATGTAAAATTTGCAAAGACATGAACAGACATATAAAAGAGAGGTCACAAAGAGCACAACTGTTTGCTCCCTTTCATTAGCCATCAGAAAACACAAATTAAAACAGAAACATAATTTTACACATATCAAATTCCCAGTACTAAGAAATCTGAAGATACAAATTGTTGGACATGATATAAGTGAACTGGAAGTCCTAAATTCTCATAGTGAAGGTGTAAATTGATAGAACCATGTTGGAAATCAATACAGAATTATAAAGTTGAATAACCACCTACTGTTATAACAAATTTCCAAAGCTAGATTTATTCCCTAAGAAACATGTGAAATAGAAGATCTACTCCAAAATGATTAAAGCAGCATTGTTCATAATGAAAAACAAAAGCCAACCAGGGACAAATATATCATTCAACAGAATAATTAGTACACTGAGCTATATGCATGGGATGCAATTTCACGGGAGGAGAAATGAACGCTCTACATGGCAACGTGGAGGACTCTGATACGTAATATAGTGCAAAGAGTCTAACCTAGGACATGAAATACAGTGTGATTCAATTATTATACCGATTAAAAGCAAGTGAAACTAATAATGTTTTATGTAGGAATATATGTATATATATATATATATATACTTATGTAATTAAATTGTTTTTCAGAAATAGTGCAAGAAGAAACGCAAAACTCAGGGCAGTGATTACTTTAGGGGGGAGCTAGGGAATGAAAAAGACAAAAATGCAGTAATTCTGGCTCTCAGACTGACTACTGATTTCATCATGCTCATCCCTCAACTGTGTTCTATTACATATGTATCTTACTTAACTCTGTGTTGCACGTATCGAATAGCACCAAAAACAAAAAGTAGCTAATTCACAAAATAAGAAAACAAAGAATTTACTGGGAGAAATTGGTTGGGTGTAGATTTATTGGTTGTAACAAAAAAGGATTAAACCTATACGTGAGATAGAAAGAAATCAATTATCAAGAACAAACATATGGACACCAAGGGGGGAAAGCGGGGCTGGGATGAACTGGGAGATTGGGATTGACATATATACACTAATATGTATAAAATAGGTAATTAATTAAAACCTGCTGTATAAAATAAAATAAAATGAACTCACGTCTAAAGAAAAAAAACTGCAGCCTGAGGGCACTAGTAGTAGGCCACTGAAGCTTAGGGAGAGGAACACAGGCAAAAAAACAAAAACAAAACAAAACAAACTCTACCCACAATATAAATCAATGGAACAGGATAGAAAGCCCAGAGATAAACCCACATACATGTGGTCACCTTATCTTTGATAAAGGAGGCAAGAATATACAATGGAGAAAAGAAATCCTCTTCAATGAATGGTGCTGGGAAAACTGGACAGCTACATGTCATAGAATGAAATTAGAACACTTCCTAACACCATACACAAAAATAAGCTCAAAATGGATTAAAGACCTAAATGTAAGGCCACACACTATAAAACTCTTAGAGGAAAACATAGGCAGAACAGTCTATGACATAAATCACAGCAAGATCCTTTTTGACCCATATCTTAGAGAAGTGGAAATAAAAACAAAAATAAACAAATGGGACCTAATGAAACTTAAAAGCTCTTGCACAGCAAAGGAAACCAGAAACAAGACAAAAAGACAACCCTCAGAATGGGAGAAAATATTTGCAAATGAAGCAACTGACAAAGGATTAAACTCCAAAATGTACAAGCAGCTCATGCAGCTCAATAACAAAAAAACAAACACCCCAATCCAAAAATGGGCAGAAGACCTAAATAGACATTTCTCCAAGGAAGATATACAGACTGCCAACAAACACATGAAAGGATGTGCAACATCACTAATCATTAGAGAAATGCAAATCAAAACTGCAATGAGGTATCACCTCACACCAGTCAGAATGGCCATCATCAAAAAATCTACAAACAACAAATGCTGGAGAGGGTGTGGAGAAAAGGGAATCCTCTTGCACTGTTGGTGGGAATGTAAATTGATACAGCCACTATGGAGAACAGTATGGAGGTTCCTTAAGAAACTACAAATAGAACTACCATATGACCCAGCAATCCCACTACTGGGCATATACCCTGAGAAAACCGTAATTCAAAAAGAGTCATGTACCACAATGTATATTACAGCTCTATTTACCATCGCCAGGACATGAAAGCAACCTACGTGTCCATCGACAGATGAATGGATAAAGAAGATGTGGCACACATACACAATGGAATATTACTCAGCCATAAAAGGAAACGAAATTGAGTTATTTGTAGTGAGGTGGATGGACCTAGAGTCTGTCATACAGAGTGAAGTAAGTCTGAAAGAGAAAAACAAATACCGGATGCTAACACATATATGTGGTATCTAAAAATGAAAAAGTGGTCCTGACGAACCTAGAGACAGGACAGGAATAAAGACGCAGACGTACAGAGTGGACTTGAGGACACGGGGAGGGGGAAGGGTAAGCTGGGACGAAGTGAGAGAGTGGCGTGGACATACATACACTATCAAAGGTAAAATAGTCAGTGGGAAGCAGCCGCATGGCACAGGGAGCTCAGCTCGGTGCTTTGTGACCGCCTGGAGGGGTGGGATAGGGAGGGTGGGAGGGAGACGCAAGAGGGAGGGGATATGGGGATGTAGGGATACGTTTGGCTGATTCACTCTGTCATGTGGCAGAGGTTGGCACAGCATTGTGAAACCATTATACTCCAGTAAATATGTTAAAAAAAGAGACACAAACTACTATGTATAAAATAGATAAGCAACAAGGATATATTGTATAGCACAGGGAATTACAGCCATTATTGAGTAATAACTTTTAATGGAGCATAACCTAGAGAAATACTGAATCACTAAGCTGTACACCTGAAACTAATGAAATATGCTTCAGTGGAAAAATTTAATAAAAAATAAATAACTGCAGAGAAAAAGAAAAGAGCAAATAAGACAGGCCAAGTCCTGCTTTCAGAATTTCACAGGAGAGAAATTAAATAGTTGGTTATAATTTACACAGTTAATTGATGGACTATAATTTCCATAATTGGACTTCCCTGGCAGTCCAGTGGGTAAGACTCTGAGCTTTCAATGCAGGGGGCGTGGGTTCGATCCCAGTCGGGGAAATAGGATCCCACACGCCATGTGGCACGGCCAAAAATATATATATATACACACACACACGTATATATATGCACATATGTGTATATATATGCACATATATGTGTATATATATATAAATTCCATAGTTCTTAGACATGAAGATAGTTAACGGTAACATTTTTTAATTAAGAAAAAAATGTTTGTTGGAGTGTGGTTACTTTGCAATGTCGTGTTGGTTTCTGCTGTATGGCAGGGTGAATCAGCTGCGTGTATACATATATCCCTTGTTCCTTGGATTTAATGGTAATGTTTTAGTGTATGTTTATTCAAGCTATTTATAAAAGCAATATATTCATTAAAAAATTTAAAATTAGATAATACCGTAAATAAACAACTCTACCCACAAGGGAGACCCAGAAATATGTGCTAGGCCAAACATTATATATGTAGGAGGAGAAATACCGCTTGCGAAGACTACGCCCTTAAAAAAAAAAAAAAAAGAAAGAAAAAAATTATCTAGTTCTACCACCCAAATAGTTCAAAACTAAAACATTTAAAAAGAAATGCTGTGGGACATTAACTGCTATTCTTTCTTACTTTGAAAGTATATATATATATTCACCATTTCAGCTAAGAAATCAAAGTTTGAAAAAGCAAGGTATAAGACAGTAAACTTCAATTCTGCTTCTCACCTTTCACCAATTTGCTACTCAAAATATACAGTTTCTGTTCACTTCTCTAGGCAATGTATACCCAGGCTGGAGTTCAGTCATCTGCCATTGGCATGTTATTTATAAACAGAATATTTCTATCTCACTTAAAGCAAAACAAATTAAGCCAGAAAGTATATTGTGACAGGGAGGAAGGTCAAAATTTTCAATCCATGGCTAATCCCCCAGGATGAAAGACCATCTACAGATGGCATGCTGTACCATCCTGTGCACAATTTAATGAGTGAAAATTTTTCTCTTTGGAAATTGAATTTCCAGGCAGCTGTTCATCCTGAAAATACCGTAGTTCTCAGAGTTGCATTGTTTTTCTTCATCGCTGGGTAGCTGTTCTCCTGTGGGTGTTATGTGTGCACAACTTCTCCCTTTCTTTTGGCCTTTTGTTTTGGGATCACGGTGGAGAAATTCATTTAGAAGTGTAAATATAGTATTTTTTCTTATTCTGAAATATGAATTAAGGTATACTCAGAAATATTGACTTCTCTCTCTCGAGCATCTGCCCACCAGAAAGGAAAAATATTCTTGTCATTTTGCCCTCTTTCAGCTTTTGTATCATGGTTCTTTTTCCTTTGATGCCATGGCTACCATTTTTTTTCTTCAGTTGGCTCTACCATCCATCACTCATGTCTGTTCTCTTTCATTCCCACTGGGTCCATCATTTCCCTTAGCAAAGCCCATCGTCCAGAAACTACAGTATTACCACATGCTCCTAATAACCTAAGCTAGGAATCCTTCATGTAGACCTCATCTTATTTTCTGCTTCAGTGGTTTTGTTCAGCATTAGTTTAGGAGACTTTAGAGAAAAGTAGACATATTTGTTCATTTTGCTGTTTGAGTACACAGTACCGTGAACCACTGAGAAAAACACACATTTTAGTCATAAAACCACGAAGCTCAGAATTCCAGCTGTAATCTGATCATCAGTAGTCTAATCATCAGCTAAAATTGCATGTCTATTTAAAGCTTACCTAGACCCCATATGGTTTTCTGGGAAGAGAAATGATAACTAGCAGATTTACTCATTCCTATCGGCCCCAGATGCATTGTTTCAGCAAAGGATTGGCAGAATTTGGAAATTCCTTTTAGGGTTTGTTTTTCCATCAGCTCCCTTTGAAACCTGATGTTCACACTGAATAGCCTTCATAGATCATAATTGGTGCTATTATTGTAATAATAACCACCACAGTGAGAAACATTATCAGCATCTAATCTGTGTTGTGCTTATGATTCCTAAAACTGTGAGGCATTATGGAATAGAAATTAGACCTATTAAAGACATCAGTCCTTCATTTCCCTACTCCACATCTTTATCTCTATTACAGTATCTTCCCTTCTTTTTCTTCAGTCTTCCTATTTTTAAGCCTAGAGAGACCTTACATCCTGTTTCACCCAGGGCAGCCTGGGCTTACACCCATCATACCCAACAATTACATACTATTATATCATTATTAATAGAGCCTCCTTTTATTCTTACAAGTTTTCCAGTTTGGGGACATTATATGATTACTTTATTTGAGCCCAAGAGGTTGATCTTATCTTTAGGAAACCATCCTGAAATGCTACCAACCTCAAGTTCCATTAAGACAAGGGTAGTGGTGAAAGATGATAAAGATGACTCAAGTGGAGAAATAACAACATTGCTGCCCTCATTTCCATTTCTGATGGAAAGATGGTTTAAAATATTCTACCTCTCCCCAACCCACCCCATTAGCTGTTAGGATCAGATTTGGCTGCCTAGAACACAAAACTCAAAATATAACTGGTTTAAATATACAAGGGTTTATTCTATCAAGTAAAAAGGGGTTCAGTGAAGAACATCTAGGTTTGATATTACAGCTTCTATTACAGCAGAGACCAAGCTCTACCTGAGTAACGATACTAGCACAGTTTCCACCCTTGACATCCCTTTGAGATCCAAAGTGACTGCTCAAGCTCGTCTTCCCACTTGCATTGCAGCCAAAAGGCAAAAAGGACAGACAGCAATAAAAGACACACACATACACACCAGCACGTGTGCAAACACACGATTACCTGACTACCTATCCCACTTTTATCATCCCATTCTTGAGCTCCAACTTAACTTTTGTTATCACTGGTCAGAATTTAGTCACACCTAAGAAGAAGATAAGACCTAAAAAGAAAGGGGGATTACAGAAGTTCTCCTTTAGCTGGGCATATTACATTCTCAGAAACAGAAATGCTCCGATAGCACACGGAAGAGTGGTAACGTAGAGGTTGGGAGGGCAATTTGTAATCCGACACGCTGCCAAACATGCCACGTGTTCAGGAGGGCTTATAGGACAGGGTCTGCGCCAGATGCTCTGGACTAAACACCTGTGCGAGTTATTTTAACCGTAACATGACTCAGCTCCCTGAAGGGGAGACCACGATCACTTACATCAGAGGATTGCTTTGAGGACCGAGTTCATCTATGCAAAGCTCTCTGAGTAGTTCGTCACACGACCTACACACTCCCCAGATATGGTAGACTCTTTCCATTGTCAGAATATGGACACGACTTAACACATTTACTTTGAGGGTCCTTTTGTGACTCCCCTTATCATATTTTCTCATTCAGTAACCTGCCCTAGATACAACACTGAGAGGATACCTAGGTTAAGTTCAGAAATCTACATTTAATACTTAAGTTTACTGCAGAATGCCCATTAAGTGACAGTTGATACACTTACATTGCCTCTAATTCACCAAACTGCACAAGATAGATTACGATGTTTCAAAATTTCAGCGGGAAGTCAAGTTGGTGTCCAGGGGCATTTCCTTTGAAAGAAGCTGGTGGGTTCTCCTCCAAAAGGTCTCATAGGGTAACACGTATCATGTTGGTGAATTTATACAAGCTTTGGTTCTCATCCTTGCAGTCCTGGAGATCTTAGTAGCATGCTGCATGGGGATTAGTCTCTCAGGTTGCCTTTCATTAACCAAACCCACAAGTTTCAATTTATAATGACAAACATAACCAGACTAGAAACTCTCAGATAACCAGACCCAAACAGGGAAGATAATTTTCATCAGAATGGTGTTTGATGAATTAAAACAAACAAAATTCTTCTAATGTTGAAAGCCATCTCCACAAACGTCATTGCTTTAAAATGGCAACACTGACATGTACACGCTGCTATATTTAAAATGGATAACCAACAAGGACCTACTGTATAGCACAGAGAACTCTGCTCAATATTATGTAACAACCTAAATGGGAGAAGAATTTGAAAAAGGATAGATACATGTATATACATAACTGAATCACTTAGCTGTACAGCTGAAACTATCACAACACTGTTAATCAATTATAGTCCAATATAAAATAAAAAGTTAAAAAAATAAAAATACGAACACTAAAATGGGTCAAACAAATTAAAAATAAAATAAAATAGCAACATAGTGGTTGATGATAGTACTTCACTCCAGGTTTCCTGGGTACACACCTTTCTAGGCTTCCCTTGCTTATCAAGTTTTCCTTTGACAGGCATGTTCTTTCCTTAGATGCTCAATACATTCAGTCAGGTTTCAAGTAAGCCTCGTACATCCAGGAGCCATTCTGTCTCTTAACGCACGTATCTGTCAAGTTATACTTTGTATGATATAAAATGACGGACAGTCTGACTTGTAAAAGTCTACCTATCGGAGAGGGCACACCTCATTCCCTAGCTCATGGAGATCTTTCCCCGGAATACTCTTGGGGTCCAGGGCAGGCTGCCCCAAAATATGCCTCAATGGTATATTGATTATTTTGAAGTAAAGTTACTTGAGAAACAGCCTATGGGGGGAAAATGATATTTAAAAAAAAAAATTCTGACCACCTTCTTTCCCCCTAAAAGCAGGAAATAAACCTCCCATGTGAAGTCATCCTCCCTATACAAGGAGAGTAGAAAGCATCCTAATGAACAGTTAGGGAATTCAAGACTAAGAGAGAACGCTTGTATAAAATCTTTGTTACATATTCACTGATTTGCTAACCCAAGCACAAGCCTGCTTTGGGCACTTACCAGGTTCCATTTCCAGCAGACCTCCATGTGTGCAAATTAAATTGTTGTTTGTTTGTTTTTTTCCCTTCCTGTTACTCTGTCCTGTGTCAATTATTAGGCCTGTCAAAAGAACTCAGTAGGGCTAGGGGGTGGGGGAATTTTCCTTCCCCAACAGTAAACAAACAAAAAACCACCAGGTCAAGAAATACTTACCCACCATTGTATGAGCAAGAAACCACGGTTAATTTGAATTGGCTGAAGTGAAAACAGCAATAAGTAAAAGAACTGGTATGAAACCAGATATGACCCCATCGCTTTCTCTTATAGCAGTGTATTTGCTAGAGATTCTTGGAAATATTTTCCTTTGCTGTAGTTTATTGCTTACTCTCTATCCTCACTACACATCACCCTACGTCTTGTCATTTAACATATATTCACTTGTCTGGAGGGAAACGGGAAAACATGAGTGCGTTATTTGGCAAAAGCATGAAATACACGGAGTGAGTTATGCACCAAATGTTCACAGATAGATGCTTCAGAGGGGGAAGTGGACTTTTGATAGCAACCTTTGGTGAGAGCTAATATTCCCTAAGGATAGTGACCTCCATAAGCATTACTTCTTGCTTCTCCCCTTACTGTCTGTTTCAAAAAACACCAGCAAGCCTTCTCATCGTCTTTGCCTAACAGCAGCTTTGCCTTGTGGTCAGCCAGGTGGTTTCACTAAGATAATGCAGTCCATGTTCACACAACAATAGCAGAATCAAGCATGATTGAAAATTAGGGACAGTCCAATTTGTCACAGCTCAGTACAATAGTCCCAGACTGGTATTATAACGGCACACCTGACATAATCAATATTAGGCTTCCTGTGGGGCTGTGTAGGCAGATTTTACTGAATAAAATCAACAAATGTTGTAGGTACTTCTAATCCCACCATAACTGCCTAGATGTCAAATATAGTCTGTCATTTGGAAACATGATCTATAGGGTCCAAGGTAAAGGCAAGTTCACAGACCAAGAACAAGTGGTTTAGATACAGAAAAGACTGAAAGATTGCCTGCCCATACTTCTACATAAGATAGCGTATTATTCTCCAAAAACTGTAATAATCGCTCATTTCTTTCTTCAACACCATCAGTAACGAGGAATTTACAAACACACAGAGTAATCCATTCTTTTGTAAAACTGTGATTGGTAGAAAGTTCTTTATGTAAAGACCAAACTTGGAATGCACATAATAGGGCATCTCTGTTCTGTACGACAGTTGTTTGGATCTTCTGTCATAGTTAGGTTGCCTCTAATAAGGACTTCCTTCTCTAGAAATGTCTCCAATATCCCTCATGTGACCAAATTGTAAATCTCTCTACTTTCCCAGGATGAATTCCAGTTTATCCAAGCCTTTCTCAAAATATTTTTGCTAAAGTTTACAGAACACCAGGTGTCACCTCCCTCATATTCAGTGGGACTCATCGTTGAGCGCAGTGTATCCATTCATACAAGAAAAGAGCATATTTTTATGGGCCATCCTGAACTTTGAGTCAAATGGGTCTCTGAAAACAATTACAATAGCTAACCTGCTGATTGCTTACCCTGTTTTGGGTGCTATCTTACAACAGTTCTATGAGCTAGGTCCTGGTGTTACACCCACTGTGCAGATCAGGGAACTAGACCACAAGCGAGTTAAAAGAAACTCACAGAAGTTACCCCAGCCAGTAAGTAATGGAATTCAACTTGATTTCAGGCAACTAGTGGCCAGATGTCCCGCTATTTACTATAACTCTAGTCCAATGGTTATCAAAGGGCGGCCTGCGGACCAGCAACATCAAAATCCTCAAGGAACTTGGTGGAAATGTAAATCATCAGGCCGAATTCCAACTCTATGAATCAGAAACTTGGTGGAGGGGGGAGACCAATGCCAACTATTTCAGCAAGATTGTCCACCAAGTCTGGTGGATGCTTGAGTTTGACAGCCAATGCTCTACACACCATCCATCCAGGTTCTTAAAAATGCAATGTGCACATGACTTTCGATCAAGAAGACTAGAAACAAAGGGCCTTGACAATGAGACCTGGTGTTCTTGTAAGTTGTGGAGTCAGAAATCCACACGTGGTGGCTGCCGACAACGGATTTTTCAAGAATAACTCACCAGAGAGAAGGCCAATGTGACAATTCATTCTAAAGTAGCATGTCAATGTAGAATTTCTATGTTGTTTTTAACACTATCTTTGTGGAACTATCTGGACCTCTTAAACTGGAAGACTGAACCACTACCAGCCTCTAAGCATTGATAAAAGCTTAGAAGATTTGTCTATTTCTTGGGAATTAACAGATTTCTTATTGCCTATTTTCTCAGTATCGTAAAAATCCAGTCTGTAATTCCATGACTGAATCTGAATCACCAAAAACTCATCGACGGAAAATGGATTCCTTGTTCTAGACATAGTGAGCAGAATAAAAATGAATGCATTTTCTTGAACTACTTACAAGACCATATTGAATGAAGTCAAGGTCACTGTAATCTTTGGGGGTAGATCACTTTGGTACTTCTAAGAACTACTGCTGACTCAATCACCGTGATTGTTGGGTTATAATTACTTTACTGTTTATGTGAAATGACAATGTATGGTTATCAGTCCCAGATAAAGTAATAACCGTCAATCAACCAATTACAATTTATAGTTGCCATAGGTACAGAACCAGTCAAAATATATCTGGGTGCACTAATTGGGCCTAAAATTTAATAAGACAGTCTCACCAAGACATTTGCACCTACCAAGCTGCTGCCTCTGACGAGAGTAAAAGTCAACCAGCAATTCCTGTTATAATACTTTTTAGGTTACTTGTTAGCTTAAATTTCCTTGATCCCAAAAATATCCCCAGGAAGGGTGAACATATGCTACTGTTTGGTTTTAACGGTGGGGAAACATGCAGAATTAGCGTTTCATGTGCATGTAGGTACTCTAATAATAATGCCAATTATTCTCCCAAACGTAGATGGTGAGGAGGCAGTTGTGGTTAATAAAAACAGCACTTAGTGCTGGAATCGGAAGACCTAGGTTGTTCCCCACAGACCAGCTGTGCGACCTTGGGCAACTCATCCCAACAGCTCTGGGCTTCGTTGCCTTCTATGTAAATGGCAATACTAACACTTTCTCTTTTTTACCTTACAGGATATGTATGAGGATTCGTTGAAATTTATAGGGAAAAGCTTGTGTAAAAGGTGCAACTCAGCTTACATAAATGGTTGTAAATTATTTTAATAAAACTACTAATTTATTCACCTTTCTTTCTATGGATCCATTTTAACTCTCCCTTAAATCATGGGAGAGTATTTGAATTTTTCTTTGTCTTAGGATGTCATGTTTTCCTTTAAATATTGCAGAAAATAGAAAAAATCTCAGATGAACAAAAAATAATCATACCTTTGATTTATGTTGTGGTTTTCTTTTCTAATATCTCAGAGATTAGAAAAAAGAAAATTAACACTCAACTAAGGCATATTTATAAGTATTTTTCAGTGAGAGATTATGTCTTTGCTAGTAAGAGAGTCGGGGACCCAAAGATAGAAAAATACATTGCTAATAGGGATTTGCATGTGGGTGTCAAATTGCATGGACCAGGTGTGCTTTATGAAGAAGACACTTTTGATACAGACTTAAAAGTGGGGAAAAGTCCGTTTCCTTTTCTTATGTGCAATATTTTATGTGTGTTTGTGTAAAAAGATAAGAGTAAAAGAAAATATATATGTCCTATCATTCCATCTTGTCTCCATCACTAGACCTTGTACTTAACTGAATTTTTAGAATAGCAATATAAAAGTATATAAATAAACCTCCAATTTGAATGAACTCTTATCTGATAAGTATTTCCATGCACCTGTCTTCTTGCAGAAATGTTTCCAAACCATAGTTGGGCTATTCAAGCAAATAATGAAAAACACTTCATCCATTCAAATGCAATTCCTTACACCATCACAGAGTTTCATTTTGATGTTCCTCAAATCATATACTTATTTTTACCTAGATATAGATATTAACCTTTTCTTTTATGACACTATTATTATCATCATCAACTAAAATTCTTTTTTGTAAGATCTATTGTGTAAGAGGAAAAGGTACGTTCAATAAAGAAAGGGTATCTCTCCTAAGGGAGCTGACAACAGAATGTCATGTTGTTTGTATTAAAAGTGCAATTCTGGCTGAGGTTTTATTTTTTTAAATACCTAGTATGCCAAATTATCACACAGTTGAATCTATTCCCTGGTGGTGTATTAGAAAGCTGTATTCACAAGGGCACTAAGTCAGTTACTATTAGGTAAGTTTCTACTCAGCATAGGGTCAAATTTGTTTTTAATTGACAAATATTTTCTTGTGGTGAGAAAGAAACATAATTTGAACAACTAGAACTTAAAGAGGCAAACCATACCTGTGACATTATTTAATATAAAAGAGGATTATGACTTACACATCCACATTTTAAAGTGATTGTATGACTGTCAATCCTTTAGGGAGACAAACTTATTATATAATAAATTTGAATCAGAGAACTCACAAGAGCCAAGATAATTTTTCCTAGAAGTAACCATATAGTAGAAAAATAATGGTGAATTTTTTTTTGTAGGGAGGTCAAGCATGAGTCTTCAAGGTGAGATGAATAAGACTCCAAGAAACAACAGAGATCGTGGCACTCGTTGGCCAAACAGAAGTGATTCTGAAATAAGGAGGTGAGCTTCCTAATTGCAACATTATTTTTTGTGCTTATAACTTTTGGTTTGTTTATTCCTTTAACAAAAAGAATCATTTCAGATCTCTGACTGAAATTCTGGGTAAGAAGTCGAGTGTCCTTTGAGGACCAGGGCTGGTAGTAGGAAGGATGTCAGTGAGGTTTATCCTCTAAAATGCTAGCTTCTTTCAATATCCAACTGTCATTTCCCAGTTCCCGGAATCATGTTTAACCACCGACGTTTCTAAGATTTCTCACCGTGTAAGGCTGAACTGGGATCTCCTTAAAAATACCGAGGTTGTAAAAGTACCAATTAAGATCCTGTGACAGGAAACAGACAGTTACACGTTTAACTTTCTGATATGCCCCTTATCAGCACTGTGAACTTCAGGAAACCACTTAACTTGACCAAGTTTTTTTCTTCATCTGTAAAATTTGAATATCAATCCCAAGTGGGGTTCATTTGGAATCATGTCTAGGCAATAGCTCTGTGGCCGACAGGTCTGGAGGAGTGAACTTCCAATAGGAAGAAAAGGTCACCAGTAACTAATTCTGAAATGAGGCCAAGGAAAGGGAATAGACCACGGACATCATCAGGGCCATTAAAGACACAGATTACTAGAGACATGAGTAATATTAGCTGTTACTATTTCAGAAAAGTGAGGGTAAAAATAAAATCAGAATGGGATGGGTTGAGTAGTAACATGTGAGGTGCCGGAGATGGTGAGTCTCAAAGGAACAAGAGTTTTGAAAACAGCTCGAGGGAACTGAGAGCCTAGAAGTGACAATGGGAGGACTAGTTGACAAGCCCAGCTCTAGACCCCGAGGGCTTACGTTTGAAAGAATCAAAGAGTTCACAGGAAAGGACTTCGGGGGAATTAGCATCCTCAGAGAGACGCAGGTCCCAGGCAAGGCAGGGAGAGAGAGAACATCTGACAAGCAAGCTAATATAAACAGCAATTGCTGAAGAAGTAAATGCCTCAGGGAAGTGCAGAAAGGAGGGAAGTGAGGAACGGGGGTCTGAGTCAAGACAAGAAGCCTGACGCAAGCATTACAGCCTGGATCCACGAGGGGAAGGCAGCTGCAGGCCTGGAAACATGTACTGAGGCTTGGCCATTAATATCAGAAATGCGAGGTCAGTCCTGGGCCTAATACATAAGCATGTTGCTTCCCTCAACCTTGCTTTTTGTCATATGGAGTCACGTTCATTACAAGTCAGTGTGCTTATGTTTGAGATAAAGACTTTCTTGCTGCATACTTAGCCACTGGTATGTCCTCCTAAAGCTGTGACCTGTGTTTTGTTTCATGCGCTGCTCTAGCAAGAACAGTACCTTGGAGTCGCAGTGTTTTTCCTCTGAGGGTCTCACCTGTGAAGCACCACATTTTCCTACCTGCCTCTCCCAGAGAGAAGTTGAATTGCTTTGATGACTAAGATTTAATTAAATCTTTATTCCCAGGGAAAATAATGTTATTTTTCTATCTCTGAGGCGGTATTTCTCATAATTTGGTCCTCAGATAATAGGCATCTCCTTCAAAAGAACTCATTAAAATACACATTCTTGAGCCCTGCCTTAGACTCACCAAATCAGCATTTCTGGCCAGGAAACTTCTGCACCTTCTACTGAATTCATCTTTACTAACGTTTGAGGAACAATTTTTTAAAAATCCTGCCCCCAATTAGAAACAATTGCAATATTTCTAAGAAAATATAATATAGTGTTTCTTAGAAACAGTAGAAAAGTGGTTGCCATGGCCTGGGGGTCGGGGGAGAGTATAGGAGACTTTAGGAAAAGCGTACAAGCTTTCAACTATATGATGAATAAGGTCTGAAGATAGAATGTAAAATATTGTGATTAGAGTTGATAACACCGTATTATATAATTGGAATTTGCTAAGAGTTATATTTACTAACTTAAATGTTCTCACACACACAAAAAAATACATGAAGTGATGGATTTTTAATTAGATGGTGGGAAATATTTCACAATGTGTGTGTGTGTGTGTGTGTGTGTGTATACCAGATCGCCAAGATGTATACTTAAATATCTTAAAATTTTGTCAATTAAATCTCTAAAGGTGAAAAAAAAGTCAGTCTAACTGAATTTCCCTGGGGCACTAATTCTCCACAAGTCATTTCCTTTGATGGCTGGTTTTGTTGTTGTTTGCTTATTTGGTTTTTCTCCTAAACTCCATTCATTAAAAAACCAAGTGGTACATAGGTTTCCTACTTTCCCTTATTATTTACAGACCATTTTCCCGCTCATCTCCCTCTAGAGAAAGGAAGACAGGAGGAAAGGAAAGGAGGAGGGTGCCTCTTCCATACTGAAGTTTCCATGGGTACCACGTTAACCCTTCCTTGGTGCAGTAACGGATGGACCTCCTGGTCATGTCCCCTCATTCACTGAGTAGGAGATGGAGATCACTGCCTTTCTTGCCAGCTCTATTTCTTTCAGCATTCCTGGTGAGGTCACTAGCCAGAAGAATAATCTACCCAATATTCTGGCCTCTAAGTTCCTTGACCTTGTGTCCAGAGATCTTTATTTTTTTTCAGTCTCAACTCAGTTACTAAACATCCTATTCTTATCTTTATCAATAACTACATTTTAGCATCATCAATAATTCAACTGGATAAAAATCTCAGCTTCATTCATGCAGTTCTCAGATGTGTGCCTCTCACTTTTTTCAGTTATGATAGGAACCCAAACCTCCCCACTTTACTCTTGAAACTCCCCTTACGTTGATTCCATCCTCTCTTTGATTGTCCGTACTTCCTTCCTGAAGTACTTGCCTTCTTAAACTATTCAGATTCCATGGTGTAATGAACCCTGCAAAACTATTCCCTATCATGGAGTTTCAACTTTCTTCTGCCCCTCTCCCCCTCTCATTCCTACCTGGCAACACCCCCAAATCTGGTTCAGTCCAGTTCTCTTTATACTTCATGCCAAAGGTGATTGGAGAAAAACGAGTCATGCTGGCTGATTTTAATACAGGTATAAGTCCAAAACTTTCAAGCAATCTTCCAATGCTACTCAGCAACTTCAGGCTATATTTTCCTGGCCAATTTTCTCTCCTTCCCTCCAAGATGATTGCTTCATAGCTTCTCCTTTACTTATAAACCTAACATACTTACCCTTTCCTCTTATTCAACTGTTCATTTAAAAAAATATTTTCACTGTCTCTTCATTTACATTCTTTGTTTTTCTTAACATAATGTTGGAGAAACTTTCCTTGCTCCTAATTAAATACAACCCTACATTTGTGTAATCTCACCTAAACAAAGACTTTGCTCCTATATTTCTCCCCACATGATTAACTTTTTAATTTTCTACAATACTCCCATCAACCTGTAAGTATCTCCCATTTAAAAAAACAAACAAACCTTGATCTCATAATTTTCTACAAATGGGGACAGCCTGATTTCATTCATGTTAAGAGTAATATTCCTTCAAAAAAAAATGTCTGTGCTAGTAATCCCTACAGGCTCATGTCCCACTGACTCCTTAACCCACCTCAATCAGACTTCCATCAAGACCATCCCACTGAAATTCATCTTGAAAACATCACCAATGACCTCCATCAGGTAGTTACCTGTGGCAGTTAACCACCAGTCCTCCTTAAAATATTTTCTACCCTATTCTGGTTTTCTGCCTAAAACACTGGCTCCTCCCTGTCAATCTATGTCAATCTTCTCTTTGGACCTTTAAATGTCCTAAATATCCAAGTGTTCTAAGGTTCAGTGCTTCACCATCCTCTCTCTCTCATTCTCAGTTTCTGAGTCCCACATCTTAAAATATCATTTCAATACGTATTTGATGAATGAGTGTAAAAAATAAGAAATTATGGTAGAATTAATCGAGTCACTTTGTGTCTCTGCCGTAGGTTAAGATCCTAGGAAGAAAGGTGAGTTTAAGAAGTTCTCCATGAATCATTCAGAAATAGAAATTCGAAATTTAGGAGTCAAATGATCATATGCATATCATCTTGACTCCCAAGTTTGAAATCATTTCTGTTCACGTATGTAACTGCCTAATTAAACATCTCTACTTGGAAGCATACCAGACATCTCCAACTTGTCAAGTTTAAAATAGAACTCGACTCTAATATTGTGTGTTCTTCACCATATAATATCAAAAGATAAAATAAAACAAACCTGCCTCACCTACCCTCTTCTCCATCTTAATATACGTTACCACCATTTAATCAGGCCGAATATCTAGGAAATATTGTCTCCTTTCCTTCTTTCTCATTCCAAATCAAGCAGTTCTATTAGTTCTACCTGCAAAATAGATACCCAGCTTCTACAGCTTCCATCTGACAATTTCTTACCAATGCCTCCGTCTAAGGCATTTTCAACTTGGACTTGGACAATTTATCTAGACTCCCTCCTAGCCTTTCTGCTTCACCTCTTGCCCTCCTATGGTCTGTTCTTTACACAGTCACAAAGATCTTTTAAATTCGTAGACCACATCATTACCCTGCTCAAAATCTCCCAAATCTTTCCATTGCTTGCCAAACAGTACCCAGAATTCTTACCAAGGTAGAAGAAACTCTACTTGCCCTGGGTTCTGTCTACATTTTTATCTGTGTAATGTAACAAACTCATCCTCAGTCTCATGATTTCAGTTACACTGGCTTTTGCACTGTCCCCTAAACACACAAAGCTCACTTTCACCTCGAACTGTGCACATATGGTTTCTTCTGTCTGATACTTTATTTCCTCAATGTTACCTCTTCAGAGAAGCATTCAGAGAGCATCCTATCTAAAATACCCGCCCAGGGTTTCAGTGTCTCTATTACCTTGCTTTGTATCATATTTATATGTTACCTTTATTCTTTATATCACTATATATATTTATCAAAATTCACTCTTATTTGTCTTCTCCACTAGAATTCAATAGATTTGTTCACAGCTACTTCCCCAGTATCTAAATGAGTGCTTGGCATAGAGGGTATTTTCGATCAATATTTTTGAAAGGAACATCAACACAAGATTGATGGTTCCTTCAGGTATCTTGCTAGAGCTTCAGGTGGCAAGACTTAAAGATGTAGCCTGGCTAGTTTTTAAATCTGAACTATTTAAGGTTACAGCTTAGAGGTAGTGCTAAGAACATGGCTGATCTCTTATATAAAACTTGATGCATTTCTGGTACTATGGATAAATTATCCTGAGATTGCTAATGTATTACATAGATCATATCTTCTCCGGACATTGAAACTCCTGGTTAAATATATAATACAGTGTTGGGTCATCATATATTAAATCAGTAAGTTTCAAGCTCTTTTGAGTCTATTCTATGGCAGAAATTTGTTTTACCAGCACAAGAAAATTTATGCATGAGTCTGAATAAACACACGTCATTGAAATGAAAGCTTAGCAAACACTGATTGTACGTGTAACGTATGTCCAGCTTTTCTACTATACTGTATTCCATTCTACTCTATTTTTGGTTTCATTACATTTTTAAAATGTTCTTTCAATATTATGATTTTATAATGCATAAATGTTTCTCAAACCATAATTTATAAAGCACTGTACATTACAAGAGATTTTTAAAAAGAGGAAACAAGAACAAGTAAATTTTGTCTCAAATCTAAAGAAAAAGCTCTAAAGATGCAGACCTCTCTACACCTCCACCATCCTTAATCTTTTAAGTAAGTAATAAATAAGGGATGATGCCCTGTACGCTTGTGGTTATATCAATCTTTCAACAATTTGTCTGATGGATCTAAACATAAATCCAGGTCAAGGAATCACAGAATCCAATAGATGCCTATGTTTTTAGCTCATTACATTCCATTTAATCACCTCTGAATTATGTAGAAACATTTAATTTTAGTTCAGGTTCCTAAGAAACAAAGCAATGGAGGAGATGTTTTAAAATCTACAGGTGCTGGAGGGCAAGGACTAAGAATAGGCTTGAAACCTGGACAAAGCCTTCGTGGATTTATTCCGAAGCCCAGAGAGGAAAGTGTTCTCCACAACGTCTGTGCTGTGTTCTAGGAAATGTCAAAGTGAACATTGGAGGCCTTGAAAATTAAAATCAAAACAATCACCATCTTAATTTGCCTGGAGTATCTATTGAAAAAAACACCTATGACAAAAATTACTCAAAAATCTACAAGCATACATATCACCACTTATATAGAAAGTAGAGTCATGTGAGACAGAAAAAAATTTTTGATTTTGAAATCAGCTGTGGGGAAAAGGGTTGAATATCAGAGGAAGCTGTAATAGTTCTTTTTAAACTAAATGTATTGCCTGTTTATAGATCCAGATAGAGTTAATTCAGGGAAAAGAAATCATTTTGAAGGGTTACATATAATTATCTCTAAGAGACATTCACTTAAATCTGAGAGTCTCAAGATTTAGTTAGTAGTGGGAAAATGACCTGATTCTCAAAGTGATCACCAGTGTATTATGAATTGTGTCACTAAGTTTATCTAATAACAACTCACAAGTTGTTAGAAATTTTGTAAATACAGAATTTTCAGAAAATTAATTTTTGTACTTTGTCTTTCTTGTTTAATTATTTTCTCTAATTTGTACCCAAAGGTCTTTTGAAAAGGTGGAATGTAGTATACAGATGAAAGCAATGCGTGTTTAAATACATAAAATAGAACAAAGTCCATGTCATGGACCCACAGACACACCCAACATGCCAAAGCTTATTGGAATGTTTAAGTAATAAATGTAGATATAATTTTCTGGCATTATTAAAGAAATAGCCAAGTTGGATTACACAGTATTTTCCATCAAGAGAAATCATATATTTTGATCTCCAAAAATACATTTTAGCTAAACTCCAGCAGGAAATTATCGATGGGTAGTTATATGAGAATCAGATGATCCTACCACAAACATTTTTATAAAGTATTTAAAACTGTAACAGCAACAAAAACAGAACACGGTTCCATCCAGACAGCAATTACAGTGATCATTTCTAAAAATGAGAAAAGGTGCAAAGTGGTGCAAGTAGTTTGACTCTGGCAATTTACATTTTGAGTTCTTTTAATAATTAACTAGGATTTGCTATGCATTAGATTATTGCCTCCAAATATGTGATCTCTTGAAACTTAACACATGATTTAACTAATAATCTCATCTGCTAATAAATGACCCTAGTAACACTGCATAAGAAGTTTAATTAAGACTAAACTTTGAACCTCAAGAGGGATAATGCTTTGATGGCTTTCCTGAAACTGGTATCACCTGGCAGGCAAAGCAAACGCTACAAGAGGACGGAAAAGATGACTGATTCAAATGAGATCAAGAAGACCCCATTCTCATTGCATTCTAGAATAGAAAAAGAACACGAACGGAAACACTAGGGAAATATGAATAACGTCTATGGTTTAGTTAACTGCATTGTATCAATGTGAATTTCTTACATAATTATAGTGCTGCTGTCAAGAGTAAGATGTCAACATTAGGGGAAGCTGGGTGAAAAGATGAAGGGAATTTACTAACTTTACAATTCTTATTTAAGCCTAAAATCATTTAAAATAAAACATATACATATTACAAAAGAAAGAAGACCCTATTCTCCTCATTCAGTCGTTGAGTGTGAATATTCAAAATGAGTGCCATTTCCTATGATTCACACTTCTTTTAAAATTCAAATAAACCTAAGATGATTAACACGTTAAGATGACATTAGCCATTAAACCCAATGTGATTTTTTAATCCTTTCCGAAAAGAAAATAATTGGGGGAGGAGACAGGACCATAAGGGATCCTGTAACCTCAGGGAATATAGAAGTCCTAAGTGTTCAGATTAGGATGCCTACAGATTCACCATGAAATTCAGCACTTGGTGATGTTGCTTACTATTCCTGAGGTTTAATTTTGAAGCTAGGTAGGAATAACAAAGATATGAAGATCTTAAAGGATTTGAGAAAAGAATCTCTCCCAAAGTTCTTAAGTAAGACATAATTCACAAGTATTATCTGTATCTTATAGGAGATATGTATAACTATGTATCTGGATTATACCGGTGGAATAAATGCATACATCTTCTTTTTCCTAAAGAAAGCTTTTAGAGAATCAGCCTGGCTGAAAGTCAAGCAGACATAATCAAGTTTACAGTGAATTATGCTTATTCCTCAATTTTATTGTCATTGAGGAGGAGTTGCCGTGAAAGGAACATACCCATTCTTCCTGCCCCCAGCTTTTTCCTTTTCCCATGAGCAGAGGAATGACTTAGGTCATCTATTTGTGATGGTCCTGCTACTGGTATTTTCTGCATGCTCTCCATGTACAGGCATTGCATACAGAATTGGGGGAGGGAGCCTTGTCATTTTCCAGGACTTCCTGAGACTGGATGGGCAGTTCCCTGCATTGCCGTGATTATGGACTAGAAAAGCCATTAATTCCAAACACATAAGAATTGTCTTTCCACCCGGATTTTATCTGCAATATGGTGATTTGTTGGATTCTTGTCCATTTCTTAGTTGATCCAAATTTGGGTAGGAAACATGGGTGTCAAACCCACGCAACACGCATAGGCTGGGATGCTTCCGTATTAGGCAACGAGTGAAATTTGGGATCAAAATAACCTACGGAGAGGCTTTAGGTGGGCCCAGGATTAGCTTTAGCGGCGGATGTTTGAACGCAACGTCACTGCAGCCCGAGGCCAGCTTCTCCGAGGAAAAGCCTGTGTTTCACAGGTGACTGGCTCTTCCATGTAAGCAGGAATGAAGGTTTGCCACCAAACAGGAGGTGGCCTTTGGCAAGGAAAGCACATGCTGGTTTCACGCTGCACACTCTACAACTGATCTTGAAATTCATGGGCCAAGCTCTACTAAAGAGTGCAGCTTTAGAAAGATTACATCGAAAAGGAAACATTTCTGTCCCATTAAAGACCCTCCCTGAAAAGCAGACAATGACAACGTGTGCTTATTTCACTGTGTTAATCATTTTACCCAGGAGGATAAAATCTGGATAGACAGCAGAGTAAAGCTTTTTAAATGGCAGACATGGAAAGAGATGCCTGAGTTCAAATTCTAGTTCTGTTATTTTGACCTGTGTCCTTGGGCAAACGAGTAAGACTTCTGTATGTTATTTTCCTTACCTATAAAAGAGGAATGATGACAATATTAAGTTCCTCTTAGATTGCTTTCAGTTAAGCCACATATGCATTTTTTAAAGTGATGAATAGGAAAGCCTTAGTAAGCACCAATTATTACTTTTCCACTTATGCTAGATTCTAGATTGTACAGATTGTACATTCTAGATTGTACAGAACTACTACCATTATTTTTTTAAGTGAAGTTCAGAATTGCCTTCAGGGCTGATACACAGCAACACTGAAGGACAAACTGAATTCAAGTGTGATGAGATTTAGTCACCGTCTTACACGTGGTCTTAAAACAGCTTTCAATTTATTAATTCGGTAAGTTCTGCCCATGGGTTAATATTTCAAAGGCCAATCTATGTATACATCCAAAATAGTGGTCAAATAAAGAAATGAGAGTTATCTAGTTCTATTTAGGCTACAGATGTATCTGAAAGAACACCATTCCCACAAAAGTAAACCCCAGACAGAATAAAATTCATAGTTTTTATGGAGCTAGTAAAAGGTGATAGATAAAAATAAGCCTTAAGGCACTGAAATCCAGAGGGAAAAATCCCTTCATTGGTAAGCAGATAACCAGGGAAGTTTTTAAACCTGGGGGTAGGTGTACACATCTGGGAATGGGTGTACCTTTAGTAGTACACAGATAAGAGTAATAACACAGTACACAGATAACAGCAATAATATAAAATCAACCAAGTCTTAGAAGACACTATGGGATAGCTGGATGGATTGGAATCTGGAAGAGATATAAACACAAAAATTGTCTTAGCCCAACAAGGCACACGCGCGCACACACACACACACACACACACACACACACACACACACAAAGGCTGAAATGGTAAGAAAGCAACAGTGAGAAAAAATGCTGGGTAGAGAAATTTTAACATGAACATTCCCACAATGGTTGAACCAGGGGCCCTGTCAGAATAAAATCCAAAAGGGAGCCCAAATATCTGAAATAGTAGCCAACCCATCCCAGCTTAAATATCAACAAATTTATTAAGATGAAGGCTTGGAAAAGTGGATGATGAGCTAATCACAGGTGAACTCAATGTAATTAAAGACAATAAGACCTACTGTATTCACTATAAACACCAGACAGTATACAGAAAATAATAATTGTCCTCTTGAAAAATAACAAAATGAGACAAAAATATTACACTTATTTCTTATGTACAATGTCTAGAATAAAAATAAATAAAAGCTATGCAGAGAAGCAGTACAGTGTGTCACATAATGAGGAAATCACAGTCAATGGAAGCAGAACTACTGAAGATAAAATTACTGGAATTAGCAGACAACTAAAAAAAAAAAAACACCTTTTTTTAATTTACAGAAAAAGATAGATATAAAAGGGTGAGGAGGAAATGTTCATTCCAAAATAGAAATGGAAGACCTAACAAGAACCAGAAGGATTTGCTAGAAATTAAAAATATAATATATTAATACAAATTTATTGGATGAATTTCAAATTAGACATTGCAGAACCAAGGTGAAGTAACTTGATAACAGGTCAAAAGAAATTAGTCTAATTTAATCACAGAGGAAAATAAGATGGAAAAAATGTATAGAGTATGTGCAACCTGTGAGAGATATCATCTGACATGTATATATGTAGTCCTAGGATGTCAGGAGTAAAAGAATGGGCAGAAAATACGTTTGGAAAAAAAGTGGCAAAACTTTTCTGAAGAAAATATGAAACCATATATCCTAGAAACAGACAACTCTAAAAGAACAAGTACAACTCTAAAAGAACAAGTAAAAATAAATGTATATCACAATTAAATTGATGAAAGTGAAAGATAATCAGGTATTTTTAAAGCAGCAAAATAGGAAAGACACAGTACATTTAATGGAACAAGTAAAACAATGGAAGGCTTCTCATTGAAAAACAATCAAGTTGGAAACCAATGGGACTAAATCATTCATGTCCTGAGTAGCAATAAGCACCATCAAAACCCAAAAAGCAAAAAGAAAGAGAGGAAAACCTGTCAGAATAAAATTCTATACACAGTAAAACTGCAACACACAAAAGTGAAGGTAAGTGAAAACAGAGAAATCGGGACCAGCAGAACAACACTACGAACTCAATTCAGAAAACGGAAAAACCCACTGAATGCTGCATAGAAGTTATAAACTTTGTACAAGCACAGAGAGGAAAAAAAAAAAGAGGGAGGGGAATATACTGATATTAGATAAAGTAGTTTCTAAGGCAGGAGAGAGACATTTTTACTAGACATGAAGGACATTTCAAAAAGATAAAAATACGAATATTAAATATCCTAAGTATGTTACTATAACAAGGTTTTAAATGAAAAAAACTTGAGAATTAGAGACAAATCAACAAATCCACAGTTACAGCTCTAGATTTTGACTCTTCTCACAGTATTAAAAAAAGGAAGAAGAAGATTTCAACAATACTATTAACCAATCTCATCTATTGACTTTTACTGAATTCTCTAACCACAACTGCAAAATATACTTAACCAAATATGCATGGTATTCACAGAGAAAAAAATGTCAGGTCACAAATAAATGTCAAAAATGAGAAGAACTGAAAGCATACTGAGTATGTTCTCTGACGACAATTAAGAAATCAATAGCAAAAAAATAAATTAAAAATCTGCCCCCCTAAATTAAAAAGGTGACCACCATCTTCTAAATAATCTGTTTGATCAAAGAACTCAAAAGGCAAAGAAAAAAAAATTCCAACTGAATGATAATGAAAACACAGTGTCAGAATTTGTGGGATGTAAGTAAAGCTGGCCTTAGAGAGAAATTTATAACTTTAAAGGCTTACATTACAAAAATCAAAAAACCAAAGTTTCTACCTTAAAACTGAAGAAAACTAAAGTTTGGAGAAGGAAGGGAAAGATAAATATATCAATGAAATAGAAAACAAAAATAAAAACAAAATGACAGTACAAAATTTTATTCTTTAAAAAATAAAATTGACAAATTTTTTAAATTGATGAGTGCTTACCAAGAATGGGCAATACAGAGAAAACACAAATTACCAGTACTGGTAATGCAAGAAAATATATCTTTTCAAGCGCCATGTACATGAAAACAATATATAAGCAAACTTTTTGTCTGTAAATTCAACAACCTTGATAAAAAGAACAAAGTCAAGGAAAGGCACAAATTACCAAAACTGACGAGAATAATTATAAAATCTTAATCATCCTAGATTTACAATATAAATAGCTTCCAACAAAGAAAATTACATATGCAGATAGGTTTACTGTTTAAGTTTAGCAAACAGTTAATGAAGAAAGGATACCAGTCCTATAAAATCTTCTTCAAAAATAGAGAATATTTCCAACTCATTTTATGAGATCAGTGTAGTAACTCTTATACCGAAATCTGACAAGGACATTATAATAAAAAAAATTCACGAGCAAAAATCCTACCTAAAATATTACCAAGTCCAATGCAAAATTATACATCATGAAATGATTATATATCACTCAAAGCAATGTACCACATTATATGGAAGAAAACCTTATGGTCATTTCAATAGATAAAGGAAAATATTTGATGAAATTCAACCATCATTAACAATTAAAAAAACACAGTAAACCAGCACTGGAACAGAATTTCATCAGAATTGTAAAGAAAATCTTCAAAAAAGCTATTTTTTGTAGCTTTACACATAATGAAACAGAGCAAACCTGAGAGAACAGTGCTCAGAAAAAGAAAAAAATAGAAAGGAATGTAAGAAAGAAAAAACATGGATGAAACTTATAAATATTACATTGAGCAAAAAAAGGTAGACCTGAAAGAATACATAATTGCTTGATTCCTTTTATTTGAAGTTTAGGAACAGGTAAAGCTAAGGTTTGGTATTTAAATCAGAACTAGTTCACTTTAGAGGGTTGGAGATTGACCGGAAAGGGCATAGTGATGTCCTGGGATGATGGAAGTACTCTATCCAGCTGACCCTTTAACAATACAAGTTTGAACTGCGAGGGTCCATTCATGCCGAATCTTTTTCAACAGTAAACACTACCATAGATGGTCCATGGTGGGTTGAACCCAAGATGCAGAACCATGTATAAGGAGGACCAACTGTAAGTTATGTATCTCTAGGATGAAGAGGTGAAAGAGTGGTTTGAACAGTAAATGATCTTAGCAGACCCAGAACTCACTGATTTTGAGCTCAGTGAATGAAGGTATTCCCATAAAATGTAATATTGTAAAGTATGTTACTATGCCAGAAAGAGAAGGAAAAGGAACAGAAAAGGCAGCACTCCAGTCCAGAAGTCCCATCAACCTCATACTGAACAGAAAAGTCACTGGACCAAGTTCAGAAGCAGGTTAGTGACACGTTGTAGAAAGAAGTAACGGAACATCGGAGAAAACCGCAAAGAAGACCATCCCAATACAGCTGTGGCCGAGGTAGTTTAGTTCCAGAAAAATCCCTGGCAGCTTCGGGAGTCTACTGATGGGAATTTGGTGGTTGACACAAATACAGGGACAAGGAGACATCTTTGTCTAGAAGTCAGATTTTCAAGAACCTAGTATTTCCACAGAAAGAAGCAATGGCATCAAGCTGTCATGGTTCTGGGGTCCAGAAAAGAGGAACTCGAAAAGGAAACGGAAATTGTGAGGTTTAACTATGTTCCATGAGAGAGAGGGCAACCTGAAATAAGTCCCAGGTTTGGGTGGCCAGCATTTCAAGTTTATAAACTTTGCAAGAGTTTATAAACTTGGCAGCATCTCAAATGCCATTCTTTGAGAGAGGAGACAGTATGCGATCGATGGGTTTTATTCCAGATACAATAAGTATTAAAGGCAAACATTAAATGAAGTATTCTTTGAGTTCTCACTTCATGGCTTCTGGACATATGGTACAGACTGACCAGCATTCTAGCCAAAAGGGCTTTTCTTTCTACCCTGCCTTCTTCACGAACCCTCTCTGCTGTGGTCTTCAGCAATCCCAAGCAGCAGGGTTTGGCTACATAATTTTTTTTTTTTTTTTTTTTTTTTTTTGCGGTACGCAGGCCTCTCACTGCTGTGGCCTCTCCCCTTGCGGAGCACAGGCTCCAGACGCGCAGGCTCAGCGGCCATGGCTCATGGGCCCAGCCGCTCCACAGCATGTGGGATCTTCCCGGACTGGGGCACGAACCCGTGTCCCCTGCATCGGCAGGCGGACTCTCAACCACTGCGCCACCAGGGAAGCCTCCTATGCTCTCTCTTGCTTGAAGTTTTGTAGCCATGGAACCTGCCATCTCAGGAAAATCTTATATCCAACCTCTGACTAGTTGGGAAAGTCTATCTTATTTTGATGTTCCCTCTTTGCAACCTGTTGCTGCCATTCACTCAAGATACATTAGCCAACCTAACATTATCAGGTATGAATACAGTAATATTTTTTCCATCTACCTGACTCCCATATTTCCATTTCTCCTTGGGTTCTAAACATGGGTGTTGAAGAGACACATTGATTTATCAGCCCCATCAAGCCTTTCCACAGTTGTGTACGAGGAAGCCTGGGAGCAACAGTAGATTTAACCAGGATAGACTATGAGGTCACTGTGCTCAGTTACGCAGACTGCCTTCACCCAGACAACTGGAAAGAATGATAGATTTTCGGGCTTCCCTGGTAGCGCAGTGGTTAAGAATCCGCCTGTTGATGCAGGGGACACAGGTTCAAGCCCTGGTCTGGGAAGATCCCACATGCCATGGAGCCACTACTAAGCCCACGCGCCACAACTACTGAGCCTGCGCTCTAGAGCCCATGAGCCACAACTACTGCATTCATGAAAGACCGGAGCTTGTTCTTCCCTAAGCTAGGTGCCAGCAACTCAACTCCCACAAGCATCGCCTCAGTCCCACGGTTAAATACATTTAAAATATCAACCCATCAAACTGTTTTAAAATTAAAAAATCACAGCTACTGAGTGGCAGTGTTAACATTCACACCTGGAGTCACGATCTTCCATTATCTAATGCAAACGGTAGGACCATCTCATGCTCTCTTATACTTCTTGACCATTTTTTCAAGGTATCTTAGGATGAGAATACTTACTTGCCATTTACATTTTTCATGCTGATGGCAACAGCTCTGTTTCCCAGAGTATATGACATCATCAGAGCAAATAAGCTATTATAAACGTAAAGCAAAAGAGATGAAGAGTTGTCTACTTGAGACTGAATAACTTTGCTCAATAAGGTGTAAATTTGTACCTAGGTCAGTGGTACTTGTTGCTGCCCCCCAGTTGAGGAGGTGACATTTAACAGTTGCAGTCTAACCATTATTTGAAATGTTTTTATTATGCTTTTTTCCTTGAGTTGTTGCTATTTTCTGTGAAATCATTCTCAAGAGACAGTTTTAGACATGCTTATTTCAAAGGGATTCCACTATTTTATACAGCTTTATCTTTCTCATATCACATTAAGAAGACAGCCTAATGATGCTATACATTTGATTAACTAAGAACATGTACCATATGGAGTAACTGACAGCCAACATTTGTGATAACTGATTAGTAACCTCACTTCAATTGATGTAGTATATGCATTAATTCCCTTTAGGCTCTAAATAGTCCAATAAAAGGAAGAAAGAAGGCATTTAACAAATGAGCAAAAGTTGTGTGTTCATTCTTCTTAAAACAGAGGGGGAAAAAAGTCGTATGTGATCGCAAAAATTACCATTAAAATTTCTCCCGGGGAAAAAATATATTTTGTTTTCTCTGTTTAAATAAATCCAATCTCCCAGATTGTACATGATATGAAATTTTCATCCACTCAGAGAGCATTCATTTCACATCTCATCTATCCTGTGAATGAGATGAGAAAATCATTTTCACTTGTTTTTACTTTAATAGCGTAAAGAATCCATGGTGAATTGCATATTTACAATCTAGGATTATCCAGTCTGTCGTTTTCAGGATATCAACTCACTGCATTTCTTTGCATTGCAGACTCACAACCACATTGCTTCATGACTATGCCATTCTTTCCACATTTATTTCTATAAATCATGATATTTCAGGCAGGCTTCAAAATCCAAAAGCCACTTAAGCAAAGAAGGAAAGACTAAGTCTAAAAAAAAACCCTGTTCATCAAATTCAAGACTATACAAGCTCTTTGAAGCATTTGTTATTTTCAAGGGCTGTGCTTAAAAACACCATTTTCCCCACAGTTAGCAGTTAGAATTTCATCATAAAATACTACTGTAAAATCTATTTAATTTTCCACCACAGGGAGGGAGGGTTTGATCTCTTGTTAAACATTTTATGGAAAAGTCTAAAAGTGCTTTCGATTCTTTATCGAATTGAAATCTGGGCCTTGGAAACTGCTGGCATCACACACACACATAACAGTATCAGCCCACTGAGTACCATTAGGTCATAAAGCGCTGCTGCTGCAACATCTCTGGTACAGCAGCTGGTGCCCGTGCAACTTTTACGACAGTTATAAAGTCATTTATTACGTTTTCTTTATGATGCTAATGCATTGCAGTCTGTTACTTTATTGCTCCCACTGTGATAAAGGCTGAAATGTATGATATTGTAGGGGAAAAAAGGTATCTGTATCTATCCATCTATCTTTCTAGATAAGTAGACCTAATAGCAAAGCCTGTTGCATTAAAAATCTCTTAAAGAAACTTAAAACGTCCATAAAAATATTAATGAGAGATCTCAAAAAGGAAATATTTTTGTGGGACATTTTTTGTCATTTTGTTTCCCTGTTCCCCACAGAATTATTTTGTTTTAAGTTTTACCTTGCCAAAATATACTAAGGATGATCTGAGGATCTGACTCGGTTTTTTTTTTCCTCCCCTTAATTACAATATCATCGTGTTAGAATATAATTTGTAATTCACTAGGAGGAACAATGACTATGTGATTTCCAAAGAATCACATGAAAGAGAACAAAGTCATTCAAAGATACTCATGTCCATGGACCCAAAGGTGCCTATAACTGATAATTACACCTTGTTCAAATTGCCTAAACTGAACACTCCCCTATGATACAATTGTACATAAAGAGAATGCAGTTCTCTGTTGAGGGACAAAATCAATTATGTTAATTAACTGCTACCCTGTGCTAAAGCTGAGGTAGCAGGTGACACCTACAGCACGATAACTCCGAGGGGAAATTCATTCCCACACTGGGGTCCTTCCGTGCTACTATTAGTGCTTCTCCATTTCTTCTTTTCTCCATGCTCTTTACCTTCCTCTTTTACCAATTACAAAAAAAAAAAAAAAAGTTTCAAGAACGAGAAAAAGTCCAAAGGAAACAATCATTTGTTTAAGCAAGTCTTGAAGTGGGACGTTCTATTTACTATTTTTTTAATATTCAATTTACCCCCCAAAGCAGTCAGAATGAAAAGGGAGATGGCATTTAAGGAAAAGCTTAACAATGTGTTTTTTTAATTAGACTGAATTTTATTCTAGTCTCCATCTTTCTATTCTATTATCAACATGATTTGTAAAATTGTTCCAGCAATGAGCCAGCACAATTTTAATCATGGATCTCAGTATTATTAGACTCCTACAATGATTTAATATTGATACTGAATTTGGAGCTGGATGGGCTCTTAGAAATGGTTTTACTCATTTAACTGAGAACTAGAAAAGTTCATCTCGAGAGGTTTTTATGTAGCTGCATACTACGTCCTTCATTTCTTCTCAACCTGTTTTTAGTCTCAACACGAGCATCGGGATGGAAAAGGGACCATTCTCTTGAAGTGTAGGCTTCCTCACAGAGATTAAGAGTGGAGTCATTAAGGCACTTGGTGCCTTTCTCGTGGCTGTGAAGTGCAGAAGCAGCCCAGTGTGAGCTGCTCCTGTGTCTTGGATCGCTATCTGATTATCACCGGAGGAAATGAAGACTCCTGGTCCTGCATGTTTATCTCAAAACTAAATCGGTACTCTACTTTTTTTTTTGTTTGTTTTTGTTTTTGCGGTACACGGGCCTCTCACTGTTGCGGCCTCTCCCGTTGCGGAGCACAGGCTCCGGACGCGCAGGCTCAGCGGCCATGGCTCACGGGCCCAGCCGCTCCGCGTCACGTGGGATCTTCCCGGACCGGGGCATGAACCCGTGTCCCCTGCATCGGCAGGCGGACTCCCAACCACTGCGCCACCAGGGAAGCCCGGTACTCTAAATTTTGTCTGACAAATTCCTACTCAAGTACAAGTTGAGATAAATTAAATAAGATAGAAAAATTGTATGTGTATTCAAATTAGATGAAGGAAGAAATACAAGTGCATTAGATAAACTATTTTTAAAACTTGTATCTAACTGCATAACTCTGGGCTCTTAAATACATCCCAAATATTTCTAAAGTCAGTGTCCAGTATGTTTTCATGCCTAAGAAGACTTCATCTTACATGGATAAGTTTATTATACCATGAATAATACATTTTAAATAAAATGATGATCTAAGAAAATGAGACCACCAAGAGCACATTTCCATGTCCATCTGTTAATTAGTTACCTTCAGAGAAACAGTGTAGGAGTGTTTAAACTTACTGAGAATCTATCACATTAAGTCCCTAAATCATGTGCTTAATATTTAAGTCTCTGAAAAGCAGTAGTAATAAAGTGAGAAGAGTTCTATACCAATGTTATCTATTTAGTATAGATTGAGTACATTTTATTTTATCAGCACGTATTTATTTTTATCAGTATATATTTAAATGTAATGTGATATTTACTATTTTTATTTGTAATAGATAATGTTTTCTGAACCAGAAAATCAAAGGAAAGAATGTGGGAAGCAGCCGCATAGCACAGGGAGATCAGCTCAGTGCTTTGTGACCATGTAGCGGGGTGGGATAGGGAGGGTGGGAGGGAGATGCAAGAGGGAAGACATATGGGGATATATGTATATGTATAGCTGATTCACTTTGCTATACAGCAGAAACTAACACACCATTATAAAGCAATTATACTCCAATAAAGATGCTAAAAAAGAATGATAGGCTTTTCTCAGTCTGATGTAATAATTTTAAATCAAAAAGTATGTATTTTATGTAATATTTGAACCATTCTATTTTATACCAGTGATTGCCAGCCTTCTTTTAGTCTCCTAAATGTGTGGAAAATGAGTTAATTTTATGTCTCTAGGTATGTGAAGAAATTATATTAGATTTCAAAGGATATTCAATAGTGTACATGTTGACTTCTTTGTGCGTAAATATATAGAGAATATATGTGAATAGATAAATCTCACAGAATGACAAATGAACTTGCTTCTAAGTGAAAAGATCCACTTTGTATACATTTGTTCGTTGAAGGAAATTTATTACAAAATACTGTCAAAGACCAAAAGTGCTACAAATATCACAAATACTGACTATAGCATATGTGACCTTTTTCTGCCATCTAAAGCAATGTAGTTTTTGTTCTCAAACATTTAATATCTGTTTCATTGTACTCCATGAATTTTCCTTTGTGGACTACTAAACTCCAGCGAAAGAACATTCATATTTCATGGTGTCTATTTAGCCACAGTCTTGCAAAATGCAATTCTGTTAGTGAACCAGAAACTCTGCTCATTGTTTGGGTCAGAACACATTAAAATGTGTCGATGCTTAAACGCAGCAGCGTTTCAGCCTTAGGAGAGATGGGGGGTAAAAGCCAGACAAAGAGACTATTAACGGATCATATGAGAAAATACCCTATAGAAATGAATAAAGGTAGACACAGATGAGAAGGGCGTTAAGGGAGTGTCCATTCCCAGTTGACTGCCTCCTGTTAAAATGAACTTAACCTTAACATCGTAAAACACGTTTGGTTTTAACACACACATAATTCAACTTTGCATATGAATCACATATACTTGTGACAAATAGGTCAAAGATGCCTCTAGAAACCCATGGGTGAGTAAAATACAGTTAGTGGGTTTTCCCACAGTCCAAGAGACTAAGGAAAATTCAGGAACGGTAAAATGTGACTGGACCTCAATTGAGATGTTGATGAAATCAAGTCGGGCTTATTATAGAATCCCCACCTGCTCTTAACTGCATTAAGTTTTTAAGCTGGGCTTTTATAAACTGGACCATATGTCATGTTTCTCCATATGCTTCTTAGCAGGCATAGAGAGTTCTTAGTACTTTTTTAGACAGACTGAGCCCTGTGATATGATTATCATGTATAAGTCCTGGGTTATTACCGCATCTTCGCCATTTGGAAAATGGTGCTCACACACTTGAAGTAAGGTGATACACTAGAATTAGATGTGTGTAGTGAACTCAACTATAGGCTTAAAATACACAACGCATTTCCAGGGAAAGCAGATGAGTTACTGAGGATGAAATCCTCTCTGTGAAACTAATTCAGGAGGCAGATGCTCTAGACAACTTTGATGACCCTTCAGTTTCTTTATTGCAAATCAAATACTTGCTAAGTTGGGTAAAACCAAAGACAGCTGTCTTATCAGTATGTATATTTTGATAAGGACACCTAATCAGGCTCTAAGTGATGTGACCCAGTTTAAAAAAAAAAATTCTCACATTTGTCATTACTGAACATAATATGCCCCAACGATGAGGCACTGAATTCTGGGGCTCCAGAAATGATTCATTTCAGAGAAGTGTAAGCCATGTGGTATTTTCAGGAAACAGGAGGATTCATCATGACTCTGATAAAAGGGAGTGTGAGAGCACAATGGCACAATACAAGTTATAATTAACTGCTGTGAGCCCTGAGAAAATGTAAACCATCATCTGTTTCATAAAACATTGCTCCCATCATGGTTAAATTACCTCTGGAAATATATAAAGATAGGTAGTGCCCTGTCTAACCTGGCAAAATTAGATTCATTCTATAATTCATAGTCTCCCAAATATAGTATTGCCCTACTCCAGTGGCATTTTGGACACAACTCTCATTAGGGATTTATCATGCTGCAGTGATGAACTGTTTAAATACAATTCTCCCCTACAGCGCAGAGAGGTCTCTGGAGGCACGAGCCATATTTTTTCTCTTTTGTAACACCAGTGCTTGGCACAGGGCTAGTTGCTTGATTAATTATCAATTAATTGTTAATTAATTATTAATCTTACAACTGAATAACATAGAATATAGTCGGGGGTCTACAATTAAGATGTATGTATGAAAGGAAACCACAGTAAAAATAGGATGGGGATAAAATCCTGTTCATGGCATTTTACTTGTGGATGGTAAAGTGGATGTGGGTTGTTCCAGAGGTAGCCAAATATATGCTAATACTAACTACAGCAGGGGTCACAAACCCAAATGGCTACTGAGAGAAACTATGTATTTATAGAGAAGGTATCATACGCTTATTTTCCTATCAAGAATATTACTTTCCCAAAATCATTTTTCAAAGTATCACATATGCCAGTGTTTGAGTCCTAATCTGTATGCTACTCAAAAAGGTAAATCATTTGAAAATAAGATGCAACTGTTTCAAGGGAATGGCCCAAGATGTAGTAAGAACTTCTGAGCAGGAAAATGCATAAGGAGCTATTACAGGCTTGAAAAACAGCTCAAGGACATAGCATAGAAAGAATAATCAAGCCAATACAGAAAGTTAGCTGAACAAAGAAAGAATACAAGCAAAGTGCATGGTCCTCTCTTCCTGAATAAAGAGAAACCACCTGATACACTAAGACAATGATGTCCAAACTTGTCACACCCAGATCTCTTGGGAAATTGCTATATGATCTTTAATAGAGAAATAATTTTAAGTAAAATTCTTTTAATAGAACAGATAATCATGATTTATCCTATATATAGGGGAAACAATCTATAATATTTTAATTATTTGAACTATACATGAAACATATTGAACAGTACATTTCAAAAATGACAGCAAATAGTGTTTCATTTAGGAGTCAAATGAATAATAAAAGATGTAGTAAGGGGCTTCCCTGGTGGCGCAGTGGTTGAGAGTCCGCCTGCTGATGCAGGGGACACGGGTTCATGCCCCGGTTCGGGAAGATCCCACATGCCGCGGAGCGGCTGCTCCCGTGAGCCATGGCCGCTGAGCCTGCGCGTCCGGAGCCTGTGCTCCGCAACGGGAGACACCATAACAGTGAGGGGCCCGCGTATCGCAAAAAAAAAAAAGATGTAGTAAGGTATATTCATCATGATATATCAAATATTTTAAAAATCTATTCTTATATCCTGAAATTTGTAATTTTATATTTACTGATTTAAAAAAAAATCAAGTGATTTTTTGTGAGAACAGACTTTTCAAAGGGCAAATATGGTTCTCCACTCAGTCCCTCCATCCACTCTTAGCTTGACACTCCACAGCTTGGCTTTACACAACGATGACACCCAAGTGGGGCTCACAGAGTGTCTGACACCCTGACTGCTTCACAGCCCTGTCAGCCCCACCTTCCTTTAGACTCCAATGAGCCTCCTGGTCATCTGTCACTTCCT
Source organism: Lagenorhynchus albirostris (assembly GCF_949774975.1). Classification (NCBI taxonomy): domain Eukaryota; kingdom Metazoa; phylum Chordata; class Mammalia; order Artiodactyla; family Delphinidae; genus Lagenorhynchus; species Lagenorhynchus albirostris. Next base: position 30,819,168 of record NC_083115.1, on the reverse strand, counting down.
CACACTTTCTCATTCATTCCTTTTGTGGGATCTTTGAATAAGATCCTTCCTTAATAATATGAAGCCTCCCATATCCCCTCCCTGTGTTCAGATTTCAGTTCAAGTTTTACTTCCTTGGGGAAACCATTCCTGACCCCAGGGGTTTTCACTGTAATTTAAAAAAAATTATTGAAGTCTAGTTAACTTAAAATATTATATTAGTTTCAGGTGTACAACATAGTGCTTTGATATTTATAGATTATGCACTATACAAAGTTATTATAAAATACTGGCTAAAGTATATGCCCTAAGCTACACATTATAGCTCTGTAACTTATAACTGGTAGGTTGTTCCCCTTTAATTTATGTGTTTATACAACCTCATTTCTTCCTTCACAGCATTTGCCTCAGTTTGTAAAGATACTCCCCTTTGTGTGATTCTCGTATGAAGTATGTCTCCTGCATGAGAGCCAGGCACCTGCCCGTTTTCTCTCCTCTACAGTGCCTAATTCCAACTCAGAGTTCCTGAAGCATTTTAGGCATCCCTTAAGTATTTACTCATGAGTGCAAGAATGAATCAGCTGTTACAATGCACATGTAGTCTGAGATATGCTAATATTTTTATAGTTAATAAAGCAGATATTTTTGTGATTAATTAGAAAAAGTGTAAGATGAGCAGAAGTCCTCAAAACAGAGCCTCAAATCAATTAATTAAATGAAAAGGAGTGGAGAGCCTATAAGGAACTGGAAGGCACTAATATCGGTAACCACAAGTTACTTTCTACCTAGAATGGGACAGCAGGAGAGGAAATAAATTATCAAACAAAACGCAGGGTAGGAAAAGGGTGAGGAAAAGTCCAAGAGACAAATGGATGAAATAAGCCCACGTTTCAGAGTTTAGTAAAGCATGGACAGGCATGGATCACGTTTGGATTTTCTTAATGCTTTTTTTTAAAAATGTCCCTCTTTTTCTCTTTAAGACCTTACCTCTAGTTGCCGTGCCGGATGAAATATTTTAGTATACTGAGAGAACTTCACTACCAGTGACAGACACACACAGAACCTCCCTTTGAAGAACATATTTATTCCTTTTTTTTTTCTTTTTTCACTATTTCACTCTTTTCCTCTTTGCATCTAAGCATTTTATAGCTAACCCACTTAGAGCTGTTAATTTGAATTTCCTTTCAAAATAGTTCCATTATTTGTGGTGGAAAAGCAACTTGTTAATTAACAGAACTGCCCTCTTCATCCCTTTTTTATCACAGATTTGTTAATGGAATTAGGTGGTTTACAATAGTTCACCTGATAAAATAGTGTCACGAGTATAATGACTCTCCTTAAGGGAAGCAGCAATGGTGTGAAGATGAAATAGCAAGCTCATACTAAGGGAGCGCAATCTGAGTGGGAGTTTAAGATGTGAAAGTATTACACATCAGGGGTCAAAAGAAACACAGCCTACAGTAAAGCAGCAAAAAAGTGAGTTTCTAGGTGGAAAGTTCTCAACTACCAGGCTATATCTAGTTGATATATAAAAAAATATTCTATTTAGAGTTGTCCTTAAAAGTGTTGCTAACCTATTTAATTTTCCTTGAATGCTGGGTAAAGGTGTAAAGGTCAGGCCTACATATAAAACTTTTCCAGAAAATTCTAGCCAAGATATAATGAAAAGTTCTACACTCCTTTTGTTCCATGTAGATGAATGCCTCCCATGTCACCCATCCCCACTTGGTAGGAAAGGATGTCATACTTACCACATGCAGTTCCTGAAAAAACGGAGGACAATGTGAAAATAAAGGACAGAAAACAAACCTACAGGAGATTAACTTTTTCTTGGAAGCCAAGCTTTAGTGAGTATGTAACACAGTAATCTCCTGAAAGCTCAGACTGTGCGATTCTTTTGCAAAGAAGGTAACATTTTTGCCACCTTCGATTCAAGGTTCTAGTCACAATTCTTTGGTTGAAAATATGAGAATGTGTGGCTTTGTTAACAGGTTCTTTTTAACTGTCTGATAAAAAGTACACGCTGAGGCTGTACTTCCATCTTCCCTGACACACGTTGCCTGTTCATCCTGCCGCCATCACATTGTCCTTCGGTTCACCTTCATGATGGCTGCTTGGGTTGCAAATTATCCATCCTTCTGTGTATACAGACTATCTAATAGTAAAGGATGTGACATTCCTTACCCAGTCCGTGATTGGGGTTAGGTGTCAATGAATTAACATACAGAAGGACTTGGTACAGAACCTGGTACGTAAGAATTCAATATATGTTGGCCATTATCTTGACCCTAAGTGAGAATATATATTCGAATACTCCAATGTGTGCGAATTCCACAATTTCTACCGAAACGCAATCATTTTTTAGTCCATTTCCATATGAGGCAAGTATAGTCAATTCTCATTATTTGTGGATTCAGTATTTGCAAATGTACTTACTTGCAGAAATTTCTAACCTCCAAGATTAATACTAGCCGTGCTTTCATAGTCATTCACAGACACATGCAGATGTGACAAGTATGAGTTGCTGGGCACACACATTCCCAGCTGAGGTCAAACCAGGTGGTGTTCTGCCTTCTCCTTTCAGCTCTCATACCGTAAACAATGTTCTTTTCTCAGGGACACTTTAATGTCACATGTTGCTCACATTTATGATTTTTGTTGGTGATTCCACCCTGTAAAACGGCCCCCAAACAGACGGCTCAAGTGCCTTTTAGGGTTTCTCAGAACAAGAAGGCTGTGATGTGCCTCACAGAAAAACTACACTGTTAGATAAGCTTTGTTCAGGCTGAGTTATAGCGCTGTTGTTTGTAAATTTAATGTTAAGGAACCAACAATATATACGAAATAAGATGTTTTTAAACAGAAACCCACATTAAAAAGTATGTATTAAAATTGTTGTGACCAGAGGCTTGCAGAAACCAACTCTGTATGTTCTCTAGGAGCAAAGGTTCAGTATTCCTCCATGCAGAGTTCATGGCAACTTTACAGAACATTACCACAAACAATGAGAATTGACTGCACTAAATGTAGAAGATTATGCATGAAAATGGGTAAATTATTTAATGTTTCTGAAAAGCAAAAATATTAATAAAATAGATAGGGGCAAGAATATGATTTTGTATGTCATACATAATGAGTGTGGTTTTTTTAGGCAATTAGAAAATCCATTAAATATTTTTGTTTAGAATAATTATCTAGAACTGACCCCCCCCCCAAATAACCCAGAATGAAAAGAATGCTTCCAAACCTTCATTTAAGGAAAGAATCCTAGGGAGCAGAGAAATTAGACCTAAGAAGTAAAAATCAAAGTTTAGTTGGAAGGGAAACAGAGACCAGAGGCTGGGAAGTGCTGGAGCTGACATCAAGCCAGATAGTTGAATTGAGAGCCTAAAGGGACAGTACACAGAGATCTCATCAGCGGTGGAGCTAAAGAAAATGAAATAAATACCAAAATACTGAGATCAAGATGCTCTGGACCTAAATTTTCAAACGTGAGGTATCTATTTGACTAAGAACCATGACTAACTCCTAGAATGGGGGAGCTCCTTAAAGAAAATTGGACTGCGTAGTATAAATATTAATATACTTTAAGATAGCATTATGTATCTCAAAAGATTCCTGAATCCTTCTCTATGAGGTCATAATATACAGTCATCCCTCAGTGCCCACGGGGAATTGGTTGCAGGGCCCCCATACATCCCCAAACCCCTGATGCTCAAGTCCCTCATATAAGAACGGAGTGGTAAGGTGAATACAGGCAGCCCTCAGTGTCTACGGTTCGCCATCCATGGATTCAACCGAACACATACCACATGTCAAAGTTATTTAGCTTTCCATCCAGCTGAAAAGATTCTTGAGAGCAAAAATCACTAGTCCAACCATCATGTTTGTGGTATACCCCCAAAACTCATGAACTCATGGTTCTGGGAGCAAAATAGTTATGTATTGAATAACTCAACATTAGAATAGAATCTTCAGGAATAGAATTCTTGGAATATATTCTCCCTCTCTCTTCCTCTGTCTCTCACTTGTCCACCCCCAATATTCTTTAGCCTGTGTGTGGGATTGACACTATCAAACATGGTTGTGCTTCTGGTATGTTCACAGAGGCTTTGGGAAAATCATGAAATCTCTTATTACTATACGCCATCCCCCTCTCCCACATAGGGAATAACAAAGCTAGTTATGGCTATATTCAAACCAAGTTTTGTACACTGGGCATACTAACAAGAAAAATCTTACTTTGGGGACAACATTATCTATATGATTATCACAAAATAGGAGCTTTGAGATCATGGAAAAAATTAGCTACTTTAGTCACACAGTACAGGCTTTCTGACAATTTAAACATGCTCAAGTTGTATAACAAGCCTAATCCTCTTTCCTACAGAATAAAAGTAGCCTATAACAAAGTAACATGGGAAATATGGTTACACAACAAATAATGAAAGTATTAATGATAATAATGCCTCTTCAGAAGGCAGCCAAACAGTTATTCGATTGCTAAGGTTACTGCACCAAAAACTCTAAATTACGCATTTTAAGGAAGTCCTTTAAAGTCATCAACTTTTTATAGCTTAGTCGCCAAATTTCTAATCAAATCTAATCAGTCATAATTCCATGTTGCGTTATTTAAGTCACAATGGAAATTACGTGGTAAGGTAAAACTACGTGCTAAGGAAATAACATTTAGAAATAGAAAGGAACATATTTATTCTCCAAAGGAAAGTTGATCTTAGAAAGTCCAGAAATAAGAAAATATTCTTATCTCATTAATCATTTCACATTTTTCAGGTGTCATTCAGTTCTAGTCATATTTATCGGCACTTACTTAATCTTGAAGTATACACACATGAAGAGTTATAATCCAAATCTGCTGAAGAAAAAGTAAACAAAGGAAAGAGCTCCACTAAATTCCACTAAATCTGGTACAGCTATTACAGAGAGGAAAGTTGTTCTTAAACGTGTAACAAGCTTATGTCTCCAGAGTGATGTGGTGATAACGAATATATTCGTTTTTTCATTAATTTATTCAACAGTCACATACTGGGCTTCTATAAGAGATGGTCACTTTCCTCAAGGATCTAGAAGTCTAATTATTCCTCGAGACACCTCAACACAATTGCAACATTCTGAATTGTGCTTTAACTATCTGGTGATCTGAGAAGGCAAGACTAAAAACACGTGTCTTGAAGGGTAAGCAGGAGTTTACCTAGTCAAGACAAGGACGTTCCTAGCAAGAGAACATACATGTACAGAAGAGAGATTTAAAAAATACATCTGTCTAGAAATGTGAGAAGATCTGAGTGGTTGGAAGCCAGATGTTGGAGGGAAATCTTCTAAGAAAGTAACAGGATCAAATCGTGAAGGATCTAGTTTACCGGGCTAAGTTTGGAGTTTTGCTGTAGTCAATGAGAGGCCATCAGAAACTCCTGGCGCTGAGTATCTGTCTTAGTTTGCCCAGGCTGCTGTAATAAAATAACAGAAACTAGGTGGCTTACAAACAAATATATTTCTCACAGTTCTAGGGTTACGAAGTCCAAACTCAAGATGCTGGCAGATTCAGAGTCTGGTGAAAGCCTGCTTCCTGAGTCATAGACTGACTTTTTGTTGTGTCCTCACAGAGTGGAAAGAACATAGGAATTTTCTCTAGTCACTTCTATAAAGTCAGTGGTCCTACTCATGAGAGCAGAGCTTCCCACCTCTCAAAGGCCCCACCCTCCTAATAACATCACCTGAAGGGTTAGATTTCAATATATGAATTTGGGGGTGACAATGAATGTTTGGAGCATAGCAACATCCTATTATCAGGCTTGTCTTCTGGGGAAGGTAGAATGTACTGTCATTAACCTGAGTGTGAAATATTGGAGGATCTTGATCAGAGGGAAGACCAGACTCTCTCTCTTATTAAGACCACCCTTTTCTTACTGCCAGGTTCCTATGGTGTGAACATGATTTGCTGATCAGAGAGGACCAACACTGATCTTCCACCTGTCTGGATTTTCTGTTACCTCTGCTAAGGCCTTACTGTAGTGCCTTCTTACTTTTAACAGGCCATCTGGTTTCCAACTAATCTATCGCTAATTTAAAACATTTTCAATTATCTCCCAACTCCAGTTCTGGCATTTTCCCATCCAGGTATGCTAGTGCCTCTTGTCCTAGAGAGAAGTTATTTTATTATACTTTACTGTAAAGAAACATTTGGATTAAAAAGAAGAATGTAAGAAGAAAACCAGCCCATATTAAAAGAGATACAGCCAAATAGCCCAGGAACTAAAGTGTGAGGGGCTCTTGGCTAGAAACCATCTCAGAAGAGTTAGAAACATCTGGCTTCCTCCACGGGAGAAACTGTACTGCCTGTCCTACTGACGTCCTTGGAACCGGACAGCTCCGTCTTGAGCCTTGAAGGACTGGTCCAGATGCCAATCTTCTTTCAGCATATCTTGAGTTTTACAGTCCCATGTACATAGATTTAAGAGCTGATAAATTTGACTTCCTGGTCTGCTGACTCACATATGCCCTGTGCCCAGGATAAATAGAATCATTGGAAAGTCCTTCTTTGGCAATATAAACAGCAGAGGCATTTGTACACATATGCATTCCCACTGTGTATTAGAGGAACTTCAGAAAAGAAGGAGAGAAGCCTTTCGATAGAAAATAAATGTACCCCCTTCAAAACCATGTAAAGGATCCAATCCATATAGAATATGAAGGAAAAAATAGCATATTCCAGGACTGAAGAATTTTGTAGCAATAATTTCTTTATATTGGTTTCAGGTCAGATGACAGCTAGTTCACTGAAAAGCGTGTAATTATTCACGGCACCACGAATTCTTCTCTTGAGTATGCGTATTGCTGCAAATTCCAACACTATTGCGCTGAAACCAAGGTCCTGTGCGTGGATGATTAAGATAATTTCATATTACCTACACTCCACAGTAAGACCTGTTAACGTTATAAGCAGTTTTTGGCAATTGTATCCTGTGATGTTTTCCTAATGTGTGTATTTATGCATACTACTGTGTGAACTGTTATGCTTTAAGCATTTTTAAGAATTCTAACCTGTGATATTTTACTAATGTGTATATTTATGCATGTGACAGAAAGCTGTTAACGTTATAAGCATTTTTCAGGACTTAACCCAGGGATATTTTTAACAAATGTTTGTAATTACTAGGAAATCCAAATGTGTCTTGTTAGAAAAATATAAGCTTGAAGTCCCTTTGTTTACACAAGGCACATGGCAATCCTGTGTGCCTGTCTCAGAGTCAGGTTTTTCTTTCCTGGGAGTGTATCTCTGAAAGAGGATGTGTTAAATAACGGAGTGAAATGTTTAGAGAAAACAAAATTGATAAAGCCCTAGTTCTACATTACTGAAATTTACAAATGTTTATTGGACAGCTAGTTTATACAAAATAGTAGGTCAGATCATACAGAGGACAAAAAAAGTATCTCTGCTCACAAGGAGATCATAATTTAGCAAGGATATATGCAAAATTAATTCTAACAAGGTAATGTGGAAAAAGCCATGGTGGAGAGAGAGTGTACTGGGAAAGTAGAGGAAAGAATAATTCTGAAATAATTGCTGGTCTCTAAACATGCTCTACCCCTACTTTTCTGTAATTGTCTTAATGTTTGTTATTTTTCTACCTGAAATACACCTTCCTCTTTTAGTTCATTTATCAAGCTTCTACCCATCCTTCAGTGGTTTCCTTCAACAACCCTAAAATCTACAGACACAGTAGACATTTCTTATTTTTTAAACCACTTTAGATATGATTGATACGTAAAAATCTGTACATATTTCATGGACATAGCTTGATGAGTTTGGGGATGCATATCCACCATGAAACCATCACTACCATCAGGATCACACACATATCCATCAACGTCCCAAAGTTTTCCCCCACCCACCCCCATGAAGAGGAGGAAGAGGAGGAGGGGGAGGAGGGGGAGGAGGGGGAGAAGGGGGAGGAGGGGAAGGAGGAAGAGGAGGAGGAGGAGGAGGGGAGGAGGAAGAGGAGGAGGAGGGGGAGGGGAGGGGGGAGGGGAGGGGGAGGGGAGGGGGAGGGGAGGGGGAGGGGAGGGGAGGGGAGGGGGGAGGGGAGGGGGGAGGGGAGGGGAGGGGAGGGGGGAGGGGAGGGGAGGGGAGGGGAGGGGAGGGGAGGGGAGGGGAGGGGAGGGGGAGGGGAGGGAGGAAGGGGGAGGGAGAGGGAGGAGGAGGGGAGGGGGAGGAGGAGGGGGAGGAGGAAGAGGAGGATTGAGAGGTAAAGACATAACGTTCTTTTCCATGTGCATTTGCAAAGTTATTGTGTACCAACAAACCTCAATGTCTCAGCAGCTTAATACACACACCCCACCGCATAGGTGGTCAAAGAAGCCCCATAGTACATTTCCAAAAGGATTTTGCTCCAGGCGCTTGAGAACCTTTCCCAGCAAAGTGGGATCTTATCACTTCCCAAGGCTAACCAAACACGGAACAACGGAGCACCCCTGCTCTCAAATTTCCCAGTATCTTATCCCAGGTTCCCTCAAACCCTGCAAATAACACCCACTAGTATATCCCCCCTTTGGAGTTCTATCTGATTCTCCTCTTTACTCTAACCCCAACCTCAACCAGCAAAGTGAAGATGGGGAAATGTCTGATAAATTCCCCCAAATGTTTTTTTCTTCTTACACCTGAAAATTTGTGTAATTCAGAAAAAATCCAAAATTTTGATCCCATTATTTTTAGATTCGGATCTAGCAAACCTCCCATGAGCTAATAAATGCTCCTGTGCTGAAACCCAAATGGGAGAGGTACCAAAAGAACCGAAAATACTAGAAGAAAAACCCCCATTAGTGAATAACTTCAGATAATATCCTAATACAGGTTGATATTAAAAAAAAATCTTTTACTATCGCTCTTTTCCTTGACTATTTGCATCTTCCAGCAGGACAGCTTCTAGGATTCTAAATCAAACTCATTTACAAATACAACCGAAAAAGTTCCATTTAGTTTAGTTCACAGAAATCAAACAGCCTAATATTCTATACCCTGCCCCACCTGGGAAGGCAATCTATTAAACTCCAATTATCTTACCTCCAATGTTTTCTGAAACAAGTAAATCCTTCAGATCACTTTTGAGAGATTTTCCATATTTCAGTAATTTCAGAGAAAATTTATAGAATTTTAAAGAAAACTTTGAGACTGAATAGGACACTTTTATGTAAGCCTCAGTCTTCTTAGAAGGCTGAGGTGGGTATCTGTCAGACAGCACAGTTCAACAGAAAATTCCATTTGCCTTTTGACTTGGGTTAATGTTTCCTGAGTCCGGTTCTTTTCCCATAAGACACTGAAATTTGTACAAATCTTTGCTGTGTATAAGAGAGTATTCTTTTAAGCCTTATATCAAACACCTTTCTCAGCTCAAGGGCAACTACATACAAAAACCACGTTGTATTTCTTCTGAACACACTGAAAGAATATAGCAAAACAATTCTGATTCTGAGAGCATATGTTTAATAGCATACAGTTAATAAAAGAATCAGTTCAAAGAATCAAATTTTCTGAATAATTATAATTTCTTATTTAGGTAATACTTTACCTTTTTTCAAACATGGTCATATATCTTAATTTTTGTTTTATACATAGCTCTGTTTCAAAACTTCTAATTTTTCTATGAATCTGAAACTAATTCAAGCTCACAGAGAACTAGAAAAACAGAATCATAAACAGAGCAAGATTTTCCTACTAAATAGAGGTCACCATTGATAATATTTCTGTTGTCCTTCCTTTTTTATAAATCATTTTATTGCATAGATATTATGGTCTATATACAGATTTCCATATATTTAATCTTTATCACAATACTGAATGAAATTAAAATTGTTCGTTATGATTGGCTAACAATCTACTTACCATAATTTAACAATTTCTTATTGCTAGACATTTTGGTTATTGCCTATGATTTTGTTAAATTTTTTTTAAAGTCTAATGCGTAAATATAATTCTGCATAATTTCTAGTCTATATTTTGGATTATTCTCTTACATCATGTATCCAGAAGTAGAATTACTGAGGCTTATACTATAAATCACCCCTGAGAATGTGACCCACAGCATATCATTGACAGTGATCGTGACCCATTCCCAGGGGAGTCATGAATATAAGGTCTTGAACCCGCTTCCCCCTAGAGGGTCAAGACAGGTAAAGACCTTTGAACCTAGAAGCCTGTGGTCACCAATGCAGCTCTAATTTCCTCTTTTATTTAATGTAGTCTAATTTTCATTTTGCCATTTCTTTGGTTTAATATCTGCAACTTTTTGAAGCTTTAAGTATTATTAGTTTATAGATATTATCCAGAGTTGCACTCTGTTTTCTGCTTCCTTAAAAGTTAAGTTCAGAACTTTTTCTGCACTCAAGTAAAGATTTTTAAAAAATCCTCCCAACATTCATTATTATAAAAAGTCTCAACAAATCAGGTATCACAGGAATGCATCACAACGTAATAAACATAAGCCCCCAACTAACATCATACTCAACGGTGAAAAGCTGAAGGCTTTTCCTCTAATATGAGGAACAAGACAAGGATGCCTACTTTCACACTTTGTTCAACATAATATTGGAAGTCCTAGCCAGAGCTATTAGCCAAGAAATAAAAGACATCCAAATCAGGAAGAAGTCAAACTGTCACCATTTGCAGACGGCACGATATTATATATAAAATCCCTAAATTCTCCACCAGAAAACTGTTAGTACTAATACATTCAGTAAAGTTGCAGCACATGAAACCAATATATAGAAATCAGTTGTCTTTCTATACACTAATAAGAAAATATCAGAGATTAAGAAAATAATCCCATTTAAAATTGCATCAAAAAGAATAAAATACCTGGGAGTATATATAAATAACCAAGAAGGTGAAAGACCTGTACACTGAAAACTGTAACTCATTAATGAAAGCTATTCCATGCTCATGAATTGGAAGAATACTGTTAAAATGTCCATACTACCCAAAGTCATCTACAGATTCATTCAATGCAATCCCTATCAAAATTCCAATGTCATTTTTCATAGAAACAGAGCAAAACATTGTATAATTTGTGTGGAATCACTAAAGACCTTGAAGAGCCAAAGCCATCTTCAAGAACAACAAAGCTGGAGGTTTCCAGATTTCAAACTATATTACATAGCTTCAGTAATCAAAACAGTATTGTATTGGCATAAAAACAGACACGCAGTTCAGTGGAACAGAACGGAGAGCCCAGAAACAAACCACAGATACATGGTCAATTAAGTTATGACAAATGAGCCAAGAATATACACTGGGGAAAGGACAGTCTCTTCAATAAATGGTGGTGGGAAAACTGAACAGCCACATGCAAAAGAATGAAACTGGACCACTCTTACATCATACACAAAAATGAACTCAAAACCGATTAAAGATTTGAATGTAAGACATAAACCATAGAAAATTTAGGTGGTAAGCTCCATGACATCCGTCTTAGTGGTGATGATTTGAATCTGACACAAAAAGCAAAGGCAACCAAAGCAAAAACAAGTGGGACTACATCAAACTAAAAAAGCTTCTGCACAGCAGAAGAAACGATCAGCAAAATGAAAAAGCAACCTACCTGATGGGAGAAAATATTTTCAAATCATACCTTATAAGGGGTTAATATCTAAAATATAAAAAGTATCTCTACAACTCAATAGCACAAAAACAATCCAATTGAAAACTGGGGAGAGAATGTAGACTTTTTCCAAAGAAAACACACAGATGGCCAAGAGGCACATGAGAAATTGCTCAACATCACTCATTAGGAAAATGCAAATCAAAACTATAATGAAATAACACCTCACACCTATTAAAATTGCTATTATCAAAAAGACAAGAGAAAAGTGCTGGTGAGGATGTAAAGAGAACACTTGTGTGCCATTGGTGGGAATGTAAATTGGTTCAGCCCCTATGGTAACAGTGTGGAGGTTCCTCAAAAAAATTAAAAATAGAACTACCATATGCTTCAGCCATTCCACTTCCAGGTGTTTATTCAAAGAAAAAGAAAACAGTTACTTGAAAAGATAGCAGCACCACCATGTTCACTGCAGCATTATTTATTTACAATACCAGAACATGGAAGCAATATAAGTGTCCACTGTTGGATGAATGGATAAAGGTGTGGTATATATACAATAGAATATTTCTCAGCCCTAGAAAAGGAAATCCTGCCATTTGTGACATGGATGGGCCTTGAGGTCATTATGCTATGTAAAATAAGTCAGACAAAGACAAATACTATATGACCTCATTTATATGTGGAACCTAGAAAAAACCTCATAGATACAGAAGAGATTGGTGGGTGTCGGGGGAGGGGGAGGCACATAATGGGTAAGTGTGGGCAAAGGTGCAAACTTCCAGTTTTAAAGTAAGTCCTGGGCATGTGATATAAAGCAAGGTGACTATAATATCGTACTGTATATTTCAGAGTTGCTAATTAGATCTTAAAAGTTCTTATCACAAGAAAAAAAAATTACAACTGTGTATGGTGATGGATTTTAACTAGACTTTTGGTGGTGATCTTTTTGCAAAATATACATGTATCAAATCATTATGGTATACATCTGAAACTAATGTGTCAGTTATACCTCCATAACAAATCTTTTCTATGGATATTGCAAAGAAAAATGTAGCCTCTAATTGTATATTATAAAAACGAAATTGACATTAGTTACACGCACTAAAACACTTTAAGTGGCTCTTAGTTAGAAACTGTATTTGACTGCATTAGATAAAATGTCCAAAATAACAGTGAAGTAAATGAGATGAGAGTTCTCTCTCACATAAAACAATTCTGAAGTTATGAATTCCAGGGCCAAAATGGAAGTTCATTGCCATTAACAAGCTAAATGTCTTCTTTTTCTCTGTTGTTCTAGTGCATGGCTTGGTCCACAAAACTGCTTCCTGGTCTAAGTTGGCCACTGAGTTTCCAGCTACACATCTGTGGTCTAGCCAGCTAGAGGGAGGAAGAGAATAAAGCAAGGGCCACGACTTCTGGCTTGAACAGCTTCCTTGAAGAATCTTCTCTGACCACCACTTTCAAGGAGATCCAACCCAAACTGCAGATGATCTTACAAGCCCACCTCCTTGGTCAGAACCTAGTCCTATGTTCACACCAGCTGCAAGGTAGGCTGAGAAATACACTACAGTCAGCTTCACTGACAGCAAAATATATAAGCTGTCAAGATTCTGTTACCGAGGAAGAGAAGAGGCATGCTGACTAGGCAACCAACAACCTGCTATCTGTGACAACTTTTCTTCCACTTTGGTCAATCTGTCAAACATGCAATACAGAGTCTTATTAAAATTGTCAGTTTCCTCCTACATATTAATGCTATATAAATGCAACAGAATATCTACATTTTAAATTGTTTTTTGGAAATTACAAAGTTAGCATCTCCTTACTCCATAAAATGACTGTCTGTTACAAGTTCAGATTCATGTTCACTGTATCTTCATTGAAATCTACTCCAAACACAGTAAATAAAACACTTTTACACATCTAATACCTTTACCTTGAGTTTAAATTTGTCTGAAACTAATGTCTAGCTTTACTTTTATTCCTTAATAAATTGTTGCCTAATCTCTCATTTTTAACTTTGTACAAGTAATTCTGCTTTTGGGGTATCTCACAAATACCTGTATTTTTAAATGAACTTGATTGTCTAACTTTCAACACATTTTGTTCTCAGAGTAGTAGCTGGTCTTCTGTTCCTTTGTTCTATGTTTTCGGGGTTTTATGCTTTCTAACTTTGCTCATCCTTTCTTTCACACGTTATAAGCTCAATGATGTTTGCTTTGTGTTGATATTTTCAGTTATTTTGATGTACATATTGTTCTTTTAATTTTACTACAGCATTTTACAAAAGAGCATTTTAACATGCATTATTGTTTATTATATTCAAGCATCAGTATGTTTTTACTTTAAAATGAGAGATGGAGGGGGGACCTTCAAGATGGCGGAGGAGTAGGACGTGGAGATCACCTTCCTCACCACAGATACACCAGAAACACATCTACACGTGGAACAACTCCTACAGAACACCTACTGAATGCTGGCAGAAGACCTCAGACCTCCCAAAGGCAAGAAACTCCCCATGTACCTGGGTAGGGCAAAAGAAAAAATAATAAACAGAGACAAAACAATAGGGACGGGACCTGCACCAGCGGGAGGGAGCCGTGAAGGAGGAAAGGTGTCCACACACTAGAAGCCCCTTCGGGGATGGAGACTGCGGGTGGCAGAGGGGGGAGCTTCAGGGACGTGGAGCAGAGCGCAGCCACAGGGGTGCGGGGGGCAAAGCAGGGAGATCCCCGCACAGAGGATCGGTGCCGACCGGCACTCACCCGCCCGAGGGGCTCGTCTGCTCCCCCGCCGGGGCGGGCGGGGCTGGGAGCCGAGGCTCGGGCTTCGGTCGGAGCGCAGGGAGAGGACTGGGGTTGGCGGCGTGAACACAGCCTGCAGGGGTTAGTGCGCCACGGCTGGCCGGGAGGGAGTCCGGGGAAAAGTCTGCACCTGCCGGAGAGGCAAGAGACTTTTTCTTCCCTCTTTGTTTGCTGGTGCGCGAGGAGAGGGGATTCAGAGCGCTGATTAAAGGAGCTCCAGAGACGGGCGCGAGCCGCGGCTAACAGCTCGGACTCCAGAGACGGGCGGGCGGGAGACGCTAAGGCTGCTGCTGCCGCCCCCAAGGGGCCTGTGTGCGAGCACAGGTCACTCTCCACACCCCCTTCCGGGGAGCCTGTGCAGCCCGCCACTGCCAGGGTCCCGGGATCCAGGGACAACGTCCCCGGGAGAACGCACGGCGCGCCTCAGGCTGGTGCAACGTCACGCCGGCCTCTGCCGCCGCAGACTCGCGCCGCACTCCCTGCCCCTCCCTCCCCCGCCCCGGCCTGAGTGAGCCAGAGCCCCCGAATCAGCAGCTCCTTTAACCCCGTCCTGTCTGAGCGAAGAACAGATGCCCTCCAGCAACCTACACACACAGGTGGGGCCAAATCCAAAGCTGAGCCCCTGGGAGCTGTGCAAACAAAGAAGGGAAAGGGAAATCTCTCCCAGCAGCCTCAGGAGCAGCGGATTAAAGCTCCACCATCAACTTGATGTACCTGCATCTGTGGAGTACATGAATAGACAACGAATCATCCCAAAATTGAGGAGGGGGAATTTCGGAGCAACTGTACACTTGGGGTTTGGTGTCTGTGACTGATTTGTTTCTTAGTTTTTAGCGCCTGTTATCACTGGTGGATTTGTTTATTGGTTTGGTTGCTCTCCTCTTTTATTATTTTTTTTATTTTAATAATTATTTTTTAATTTATTATTATTTTTTCTTTTTTCCCCTCCCTTTTCTTCTGAGCCTTGTGGCTGACAGCATCCTGGTGCTCCAACCTGGTGTCAGGCCTGAGCCTCTGAGGGGGGAGAGGTGAGTTCAGAACACTGGAACACCAGAAACCTCCCGGCCCCATATAATATTAATCGGCAAGAGTCCTCCCATTGATCTCCAGCTCAACGCTAAGACCCAGTTCCACCCAAGGGCCAGCAGACTCCAGCAATGGACGCCCCATGCCAAACAACTAGCAAGACAGGACACAACCCCACCCATTAGCAGAGAGGCTGCCAAAAATCACAGTAAGTTCACAGACGCACCAAAATACCTCTGGATGCGGCCCTGCCCACCAGAAGATAAGATACAGCCCCACCCACCAGAACACAGGCACAAGCCCCTCCACAAGTCACTGAACCAACCTCAACCACTAGGGGCAGACACCAAAAACAACAGGAACTGTGAACCTGCAGCCTACAGAAGGGAGACCCCAAACACAGTAAGTTAAGCAAAACGAGAAGACAGAGGAATATGCAGCAGATGAAGGAGCAGGGTAAAAACCCACCAGACCAAACAAATAGAGAGGAAATAGGCAGTCTACCTGAAAAAGAATTCAGAGTAATGATAGTAAAGATGATCCCAAATCTTGGAAATAGAATGGAGAAAATACAAGAAACCTTTAACAAGGACCTAGACCTATAGAGCAAACAAACTGATGAACAACACGATAAATGAAATGATAAATTCTCTAGAAGAAATCAATAGCAGAATAACACATGCAGAAGAATGGATAAGAGACCTAGAAGATAAAATAGGGGAAATAACTACCTCAGAGAATAATAAAGAAAAAAGAATGAAAAGGATTGAGGACAGTCTCAGAGACCTCTGGGACAACATTAAATGCACCAACATTCGAATTATAGGGGTCCCACATGAAGAAGATGAAAAGAAAGGGTCTGAGAAAATATTTGAAGAGATTATAGTTGAAAACTTCCCTAACATGGGAAAGGAAATAGTTAAGCCAGTCCAGGAAGCACAGAGAGTCCCATACAGGATATATCCTAGGAGACACATGCCAAGACACATATTAATCAAACTATCAAAAATTAAAGATATTAAAAGCAGCAAGGGAAAAAAGGGAATCCCCATAAGGTTAACAGCTGATCTTTTAGCAGAAACTCTGCAAGCCAGAAGGGAGTGGCAGGACATCTTTAAACTGATGAAAGGGAAAAACCTACAACCAAGATTACTCTACCCAGCAGGATCTCATTCAGATTCAACAGACAAATTAAAACCTTTACAGACAAGCAAAAGCTAAGAGAATTCAGGACCACCAAACCAGCTTTACAACAAATGCAAAAGGAACTTCTCTAGGCAGGAAACACAAGAGAAGGAAAATACCTACAATATAAAACCCAAAACAATTAAGAAAATGGTAATAGGAACATACATATCCATAATTACCTTAAATGTAAATGGATTAAATGCTCCAACCAAAAGACATGCACTGGCTGAATGGATACAAAAAAAAAAAAAAGACCTGTATATATGCTGTCTACAAGAGACCCACTTCAGACCTACGGACATATACAGCCTGAAAGTGAGGGAATGGAAAAAGATATTCCATGCAAATGGAAATCAGAAGAAAGCTGGAATAATAATTCTCATATCATATCAGACAAAATAGACTTTAAAATAAAGACTATTACAAGAGACAAAGAAGGACACTACATAATGATCAAGGGATCGATACAAGAAGAAGATGTAACAATTGTAAATATATATGTACCCAACATAGGAGCACCTCAATACATAGGGCAAATGCTGACAGCCATAAAAGGGTAAATCAACAGTAACAATATTAGGGGACTTTAACACCCCACTTTCACCAATGGACAGATGATCCAAAATGAAAATAAATAAGGAAACACAAGCTTTAAATGACACATTAAACAAGATGGACTTAATTGATATTTAAAGGACATTCCATCCAAAAACAACAGAATACACTTTCTTCTCAAGTGCTCATGGAACATTCTCCAAGATAGATCATATCTTGGGTCACAAATCAAGCCTTGGTAAATTTAAGAAAACTGAAATTGAATCAAGTATCTTTTCCGACCACAATGCTAAGACACTAGATATCAATTACCAGAAAAAAATCTGTTAAAAATACAAACACATGGAGGTAAATACACTAGTAAACAACCAAGAGGTCACTGAAGAAATCAAAGCGGAAATCAAAAAATACCTAGAAATAGGGCTTCCCTGGTGGCACAGTGGTTGAGAGTCCACCTGCTGATGCGGGGGACACGGGTTCGTGCCCCGGTCCGGGAGGATCCCACATGCCGTGGAGCGGCTGGGCCCGTGAGCCATGGCCGCTGAGCCTGTGCGTCCGGAGCCTGTGCTCCACAACAGGAGAGGCCACAACAGTGAGAGGCCTGTGTACCACAAAAAAAAAAAAAAAGTACCTAGAAATAAATGACAATGAAAACACAACATCCCTAAATGACAATGAAAACACAACATCCCAAAACCTATGGAATGAAGCAAGTGCACTTCTATGTGGGAAGTTTATAGCAATACAATCCTACCTCAAAAAACAAGAAAAATCTAAAATAAACAACCTAACCATACACCTAAAGCAATTAGAGAACGAACAAAAAACCCACAAAATTAGCCTAAGGAGAGAAATCATAAAGATCAGATCAGAAATAAATGAAAAAGAAATGAAGGGAACAATTGCAAAGATCAATAAAACTAAAAGCTGGTTCTTTAGAAAATAAAGTTGATAAACCATTAGCCAGACTCATCAAGAAGAAAAGGGAGAAGACTCAAATCAACAGAATTAGAAATGAAAAAGGAGAAGTAACAATGGGCACTGCAGAAATACAAAGGATCATGAGAGATTACTACAAGCAACTATATGCCAATAAAGAGACAACCTGGTAGAGAAGGACAAATTCTTAGAAAAGCACAACCTTCCAAGACTAAACCAGGAAGAAATAGAAAATATAAACAGACCAATCACAAGCACTGAAATTGAAACTGTGATTAAAATTCTTCCAACAAACAAAAGCCCAGGACCAGAGGGCTTCACGGGTGAATTCTATCAAACACTTAGAGAAGAGCTAACACCTATCCTTCTCAAACTCTTCCAAAATATGAGAGGGAGAAACACTCCCTCATTCTACGAGGCCACCATCTCCCTGATACCAAAACCAGACAAAGATGTCACAAGAAAGAAAACTACAGGCCAATATCGCTGATGAACATAGATGCAAGAATTCTCAACAAAATACTAGCAAACAGAATCCAACAGCACATTAAAAGGATCATACATCACGATCAAGTGGGGTTTATCCCAGGAATGCAAGGATTCTTCCATATATGCAAATAAATCAATGTGATACACCACATTAACAAATTGAAGGAGAAAAACCATATGATCATCTCAGTAGATGCAGAAAAAGCTTTAGACAAAATTCAACACCGATTTATGATAAAAACCCTCCAGAATGGAGGCACAGAGGGAACTTACCTCAACATAACAAAGGCCATATATGACAAACCCACAGCCAGCATCATTCTCAATGGTGAAAAACTGAAAGCATTTCCACTAAGATCAGGAACAAGACAAGGCTGCCCACTCTCACCATTATTCAACATAGTTTTGGAAGTTTTAGTCACAGCAATCAGAGAAGAAAAAGAAATAAAAGGAATACAAATTGGAAAAGAAGAAGTAAAACTGTGACTGCAGATGACATGACACTATACATAGAGAATCCTACAGATGCCACCAGAAAACTGCTAGAGCTAATCAATGAATTTGGTAAAGTTGCAGGAGACAAAATTAATGCACAGAAATCTCTTGCATTCTTATACACTAATGATGAAAAATCTGAAAGAGAAATTAAGGAAACACTCCCATTTACCATTGCAACAAAAAGAATAAAATACCTAGGAATAAACCTACCCAAGGACAAAAAAGATCTGTATGCAGAAAACTATAAGATACTGATGAAAGAAGTTAAAGATGATACAAACAGCGGGAGAGATATACCATGTTCTTGGACTGGAAGAATCAACATTGTGAAAATCACTATACTATCCATAGCAATCTACAGATTAAATGCAATCCCTATCAAACTGCCAATGTCATTTTTCACAGAACTAGAACAAAATATTTCACAATTTGTATGGAAACACAAAGGATCCCGAATAACCAAAGCAATCTTGAGAAAGAAACACTGAGCTGGAGGAATCAGGCTCCCTGACTTCAGACTATACTACAAAGCTACGGTAATCAAGACAGTATGGTACCAACACAAAAACAGAAATATATAGCAATGGAAAAGGATAGAAAGCCCAGAGATAAACCCACGTACATACGGTCACCTTATCTATGATAAAGGAGGCAAGAATATACAATGGAGAAAAGAAATCCTCTTCAATAAGTGGTGCTGGGAAAACTGGACAGCTACATGTAAAAGAATGAAATTAGAACACTCCCTAACACCATATACAAAAATAAACTCAAAATGAATTAAAGACCTAAATGTAAGGCCAGACACTATAATACTCTTAGCCGAAAACATAGGCAGAACACTCTACGACATCAATCACAGCAAGATCCTTTTTGACCCACGTACTAGAGAAATGGAAATAAAAACAAAAATAAACAAATGGGACCTAATGAAACTTAAAAGCTCTTGCACAGCAAAGGAAATCATAAACAAGATGAAAAGACAACCCTCAGAATGGGAGAAAATATTTGCAAATGAAGCAACTGACAAAGGATTAATCTCCAAAATATACAGGCAGCTCATGCAGCTCAATATCAAAAAAAAAGGACAACCCAATCAAAAAATGGGCAGAAGACCTAAATAGACATTTCTCCAGAGAAGGTAGAGATTGCTAACGAACACATGAAAGGACACTCGACATCAGTAATCATTACAGAAATGCAAATCAAAAGGACAATGAGGTATCACCTCACACCAGTCAGAATGGGCATCATCAAAATATCTACAAACAATAAATGCTGGAGAGGGTGTGGAGAAAAGGGAACCCTCTTGCACTGTTGGTGGGAATGTAAATTGATACAGCCACTATGGAATACAGTATGGAAGTTCCTCAAAAAACTAAAAATAGAACTACCATATGACCCAGCAATCCCACTACTGGGCATATACCCTGAGAAAACCATAATTCAAAAAGAGACATGTACCACAATGTTCGTTACAGCTCTATTTACAATAGCCAGGTCATGGAAGCAACCTAAGTGTCCATTGACAGATGAATGGATAAAGAAGATGTGGCACATATATACAATGGAATATTACTTAGCCATAAAAGGAAACGAAATTGAGTTATTTGTAGTGAGATGGATGGACCTAGAGACTGTCATACAGAGTGAAGTAAATCAAAAAGGGAAAAAGAATACTGTATGCTAACACATATATATATATGGAATATAAAAATAGTAATAATGGTAATGGTTCTGATGAACCTAGGGGCAGGACAGGAATAAAGACACAGACATAGAGAATGCACTTGAGAACACGGGTATGGGGAGGGCTAAGCTGGGACGAAGAGAGAGAGTGGCATGGACATATTTACACTACCAAATGTAAAACAGTTAGCTAGTGGGAAGCAGCCGCATAGCACAGGGAGATCAGCTGGGTGCTTTGTGACCACCTAGAGGGGTGGGATGGGGGGAAGTCACAAAAGGGAGGGGATATGGGGATATATGTATACATATAGCTGATTCACTCTGTTATACAGCAGAAACTAACACAACACTGTGATGCAGTTATACTCCAATAAAGATGTTAATAAATAAAATGGTTCTCTTATGAGAAAACAATAAAATAAAATGAGGGATCAGCACACTATCTCTGTTCAACTGTTCCCTTCAAAATGTGTCTTATAAAGATAAAAGCTGTATTTATGTTTAAAAGAAATAGTTTGATATTTAAGTTCTATTATCTTTTTTCTGCAGTGCGATACTGGTATAATTTCTGAGCCTCTCCATTTACAATATTTTTCTGCTGCCTTCACACATGGATTATAGATTATAGCAAAGTCTTATTCCATTCTCTTTTCATCCTTAAAATATCTAGTATATTGTTCCCTTAAGTTTTAATTGCAAAAAAGGTAAGTATTCTAACATGTTTCTTTGATAATTTTATTAATACACTGTATATGGCCTATATTAAAATTTCCTTTCTTCAAATTCCGTTATTATTTAAATATTAGAGTTCATGCTAACTTGTACACCTTCTAGAAGAATTAAAATATAAAATTTATGTTGAAAGTTATGTCTTTTTTTTCTACAACATTTCTGGTTTTGTTATACTGTCCTTTCCAACAGAAACCTAAGCAGACATTCAAGTGTCATAAGAATGTTATTTGTCAACATGACAAATTCACATTTTTCGTTTATTAGATTCTTTAAAGCAGCTAGACTTTTGTTTGCATGTCCTTTTCACTGTCACCAATTTCATTTTTTTTTTCCATCCTGTCATAGACCCCGAAGTCCAGTAAACCACACTGATGGGCACTGAAAGGGCACAGTGGTGAATTACATCACGTGGTGTGCTAACAACACAGGTCATGAGCTTTAAGTTGTAGAGCTGACAGCAGCCCTTTGTGGATCTTATACTTCCCGTTATAACTACATATTTTATCTGGTCACAGTGTCATACATCAGCCAACAACCATAATGAGAGGAAGGCTGACTTTTCTTCCTACATTACTCCGGGGTAATGGCTATTTTGTTTCACAAGAAAGGGAGTGTGAACCAGTGTACATCACTGGTTCAGTTTTCCAATTTAATCTCATTAACCTCCACGCTTCTGAAAGGTGATAAAACACAGAGGTTAAGAGGATGGATTCTGGAATCAGATGTCAAACTTGCCTCAAAGTCTGTTTGTAAAATAGGGAGAATAACTACTTCACTGAGTTACTGTAAGGATAAAGCAAACTACTATAGATAATACACAGTAGTGCCTATCGTGTCAAAACCCCATAGCAGTGTTAGCTGTCATTACTATTGGGTAAAAAATGTCTCCAAATCAGCCCAGTTCTTCATTCAGTGAACATATCATTGGTCATAGTTTTTAATTTGCTGTCACGTGTATCTCTTTGCAATTAGGAGAGACTTCCAGGATTGCTAACCAGACAAGGTTCTAAACCAGAATTCAAAGGATGCCTTTGGTTACTGCAAGTCAACTATCCTTTTACTTACATTTCATCAAGAAAATAGACAATCTTTGTGTTTGTTTTCTTAATGTAATTCACAAGGCTATGGTCACCTTACTGCGACTAGAGTGTAAACAACCTGATAGTAGGCGCTATGACTTATTCAAATTTTTACATGGATTTAATGCGGTCTGTGATGTAGCTTGTTACTTCAATTTTTCATTGAATAAAGGAATAGATTAATGAAAAAGTGATAGAATCTGTGTAACTAATCAAGACTCTATTTTCTTTCTTCGTACTCAAAAATTTTAATCTGAAATTGGTAAAGAATAGATTGAGAGGAAATACAATGAACTTGAATAAACTTGCTTAACTTTGGTAGACTCTAGAAGTAACAATAGCAAACATGGATTTCACATCTCTTAAAATACACAAGGATTAAAATTAAAAGGAATAAAGTACTTGGCAAACATGATCTTTAATTCAACAGATGGATGTCTTTTCTACTTTTGCTGATAAAAGAAATTTAACATAATGAAAATGTGTATTTTCTGCCTTAATTTTTGCATTTTCTTACACTTCAGTAAGAAAACTTAAAACCCCTCCGGCCTCTTCAGGTGTTTCGACAGTAAAGATTTTAACATTTTGTTTTTTCTTGGCAGACAAGACAGTAGAACCTATCCAAGTACGTATTTTACTAGATTATAGAAATCTGCTAAATTTAAATAGGTTAATGATCATGAACTTATAGCAATGGCATTAAGTTACATGCCTACCAGCCACCAACATATTACTGATATACACAGTTTACCGTATTTCAAAAGCTACTTCAGCATCTTTTATTGAAATTATGACTACATTTACTATTAGGATTCTATAGAATTAAAACGACAAAGTAATTTTGAATTTCATTATCTGCTCTAAGAACATTAATTATTCTTGATATTTTCATATTAATTTGAATTCTATGAAAAACTAAATTTTTGAACTAAAATGTGGGCAGATACGAAAACAAGTATTTTCAAATATCTTGTGGGATGTATCTTCCAGCTTAGTCTTCATTGTCTGTTTCAAAATTGTTTTGTTTTCCAGGTTCCCCTTTTCATCAAAATAAGCATACTTCACTTAGAACCTAAATATATGATTTTTATTTGTCACGTATATTTCTATTTAAAAAATTTGAATAAGACTCCATTTTGAAGTTATGTTGAATTACTGCAAGTATTTAGTTACTGTTGACTAACCAGTAGATTAAAATGTGCTAAATTATGTGAAGGAATTCACAGGTATTCATGCTATAAAATTCATTTTCGAAGGTTATATTCCTTTTCAGTGTTCCATATTCAAACTCACTAAATTTTTTTTTAAAAAATCTAGTGTTAAAAGATATCTATGCTACAAAAAAATTAAGAATTTAAACAAAATGGCTATAGTTACTATTAGCAATAGTACAGGAAACAAATAATCAGATGGTAGGAATTTGCCATACTTCAATCTGTTTTGGAAATCAATTTAGCAGTATGTATTAGTAGCCTAAGACACCTGAGAATTTAGTAATTTGGGTTAAGATATATGTACCACTGGTAATAGTGTAAAATGCCTGGAATTATCTAAGTGTCTACAATATTATGATGGTTAAATTATACTAGTTTTATGATAGTATTAAAAAAGTCATGTTTGTGTGTGTGAGAAGAGCTTTAAATGTTTATAGTCTTTGAATTATTCATCCTGCTAAAAGCCTACCTTAGCTATAATGACGTGTAGGCAAAGACTTATATACAAGGATATTATAGCGTTAGATAAAATATCTAAAGGAGATTTTTTAGATACATGTATTCTGCTATTTAATAGAACAATCCAGTAATTTAAATCATGCTTTTAAAAGTCTTTAATACTTGGGGGGGAAAAAGGTTAATAAAAATGGTAAATGAAAATTCAAGGAGCAAAACAGCACCTAGTTTTTTTCCACCAAATTTTGTAGGTAAGATACACAAATTATAAACACTCACAAAAAAGAAATGCAAATACTGTGAATACACCTATTAGAAACTAAAGAAATTTACTTATGACCTGGCTGCATGTTTTTCCTTTATAATTATGTACATTTTAAAAATTTAACAGTGAATGTGAATATAATATTGTGGTATAAATAGCATTTGGATTAAATGCTAAGAACACTGAAAAATGGCTCATGTATTTGATTGAAACTATATGAAGTATGTTTTGGGCAGATACTAAATTGCATGGAAATTATTAAGTTGTATCTCCAATGACTTTCTATTTTCTTCATTGTTTCTACATTTAGTAATTGGAATTTTTCTGTAAGCAACGTTTGTCCCTTTTCTCCCATTTATTCAGTCAGTTTCATCAGTATGGACTCATGGATATTAATTTTATTTGGGGGATTATAATCCATTACTATCACCATTTTGTTGGTGAAATTTTTCCAGCTTTAGGTCGGTTCCTGTGTTCTTTATAACGTGCCCCCATCCTTTTTCTTTTGTTTTTAGCACTTATTTACTTTCTGATATTGCAAGACGCTCCAGGTTTATCTTGCGTATTTCCTGCTCCAACCTCAGAATCAGCCATTTCTCCAAGGAGCATGGCTTCTTTTATTGTAGAATGGCATTTAAAAACCAAGATCTTGGTTTCTTATCATTACTGGAGCATCACTACTTCTGGGAACACTGTAGTAATAATTTATGCAGGCAAGATGCAAAGACAAATGCTAAAATGTGGTCAAAACTTAACAGATTTTTGCATACCCCTAAAATATTCATTATTGTGATCATTTTAACATGTCCACAAATTTTTAATACCTCTCACCTCAAGAGATGGAATTTAACCACCACTATCCTCTCAAGTGTGGGCTGGACGTACCTTCCTTTTAGTAATTAGAGTATGGAAAAAGGGAAGAATAATAACTTTCCACTGAGGAATCCTGGCAGACCCTTCTTTAAGCAAACGGTCCAGGTTAAGTCACCGAAAGTAAATCATGTTGATAACACCCCAGTATGATGTGATAAAACCTCAAGGGTACTCTTCCATTAAATCTGTAACATCAGGTTAATCGTAACACATATGAGACAAACTCAAACTGAGGAATGTGGACAAAAAATATCTAACCAGCCACCTTCAAAAGTGTCAAGGTCAGGAAAGGTGAAAGACCATCAAACTCTCCTAGATTGGAACAGACTGAGGAGACATGAAGACGAAATGCAGTGTGGTATCCTGACTGGATCTGGGAACAGAAAAAGGGCGGTCGTGGGAAAACCAGTGGTATTCAAGTAACATCAGGCAGTTTCGTAAATATTATCATACCACTGTTCACTTTAATAGTTTTGATAAATGCATCACGGTTATATACAGTGAAACAATTAGAAGAAGCTCTGCAAATGATATATGGGAACTCTGTACTATCTTTGCAATGCTTCTGTAAGTCCAACATTTTGAAATAGAGTACAAAGTGCAAAGGTAGGACAGGGTTCGAAAATTCACATCTCTTAGTTAACACAGTGCCGTATAAAGGAAGGGCTGCCTGCATGTCTGTTTCATCCCATATCACAGACCCTAGAACAAAACAGATGCTGGATAAATGGAGCCTTCAGTTATTAGTAATATTTTAGAGTAATGAGACAATGTTAAAAATGTAAATGGAAGTTATATTCTCTTGGAAGTTGAAACTGGAAATTTACACGCAATATCATAGGCAGTATGGAATGATTGAAAACGTGTGGATAGACTGAAGTGCTTCTAGGTACACAAATGGGAATCATATATAGTGATGTTATCTAAAAAGAAATGCTCTTCAATTTATTTTTATGCAGCCCAACTTGGAGAAGGCAAAGAGACTAAATATTGTTTTATGGGAAGAGATGTCTTGCTTCAATACTGAATCATCCATCGTGTATGTCTCTGAGACCCGAGTCATGCCTTTGATTTCTCTTTTACCCCTCTGATGACTAGTTCAGCATTCTTTACATTGAAGGCTCTCAATAAGTCCTTGATGACTGAATGCTTTTTGCGATTCTTTCATCTTCACTCTGATTTATTGCACTCCTTTGAACCAACAACGAAGCACAGATGGGGAAATTGATGCAGCACTTCTGAAACCTGTTCAATTAGTTGTTCAACTATATTTTAAAAGGGAATGTGCATCTGTCAGAAAGGGAGGAAGGAGAAAATATTTTTCATTTTAAGAGGCTGTGTCCATTTGACTGATTCTAGTCAAATGGAAGAGGTTAGCAATGATTCTGACTTCAAATGTCAGGCCTCCCAACTCTTTCTGCTTAAAGCTGTGGAACACAAGCATTTTTCCTGCCTCAAAGAATTGCAGAACTTCATCTGTGCTTTTAAGAAGCATTCAGTGGTGGTGATTTGACACATTGGTCCCATAAACCTGACTAAATATATAGCACTTGGAAAATCGGGACAATTTAAATGTTTCAGGTCTCATATAAAACAAGAAAGTTCATCTGGTTCTGATGAAATAGGCTGTGAAAATAATGTGCACTGAAGCAAAATTAAGACTCAATAGTTATTAATGTTTCAACTTTGTGTAGCATTGTCAAGGGAAGCTATAATTCTATTAAGTAACTACTTCAATTTGTTACAGATTTAGCTTACAGCACTATGTTTAGAATAAATCTGAATTAACCTGCATATGAAAAAGTTTAGACTCAATTCTTCATTAAGCCAACTGACTACTCTCATTCTTCTAAGTCTCCAGCAGGTGACAGTGAAATTTTCATGGCTATACAAAGTACTTGGCGATGACTAAAATACCTTGGCTTCAGAAAAAAATTCAAATTTTAAAATGGACCTTGATAAAAAAATATATATCAAACCCAATTGGTGGTTGTACTTCTCTGTAATTAAGCCTAAAACGTAAATCTAAATGAACAGAACTGAAAACTTTGATGCAGAGGCAATACTCATACCCCAAAAAAGCAATTTTATAGAAAAAAATCTCACTACCTTAAAAGACACAATGCGGTTAAGCAGATGTTTGGCAGCTAAGAACGTATAAGCAGAGAGGTAGATTTTCTAAGAGGAAAGCAGAGCATTATTAACACATTGGAACATTTCAATACAATACATATATTTATATTTAAAAAATAAAGGTAAAAAAAATAAAATAAAAATAAAAATAAATAATAAAAAATAAAGGTATTTCATCCGTATAAGAGGCATCAGTGCAGAAAAAAATGGGCCAATCAATTCTATTTCCAAAACAACGTTTGCATCCTACAGGAACAGATTTGTCCGTATGGTACATGCTGAGATTAGATCTGCATCTCTCTCACCCTTTCCTTCTGCCTTAGCAGAAGAAAGTTCTTCTGCATGTGGAAAATCCCAGGGTTTTAACTGCTTTGGCCTCCTACTGAGGAATCAGGTCCAAACCTCTTTGCCATGAAGGCAACGATGCCTATGAACAGACGACTGTGCCTCTTGCTTCTGCTGTCTTTAGACTGTGTCAACAAAGGAAGAGGGAGCTGGAGAAAGCTCAAAGAACACATTCTGCCTGGATATACTCCCTGCATGTAAACCCAGGCAAAATTGAAAGGTAGCTTAAATATCTTCCATTGAAAGACATCCAGAAACCTCTCATTGCTGACTCTCAAATAACATGCGTGTTACAGTTTAGTATAAAGCTAAAAACTACCACACCATTTGATTGGTCTTTCTGTGGTTAATTTTTAAAAAAAAGCTTTATCAAAGTCCGTATACTGAGCAATGGAACCCGCAGAACCATTTCGAATGGGTTCAGCCGTATCTCCTAGAAAGCAGACAGAGCATGAGATGGCAGAAAAAAATAAACCCCATCAAGTCTGGTAGTGCGGCCAAGCCATTGGTATCAAAGCCACACGCTGTGCGGTTAATTCCGTGAGGTCATGACCCTGCGGGGGGTGAGGGATCACTGCAGGGCAGCTGAGCAGCTTAGAATGAACCGAAGTGAAGCCACAGTGGCAGGGCTGTGCATGTGTTCGATAAACGTCCCCAAAGCACAGTGGGAACCAGGGACAAGCCCTGTTGACATGGAGCATTTCAGGGAAAGAAGCTGAACTTAGATAAGGTAGCGTACCCCCTTGAGTGCTAGGGCTTTTGCCATACAATAAGGCGGCCTCCACATGCACTGACAAATCATGGGTGGCATATGGAAGTCATTGTAGTTGAAGATATAGCATCCTAATAGCAATAATCGTCTTTTAAAAATAAGTGGCACAGTTACTCGGAACAAAAAATGAATCAAATAATGCCATTTGCAGCAACCTGGATGCAACTAGAGATTATCATATTAGATGAAGTCAGTCAGAAAGAGAAAGAAAAATACCATATGATATCCCTCAAATGTGGAATCTAAACTATGGCACAAAAGAACCTATCTACGAAACAGAAACAGACTCACATAAAGAACAGACTTATGGTTGCCAAGGGGGAGGGGTTGGGGGTGGGATGGCGTGTGAGGTTGGGGCCAGCAGGTGTAAGCTGTTACATATAGAATGGCTAAACAACAAGGTCCTACTTTATAGCACAGAGAACTGTATTCAGTATCCTATGATAAACCATAATGGAAAAGAATATATTAAAAAAATGAATGTACATATATGTATAACTGAATCACTTTGCTGTACAGCAGAAATTAACACAACATTGTAAATCAACTATACTTCAATTAAAAAAATCAAAAAAATAAGTTGGAAGGACGTAACATGTAGCACAGGGAATGCAGCCAATACTTTTTAATAACTTCACGTGGAATAGAACTAATAAAAATATAAAATTACCATGCTGTATCCTGAAACTAGTATAATATTGTAAGTCAACTATACTTCAATTTTTAAAAACGAATGAAAAATAAACAAAAATATACTGGGTAAAAGCTTCAGTGACCCCATAGAATTCAGCACATCAACTGGTTGGCATGAAGGCCTAATGGCTTTTACTGGTATTGACCTAGAACCCAGAGCATAGGATACTCTTAGTACATAGATTCTGAGTTAATAGTTCTTTCATGAAATATACCAGACACTGAACTAACTCAGCCTCTGTGTAAATGTCATAATTGGCCGACTCTCTGGAGGTTTCAAAGCAAGGATGACTGGGCCGGGTAGACGGCTCCGGGTGACTGCCAGGGACCTGCCCTAAGACAAAGGTGAGTGAACTTATCCCTGTCCACCGAAGTTGAGAAGCTTTCGATGTAAGCTCACTGCTACCAAACCCAAGCCTGTGCTTGCAGGACAGCATCCACATTCTTCACCATGTCAGAAGCTCACAGCAATTTTTAAACATGTATTCCACCCTATCTGCTGAGTGGAAAAAGAGAAATGGGAAAACTGCTGTAATATATGATTTTTAAAAAAATGTTTTACTCCTTGAATTTCGGTCACAGCCATTGTTCACAAATGCCATTTTTCCCGTGACAGCTCGAGGACTGATAATGACATCGGTAGGGGGGGCATGTTTCAGTCCCTGTTGGTTTAGCAAAAAACAACAGGAATTATGTTGAAGGCATATTTCTACTAGCGATTCCAAAAGGGAATATATGACTAACACAGGAGGGGAAAGTCATTATGAACTGAAGTTATAGATGTTCTAAATGGTGAACTACTGTGCTTGGAAGAATATGTTATAAGCCACTTGATGAAAAAAAGAGCAACTAGACTATAAAAATGAGCAAATATAAAAGAGTATAAAAAGGCCAGGGTGAAGTAAGTAGTGAAAGGCTTTTAGTACCAAGGCATTGACTGGAGTCCATTAAGAAGTAGAAATGAGATTGCAGGTGTATTTGCAGAGCTGGCCCTGTGCTGTATTCCAACTCAGTAATTCTACAGACATGGAGAGGATGAACACAATTTCTAGAAAAAATAAATGACCAAAAAGGCAGAAGAACGTAAGCATTAGTGATAATCACTGCTGAAAATAAGAAACTTTGGGGCTTCAAGTTCTTCCATAGGTGCTCAGTGGTATATATTCACAGATGAATTTCTGTGCAAATAAAAGTGCATATAAAACGTGTTAGTGATAAGTAAGAGCGATCAACTTCTCCACATTAATGAAAACCACACAGCTTCATTATGGACAGGGTGCCTTGTTAGGTATCTATATGACCAGAGAAGAGAATGAGAAGTGAAGGAATAAACAGTAAAGCTAAAACTAGCTTAAGATTAAAGTAACATAATTCAAAGGCAACATGATAAGCATTGACAGTCACTTTAATTACCAAATAGCGAAAAGTAAGCAACAGCACGAGCTTGCAAGATTCTGTGTCTGTCTAGTGCTGCATAAATTATCCCTCAGTCTGTTTTGATCCACTAAATAATATCTACACACATAAATCAGGAGTATCTCAATCACCTTGCTCTAAGAACTAAATCTACACAGTATAGAGCAAACGGCCAAGACAAGTGGAGACTTGATATGGGAAGTTCTAAGTTTATACTTATCACGCCACGTAAATATACAACCTAAATATTACAGTGAGAATGACATGCAAACACAGCTTCACAACAAATCCCCAAGCTCATGCTTCCACCTAGACTGTTGCTCTGAAGCCCCTCCTATATGGAAAACAAGGGCCATCTTTAGTCATCACATAACTCTCATCGGCCTAACTGCCCCAAACGTG
The DNA here is from genome assembly GCF_949774975.1 of Lagenorhynchus albirostris. Lineage (NCBI taxonomy): Eukaryota > Metazoa > Chordata > Mammalia > Artiodactyla > Delphinidae > Lagenorhynchus > Lagenorhynchus albirostris. Next base: position 30,788,003 of record NC_083115.1, on the reverse strand, counting down.
GAAGACTGTTGAATGTCTTGTATAAACTCTCACGGGCAGCGCAATCTGACACTCCTGCACTTGTGCAGTGTCTGCAAAAGAGGCCTGAGGGACAGAGCCTGAAGGTAATAAAGTTCATCGCTTCTCCCAGTGGAGGGCTAGCATCTCAAATATTGATACATTTGGAAAGCAGAAGGACGCAGAACACCTTCCACTCCTGTCTGCATATTTCTCTCCTCCAAAAGTAGCCAGCCACCCCTGCCAATTTCCTGGGTCAAATTCTAGGAAAAATTTACAATGTTTACAGTTGAGCTAGGAAAAAAAAAAAATCCCTGGGGCGGGGGGTGGGGGGTGGGGGGTAAAGGCCATGAATGTACTTAGCATTGAGCCTTAGGCTCCAGTCATGGAGTCCAGAAGAAGTGGCAACTAGAAAGTCTGCAACGTAGAACTGGGAAGTGGTCTCTGTGGACTGCTGTTCACAGTGGCCCACATTCACATGTGGAACTACCCTCTATCAGAGTAAGCCCACGCCATATCAGTGACCAAACTCTTCCATGAGTTGACAGCGTTGGACAGGGCAGGGAGCCAACCACTTCTAGCGTACCTACTATGTGGTAGGCGGCGTACAGTCTACTAGGTGCACAGTATCTCTTTTCATCTTGTCAATAGCCATTAAGGTGGACAGCAGCCTACTGCATCACGAAAAAGAAAGCTAGAGGAAGTTAACTGCTTAGTGCCCAATGCCAGGAAATAATCGCCCAGTCCGGATGAAATCTAGGTCTGTTATTCCCAGTCCCACGTTCCTTATGGCTGACTCGCCAGAAGGCTGCTTCCACCCAGCTTCTGCTAAACCACTGACACCCGTCCAACCTTGAAGGCCAGCAAGCACGTGCGTAGTTCCAGAGTATCCCTGGAGCCAATGAGGAGAGACATGGCCCACAAGCAAACATGAGAGTGACTGTGGTTATGATTCTTCAATGTCCTGATTGAGCTCATAACTGTCAATTGAGAAATTAGAGAAGCGTCATTCCCTAAAATCTCAGACATGAGGGGAGAAAATTAGATGTTCAGTCTTCTGTGTTCTGAACAGAGCACCTGGACTAGGTAGATGCAGAGAACCTATCACCTCAGCTCGAAAGAATATCATTTTGGAATTTTCAGAATTTAAGAGAAACACCAAAGGAGGCTGGATAACTGTTAGCAAAAATCTTCTATAGAGCTCTGCCTGCAAGATCGGCAAAGACTGGAAGGTGCCCAGTGCAACGTCAGTGCTGAGGAATGAATCTAAGATGTAAAGCTGTAGACCCATGGGCATCAGCAAGGCCAGGACTTGACACTGCAAAAGGGCATTGCATTATTGCGAAAATGTGTAATTTAGAAGGCGATTCTGAACATAGCTCTAGACTCTGGTGATTTTGGTGTCTAGGCTAATAAAACTTACGTGTAATATATGTATTTCAAGAAAAAGTAATCATAACTTAATCAAAGAAGAAGAGCACAGTAATCATCATAACTTAATCAAAGAAGAAGAGCACAGTTGATCCTTGAACATCAGTTTGACCGCAGGTCCACTTATAAGTGGATAGTTTTCAATAGTGAACGCTTGGCGGCTGCAGAGCACCCTGTAAGTTACAGGTGGATTTTTGACTGCTCGGAGGGTCACTGCCCGGCAAACCGCCACATTGTTCAAGGGTCGACTGTATACAATTTTATGTAAAAAACTGAATTATGAAGCCATAGTTCTTAGTTTGGAAATAAAAATAAACTTACTAAAAACGATAATTGAATGAAATTACTATGGGTCTTTAGTTAAAGACAACAGCAGAATAGGGGAAACAAGGTATCGCCAATATCCTTGTTAGAGCTTTAGAGCTACTTTGTGAAATTATCCCCAAGGTGTACAATTAGTTGTCCAAATTTAGTGACAGTACAGAATTACATGAAAAATAGAGAACACATTTTTGCAATGAATCAAGTTTGAGATATTACTTGTATGGTTTAACCTACAGACATGAAAAATAATACTATTTATAAAAATACTTTTCTGGGAAAAAAACGTGATATAATTACAATGCATGTATAGAACGGCTTGAAAATGAATAGTATTTAAAATCCTATTTATCAGAAATGTGAAAAATATTGTGTATTTTTATTGATGAGCTGACATTATTAACCCTTATAAATAGGAACTTCTGTCTTTTGCTTTTGTTCTCCCACTTGTAGTAATGGTGATGTCTTTTCCCAGAACCACTGGGAAAATGATCTGGATGATTCTATTGCACCTTATAAGGGCAGCTCTTAGTCTTGGTTGCATTTGGCCTGTTCCGAAAAATCACCTAGTATCCAGCCTCCACTATGCAGTTGAGAATCTTCATTTTGAAATCTAGAACTTAGCTTAATAGCCAATTTCCTGAGACATAAATGATTACACAGTTAAGTGACCTTACAAATTTTGTTTTGTTTTGCACAGTTCTCTACAACTGTGGACATTATATAAATATTTCTTCACTCAACTAAGTGTCTGGATAATTGTACCTGTCGGATAAAATTTTGTTCTGTGAAGTTTTGTCTTTCAGATGCACGTTCTTCCCTTCTGAACCCTAAGTAGCTCACCGAGTCTCCATCCACAAAAACCTGATCCACCATCTTTCACCATTGAGTGTGATCGGGACTTTGTTTATCACACTTCCTTAGAGCCCATCTCACCTGGCATTATGTACACCGTATTCATACACGTCGTAGGTAAATAGTCTCTAGATCTGCTACAATAAGACAGTTGCCCCCCTACAATTGAAATACGTGCCCCGTTGGCTTCTACCGCTATAAATCAATGCCTGTGTTTCAAGAAGAGAACATCTGTCCACCTTCAAAAGGAGAATAAGTGCATGAACACATCGGTTGCCTAGAAGTAGTTAAGAAATAACACTATCCGTGTTGCAATCATTGAATAGTGGAATTTGAAGGACCTGATTTATTTTGCAGATAAAGAATTGTATTTAGGAAGAAACATAATTCACTTGGTGTCACACAGCTGGTAAGCGGTATAGTGTGTGAGCGCGTGTGTGTGAGCGCACGTGTACACACCTTAACCACCTTAACTTCCACAGTCAGATCACTGCTCATTCTGTTACTCCATCTGGGAATTGGAGATGCCAATGTTATGCTTCCTGCTGTGCTATTAATCACTCCCCCCTCAAAAAAAATCATTTCCACTGTGTTATTTGCATAGAAACATACAAGTGAGAAGGGCAGTAACATCATGACTATGTTTATGGCTTTCTTATGTAGCCTGATAGAAGATGCTACTATGGAACTGTTCTTCCTAGTTTAAGAGGGGAGGTAAATCCTGCCTCAACGGGACCTGTGGCCACTTATCAGAGTAACTACTCTGGAGCAAGGGAAATAAATGCGGAAGACCCTGCAATTGCCCTCTGGGGGCTGAGAGGTCTCCAGCTGACAGCTAACAAGAAGCTAGATCCCAGTTGCACAACCACTACAAACTGAGCTTGGAAGAAGACCCTCCCCACACAGCCTTAGATGAGATCATCACCCAACCAGTACCTTCCTTTCAGCCTTTTGAAACTGAGCAGAGAAACCAGCCTTGCTGGTCCTGAACTTCTAGAGAATGGTGAGATAATTCAACTGCTTTGTAAGCCACTAACTTTGTGGAAGTTTGGAACATAGCAATAGGAAACAAATATATTATGGAACCATTCCACTCTCCCCCTAAAAGTCATAGTGGTCTCCTGGGTAGACTGGGGTCTATTGGAGGCCAGATGATAAATGGAACAGTAGTCCAAGTCTGTTTTACTCTAGGTCCAATGAGTCTGAATGAACCACATGTTCCCAATTATCTGGGGTGGATATACATGGCAACTGTCATAACCCCTAATCAATATACTGATCCAGATTGAGTCAACATTGTAGGAAGGGCCAAGTAGAAACCCTGGAATCTGCCACCCTTCAACCTAATTAGTAACCCAGAAGCAATACAGCAGCCAGGTAGATTTGAAACGTTTGGCAACATCCTCAGACTTAAATTACGTAAGTGTGGATTCTGATTACCAGTATATCCCTTTGAATTCACGTTTATAGCCCCTTCATAAACTAGAAGGACAGTGGAAGATAAGAGGGGAGTAGAAGAAACAACCAAGTGGAAATCCTTCTTACAGCTCCTATGCTGTACGTGATGTGTACACTGAACTAGATTAACACCACTTCTGGAACTTAGCACACGGCTACTGATCTGAGGAATCCAAGCTTTTCAATCCTCATCAGAAAGCAGTTCATTCTTGTGTGGAAAGGGCGACAGTACACCTACAGTCTGGCTTCAGCATGGTGTTAACTCCTTTTCTCTCAAAACTATAGTCTGTGAGGACTTGATACCTTATGCCACGAAGTGTCATGCAGGCTTCGTGTACGGTAATTGCTCCAGGGTACAGTGGCAAGTGCTTTGGAGGGTGGAAACAACAACCGCAAGAGACTCAGAGGCCTTTATATTGGTAAAGTTTTTTGCGGGGGAGGGGTTCTATGATCTGGGACACTCCAGGAGCACTTCCAATGCAAACAAATTAGTACACCTGGAACTCCCTACTACAAAATAAGAGTCCCAGCACTTGATGGCCCCTTGAGATTTTAGCGACAGCATATGTCACTCTTGCAAATACTACTCTGACTCATCTACTGGTTGGATCAAAAGGGTCCCAGTCTCATGTGGGGCTTAGAGTGAGAGAGGAATGTCAGGTCCACTCTGTGCTGCAAAATCCCTACCATGCGACCTGCATGATCTGGGAAAGCCAGTGCTATGATAAATAACCCTAATAGCTAAAGGTGCAGAGAAGTGTCTGGAAAGCCCCCATAGAGAGTCACAGCACAGACCCCTGGGGTCCCAGAGCTAGGCCATGCTATTTATAGCAGAGTCAACACTTCCTGCTATGCCACTGGGTCCTGATAACTAGCCAGTGTCTGCCCACGGAACATCAGCGACTCTGAGATCAGAGCTGCACGGCAGGAGGTGAATACCCACAGAGCTCCACATCGTAGGGTCAGCTGGTACAAACCCCGTACGCGACGGATACGGCAACGTGGTGATCAGGTCCCAGCATATCCAAATGTCTCAAGTTTCATGAACAGGACTGCCTCCCAACTCTTGGACCAGAACCTTTGTCAGCTCAACCTACGGCATTAAAGAGGTCCCCTAAGACCAGCATACAGAGAAGAAGAAAAAACTCAGATCGGTCACAGATGGGCAGCTTAATGTGTTTGTGCTGGAAACACATCTTTTGCTTAATAGTGTTGCCACTACAGACCCACTTACAGGTGGACCTGAAGACATCGTGAGGGAAAATGTTCCCAGTCGACAGGGTTTCATGCTGCTGTGAAAGCCCTTTACATTCGCTAAGCTGTGTCTGTAAAGAGGCTGAGTTAGCCTGAGAGAAGAATAGACGTGAACCCCTGGCCAGTGGCAAGTATGATGGCTGTGGGTCAGGATTCTTAAAATAGCAAGTTTAAGACGGTGAACAAGGAGGTCTGGGGAACAAGTACGTGAATGGGCCTCCGGGATAAAGCACGGACTGTAGGCATCTTTGTGTCTCATGTCCACGTCCACCAGAAAGGCTCCTCCGCAGAGGAGGTGTTCAACAACCTAGCCGACGAGATGAGTTGTCTGGTGCCTTCAGCCAGACCCTGTCCTCAGCCATCCCAACGGGCCCACAGAAGGAATAAGCATGGTGGTGGGGAAGAGACCACGCCTGAGCACCATAGCATGGCTTTCCTCTCACCAAGGCTGGGCTGCCTACTTACACCCCTGAATACTTACCTCATTAGCGTACATTGCACCGTGGTAGCAATTGACCTGAGTATCCTGAGTATCTAGGGTGGTTGCTACTCACTGGGACAAGACATCTGGGACCTGGAGGAACCCCTGAGACATCACTTGGTACTTCTAGGCCTGTTGACACGATGAAGGGGGATCATAGCATTCTGAACTGATAGGAGATCAAGTCCCCCGAGAGATGAAATTCTGCACCTCAGCTGCCACCAGCAAGCTAAAATGTGGGCCAGGAGTAAGGGACATCCCGCATGGGTGATGGAAAAGGGAGATTATTAATTACAGCCCCGAACTGGCTGCAGTAATGGGGACTCCATCCTGTTACACTTACTTCCCTAAGAAATGTGTGGCTGACTTACCACCATGATGAGCTGGGCACAAAAAAGACCCAATGTTGCATCTGCGCAGCACAAAGGATGGACAGGATGCCGACAGAAGAGAAGAAGAGTTGCTGCCCCTTTTCATCCCTTTGGCCTGGCTCTCATTTCAGAGCTAGTGAGACTGGGCAATTTCATGCAAGGTGACCCTCCAACTAAGCCTTCCACCATAATTGCTTTCCATGTTCTTTCAGATTTCTGTCATAGAATCATCTTCCAAGTCTAAAATTCTGACCCATGGGCCCTGTACAAATGTGTTACAGAAGTGAAGAGTACTTGGTACTAGGAAATCCTCAGCCAATACAGGAGGAGAGCTGGTGGATAAATGCTGCAGCCCAGGACCAAGTCTGGGAAGCCTTCTACAGCTTCTCAGATGTCCCTGCAAAACCCAATCCCTGGCGCCTGCAGCAGAGACACAGATAACATACTCTGGTCACTCCTTCCGTCTCCCTCTGCCTCCTCACTCCTACCCGGAGTCAAGTCTCAAATAAACCTGCTGCCCTGATTGCAGACCCTGCTTTCGGAAACAGAACGGAGACGCCTAGGTTTCATGGAAACCTCCTAGATATTAAGAACGATTCATATATACTTATTATCATTTGTAATATTAGCATTATTGAACTGGTGCTAGATAAGCGTACATTATGTATGTACCTTAGCATATGTAAATAAGATTATTCCTGTATGAGCTGTGGTTTTATTCACTGATGATATTAAAGTTTATACTGAAATACGTCTCTCCATTATAAGTGTTAAAGTACACAATTATTCATCTGCTGAGCTGACATTTTTCAGCCTGACATTTAATATTGTCACAGACAAACAGTCCTACTGAGCCTTGCCTAGGATTTCAAAGACAGTGTCTGCAGGCAGAAACGTTTTAATTAAAGTTTGAGTTAATGAAAATTATGAGTCACAAAAATAACTGCCTCAAGTAATATTAAATATCCAGACTGGAAATAAATCTGGAAGTTCTAATCTAAAAGCTTTCAATCGTCTCTAAGTTTGCTATAACAAGCACAAGGTTCAGACGTCCACCACTGTCAATTTTGTTCAATTTACTACCTTGTAGAATTTGTAAACAAGCCCATTTCCCTCTTCAGAGATGAGCAGTTCTTTTTGTTGTTGTTGTTTTCAATTTTGCATTCCCCACAGTGACTCTCACGTAGTAATAAGAGGAATATTAGCTAACGTTTTGATCTCACGCTATGTAATGGTTTGTTTTACACACGTTCCCATAGTTTTTACAGCATCTCTGTGAAATAGAGTGAGATCATCCCCATTTTACAGATAAAGAAATTATGGTACAAAGATATAAAATAAACATATCCAATATCATGCCTGGTGGTAACACAAGGATAAAAATCCCAGCAGTCTGACTCAAAACAATCCATTTCTAACAACTAGACAATTGTGACTAAAAATATATTTTAGGGAGGTAAGTACTCTGATAAAACTCTTAAGGTTTTAAGAAACTACAGCTGTATCTATGCAATTTTTCACCATCCCATATACCAATATATACCTCTATATTTCAAATATTCTTTGAGAATATGCTTCATTCTTATTCTAAATCAAGAAGATGATTTAGTGTAAAGGTCAAAAAGCCAATCCTCATGACACCACTCAACACAATTTCTTAAACTGACACCATATTTTAACTGCCAACTCACATTCCATCAAGTCTATCCAACTTAAGTGCATAAATATCTTATGAGTTTTTTTGTTTTTTTTTTTTTTTTGCGGTATGCGGGCCTCTCACTGCCGCGGCCTCTCCCGCTGTGGAGCACAGGCCCCGGACGCGCAGGCTCAGCGGCCATGGCTCACGGGCCCAGCCACTCCGCGGCATGCGGGATCTTCCCGGACCGGGGCACGAACCCGTGTCCCCTGCGTCGGCAGGCGGACTCCCAACCGCCGCGCCACCAGGGAAGCCCCTCTTACGACTTTTTTAACCAAATTCTTTTGATGAAAATTATGCTTTCATAGCTATAACTAGGCTATAAAAGGTAGGTCTCTCTATGTGTTTAGAGAAATATGCCATCAGGAAATTACTTTCTTCTGAAATTTAAAGAAACAAGTAAGCAAACTCATCCGTGGAGTTTAAAAATCACTTGAAGAATAAAACTGTCTGATTTATGAGGAAAAGTCTAAGAAGCTAGATAAGCTGATACCTGATGAGAGAGAAAATAAAGGTAGTAATATAACTGAAAGTTATAAACACCATTGAAGACAGAACTATTTGTCATCCTGGCTTTTCTGCTGTATCTTGGAATAGTGCGATACTGTCAAGTGCGAAGAAGATTTTTTCCCACTTTTGAGGTTTTATAATCTGCTGCCTTGGAAATGCAACTCCCTGATAAAAGTAGAACAAGTTTGCCATTTATATAATAGGTACCAATTTGCTGTGAATAGACTTAATTTTATTAAATCTTTTGAGATTCCATATGAGTCATTCCATCAATATTGACTGCAATTTAGATAAAAACTATTCAGCTTTGGAATCTTCTCTTTTGTGTAAACTATGCTCATCTCAAAAGATGATTACTTAGGGCTTCCCTGGTGGCGCAGTGATTGAGAGTCTGCCTGCCGATGCAGGGGACACGGGTTCGTGCCCAGGTCTGGGAAGATCCCACATGCCGCTGAGGGGCTGGGCCCGTGAGCCATGGCCGCTGAGCCTGCGCGCCCGGAGCCTGTGCTCTGCAATGGGAGAGGCCACAGCAGTTAGAGGCCCGCGTACCGCAAAAAAAAAAAAAAAAAAAAAAAAAAAGATGATTACTTAAAGCCTGCTCATTTACAAAATGGCCCCAGAATTTATCCTTTATCCTTTACTCTATGGCGAGTTCCAGCGTGGGACAACCCTTTTACCCGATTGCCAGAAGGACTTCTGTGTCACCAAGTCAGCTCTCCCCTGTAGGGGATCAGGGGGTGGAAGACGGACCTGTGGGTGAAGCAGCTGAGAATGGGCAAGCAAACCCCACGCTAGTAAATATAGAACCTAACCTGACATCAACATCCAATGTCTAGAAATTCAGAACTTTCTGTCAAGCTCTTGAGAAACAGAGGACAAACACAAATAGAATGAAAGTTAAAATGAAGCCTAATATCCCCTAAGGAAACAAAATAGGACACAAACTGTTTACGTTTGTTCAAGACAGATGAATACAATGATTCAAAAAGAAAATGTAAGCACTATATATAAATTAGTGAAATGAAAGAGAACGAAACCTATTGAAAATGCCCAACTGTAAAATAGCTAGCTAGTGGGAAGCAGCCGCATAGCACAGGGAGATCAGCTCAGTGCTTTGTGACCACCTAGAGGGGTGGGATATGGAGGGTGGGAGGGAGACACAAGGGGGGGGGGATATGGGGATATATGTATACGTATAGCTGATTCACTTTGTTATACAGCAGAAACTAACACACCATTGTAAAGCAATTATACGCCAATAAAGATGTTTAAAAAATAAATAAAATAAAATGCCCAATGCTTTAAGAGTCTATACAAGTTCTATTAAAATTCAAAGAAACACAAGCCCAGCACAGAGCTATGATACATGAGGGTGTTTGCAGGGGTCAAGTCAGGAAAAAATTACCTTTAGAAATTCTTTTAAAACTGCCAAGGATAACCGTTAATAAATTAAGAACGTTAAGAGCACAAAATGATTATGTTTAATTAAGTTTACAATCTGTCTTTCCTAAATTATACATGTAATTCTCTAAAACAGAAATTACTTATAATTCTAAAAATAGGTGAATCGTTTTTTCATTTGAATTGCTATTGTCCACGTATTATCTAAAATACCTTCCCAACTTGGTGTGTCACTATTACCACGGCATGTTTCAGATGTCTTTATGAGATAAAGAGACCACAGTGGTAGGGACAGTCAAGCATACTCCTTAAGATCATAACCCAGAATACTTTCATTTCTAAAAGCCTCTCTCATATGTAGAACAATTATTTCAGTTTCATACACTGACCTTGAGTTGTCAAGCCCAATACATAGACAACTCACAAGAATATTGTTCTTGACACGATCATTATACAAAGGTTTGAACTGTTAGGCAAGATGGGAAAACCTAGGATATGTTCCCCTTTGATGCGTAATCATTCTTCCTTTTCTGGATTTTCCCATGATGTATTTTATTTGGCCTTACAAATGTCAGTTTTCTGGGGGAAGCTGGTGGCAAGATCATTTGACTGTTGGATGGATTTAATGTGAGCCTCTAGGAAATGTGCAAACCTCATACGTGTTTAAGAATTTTCACCTTGAACAAATTGCTTGTTACATGCAGATAACTCCAAGTACAGTCTCAGGTGTATATTATCCCACGGGGCTAAATTATGATTCGCCAAGCTTAAGTCTCAGAAAAATTTGAATGAATTTTTAAATAGTGGCTCTTTTACCTTATAATTTGATTAAGTTTTATAAAAATTGAAACATACAAATTCTAATAGAATTATTCAAAGTTAATTACTATTTACAGAAAAAGTTATTTGACCTTTTATAATCATGAAGGACAAAGGGGAAATTGATTAATTGTATAATGTTATTGAAAAAGTCCATGTAAGACATTACATCAGTAGTATTTTCAATGTAAATGTTTTAATCCCACAAATACACTGCAAGGTTTACACCATTAAATTTACCACTCATTTTATTTACCATACTCTGACACAGAAGATTCAAAGGTATTTTTGTGATTCATCTATCACACCAAGTTTGCTGTGGACACGCAATTTTCTGCATGAAAATTTTATCCATCTTTAAACCTTCTATATAGGGAAGTTGAGCATGAAAGATTCACTGGAGAAATCACAGGTGTAATTCTATATGCTTAGTTATGAATGTTTTGGAAATGTCAGCATCATTTCTATAGTAAGCATCTTCTTATTTCAGGATGGCTGCTTTCCATACAAAGCAGATAGAAAGAACTCAAATTCTTTCAATAACAATGGACATTCTCCTTCAAATGTGTCTAACGTTTTAACTCCTTTAGAGGTCTATGTAATTTGTGTTCGTATATCTTTAACTTTGTCTAAATACCAAGTATTTTGGCAGAAAAGAAATTATGAATATGGGTATTGACATAAAAACTTGTCTGAAAAGTCTAGAAGCCCTTTGATGACGACAACCAACTAATGAAGTCATTACCATACCGCTTAGACAGCAGTAGAAACGAAGGGAAACTCAGGAGAACAGAGCACCGAGTCCACCTGGACTGATCCACAGGCAAAGCATCCACAGTATGCAAATGAGTTAACAGCAATACAGGCTGCATTCCCAGAGTAAACCATTTCATCATTTTCATTTTGTAGACAGCTACTGAAAGCTTCCTGCTTGACCCTGAATTAATAGTTCCAGCAAGCTGTATCTTGCAGTTTAGAGTAACACTACCTGCAAACCTTTGGAAAAAGAGATCAAGATTTGCCAAGGACTTCTGCAGGGAAACTGCTCAAAGCTTTAATTGTTTCTGTAAATGAGGGTCTACACACATGAGCGGAAACAGAAACAATTTCCACACACAGTGCCACAGGTGGCTAACATACAGCCTCAGTGCCGGGGTAAGGAGATGAGCGTCCCTGTCAGGAGCTGGGTCACCTCAGCAAAGACATTCTATTTCTTTAAGTCTGTTTCCCACCGGCACAGTGACCTTAATTCCCGCTCGCCAACTTCAGGGAGCTGTTGTGAGAATTAAGTCAAATAATAGATACAGAAGTGTACTTTCCAGATTGTAAACTTCACAGAAATACTATATCTGCCCTGGGTTATTGGACAAAAACATGATCCTACTTCTATTTGTTTCCTTTTCTCTGATTCCTTATTTTCTCCTCTGTTAAAAGACTTGTACTAGAGGTGCCCATGCTCTCAAGCTCTGAATTTCTGCGATTTTCAGGGGCATATGCTCTAAAGAAACGTTCAGAGATTAAGAAGCCTCGAGTCTCTTCCTTTTATGAGTAGCTAAGAATATAAGAAACATACTTAATAATTTAAGTAGTAAAAAAAATTCTAAATCCTGTCAGTAGTTATTCAGGTTGTATTCTTACTGTCATCTAAATATAAAGTTATGGCTTAATTTGAGGATTTTCAAGCAGAACTGGTAGAAACAGTGGAACGGTGGTTACCAAGGGCTGGGAGTCAAGGATTGGGGAGATGATGTTGAAGGGTAGAACTTGCAACCAGCAGATACATAAGCAGATAAACAAGTCCTGGAGGGCTAATGCTCAGCATAGTGATAACAGCCAACAATACTGCAGTATAAACTTCAAAGCTGCTAAGAGACAATTGTTCTCACCATTAAAAGAAATAATTATGTGACATGATAGAGGTATTAGCTAGTGCTACAGTGGCACCATACAGCAATATATGAATTCATCAAGCCAACACCTTGTACGCCTTAACTTATACAATGTTAGATAACAATTGAGTCACAGTAAATTAAAAAAATTGAGACTTTCTTAACTGTGAGGTTTAAACAATTCATTGTGCCCAATCCCCCAATTTCCCACATTCTTCCCCCTAGAGGAAGGTACTCTTGGGAATGAAAGCATAAAATATCTTCAGACTGTTATCAACAAGAAAGTCCTATCACCATCATACAACATCTGAAGCACCTCTAGTTACCTCTTGAAACAATTAGGCTGACTTTTAGGTCACATCCTGAGAGAGAGAACATTTCCACTTACGCAATAGCAAAAACATGTTCACACCAAATAGTACAACAGAGCATACAAAACTGCCACACACACATGCACAGAAGTTGTCTTTGCTCACACGGCTCCCGTGTGCTTGAATTCCAGTTACTATGGTTAAGTTAGATAATATAGTCCCAACAACAGCTCAAATTTAAGTTACCACTTCATATTAACTATGAGTAATTGCATTAATTACAAACTTTGCTGCTAGCTCTTCAGTATGCAAACTCCAATGCAGATATCAGATGTGCATTGTGATCAGAGCCCATTCAAACATCTCAAACTTCATTGGTGATTCATTGTGCATCTGTTATTCAATCCATGCACAGACAGTAAAGCACGTAGTTGTGCTGTCTCCTTGTCTCCCAGTGATAAACCCAAGTAACATTTTTACAAAACTCGATAGTTCAAAGAGGATGTGACTAATACAGATAAAAGTACAGCAAAGAAACCTGAAAACACCGCCAGAAGTCAAATCACAATAAAACGTACATGGAGCCACAGGAGAAGTCAACCATGGGACCATTGTCACTGCTGCTGGTCTAGAAACTCTGGATATGCAGCCAGAGGCACTCAGTGAAGCCGAAATGATCCACATCAACAGGGAAAGTGGTTGTAATGAAAAGGATGAAAATGTCCCAAGGATTAGAAGTGGGTAAGAAGCTCATGTTAAAAGGAACTGGGCAATATTCCACAACATCAATGGCACAAGGATAAAATGATAGCTGATCCCAACTCAGAATATGACAATTAGTGTAGGATGTAGGCACAGAAAAGATGCTCACCCCATATCAGGAGTTGTACAATGAGGGAGAAAAGGACTATTGAAAACTATTCTTGTACCTATTTATGAAGAATTGGCCATCCCATGCAGCTGTAAATTTAGCAACCAAATGTCCTCTCCCAATAGGAATCCTGACTCCAAGGCAGGCGGGTGTAGGATACGCAGAGTATAGGACCCAGGGAAGGAGCCGCGCAGTCGGACCAGCACTAGGTCAGAGACTTCTCTGATCCACACTTACCTGAGATGCCACCACTTTCCGCCCTCACGTGAAGAAAATGAAGTCACTGTCGGAATAACGTTCAATATCTACTGTTGTTTGTTGGCTGGAAAACAAAAAAAACAAAAAACACTTCTCAATGTTTCCAATGTGTCCAATTACAGTGAATAATCTTACTGCTTTTCATTTCCCTGTACATTATTAATGACCAAAAAGGAGTGTTTAATATTTAGACCAAAATTTATAAAAGTCATGGAAAAAACACGATTTTTGCCATTTATTAGATCACTTTGCATTTTCGGTCTACAGAGTAATTTTCATGTTTCCACAGTACCATTCAAAGCCAATAGATGTATCCACACACACACAACGGGGTTAAGGATAATCAAAGCCTTGAGGGAATGGGATTGCATCAAGAGCTCAGCACTGAGTTTTGTTCATGCTGCTTTTATTTTATTTACTTGAACTTGGTGCTCTTATGTATATAAACTCATACTTAACATGTATTTCTTCTAAAAAGTTCACGTTTCTGCTCTCCTTACCTTCAAGGTGACATCTCCACCACCACAGGTGGATTTAACAAGAAGCGTATTTTTAGTTCTCCATATGGCTGACTTGACTTTGCTCTAGCCGTTACAAGGCACATTAGTTTCTTGCCAGGATGCTTTCTATCATGGAAGTAGGCTTGAGGCCTATCACACTCCATGATTTTAACGTTAAATACATTTCTTTGTCTTTAAATAAATCTCTTCAGTTTCGTTATTTTCCCACTGTCCTACCTTTGGCACTAGAGAGCGTTATACTTTCTATTTTTTAATCAAAAACATCTCTTGTGTGTTCTTTTAACACTTCTATTTTGCATGATGATGCTTTAGTCTTCTCTATAAAATCTGCAAGGCCTAACAAATTTCGGGGACCTTGTCAAGTTAAAATAAGTATTATGCTAACATGTAGAAGGATGTCTACAGTCTGCTGCATTGAGAAACTTTCCTCTTAATAATCCTGTTGAAAGTTTATCTGATGAAGCTTTTCTAACTGGTTCGTACTTGTCATGTTACCTGAGTTATCTTCTGTCTTTTGTTTACAAAACAATGGCACCTCATTTTATAATCAGTTGTAGGTTGTCATTAATTAAGCATTTATGCTAAATAATCTAAGTTTTTAAAGGGTTTCCATCATCATCTACTGTGTATTAATGTATTGATAGTATAGATGCTATAAAATAATGTATCATATAGAGAAATTTGTTTTTAATAAAAGATCTGTTATTCCTTACTTTTGTTAGCACTAAAACAAGATAAGTGAAAGCAAGATATTCCTCGAAAGGTTAGGATTTTATGAGCAATCTACAAAGAAACTAAAACTGTGATATATAACTCGGTTCAAAGGTAGGCATCTAAATTGCTCTGGGCACGTTTCACGCTAAGTTTTCCACCTTAGACAGAAACGTCAAATCCATCTGTAACTCTTTCTGAAACCTATTATCAAATGAGAAAAAAATTCCTGGCTGACACCCTTGTCTTATGATGGAGCTCTGACGCTTGAGTCAACTAACAGTTGTAGCTGTTTCACAGAAGAGGTCAGTTTTCACAAATGGCCTCTTGCAACTGGTGAAAACACTCATTCACAGTTAGGCTCAGGTTCTATTCAGTAAATGCAGTTACATAATCAGAGGCATCTTCGGATGGACCACAATATACCACAGGGCTTTCACATAAAGGAAAGCACAAAGCTACATCTTTGTCTTAATCGATCCTCCTAATGACAAGAACAAACAGATTCGTACAAAAAGCTAGAGGTAGCAGAGTTACGTGAACACGTCACTGCAGGTATGTAACAGTAAGACCCTGGTGCCAACCAATCAAGGGTAGATGAAAGTTAAAAGATGATAATTACACACAGCCCCCATTGTACCCTCTATTATGAGAAAACTCGGGAGTGAAAGTCACAAGTAAATGAAAAATCCAAAGTAGTGACCTTCTTCATACAAGTCTGGTTAGATGGGCAAATTCACATGTATTCATTTTTTTAATTTAAGATTGAGAGATGAATGTTGTATGAGTTATTTTCTTCTCTAGTCCCCGAATAATTCTCATGACTCATTAACTTTTTAAAAATTATCCCCGAATGTCATCAGAATTAGCTGAAATACTTTTAGGACTTAATAACCAACATACTAACATGTTTCATTTTAGAACTTGTTTGCAAAACAGAAACAGACTTACAGATATGGAAAACAAACTTACGGTTACGTTGGGGAAATGTGGTAGGGAGGGATAAATCAGGAGGTTGGAATGAACATAGACACACTACTATATATAAGATAGATAACCAACAAAGACCTACTGTATAGCACAGGTACCTCTATTCAATATTCTGAGATAACCTATATGAGAAAAGAATCTAAAAAAGAACGATTGTATGTATATATATGACTGAATCACTTTGCCGTATGCCTGAAACTAACACAACATTGTAAATCAACTATACTCCAATAAAATTAAAAATGTGTATCATTTTAGAAAAGAGAATTCTTACTGTGGTCACATAGAAAAGGGGCTAACTTACACAGCTTTCTGAGAAATGTGGACGTGTATTCTATGACCAAGAATTGACCCATCAAAGTAAGTGTTTGTCTGAACGCCTATTGGGTGCTCAGCAGTGCTATGTTATGTGGGGAATGGAAACAAACGGCATCACAGTGCATTTTATTAGATGATATTTGCGTGTTGCACTAAGGGTTAAACAATTATAACCCTTGCACCTGGTGAAAACACTCATTCACTGTCAGGCTCAGGTTTTACACCCTTTCACCAGGTGCCGGGACAATGTAACCATTCACAGGAGATGAGGATGAAAAGGGGCCAAAGGGGAAGGACGTCCTGATGGAGGATACTGGTTTTCATTTTTGTCATCACCATCTACTAGAACTTTGATAGGTAAGAAGATCACTGAGCACTGACAAGAGGGAGAAAAGGTGGAATCAGGGACAGTGGTGAGAACCTGATGTTATTTCTGGACAGTGGAGCAGGAGAAAAAGGAGGGAGGAAGAAAGGAGAAGAAGGGACAAGGGAACACGAAAATGTAAGAGACAGAGGGAAGGCTGGTGGAGAGGGAGTGATAAGTAAAATGACATATTAAGATAGGCCTGAAAACCCAGACAAGTTCATATAGAAAAGAGTAAAGAGTTGTTGCTCTTATTTTAAGAGGGCAGTGAGATTATGAATGTGCTGTTCAAGGCCTTTTCATCTGGCAATGCAGTGTTGCAACAATTGCCTTCTTGTCAAATCTTACCCCTAGATGAATCCTGGAATGGAGGAGATCAATGTCCCAGTGGAAGTGAACGTGTGAAGATTCAAAATATTAGAACTGACATCCAATAAGAATTCAGGACACATGATGATAAAGCAGCAGCCTCACAGAAACAAGAGCTGTAGCCATTAAAATGGGTGAGCAAGGAAGAGGATTAAAGAGAAAACTTCAAGAAATACTTGTGGTTGAAGCCAGTAATTGAGAAATAAAAGCAGTATTAAGAAGGAAAGAGAAGCCGTATAATGAACTGTTAAAGAAACCAAGAAGGAGACATTAAGAGGCTGACCTAGCGAAGTTGTTTCCAATGTCAGAATAAAGTCAAGAGCAATCAGGCTAAGTTGGTAATGGTAAGGGAAGAAATTTGGGAGGTACAGTGTCAGCAAAGTTCTGAGCAAAAATTACAAGCGAGTAAAAGAAAGGAAACAGTTGGGTAGTAAAGAGAGGACACTGTACATCAGAAAGAAGTGCAATGTGAATTACAGATCTATCCTTGGAAAGGCGGGGAGCAGCTACAGAGCACGGCAGTGGAGCGCATGAAGTTAGACTGGCTCATTTCAGGTCCAAGGTTGACTTCTCCACTTGCTGTACTCCAGACAATTTTGTCTTCGCCCCTTTCCTTCATCTGAAATAACGAGATAATTAGGGTGTCTATTCCATGAGGTTGGTTTGAGAATTAAATACTTAACCTAGGAAAAACACTTAATACATGTCTTGGCGATGTGTCATCATGGTATTATGCTGACAGTTTGTTTGTACTGGGAACGGAGTCAAAGAGGAGAAGGTGCTAGAAAAGTAGTGACCACGTTCTAGGAGCAATGATGTGGAGGTTACCCTGATGTCACTGTGGCACTGGACCGCCTCAGTCTTTTGGAACAGATTAAAATCAGCAGTTTTCATAGATTTCTAATTCTGTACTAAAATGTTCCCACCAATACATAAATCTTGGTGATTATTTAGTATAAAAGATCGTACACTTTCCACAGAAGAACCTTATAAACAGAGTACATCTAGGACTCACCAATAGAGTCTAAGTTGGCATTCTGTCACTTAGTCCTTTGATTTCTTGTACCTCATCAAGAGCTTTAGAGAACACTTCCTGAATGATGGTATCATATTGGCATTCTTTTTTTGAAAATAATATTTAGTGGAGTAGAGTTGATTTACAATGTTGTGTTAGTTTCCGTTGCACAGCAAAGTGAATCAGTTTCACAGATGTAGAAAACAAACTTATGGTTACCAAGGGGGAAAGGTGGGGTGGGGGGGGAAACTAGGGAGATTGGGATTGATGTATACACACTACTATATGTAAAATAAGAACCTACTGTATAGCACAGGGAACTCTACTCAATACTCTGTAATGACCTATATGGGAATAGAAACTAAAAAAGAGTGGATACACACATATTGCCATTCTTGGTCTGCTCTACAACAAGGTAAAGTCATATTCAGTTTTTTTAACAAAGATACAGTGGGAAAAGATGAAATAGTAAAGGCAGTTGAGAAGATGACATTTTCTCCTTTAAATCAATAGCAGCTTAAGCATCACCAATGGATTTTAGGAATATCCCACCGTTTGGCACTAAGTCTTAATTATGTCACAGGACTTATCTTTCTTATTTTATACTTAATGACATACTATTTCTACCTAACGTTTCATACTTACATATATGGCTTGCTTTTCTAAATGATTTGGTAACTCCAAGTTACCACGGAACCTAAAAAAGACGATTGCATCCCTATATGGACAAGTTTCCATTAAAATGGTACCAGCAAGGACTCCCTGCTTACCAAGTTTCACATTGTGTGGTTGTGTAAGTGGAACAAAATGATAAAAAGCTGTCTAAAAATCAAAATATTCAAGGTATATAGGCTTATTCTTTAAAAAATTCTTTGGAAAACGTTCAGTCGTAATGCAAAATAATTAAGCTTATAAATACATTGCCTGGTTTAGATGTGCAGACAACAGGGCACATCTTATGCACTCCTACTGGAATGCCCGGTCATTACCAATGTACACCAGATGGGAGTGTTGCATTTTCACTTCGGGGTGCAAGACAATTACTAAGAAATTTGACAGGCAGAGCACATTACAAAACAATCTTGTAAATTTGATAACTGATACTTGCAAAGTTGTATTTATTCAAAAATAACGTGTTCTATACATACGGTGACGTGCGAAAACTTAGGCCATCCCCCGAGAATACGAAGTGACGCATCTTTAAAAAAGAAAACAAAAACTGATTTCGATGCTCTGCAGTAAAAAGAAAATCTATGTATTGATTTAAAACAGACCTGTCACTGAAGATGGCATTTTTAACCAAAAGCAAGCCAATGCTTTAGCACGTATGTGAACCCATTATTCAATGGATCTCAGGAGTGAAGACAGGGCTCTGGTCTACCTTCCATAGAGGCCTCACAGACCCCGGCCAGCCACCGTGGAAGTAAGTGCCTGCCTCCTCCCCACAGGTCGGGATGGAGAAGCAGCCTGGAAATCCTTAGTACATTAACAGGTACCCAATATTCTCTGAGCTGCCCAACTGCCGTTGCTAAGTCCTAGCTCTATAAGCAGCAATTAGAAGTACTTGGAGACACGTTTGCCAGAAACTCTGAAGATCACTGGCTGCAATTAAGCAATCTGCTTACACAATTAGGTTGCTGGGGGGTTTGATCAGAGAATCTGGAAGAGAGGGCCTTTTTCCCACAGTTACCATGATTTCATTGTTTCAAACTCTAGATCAGTTGTCATATATACGTCGCATGCCAGAATTTTATATTTCTAATAACTACAAGTAAGAAGTAAAAAGTGAAACTTATCAATATATTTTTCAAACCATATATATTTTATCCTGTGTATATATAAAACTTTTCTAACTAAGTCTTCAAAAGTCAGTGTGCATTTTACACCTACAGTACATTTCAATTCAAACTAGCCACAGTTCAAGAGCTCAGTAGGAACGTATGGGTAATGGCTACCATTTTGAACAGCACAGATGTTGATTGTACCCAATATCAAAGCTCCATTATTTTCTTATTATTTATCAAAACCAGAGTAGTCAGTAGACTAAAAACTGGAAAAGAAATATCTACAGAATTATTGAAAAAGAGTTAAACTATGTGCAGATAATGAAAACAAAATTGCTATCAGAATTCATATTTTTTACCTAAGCCATAATGCCAAAATTACATTTAGATGATTGATTGCAACATTTACTTTTCATCAACGATAGTAATAAAATGCTGCTCTATAATTTACCCTGTTAGTTTAGTTAACATACAAATCACTGGTTATTTTAGACTCCACCAAATTTTGGATTCTGAATTATATGTATTGCATGTCAACACTGATTTAATTTTATATGAAGATACAATTTCCTCCTACTTTATGATCAGAATCTCAGCCTAAATTTCTTTTAATTATCAAAAACCTTTATAGATGTATTTGGTAATTGTGACTTATTTCTTGCCTTAATTTTCATTTTCCACAAATCCTATTCAGAGATCTCAACAATTTATCATTAAAAAATCTTAGTTTTTTTTGCTATTCTTAGAACAAAAAATCTAATTTTCTTGAGGTATATTTAGGATTCATAGATTTGTAATATCAATTTTTAAATTATGTCTGTTTTATGTACCAGGTTATCTGTAATTTGAAACTAAAAAGGTAAAGACCAAAAATGAATGAATGGTTATTTTTCTTATTAATCTGTAGTTCAAATAATTGTTTCTTTTCTGACTAGGTCTTCACTCTTTTGCAGCCTAACCTGGGCTTAGCATCTTCAAATGTTTTATGTACAAGGTACGTACTATTAAAAAAAGCTTAAATTCTTAAACCTGGCACCAAGATTTTAAAAGTACATTCTCAAACTATTTTGCTACTCTTGCATTTATAACAAAATCATTTCTCTCTGCTTACTTTCCTCCAAATGCAGTAACCAGTTTTCAGCTTCCAGTTGTTGGTGCCAGGCTTTCCCCATCACTGAATGTTATTCCTTCCTCATTTAACACAGTCAGTTTCTACCCATACTTCAAGTCTCACATCAAACATTTCTTTTTTGGGAAAATGTTTTCAGAGCCCTCCAGCCTAGAGCAATCTCTCCTACCTCTGATCTCGTCTAGTGCCTATTATTTAACAGTTGTTTTAGTTGGGATTTTTAAGAGACCAAAAAAAAATCTAAAGAATAAAACAAGCAACTCTGCCTAACTTTAAGTGATTGCAACTGTTGTTGGAAGGATGTAAGATCACTCACAGGATTTAAGGCAACATAAAGATACCTGGACCAGATGTGAACATGCAGCCATCTATAGCTGGGACCAATACACACTTAGATGGACATGTCAATCAAATGCATCAATTGTAAACATTTTAACCTCCTCATTGTAACAATTAAGCCTCAGTGTCCCAGGAGAGAAGTATATGATTGGCCAATATCACCTGCCAGTTATTTAAGTGTAAATGATGAAGAAAAGAGATCTGGGAGAAGTATGCCAACTAGTCCATAATAAAAAGAGACTGGCAAGCTTCAGGTATACCATCTCACCAATGCAGAGAGGGATGCTCCTTCCCTGGGAAACTGGGATGATATTATTACGGCCAAAAAGATGATGGGTGGAAATAAATATCACAGTCTAGTAGTTTACTCATTCACATATTGAGCTGTATTTGTCCTGAATGGCTATTTAACTTTTCCTATGCATAAGTTATTTTCCCCTTAAAAATGTGTAAAAAAAAATTGTTTATTTACATCTTGTGTAATATCTTATATAGTAGGATCCTACTTTGTTTTTTCCATTTAGTTCCTTTCTAGGAATGTTGGCAAATATTTTTACTATAAATGTTTAAGATCACATGTGAAAACAGGCACAGGTTGACACATGCTTTCTCCATATTCATTCTTTTACATGTCTCAATTTAGTTCACTTCAAACATACAGACCTCATATTCTGTGTCAGCAACACACTAAACTCTGGGACAGAAAGAAAAGATGTCCCTGCCATCAGATCTAGTGCTTCTATATTTTATAGTTTTGGAAAATAAGTGCTATAATAAATCATGGTCTAACAACCTGATTTTAAAATGCCACTGATTTTGTTTCCAGCAACTTAGAATGTCTGAAGATTTGAAAGATATTTTTACTAAACCAAAGGGGGGAAAAGAAATTCTCATGAAAGCAAACATATAAAGTCTATTTCTTTAGTCTTCATGGCACAAAGAAATCAGGCATTTTAAAACTAGTCTAGTGGTATGCACATTCTTAACTACAAATAATCTCATTTCTAATTATATTCCCAGAAATGAGAAGTACAACGTTTAGCACGTAAATACATCACTTTTCTTCTCGATTTCTGGCATTTCAAAAGTCAGTTTTAAATTAGTCTGTACAGTACTTTTTCTTTGAAATATTTAATTAATGATTAAGTACCCATTATGCATAGGCTATAATGCTAAGCATTTCTGGGACCAGAAACCTGAAAAATATAGTGTGCCTTGAAGAGTTAACTTTTCAGTGGAGGTAAGTTCTGTCTGCAAACAACTATAATATCGGGTAGTATGTGAAAATTTGCAGAGGACAGTTTAACTGCAGAAAATTCAGAGGACAGAGATATTTTTGTCTATGGTGCTTTGGTAAATTCTCTTAGCTGCAGATGTAGATTAGCTGGACTTGGAGGATTCATTCTATCTTTCTAGCTTCTTCTACTGGCCATGTCTCTTCTTCCTCCTCCTCTCTGAACAATCACTCTTTAAAATCATACTTGAGCTTTTTTGACCCTTTGTTCTTGTTGCCACAAAACTTCCAATTACCCTTATCATTCAAGGTTCAATGAGTCATTCAAACTAAGTTTGAGTTTCTAAACATTTGCCAAGTCCTGTGCTACCAGAACCATTGCCTTCAGAAAGAAACACTGGGGGAATAATCCCACAAGTCTAGTAGAGGTATGGAAATCAGCTGGGGCAGCTGAAACTGAAGTGGATTGGATGGTGGTAAGACCAAGGAAGACCTTCCTAGAAGATGCAGTTGGGTAGGATTTTAAATATTGAGTGTTCCAGGAAAACAGTAATTATGAATTCTAAGTGTTGTAAAAATAGCTGGGGCAGAGTGTATGAATGGGTGTACTCCACCACCATTGGTAGAGTGAGATGCAAAGTACTTAAGCTCTGGTCCACCAGGGGTGCATCCTGATGGGGAAGGAGGGATCACAAGGAAATGGGCCAGAGGAGAACCAAGAGCACAAATCTGCCTACATCACTGGAAATGTTATAGCTCTATTCTTATTTAAAAAGTTATGTTGCACAAAATTTTAGTAGGGCTAGTTGCTTTATTTTATTTTGGACCACACTGTATTACAACTATAGGCATTATGGGATATGCTACTGACAGACTTTTAAAGTACAGCCATCTAGACATGATCGTGAATCCATAGCATTTCCCGTGGTATTACTCTATTGACAAAAACCCGAGGTTAAGCATTTCCTTCCAACATCCCATTTGAAAACAATATTCAAGTTTAATACTTCTTATATCTCTAAAAGCACACCTGATGGAAAAATAAGATCATAAATCACTTTCACTGATAAGTTATCTGTGAATCACAAGTTATTAATGCAAAATTTTGCTCAATAATTTGTTAGCTCAAGTATAGGACTTGACACTGCCTCTAGAGGTTGATGAAAAGAATGTACAAGAAAGCAGAAATCCTGCATCATTCAGGTGACTGAGAAAAGGGTTAACTTGTTGACTTTTAAATAAAAACGACCTACAGATTCACAATCCACTGTCCACTTGCCAACGAGGTATGGTTACAAACGGTAGAAGCCAACTTCATTTAACCCTCATTGTGATTCGAAAAAAGCTGCATACGTTCATGTTAACTGCCCATCTAAGGCAAAAAATATATTTCAACAACTTCAAATATGTATCTACTGTAAGTACTAACTTATTAAAAGTGGGTGTTTCTAAATCTTAAGATGGCATAACAATCCAGTGTTTAAACATCGCTAATGCATTCTAAGAGTGAAATAATATTTTACATCAAGCTAGAATTTAATAATATTTTTTAAATCATGGGCAATCTAAACAAAAAACAAGGTAAGTTTGTAATGAGATTGCATATAAATGGGACCCAAAGTGTTGCTGGATCTAACATTTATCCTTCAACACTGGATTCACCCTACTTGTAGTGATTGCTCTAGGAATAATCATTCCTCCTGAGACATTTTGTCCCTGTCCAAACTCATTCTTCCTCCTGACGCTATGGCTGGCACTGACATCAGAGCTCCTAAATCTTGCCAATGTAGTAAAAAATAGTTAAGGCTGAATATTTGTGGGCTGGGGGATGAGTGTGGGGTGGCATGAAGAGCACAGGCACAATCTTAAGAACTTAATACCAGAGCTACAGAGATACATCAGTTACCTAATGCTGTGTAACAAGTCACCCCAAACTTAGAGACTACAAACAATTATTATCAGGTTCTGTTGGTCATGAATTTAGAAAGGACACATGGAGATGGTTTCATTTCTGCTCCAGTGTCAGGAACACAACTAGAAGACTCAAAATCCAGACCTAGAAATATCTGGGAGCTCATTTGCTCACATGTTTGATCATAGATTCTGATGATCAGCTGGGGGACTAGCTGGGACTATCAGCTAGAATAACCTACAGGTTGTCCTTCCATTCCAGGGTCAAGTGTTCCAGGAGAAGGATTGCCAGTAGAAGCTACTTTGCCTCTTCTGGCCAGGCCTCAGAACTCAAGCAACATCACTCTGCTGCATTCTATTGGTCAATGAAGTCACAAAGATCCACCCAGGCTTAAGGAGAGAGAACACAGACCATACCACTCAATGGAGGCATGTCAACATTGTAAGTAGTGTATATAGGATGATATATACTATTACACACGTGCCTTGTGTAGCTGTCTTTGGAAAATAGAATCTTCTGCAAGTACTAGAAGAAACAATTTTTTTTTCAAATGGCATTCTCAATTTGAAACTACTTTTCCAAATACTTGGGAAATCACTTTAGTAGTAACATTAAGTCAGTTCAACACCATTAGCCTCTGTACCCAGTATGTTATCTAAAATGCAGAAATACCAATACGGTACATGTAGGCTTTTCTGAGATTGGAACCAGCTTCCATTTATAGTATTGTTTCTACGAAAACCTCTCTGGCTTTCCACACTTACTATAAGGTCAGGAGCACATCTGAACTTCCAGTTACACACAATCCTAGGTGAGCACTGCTGATTTGCTCTTCTTCCTCGAGTTCCCCACTTCCTCCCTCCCCCACCAGCAGACTCATATTCAGTTGTGGATGAAGGCTTAACGTGATATGAACTTGTGACACACACCAGTAACGCTCTCCTATTTCCAAATCACGCATTCCAACATAACCTCAGGACACTCTTCTCAGCATATAATTACCTATACAAAAATGAGAATGCTATTAGAAGTGCTGAGAGTTTCAGGACTAGTTATTACTGGAATATGATGTGGTCACCATGGCCTCTGTAAACTGCCCTCTTGCCTTGGCTACAGGAACCATTCTCTGGATGAGTGAAAGCAATGTGAAATTCTATCTGGAGTCACGTTTATAATGATCGTCCTCAGACTGTCATATTAGGGCAGCACAGGCAGATACGCACTCAGATATTCTTGACTAAATATTCTACCATTTTGTATGCTGACACAATTATTAAAAGGTATCATATCTTTTTGTCAGAAACATAATTATATGTCTCAGTAACAAGGATTTCACAGCTAGGATCATAATCTTCTCTGAAAATGAAGATTTTTCTAATTTTTCTAACAATTTAATAGGCCTCTAGATGTTATAACCAAGTTACCAAATCTTCTGTCTTTCAAAATCTGTGATTTATACAAGTGTACATAAGTGGTCCAAAATAGTTATAACTGCCAATTGAACAAAGGAATATCTTGTCAGGAGCTTATCTTCACAACACAGGCATTTATGAAATTTGGCTTCTAACTTAAATTGAAGTATCCGTCCCCTCTAGTTAATAATAGAGTGAAGTGTGTCAAAACCACAGTCATTAGACTTAGTGTTGTATGTAACAGCAACTTTAAAAGTTCAGTTTCTTATATACCATATATTACATCACTTAAATATAAAATACATAGCAAAGAAAATACCAAGGTTAAAATGTTGAATTTTTCTCATTGGATGCACAATCAAGTTTTGGGTTTTTTTTCTTTCTTTTTTTTTAATATAATTTAACCTCCATCTTTATAAAACTCGATAACTTCTTTTGATGGATGTGTAAAAAGGTTCCTCATGTATGGAACTGGTGGAAGGAGTGAGAATCACATTCCTTTAATCAGAGAGTGCAGGCCACGTAAGATGCAGCTTGTGGGATCGGACAACATTGGAAATGTGACCAGTGAGACCAAAGGCTTCCTGAATCTGACTTATCTGACTGTTCTTTACTGTACTGCCAGCTTACAACTTTAGAACAGACCAGAAGCCTCAACATCTCAGGAATCTAGAAAACCAATAGTGGGGAATAGGCCAACAAGCACTGGACTAAATATCCAAGATGACACAAGCAGTGCAATTTAACGGATACTTCCGGAACAACCTGTAAACACAGCAGGTGGTACTGCCCATAAAGCTGAGAATTTTCCAATTAGAATTTTTATTGTTCAAAGGAGGCCTCCACCTCTGCAGTAGAAGATAGGATTAATTTATAGTCTCTCATTAAATACTGTGATTATTTATGGGTTAGCACTTTATAAAGGCAAATATGGAAATGTAGGTAGGTAGAGGTTTATTTTTATGTTCAGTTTTGTGACCAATGCAACAATTCTTATCTCCAATTTTTAACAAAAGGAGGAAATATAAATATGCCTTCCTCCATGCTGAAGTTGAAGAGGGTTAGTCATAAGCTCCAGTATTAACTTCAATGTAACTTAAACCCAACCATATCCTACTGAATGTAAATGACAAACCTACAATTACAAGGCAGAGATTGTCAGGTTAGATAAAAAGGCATGTCCCAATTTTACGCTGCTTAAAAGAAATGTACTTTAAATATTAATATCTAAGTAAGTTAAAAGTAAAAGGATGGAAGTAATAGACCATCCTAATCAAATATGCTGTAACTACATTAAGAGAAGGCAAAGTAGATTACAGAAGAATATAACCAAGAATGAACAAAGTCTTCTCAAAATGACCAAGAGGTAAATTCATCTAGAGGACAGAAAAATCCTGAACTTTACATGTGTAACACATCTTCAAAATACATAAAGCAAATCCTGATGGAACTTCAAGGAGAGAGAGACATTTCCACAACTAAACTTGAAGTTTTCAATACAACTTTCTCAATAATTGATAAACAAGTAGACAGAAAATCCAAAAGTCTATGGAAGACTTCAGTAACACTATCCACCAATCAACCCAATCGACAATTTTAGAATAATCTCCTCAGGATCAGAATATACATGGTTTTCTCAAGGGCACAGGGAACACTTACTGAGATGGGTCATATCCAGGATGTAACAAAAGTCTCAGATTTGAAAGAATTCAATCCATACAAAATATGTTCTCTGACCACAATGGAATCACACATTAACAAAGATAATTGGAAAATTATCTGGAAAATTCTTACATAACTGGAAATGAAACAACACTTCTAAATAACATGTGGGTCAAGGCAAAACTCAGAAACAAAATTAGAAAGTGCTTTGAACTGAACACAAATGAAAGCAGAGTATAAGAATAAGTGACATTCCACTAAAGCCATACAGAGGCACAAATGTAGAGAATGAAACTGTGCTATAAAAAAGCCCTCAAATTCATCATCTCATGCTGCATAGAAAAAGAACTAGAACAATAGAAAAAGAAATAACAATAGAAAAAGAAAAATTAAATCTAAAATAAACAGATGAAAGGAAGTATTAGTGATCAGAGCTCACACAAACAGGAAAAAAAGAGAAAAATCAATGTACACCAAAACTGGCTCTTAGAAGGGAAAATGAAAAGTGAATCTAGTCAAAGTAGTCTGGAAAATAAAAGAGACAAAGACTATCAGAACTAAAATGAAATATAACTATGGATCATATTCTACAAATACAAAGAGGATTTCAAGGAATTATGAACAATTTTGTGCCAATATATTCAAAAACTCCAAGGAAATAACAAATTCCTTCAAAATTGAAGAAAAGTTAAAAATCTCTTTATTACAGGAAATGAGTCTGCAATTTTTTTTTTTAATGTCTGATAGAGCTAGTTATTTATTTAGTCCAGAGCCCAAGCAAGGTTTACACATTACATTTTTTTTAACATCTTTATTGGGGTAAAATTGTTTTGAATGTTGTGTTAGTTTCTGCTGTATAACAAAGTGAATCAGTTATACGTACATATATCCCCATATCCCCTCCCTCTGTGTCTCCTTTCCACCCTCCCTATCCCACCCCTCTAGGTGGTCACAAAGCATGGAGCTGATCTCCCTGTGCTATGCGGCTGTTTCCCACTAGCTAGCTATTTTACATTTGGTAGTGTATATATGTCCATGCCACTCTCTCACTTCGTCCCAGCTTACCCTTCCCCCTCCCCATGTCCTCAAGTCCATTCTGTATGTCTGAGTCTTTATTCCTATCCTGTCCCTAGGTGCTTCTGAACTTTTTTTTTAGATTCCATATATATGTGTTAGCATACGGTATTTGTCTTTCTCTTTCAGACTTACTTCACTCCATATGACAGATTCTAAGTCCATCAACTTCACTACAAATAATTCGTTTCTTTTTATGGCTGAGTAATATTCCATTGTATATATGTGCCACATCATTATCCATTCATCTGTCGATGGACTCTTAGATTGCTTCCACGTCCTGGCTATTGTAAATAGTGCTGCAATGAACATTGTGGTACATGACTTTCTGAATTATGCTTTTCTCAGAGTATATGCACAGTAGTGGGATTGCTGGGTCATATGGTAGTTCTATTTTTAGTCTTTAAGGAACCTCCATACTGTTCTCCATAGTAGCTGTATCAATATACATTCCCACAAACAGTGCAAGAGGGTTCCCTTTTCTCCAAACGCTCTCCAGCATTTATTGTTTGTAGATTTGTTGTTGTTGTTGTTGTTGTACGCGGGCCTCTCACCGTTGTGGCCTTTCCCGATGCGGAGCACAGGCTCCGGACGCGCAGGCCCAGTGGCCGTGGCTCACGGGCCTAGCCGCTCTGCGGCATGTGGGATCTTCCCGGACCGGGGGTTAGGGTTTGTCTTTTCCTTCCCTTGTGTTTCCTCCCTAGAGAAGTTCCTTTAGCATTTGCTGTAAAGCTGATTGGGTGGTGCTGAATTCTCTTAGCTTTTGCTTGTCTGAAAAGGTTTTAATTTCTCTATCAAATTAGATCTGGGTAGAGTACTCTTGGTTGTACGTTTTCCCCTTCATCACTTTAAATATGTCCTGCCACTCCCTTCTGGCTTGCAGAGTTTCTGCTGAAAGATCAGCTGTTAACTTTACGGAGTTTCCCTTGTATGTTACTTGTTGCTTTTCCCTTGCTGCTTCTAATATTTTTTCTTTGAATTTAATTTTTGATAGTTTGATTAATGTGTCTTGGCATGTTTCTCCTTGGACTTATCCTGTATGGGACTCTCTGTGCTTCCTGGATTTGATTGACTATTTCCTTTCCCATTACAAGTAAGTTTTCAACTATAATCTCCTCAAATATTTTTTCAAATTATTTTCCTCTTCTTCTTCTGGGACCCCTATAATTCTAGTGTTGGTGCGTTTAATGTTGTCCTAGAGGTCTCTGAGACTGTCCTCAATTCTTTTCATTCTTTTCTCTTTATTCTGCTCTGCGGCAGTTATTTCCACTATTTTATCTCCAGGTCACTTATGCGTTCTTCTGCCTCACTTATTCTGTTACTGATCCCTTTTAGAAAAATTTTAATTTCATTTATTGTGTTGTTCATCATTGTTTGTTTGCTCTTTAGTTCTTCTAGGTCCTTGTTAATCATTTCTTATATTCTCTCCATTCCAAGATTTTGGATCACCTTTACTATCATTACTCTGAATTCTTTTTCAGGTAGACTGCCTATTTCCTCTTCATTTGTTTGCACTGGTGGGTTTTTACCTTGTTCCTTCATCTGCTGCGTATTTCTCTGTCTTTCCATTTTGCTTAACTTACTGCGTTTGGGGTCTCCTTTTTGCAGGCTGCAGGTTCGTAGTTCCCATTGTTTTTGGTATCTGCCCCCAGTGGGTAAGGTTGGTTCAGTGGATTGTGTAGGTTTCCTGGTGGAGGGGATTGGTGACTGTGTTCTGGTGGATGAGGCTGGATCTTGTCTTTTTGGTGGGCAGTAGCACATCTGATGGTGTGTTTTGGGGTGTCTGTGAATTTATGATGATTTTAGGCAGCCTCTCTGCTAATGGGTGGGGTTGTGTTCCTGTCTTGCTAGTTGTTTGGCATGGGGCGTCCAGCACTGGAGCTTGCTGGTCACTGAGTTGAGCTGGGTCTTAGCATTGAGATGGAGATCCCTGGGAGAGCTCCCACTGAATGATATTATGTGGGTCAGGAGGTCTCTGTGGTCCAATGTCCTGAACTCGGGTCTCCCACCTCAGAGGCTCAGGTTGACACCCGGCCGGAGCACCAAGAACCTGTCTGCTACACGGCTTACATGTAAATGGGTTAACTTCTCCAACCCAAAGGCACTGGGTGGCCAGCCTTCTGTTCTCTGCTCAGTCCTCCAGCCATCTGCTGTCCTCCCAGCCTGGTCGATATGGACAGCCTTCTTTGGATCCAGGTGCAGCTGCATTCCCTAGCATCTAGAAGAAGCAACCGACACCCCCATCCTCCCCGATCCCCACCGCAACTCATCATGATCCGGGAGCGCCTGAGGCTCTAAGTTTGAAATTTAAGAAACTTTCCCACAAGGAAAGTTAGTGACACATATGTCATCACGGGTGAATTCTACCAAACCTAAGTAGAAAAATTTGGAATGCTTCCCAGTACATGAGGCCAAAACTAGACATTGTAAAGAAAACTGCACAACAGTACTTCTCATGAACATAGATTAAAATACTAAAAAAATGGTGAAGAAGATAAATATACTTTAAAACATACACCACGACTAGGACTACAAGTTTGGTTTTACATTTGAAGCTGAATAAATACTGTTCACCACATTATTAACAAATTAAACAAAAGCCATGATAATCTTAATAAACTCAGAAAAAGCATTTTGACAAAATCCATCATTCATGTCCTGATACTCTCAGTAAAGTAGGAATAAAAGGGAACTTGTTCAACATAAAGTTCAGCCACACTGGCTCAATGTTGTTAAGATGTCAATTCTCCCAAAATTGATCCTTAGATGCAATGCAATCTCAAGAAAAATACCAAGAGGATTTTTGTAGAAATTGACAAGGTGATCCTATAATTCCTATGAAAATCCAAAGAAATCAGAATAGCCAAAAAAAATTCTAAAAGAATAAAATTGGAGAACACTATCTGACAAGATTTTAAATGTGAGTCAAAAAAACAGTGTGTTGCTGACATCAACACAGACAAGTCAATCCATGAAACAGAAAAGGGAGTCCAGAAGTGGGCACACACACAGGCACAACTGACTTTTGACAAAGTTTGAAAGACATCTCAGTGAAGAAGGGGTTTTTTCCCAAATACAGGAAAGTTGCACAGCCATGCCCAGAAAAAAGTGAACTTTGTTCCGTATCTTCTACAAAATACAAAAATTAAATCAAAATGGATCATATAATTAAATGTTAAACCTAGAACTAAAAATTCCGGAAGTCAACATATGTGAAAGGTCTTTGAAATTGGGCTTGCAAAGATTTCTCAAATATGACACTTAAATAATCCGTGAACCAAATTGGTAACATTGGCTGTATCAAAATTTAAAATTTCTCATCTTCAGGATATATAGTTAAAATATAAAGCCAAACCACAGTCTAACAGAAAAGTTTGCAAGTTATGTATCTGAGAAAGAATTATATCCAGAATATATACAGAATGTTCAAACCTCAGGAATTTTTTAAACATAATATAAAAGGCAGACAAAATATGTGAAAAGACATTACATCAAAAAACATACGGATGGGAGACCCTCAAGACGGCAGAGGAGTAAGACGTGGAGATCACCTTCCTCCCCACAAATACATCTACATGTGGAACAGCTCCTACAGAACACCTACTGAATGCTGGCAGAAGACCACAGACTTCCCAACAAGCAAGAAAATCCTCCCGTACTTTGGTAGGGCAAAAGAAAAAAGAAAAATCAAAGACAAAAGTATAGGGATGGACCTGCACCTCTAGGAGGGAGCTGTGAAGGAGGAAAAGTTTCCACACACTAGGAAGCCCCTTCACTGGTGGATACAGGGGAATGAGTCGGAGGAGGAAGCTTCAGAGCCACAGAGGAGAGCGCAGCAACAAGGTGCGGAGGGCAAAACAGAGAGATTCCCGCACAGAGGATCAGTGCCGACCAGCACTCACCAACCCAAGGGACTTTTCTGCTCACCTGCTGGGGCAGGTGGGGGCTGGGAGCTGAGGCTTAGTCTTCAGATGTCAGACGCCAGGGAGAGGACTGGGGTTGGCTGTGTTAAGACAGCCTGAAGGGGACTAGTGCACCACAGCTAGCCAGGAGGGAGTCCGGGAGAAAACCTGGAACTGCCAAAGAGGCAAGAAACCATTGTTTCGGGGTACACGAGGAGAGGGGATTCAGAGCACTGCCTACAGGAGTTCCAGAGACGGGCGTGAGCCACAGCTTTCAGCACAGACACCAGACACGGGCATGAAACGCTGAGGCTGAGCTGCCACTGTCACTAAGAATCCTGTGTGCAAGCACAGGTCACTATCCACACCCCCCCAGGAGCCTCTGCAGCATGCCAATGCCGGGGTCTCGAGATCCAGGGACAAATTCCCCAGGAGACACAGCACGCCTCAGGCTGTTGTAACATCATGCCAGCCTCTGCTGCCTCAGGCTCACCCCGCGTTCCAATTTCACTATCATACCCACATCCCCTCTTCATCCTATGTGAGCAAGAGAGCCCTAATCAGCTGCCTTTTTTTTTTTTTTTTTTTTTTTGCGGTACGCGGGCCTCTCCCTGCTGTGGCCTCTCCCGCTGCAGAGCACAGGCTCCGGACGCGCAGGCTCAGCGGCCGTGGCTCACGGGCCCAGCCGCTCCGCGGCACGCGGGATCCTCCCGGACCGGGGCACGAACCCGTGTCCCCTGCATCGGCAGGCGGACTCTCAACCACTGCGCCACCAGGGAAGCCCTTCCTTTAAGTGTTTGAGAACTCAACTTCTAGATCCTGCCTTGGATCCCGAAGGCTCTCTGCACTATTTTTCTTCTAGGATAATTATGTCATTTTTTGGCTCTCAGGGAGCAGGGAGGAAAAAGGAGGGGGAAAACTAAATTCCATTCTCAAGTCGTCTAATATTTTCATCTTTCTATGTTACTTAAAACACATAAATGAAAAATAACACACAAGACCTACCACCTCCGTTAAGAAATTAGACGTGACCAATACGGCTGAAACCCCCTGTGTATTTCTACCTTCCATATCTCATGGCCTCACGACCTTCCCTGAAACGAACATAACCCTCCATTCGCTGTGTGCGAGGTCCCTGCACAACTTTATGGTGGTGATTAATCTTTGGAATTTCTTCAGTTTGGGGTTGAGGGTATGTCCTTTGGGGAGTATTGCTTCCTTCTACCAAAAGCCCCAGTGTGCTCACATTCAAGGCCTCATCTTTTGTTCCATACGTGTTCCTTAAAATTCAAGCCTTTTGGTTACCAAGATTAGCAAAAGACTCCAATGCATGTATAGCTTCAGCTGACAGCTCTGGTTTCCAGTCCCCTCTGGTTTTCCACACTAGGACCTTTGCTCTACAGCACTTCTGGATGCTTTGCGTATTGAAGTGGAAGCCAAGCTCCACTTCAATAGATAGCTTATCTGCCATGTTGCTAGAAGCAGCTCTGTGCTTACTTTTTACATTTCCTTTGATAATTGCATTTACATATTTTAAACTATTAAATTTTCTTTAAGTTGAATGTGGCTATTTCAAGTGACTATTATTACCTATTAAAAGTTACAATGTATAGGGCTTCCCTGGTGGCACAGTGGTTGAGAGTCTGCCTGCCGATGCAGGGGACACGGGTTCATGTCCCGGTCCGGGAAGATCCCACATGCCGCGGAGCGGCTGGGCCCGTGAGCCATGGCCGCTGGGCCTGCGCGTCCGGAGCCTGTGAGCCATGGCTGCTGAACCTGCGCGTCCGGAGCCTGTGCTCCGCAATGGGAGAGGCCACAACAGTGAGAGGCCCGCGTACCGCAAAAAAAAAAAAAAAAAGTTACAGTGTATAATCTAAAACTAAAGGGTGGTTATTGTAGGTATTGGAGATTATAATTGTGTTATGGTGCTTATATTGTTATTTTATTCAATTTCATAATATGTAAGTTATAAGGTCTAGATATAAACAATTATGGAAAAGCAGAACAAGCAATTAAGTTCCCCAAATACATTCTAAAAGAGACCCAGGATATATTGGGCTTCTGTTTCCAATTGTCAAGATGGATCATCATGTCTAAACAATTGGTGATAAACTGATCTCTCACCGTCGGTGCTGAAAGCATTCTCCTGAGAAAACAGAAGCTACTGTTTCCTTGAAATATGTTCATCCCCACAAATGATACGAGATGGACTCACTCTCGTTATTTTTTAATGAGGATTAATAATCTCTGCCACTTTCACCACATACTCTGTATCAAGACTAATATTGCTGCTTAAGCGCCATCACTGCCAGGTGTTCCAAACTCAATTTCCTGCAGAGGAAATTATGAAAAACCATATACCCATGTCCTTAGAGTAAAATTGGGTATTACAGATATGTCCTTAGAGTAAAATTGGGTATTACAATTGAATTAGGCCAGCAGAAGTTATAAAATGATGGCAGAGTCAGATAATCTACGTAACAGACAAGATTATCAATTGAAATCGATGATGGTTGAAGTCAGGAGAGCGGGAGTGGCAGGTTCTAGGTGATACAGCCTGTGTGTGATTCTAGAGGAGTTACAGTGTGGGACTTGGTCAAGCAAGCAAGTGAAAATCTAGGAAGAGATGTGACCACACAGGAAAGAAACAATCTCCAGAAACCCAGCAACTCTACATTCAAGCAGATGTCTTTTCAAGGACACATCAAAATGAAGACATACCCATTTTACTGGCAGTCTTCAGCAAGTATCAGATCTCTTAACCTGATGTAGGTGTTTAGCAAATTAAGTTTTCTCAAGGAAGTCTGCCAACTAAAAATAGATCTGTTCACTTAGTCCCAGTCAACAGGATTTTCTTCTGTTTTGTGAAGTGTTTGTGCCAATGAGATTCTTCCACTTCCTGAAATCTGCCACTACAATGTATATAAAATCTGCATTACCTCTATTATATAGACTGCATTACCTCAAGATGAATCAGATTAACTTGTCTCTGGCAGATAGATGTGGAATAAAAAGTCACGTCTTCCTTTAAAGTGAGTGCTTAGATTTGGAGATACTCTGAATAAAGCAACCATCACTTCACAAGTGGAATAAAAGGAATATGTAAATAGTTTTGACTTGTACTCATTGTGGATTGTAAAAGAAACTAACTCAAGTCTCAGTTTCCTCCTGTTTTTCTGTGGGATTTTTACAGTTGTGGTTCTTATATATTACGATCCAATTCAAGTTAATATTTGTATATGATGTAAGGACTGAGGTTCACTGTTTTTCCACATGGATAGTCAGCTTCCAGGACCATTTGTTAAAATCCTTATTTACTCTTTTGAATTGCCTTCATTCCTTTGTCAAAAATCAATTGACCATAAATGTACAGGTACATTTCTGACCATTCTATATGGTTTCATTGATCTGTATGTCTGTCCTTAGACAAACACCCAACAGTTTCTACTGTAGGTTTCAAATCTTGAAATCAAGTACTGTGTATCTTCCAAAATTTTTCAAAATTGTTTTGGTTATTCTAATGACTTTACCATGAATTTTAGAATTGGTTTGTCAATTTTTATAAAAAGTGTTGCTGTACTATCGATATGGACTGTTCTACACCTAGAGATTAATTCAGGGAGGATTGGAATTTTTAAAAGATTGCCTTTCAATCTATAAATAGGTATATCTCACCATTTCTTTAATTTCAGCAATATTTCAGTGTATATTTCTTGACCATATTTTCTTAAATGTACCCCTAAACACTTTGTCATTTGATGCTATCATAGATAGCATTTTTATTTCAATTTTCAATTTTTTGCTAAAGTACCGAGAAATACAAATTGAGATTTCCACATTGACCTTGTATCCTACATGCTTTGTAGTTTCACTAGCAACTCACATATTCTATAGATTTTGCACTTAGGAAATCATGTCATTTGCAAATGCAGACATTCTTTTCCAATGCCAGTGCATTTTTCCTTGCTCTGCCTGTTACTACAGCCAGGACTTTTGGTTCAATGAAGGAGAAATCTTTGCCTTGTTCTTATGGGGGGTGGGCATTTCTTTTTGCACTATAAAGTATGATGTTAGGTTTTTCCCACAGAAGTCCTTTTTTTGTGTTGCAGATTTTTCCTTCTAACGTTATCTCATTGAGAATTTTATCAAGGATGACTGAATTTTGACAAATCTCTGAATCCATTGACATGATCATTTTTCTTCCTTAACTAGTTAATATGGTTAATAACATTGATGTCCCAATAAGCTAAACTTGGATTCCTGTGATAAACCCGTTTGTCATTATTCTTTTATACATTTCTGGATTTCATTTGCTAAAATATTCTTAAAGATCTTGTCTATGTGCTTAAGTGGTAGTGTCTGTAGACCTCTTTTCTTGTAAGGTCTTAAGTTTTGTTTTATTATTAGAGTAATGCTCGCCTGCTAAGAGGAGTTAGAACGTGTCCTGCTGTGGTGTGTGGAATTAGTAATATTTTTCAAAATGCATCTGGAGAGGAATTTTCATTTGGAGGTTTGTGACATCAAATGGAATCAGGCTAACATTTTCATGTTCTAGTCAGATATACCTTTAGTGCTTCTCTGGAAAATTGCCTATTTCACATAAGTTTTTTATTAAATTGGTACAATTTTTTTTATATAATTCCTCTTTTTTATAAACAGGGATTAGTAAACTTTCTGTAAGATGCCAGATAATTTAGGCTTTGTGTGCCATACACTGTCACAATCATTCAACCCTGTGATTATAGTGCAAAAGCAGTACAGGCATGAAAACAGCTATGGCCGGGCTCCACTAGGACTTAGTGAACAGCAGGCTAGATTAGGCCTAGAAGCTATAGTTCACTGACCTTTAAACATCCGTAGCATCTCCTGTGATTATCTGCTTTTTTATTCCTGATCATGGTTAATTTTATCTATTGATCTTTCCAAAGAAACAGTTCTTGGTTTCATTGACTCTTATTATTTTGTCATTTATGGCTTTCATTTTTATTATTTCTTTCTGCTGTTCACCTTGTGTTTACTTTGCTCTGCATGCTTTAGTTTCTTAGGGTTGAAGTTTATATCATTGATTTGGAATCTTTCTAACATCAGCACCTAATATTATAAATAGCCCTGTAAGCACTGCCTTACCTGCATCTCAGAAGTTTTAATGTGTGAATTTTAATTTATTTTGAAACATTTTAAAATACTTTATTTCCTTTATAACCAATGAATCCTTTAGAATTACACTACGTTACTTCCCACTGTTTGATTTTATGTCTTTATGTTGATTTCTCATTTAATTTCAAAATGCTCAGGAGATACTCATTTTTCTAATCCTTTAAAAATTGAGACATTGTGTGGCCCAGAATATGGTCTTGATCAATGTTCTGTGGGCATTTGAGAATGTTTTTTGCTGTCTGGCATATTATTCCATAAATGTTATAGGTGTGGGTACTTGCTGGTATTCTTCACATCTTCTGTGTCCTTATCTGTATAATTGCAGACACGCTGTAATTGAGTTATCCAGTTTTCCTTATACTTTGATTAGATTTTCTCTGCATACTTAAGCTTACTTTGCATATATAGATAGGAGTTTTGTATCTTTGTAATTGACCAATTTATCAAATATTCTTCCTTATCCTTGGTAATATTTCTCCTTCTGAAGTCTACTTGATCTGATATGAAGTACTTTGTGTTACTATATTACAGTATTTAAACTTTTATATTGAACCACTCTATATCTTTATAAAATAAGTATGTGGGAGATAGCATATAATTGGCTCTTGCTTTTTTAATTGAGTTTAACATCTGCTTTTAGTTGGTTATTAGGTCATTTAACATGTAATTCGCATGGTTGATCTTATTTGTTTTCTATTTGTTACCACTGTTCTTTGTAAATCTTTCTTTTTGACATTCTTGTAGATTGAGTGAGTTTAGAACTCCTTATATCCCCAGAAGCCTAATAGCTGCATTTTTGTTTTCATTGTTTGCTATGTTTAATATACATCTTTTAGTGTATCTTCAGTGCATACAGAAAAGCCTTACAACTGTATACTTCTGTTTCTCCTCCCATACATTATATTCTTGTCATATTTTGCATCTACTTAAGCTATAAAACTTTATATACAATCAGTTTTTGCTTTAACAGTTATTTTTAAATATTTAAAGAAAGACAAGAATGACTTCTCTTGCTACTTTCAAAAAACTAGGAGTCCTAGAATAAAATTACCTATTTGCACATGACAGGACCTAAAAATTGAAATGCAAACCCTAAAGCTTACACAAAACACCAAACTGTTAGAACTAAAAGAACTCAGTGAAGTTTCTGGATATAAAAATATATTGGCATTTCGATATATAAACCAACTGAAAAGGAAATTAACACAATTCCATTTACAATAGGATCAAGAAGAATGCTTAGGATTAACTTAACCAAGGAGGCAAAAAGACATGTATGCTGAAAACTATAAAGCACTGCTGAAAGAAATTAAATTTGACAAGTAAAGGGAAAGACATCATGTTCATGGACAGGAAGAATGTTGTTAAGATGACAACACTACCCAAAATGATCTACAGAGTCAATTCAATCTGTATCAAAATCCCAATGAAGTGATTGGCAAAAGTAGAAAAATTCATCCTGAAATTCACATGGAATCTCAGTAACCAAGTTACAGTCTCCCATTTCCCAACTGCTTACCATAGCTTTGTAGCAAGTTTTGCAAATAAGTGTGGTACTGTCACAAAGAGGCATAGAGACAGTAAAAGAAGAGAGCCTCAAGTTGGACCCTTACCTTATGCCATATACAAAAATTAACTCAAAATGCAAAGTCTAAATGATCTGGAACTATTAAATTCTCGGGAGCAAACATGGGGGAATAGTTTCACAACACTGGATTTGCCAATTATTTCTTGGATATGACACCAAAAACATAAATTGAACATCGAAATTAAGATCTTTTGTGCCAAGTACACATCAGCATAATGAAAACGCAACCCATGGAATGGAAGAATATATTAGCAAATCACTATCTGATAGGGAATTAACATCTAGAGTATATAAAGAACACCTACTAAACAAAAATCAAATTTGTTTTAAAAAATGGGCAAAGAACATAGACATTTCTCCAAAGAAGATACACACATGGCCTGTAAGTACACGAAAAGACAATCATCACTCATCATTAGAGAAATGCAAATAAAACCATACTGGGATACTAACTTACATCTACTAAGATGCCTACTATCTAAAAAAATTACAACAAAGATTGGCAAGTATATAGAGAAATTGGAACCCTTGCGTACTGTTGATGGTAGAACAGTGCAGTCATTGAGGAAAACACAGCATTTCTTCAAAAAACTAAAGATAGAACTACCCTATGGCCCAACAATTCAACTTGAGTGTATACCCAAGAGATAGCAGAGACTTGAACAAGTTTTGTGCTACCATGTTCATAAGAGCCTTATTCACAACAGACTAATGGTGGAAGCAAACCAAGTATCCAACGACAGATGAATGAATAAACGGTACATTTTAAGACAGTATGCTTCTCCCTTATCCTTACCGCTGCTGCTACTGTCAGACTTAGATTTTTTCCAATTAACTATTTCATTATTATTTTTTAATTTCAGTTTCTAAGTATGTGGCTAAGTTGAGGATTAGCTCCATGTGAGGAGGCCATTTTTGGGGGGCTGTGCTGCATGGCTTGCGGGATCTCAGTTCCCCAACCAGGTACTGAACCCGGGTCATAGCGGTGAAAGCCTGGAATCCTAACCACTAGACTACCAGGCAACTCCTGAGAAGCTTTTTTATTTTCCACTCCCTGAATTCCATTAAGATCCTTCACCCATCTCTTTGAGAGGTTTTTACTTCTTATTGACTTAAGGCAATTCTATGTTTACATACAAATTGTCTGCTATGTCCATTTTAACTATTTTCTCCAAGAATCTAGTCACACTGTGGTTATTTTTTGTCCTCATGCAGTCCACCTTACGATAGGGACAGGGGCAGCCTCCTGGAAAGCAGCCCCCTCTTGGGCTAGAACGGGAAGCGCCCCAGCAGGAAACCTCAGTCCCCTGACTGCTGAGCTTCGCAAAACCTGCCACTCGGAGCACCGCCCTGCATCTGTGTTCAGGAATGCTCCCACTTTGGTTAGATGCCCCATCTCACGCCCTGGCTCACAGAAGAGACGGGAACATACAAGGATCAAGCAGCCCGACAGGTCCCTCTGCAGGGCTTGAATGCATCTCCCTGCCAGGTGATCCCACACCTCTCCTGCTGCCGGGGTCCACCACCTCCAGGCATGCACCACGCTTGATGTGACCCCATCACTGTGAGCCTCCCTTCTGCGGGCTCTCAATATTCCCACGTGCCGCCGTTTCACTCTCCAGTACCATCTTCCCTACTTTCTTAGGAATTCTTCACAGTTCCTTCTCCTCTGAGAAATTCTTTTGTTAATCACACCGTATTTGTGTGTGTTCTATCATTATATAGTTTGTTTATATGGTTTGAGGTAGGAACAGAGACTGAAGCTTACCACCACTTTGTCCCAGGTCGGACAATCTCAGAGCATCCTGGCAGAAAGAGAGGGGCTCAAAAGCTCCACTACAACTGAACTCCAACTTTTAAAACTCTTTGAGGCATAATGTAGGTTTCATTCACCCTCTAAGAAATGAGCCTGACGCCTGATAAGATCAAACAAAGCACTCCATATACAGCCCCTTATACCACACAACGTCTAGGTTAGGAAGCCCACAGCACATACTAGAAAACAGATAAAGTTACTGGTATCAATAATTCGTTACAGTTAAAAATAATGATACTTGTTAACAGATTACTGAATATCACAATAAATAAGGCTGTAAAATTTTACAGCAAAGAAGTACTTTCCATTGAAGCAGGACAACTCAGAATGTCCACACATCTACAAAATGTTTTCCTTTCCTTCTCATCTGAATTAAGATACTTTCCAATGGCAGGCCTGTAAGTGTTGGCACAAGTTAGCAGTGTAAGTAAGGGCCAGGAGGCAGGATTTGTCAGGCTACAGGCTGGGATTCACAGCACGAAGATGCTTCTCCAATAACAGCTGTTCACCATTCACTCACTAATGGATCTGAGTTGTTTGCGGACGTTTTAATGGGAAGATAAAACCGGTGGCAGAGTCTCGATGTTCTGATAATATTTAGTTTATAACGTCGTGTGGAGGCAGCTATTCAGTGTGCTGCGTCAGGCTGAGTCGCTACTTGCCTTTCAAGGAGGGAGTAATGTTGAAAATCACACCTCCCAAGGCTCAGCCAGCTACAAATTTCATTTTTTTTTTTTTTTTTTTTAAACTGAGAGGGGGCCGGGCCCTTGACTAAGGATGGATCCCAGCAGTGTCACAGATCCCAGGAAGAAACGCAGGCGGCGTCGCTGACCTGGCTGAACACTCCAAACACCGAGGCAGAAAGAGCCCTTACTAACCCATTAGGCCACACCCCAAGCCAATTAAGCCCGTGTCTCTGGGGCTGGGATCGGGTGTCAGATACTGAAAGCCCCCCAGGTGATTCCTCTGAACCCTCAGCCAGAGTTGAGAAACTATCACGGAGCTTCTGAGTCAGCAACTTAAAGCTTTATGGTTTCGTCCATCCAGAAAGTGGTCCTTTCCATTGGATTTTACCCTATTTTGCAAGGTTCTGACTCCTTATGCCCTCCCACTGGTATTTACCACCATTGAATCTTCTTCCAGAGAAAGTTACCAAATTCACAGTACCCTGAAACAGGTATTTAAGAATTTCCATCTACATTCACTTGAAAACAAAGGGACATTTAGAGTGATTGCTTCCTCTACACTTCTTCTTACATTTAGAATCACAAGAAACACAAGACAGATTTTTCAAATATAGCTTTTATTCTCTGTAACACATTCCTTTGTAATTATAGCCATTACACAAGCACTTTTATTTTATTTGAATGTTTCATTATCTCTAAAGTGATTCAACCTGCAGTGCTCTCTGCACAATCATGTCTGAAAAGAACAGCTCTCTCCCAGGAACTTTGCAAGGCAGCAAAATACATATATATATACACACACACACTATTCATTGAACAGTTCTTCCTAAAAGATAGTTGTTACTATAAACAAGTGTCATTTCAAAGAATGACGGGGAACATGTTCATTTTAATTATTACTTTTCTAAACATAAGAAAAGTGCGGGACGGTTTAAGTCCTTAGTGCCCCATAAGTGTGCTCAGGAGACTGGAGAAAAGAGATGCATTCCCTTGCTCTCTATTTCCAGCTGCGGTTAAACATACAGAACTTTCTGGTTATCCCATTAGCAATGATGAGTTCGCCCTGGGTCATTCCTTGGCCAGCTCAGCAAAAGCCTTGTAACCAATAGCACATATTTCAAAAATGAATAGCTAGAGACAGCGTGGCTATCTGCCAGTTCGACAGCAGAGAAGAGAGACTCTCTCCCCCTCCCCGCTCCGAAGCTATGGGGTGGGAAGGTGGTGGCATGTAGGGGCCTTGACTCTCAGAGAAACCTAGGAACAAGGGGCCGTAAGCAGCCTCAGGGGAGTTGGACCAGGAACACGGTCTCAGAGTTGAGGGGACTCGAGTCCAGGGGCGTCTGCAGAGAGCATGTGTGCAGCTTCTCATGGGTTACCCAACACGCCTGCATGAGTTTCCCACGGCTGCTGCAACAACTGCTGCAAACAGAGCGCCTTAGCACAACAAAAGCACGTTCTTACCTTCAGACGTGTAAAACCAAGGTGCTGGGCAGGGCTGCTTTCCTCCCGGAGGCTCTAGGGAAGAATCCCGTGTCTCTTTCAGCGACTCGAGGGGGCCGTGTTCCTGGGCTCACGACCCCTTCTTCACATCACCCGCCATCTTGCTTCCAGCAGCACACCTCCAACTATGGCTGGGAGTTGCACGCCTCCCTCTTATAAGGGCAGGGTCACATCGACTCCACCTGGATAATCTAATCTCCCACCCGAAGACCCTTAACTAATCCTGCCATGCAAGGGAGTGTATTCACAGGTGCCAGGAATTAAGGTGTGCGCATCTCTGAGGGGGGAATCGTCAGCCCACCAGGATTCCCATCATGAGGATACACTTCACGTGTGATTTTTCTCCTGAAAACAATTTAGGGATCATACAAGAAAGATGTGGCACAAAGACCTTTGGGTAACTCTTAACACTAGCTAAGATGAGAGGAGTGGAAGAGCCTATTTGAATTGTAGGTTT
This sequence comes from Lagenorhynchus albirostris, assembly GCF_949774975.1. Classification (NCBI taxonomy): domain Eukaryota; kingdom Metazoa; phylum Chordata; class Mammalia; order Artiodactyla; family Delphinidae; genus Lagenorhynchus; species Lagenorhynchus albirostris. Next base: position 30,744,140 of record NC_083115.1, on the reverse strand, counting down.
TCTCACAAAACGTAAATGAGAGAGGACAGTAATTAAGCAGAAGGGAACCGTGAAGCTTGCTTTCTATGACTGCAGCTTAGTAAGAGCTACTGTTAAAACATCAAGCTTCCTATGTACCAGCCGCTGCAGCTGGTACTTGGCATGTGCGACCCCGTTTAGTCCCGCATGGATATTTCTCATTCACCGATGAATAAACGGAACCAAACAGAATTTAAGTAATTTGGCCAAAGTCACACAGCTAGTAGGTGGCAAGACGAGGATTCTCGTCCTTGGCTCTGGGCACCAAAGCCCGCGGGTATTCCTGCTGCACGAGGTGCCTTGACTGCTGAGGGTGCAGGAGGCCCGGTGGACAGAGGCAGCAGCCCTGCAGCAGGACTCAGAAAGCTGCTTCCTGCTCCAGTCCAGCCGCCGTGCAGGCTGTGGGGAGACGCAGTCACTTGTGAAAGGAAAGATCTCGTTCTACCTTGTCTCTTCCTTCTTTATTTCTCTGAGTCTCAAATGAGAACCTTATTTGCTTCTTCCAGAAGCCCTGAGGATAACAACCTTCCAGGTCAACGTCTCACGCTCAGGTGCATCTCCTAAGAGAGGGTTTCCCTGAGGCACTGCGTAACCTTGCCTCCGACCCCTGACGACTTTGACCTTTCAGTTACCTTCACATCTCTTTCTCCAGGAAACCGACTTCTGCTTCCTCACGCCAATCTGACAGTTCTTCCTGTTGTTTGTTGGCTTTTCTTGTTTATTTTAACATACTTCGTTGAAGTGTAATTTACATAAAGTGTACCCATTGAGATGCACATTTCAATGAGCCTTGATAAACGTACACACCCATGTCACCACCTCCCAAATCAAGATACAGGATGTTCCGACACTTCAAAACTTCTTTCCTGCACCTTCTCACTCAGTCCTCTCTTCAGCTCTAGTCCTAGGCAGCCGTTCATCTGGTTTCTGTCACAGCAGATTATACTGGTCTTTCCTGGAGCTTAATGTGAATAGAATCATACAGTAATACTCTCTATGCCTGGCTTCCTTCACTCAGTGTGGTGTTTGTTGAGATCGCTGCTGTTGCACCATCACTAACTAATTCATTGTATCCCTAGGTGTTATTCACCCAGAGCTGTATCTCTAAGAACTTAGAGCACAGTGATGTGAAGGGTGTGTTGGACTTCATAGTGAAACGGAGCAACACCCTATGGTCCTTACCACCCATGTCCTCCGCCTGCCTTTTGTCTGTGGAAAAACTTTAGCCAAAGAATAAGTTTAATAAGAGCAGTGAGAAAATGCAGAAACAAAGGAAAACTGTCAGAGGAGCCCAAATAATAATTGTTTAGTCATGAAGCATCGTCAAGGACCTTTAGGTCCTCCTCAAGGGCTGTAGATAATAGTCTTGAGCCTATCCTGTGAGCTGTCTTATTGATACTAAACCCTACCAGGTGGAAGACATTAACACATGATGACCAGGCTGTAACCAGACATAAGCTGCCACAATTCTGAGAATTGGCCTCAAAGAAATGGAAACAAACCGACCCTGGAACTGAAGATTAACTGTACCTAAAACTATCGAGATGACTCTGGTCAGAGCACCAATGAATTTCAAGATGACCGTCAGAGCTGCCTGTGCTGTTTCTGCAGGCAGCCCCTCCCTCTGTCTATAAAAGCTCTTGCCCCCCTGACTGCCTGGGGAGGGGGAGCTGGCCTTTGGACAGGTGTCCACTCCCCACCCCTCCCCGCCCTGGTTACTGGCATCCAAAATAAAGCAAACTTTCCTGGGCTTCCCTGGTGACACAGTGGTTGAGAGTCTGCCTGCCGATGCAGAGGACACGGGTTCGTGCCCCGGTCTGGGAAGATCCCACATGCCGCGGAGAGGCTGGGCCCCTGAGCCATGGCCGCTGAGCCTGCGCGTCCGGAGCCTGTGCTCCGCAATGGGAGAGGCCACAACAGTGAGAGGCCCGCGTACCGCAAAAAAAAACCAAAAAAACTTTCCTTTCCACCAACCTGGCTTCTGTATTGGCCTTTGAGGGGGGAGCAGCCGGACCCCACTTTCGGTTACAATAGCACTGACTCTGAAGAGAAGAAAACTTGCTAGAAAATTACAATATTTTACCCACAGGATCTAGCAAAATAATTACCACGTTTACAGTAAAACATTTTATAATCCATTTAATTATTTTATTAGAAATGCAGAGCCACCGCAGCTAGAAGTACAGAATTCTAGGTACTAATATGACTCCTGTCAAGGAAAGGCTAATTTTAACAATTGCTTAGCACGTGCTTCCTTTGCAGTTTTCACTCGGTCCTTTTAAAATAAAATAAAAAGGGTTTATCCTGTGATATTTGCAGTGCTATGACAGCACTAAACACAATGTAGGGATTATAAAACATCTAACATTTATTCAAAAGATCAGTTATAGAAATACATATTCAGGGATTTAATCGTTTGCTTATACTGGAAATTATGATTTCATGGGTTGAGGTGCACCAGATGCTCCCTGTGAATACCCAGCGTATTTCACACCATTCTAAACTCTCTGCTGTACGCAGAGGCGTCAATCCTGAACACTTCGCTTGCAAGTCTTTCTTGCCAGGAGGGTTATGGACCGTACCACCAAGAATCTGTGGGTTTAGGAAGATGGAAGAGATTATTCTCAAGTGTTGACTGCAGAGAGATGCTTGGTGTCAGCAACTCACTGACTTGGGAGGCCGCCTGCGGATTCTGGACGCCCTATTAAGAGTCGTCTGCTTCAGTTCAATCACAGTTGAGGCTGTTGGGAGTGGCTTCTTTGTACTCCATATTTTTTCACTCCTCAGACCTTCCAATGGTTTTTTTAGCCTCTCATTTTCTGCGTTAAATGTATTACTGGAAGTAGAAAACCGCAAAGTGAACATCGTGATACCATTAAAAGAAATTACAAGGCTAAGGCGTGGAATACACTGGATGTCAGTGAGAAGGGCCCAGCATTTGGGATCATTCTGCCCCGTATTAAAACAAGACAAACAGCTGAGGGAATGAGCAGGAAACCTTCATCCTCGTGGAACCAGCAGGACGGGAGCTGGAAGAGGCCCCGCTATCTATATAGCACTGTAACCACCCTTTAAAGTGCTGTCTCCCAAAAGTAAATATAAATAGCAGTAAACAAGTAGACCGTAGCACTTCTGTGAGTTACATCAGTGACCCAAACTAATCTCGTGCTCTGCAACTGGGTTTGGCTGGTCATATATTTCTAATGTTCTCAGGTACCTGAAAGAGGTTTACAACTGTCTCTGAAAGAATATTACATCATCTAACATTTTGACAATTATTTCTAAAAAATAATATTTCAACTAAAATGTTCGGCCCTCAATCAAAGATATCTAGAGACGTAAGAAGCTGTGACATCTGAATGGAGACCAACACACAAAAAATGTTAAGCAAAAATAAGTCCTCAGTTACTCCAGGTAGTAGAATCAATAGATATGGGTTGTAAAATAACTAACTATGCTTCCTGTGGTGATAAAAGGAAAGCATAAGCATTTCAGCAAAGAACTCAAAGATTTAAAAAAAAAACAAATTTTATATTCCAGGTTTGAAAAAGATGCGAGCACGAATTCTACACTAAAAATGCAATTACTGAAATTGAGGACTCAGTAGCCAAATATAACAGGAAATGAGATTTAGCTGAAGAGAACGTTAGTAACTGGGAAATAGATGAGAAGAACTAGCAAGAATGAGGCACAGAAAGACAAAGGAATAAAAACTACAGAAGAGAGGATGAGACAGCAAGGATACAGTTAGAAGATTTAATATGTTTAATTGTGGAAACCAAAGAAAATACAACATACATGAATAGATACAAAGTAACACTGACTGAATAAAAAAATTAGGTACTGTGGTGTTTGAAAGTATTTATAGAATTAAATAAGTCAAGAGAGCATAAAATGTCTAGGTTAACAACTAAAGAAGACTAAAAGACTATATAACTAGCCCACCAACAGGAAAAAATGGAATAATAAAAATATCTCAATCAATCAACAAGAAGGGAAATGAGGTCAAATACTGAGGGCAGATAAGAAAAATACAGTAGCATCATATAAAGTCCAATATATAAATAAATGGCAATGAACCATGTGAAAGAAAATGCCTGATAATCTAAATGAAGTACAAACAATATATACTTGCTTCGAAGAGGTATATCTGAAATATAAGCATGCAGAAAATTTAAAGTAAAAGGATGGAAGAGATATGCCATTTAAACACCAATCAGAGAAAACCGATGTATAGGCAGACCTCCGAGATATTGTGGGTTCAGTTCCAGACCACAGCAATAAAGCAGATATCACAATAAATTGAGGCACACATATTTTTTGGTTTCCCAGTGCATATAGAAGTTATGTTTACATTATAATGTAGCTTATTAAGTGTGCAATAGCAGTATGTCTAAAAAATGCATACCTTAATTTTAAAATATTTTATTGCTAAAAAATGCTAACCATCATCTGAGCCTTCAGCAAATTGTAATCGTTTTGCTGGTGGAGTTTGAAATATTGCAAGAATTACCAAAATGTGAAACAGAGACATGAAGTGAGTAAATGGAAGTTGGAAAAATAGAACCAATAGATTTGCTTGATGCAGTATTGCCAAAAATTTTCAATGTGTAAAACAAGGCAGTATCTATGAAGCACAATGAAGTGAGGTATGCCTATACCTACGTTAATATTAGACAAAGTAGACTTTAAGGCAAAACAAAGGCCTAGAGCTAAAGTAGGTCACTTTGCAATGCTATAAGCTTTACTTCACCAGAAATAAGTCTTGACCAGTAAAGAACTGGCCAGCCTAGCCCAGTCCAAACTTCTTCCCATAGAATCATCACCTAATTAAATAATGTCTTCTGAAGTTACTGCTTTGTGATGTGGCTGGATGCATACACAGACGAATCTAATTGATACTCGGAGGAAGAAAAGCTGCAGAAAAAAATTCAGCAACTATCTTACTGGTAAACATTGCTTTTTTCCCCTTGAGTTCAGAACAAAATAAGAATGATTGACATTATGACTCTGATTCATCATTGTGCTAGGCCTCCTAAACAGGTCCAAACATGGCCTGAGAGATCAGAGAAAAGAGACAGGGGAGGGGCTCCTGTGGTTTGGACCTCCCACCAGTGCATCAGAGGAAGCCGTCCTTCTCAGCTTGTCCAGGTGCAGGGCAGAAGGGAAAGCAGGGGAGAGGCTGAAAAGCTATCAGCAAACATCAAAATATGGCATCAGATTCTTTATTACGCTTTCTCTCCCCCGTATCTTGGACACTGCTAATGTATAGGTCTTAGATCCCAAAGAAGATATGTTTCCACCAGGAATCACAACAATGGTTGCTCTGAATCACAAGTTGAGGCTGCCACATTGTCACTTATGGCTAATCAGTCAGCAACAAATGGGGATCACAGTTGATTGATCTTGTTTATCAAGGGGAAAATGGAATTGCTACTACAAAACTGACTGAAGAAGAAGAATGTCTGGAATTTGCCCCTGTCCAGTGCTACAAGTTAATGAAAGGGTACGACACCCCCAAATAATTGAGATCTTTAATGACTCACAGTTTCATTGATAATTTGCTACAATCTATGAGGTTAAGAACTATAACTGGATGAGGCTCTAGTTGAGGGCAAAGAGAGCAAGAAATTGGTATTGGAAGAAAGAGCCTAGAAATCCCAACTTGTGACAAGTTGCAGAAGCTCATTCCCTTCCACTAATATTGTCTATATGATGAGTGGTCATTAAGTTATATGATATTAAAGGAGGGTGATGATCGGGCTAGTAGATGAATATGTACCACAGAAAACTACAGAGACTTCTAAGAAATTTTGGTCCCCTATTTTGGGGTTCATAATGGGCACATCTCCTGGCACCATGTTGGGCAAAATATGATGTTGCCACTGATGAGTCTGGAAGTTCAAGTAAGAGAATAAGATGTATAACGAACTAATTGTCCATACCAGATACAGTTTGTATCTTTTCAGAAATATTCTCACTCTTCTAACTACTCACTGAATTTCTTGGATCCTTTTCACAACAGGGTTCAGTTGTATTCTTCCACGGAGAGGCACTGTGTACGATTTGGAAGGCAGAACCAAAGAGAGGTCATCCTGATTTGGTGGTGACCACTGGGTACAAGCACGTGGGCACCAGCTTGGCGGATGTGTGGTTTTGCTCGTGACTCGGGGTCTTATCTTTTGACAAGTACTAACCACAGCACTACAGGCAAGTCGGATCATTCATGACCGAGACCAGCAGCCACGGAGTCAGGACCACCTTCCTGAACCCACTTTAGAAGGTTAGGATCTTTGCGATCAAGTTTAGTTATTTGCTATCATGAGACTAGAATTTTCATATATGAGTCAAGTGTGACTGACACTGGAATTAGAAAATGACCTTTTAAAGGTCAAAACAATGGCAGAAATGACAAAGGAGATATATTTTTTAATCCTAAGCAAAATTAAATATCAAATTTGAAATTTCGTATTCCTGTCATATAAAGATGATTTTCAAAGCTATAAGAAAAATACCCTTCTTTAAAAAGTGGACAAGCAGTAGATAGAATGTTCACGCCCCTAAAGCTATAAACATATATTAAAATATTAATTATATATTACAATACTCAGCCTCACTCATAAACAAAGAAATTAAATTAAAATGAGAACTCTTTTTCTCCTAAAATTTTTTTCAAATTGTCAAATATTTTTTTTAAAGTCATCCTTTGTATTACCAAGGGTATTTTGAAGTAGGTGTCCTCAGACAGTGCTGGGGGATGTATATATTATTGTGTATATTATATATCAGCCTGCATAGTAGCAGAAAACAGACGGCATACTCTGAGTCCTTAACTGAGGACAGTTTAATGAAATTTCTCCTTTTGCAGTGCAGTTGCAGTTAAGGGCATCGTAAGGAAGAGTGAAGGATCAAGGGCTAGCAACAGCAAAAAGCCATTACCACCCTCAAGACTGAGAGGGGAACAAATCGGGTTGGAGGAGACTGAATGGAGTCAGGCTCTGGAAGTGTGGGTTCTGTACGGGAGCTGTAGGTTTACAGCACAGCCATTGCCCAGAAGAGAATTAGTGAGCTTGTGGTGGGTAGAAATAGCTGCCCTGACCTCCTCCCAACTCTCCATCTCCAGCTGGTGTCTCCCTGTGACTGAGCCCGACTAGAAACCGAACAGCAAGGAAGCCTAAGTGATGTAATCAAATTCCTGCCAGTGAACTTCCCGGACAGAAAGCTGAGCAGGAAGGGGCAAGGAATGGATGTTAGGGTCAGGGCTGGAGGAGGGGGAGGGAAATAGAATACAACCAACCATCGTATAGTATAAATTATATCTCTCTAGTAGACAGATGGCATTGTGAGTTAAGTTTCATGAAAATGTTCATACGCTCAATTGAATAATTCACCTCTAGGAATTTATCTTAAGGACACTATTGAACGAAAATACAATTGCCATTGCATTACTATTTATAACTGGGAAAAAAGAAATAGCTTAAAATTTTAGAGTAATAGTTTAGTATGATGGGGTAATATGTCACCAGTATAACCATGGTATATGGGGGTTCTATGCTTCGTCACCCCTTTGTATCCTCAACATCCTTACCTCTATTTGAGAAAGTGTCTTTCTTTAATGCAACAGGATTTAAATATCAAAAACAAACTATACATATATATATGATTTTTATATATTTATATTTATTTATATATTTAATTTTATTACATATATAATTGTTTTCTCTTAGGTCCTCCTCTCTAAAGAATTGCAAATATGGATGAAAGGATGGGCAGTGTGTAGCAGAGTTGTTACCTACGGAAAAGAAGCAGAAGGAGATCAGAGGAGGAGTCTTCTACATGTTGATATGTGTTCACTCTGTCGCTGCTTAAAAAAGGACCCCAGGACAATGGTAAAGAAGAATTGGTGCTGTCATCTGGACTTCACATGTACTCCTGGTCAACTCTGTATGACAATGGGTCATTTCTAGTTAAGACTTCCACCTGCATGCTTTTCTCATAATTATGGGTTAAATTAGCATTGCAACATATGCAAGAATACTTTGGAATCTGGAAAAATAATGTGCTGTTAAGTATAGTAGGCAGGTTACAAGATGTAATATACCATTACAGTGTACACTGTCTTCATGACCCTAATTTAGATTTTAAAATACCTATTTTAAAATGCCTATATGAACACTATTTTTGAAATGTTCACAGAAGTGAATTCTGGATGGTGGAATAATGCTAACTTGGCTTTTTTCTTCCCTAAGAAGTTTTCCAAAATTTTCTAAATATTTCTTACATGTATTATCAGAAAATACCTCTTAAGGAAGGGAATTTTTATCTCAGTGTGGACTGTGCAGTTCTAGTTAGTGAATGCTGACTTAATAAAGCTATTTTCTGAGAGTGTTACACATTGTAACATGCCAAAACTAATCACTTCAAAAAATCACATAATTTAAAGCCATGCCTCAAAGTTTGAATTACACAGTACAACAGAGAATGAGAATTTGAACCACAGTAAATACCACAAATGCAGAGGGATACACAATTCGCCACCGGACTTATAAAGATTAAGGTACAATTAAGTGCAGGTGTTGTGGCCTGATCTTCAAATAATAGAAGAGTTCAGAGGTCTCTTTATTTTAAATAATGCTCATCTTTAGGTTCCTTCCAAGAAAGAAGGAGTTTGGGAAACTGAATATGACACTGAAACTCTCAGCACAAAGGGCATTGTCCCCCTCGCCATAACAGTATGTGCTCCGGTCTGGCCCATATCTTCATCTATCAGAGAGCAAAGGTAAGTGAGCTATTCCAGCAAATTACCCCTTAAACATAGGTCTGAGGTGTGGTGAGAGCAACACCGTGAAGAGTACCGGGGCAGCTCGTACAAAGCACAAGCACACTTGCGTGGTGGCAGCTACCCGGGATGTCAGCTGCCCCCTGTCTTATGAACCATTAGAAGCAACAGAAATATGTGCCCCAGAGAAGGGTGGGGCTGATATAACTCTATGATCATTTAAAAATTGAAGACATTCAGACAACTCATTCAACCGTTCTTGGTTTCAGTTTTCTCCTCTGTGACATGGAAATACCAACACTTATCTCACAGAGCTACTGAAAGGACTCTGAGTTTGATGTAGGTACTGAGAGCATTGATGTATTCCTTCATTCTTTCAACAGATATTTATTGAGGGCACAATGTCCAGGATATAGTAATGAACTAAACAAAGGAATTCCTACATTATATGCTCTAGTGACAGGACAGACAGCAAACAGTAAAACAAAAGATAGTGAGACGTTAAACTAAGGCAATGGGATAGAAAGTGAACTAGTAGCTATTTAGAATGTCAGGCAAGGTCTTTGTGGTGAGATGAGCTTGGGATTACCCCTGAATGCCAGGAAGGATCCAGCCAGGTGCAGAGTAGTGACGAGTCCACCAGGCAGACAGAACCTCAAGGGCAGAGGCCCCAAATTGGGCTTAAACATGGTATGTTTGAGGAACCAGAAGAAGACCAGGGTGACCACATTGCCATGGACAAATGAGAATGCGTGGTGCCCAGTACGTATTATGGGCTCAGTATATAATAGTTGTTACTGGCATAATGGGTACGTAAATGGCAAAGCAATGAAAAGGCATCCCTGGGAATAACAGGTTTATCACTATAATAATGGTCATGATGTGTAAAAAAATACCTATTATTAGACTGCCATAGCCTGATGGATCGTCTGATGATAGGTGTCAATTGTGATTATGAACCAGGGACAAGTCACATTACAGACCCATGAAGTACTTCAGTTTTGTCCAGTCTACTATAATTTGCCACTGAGTTTCTTGCAGCCTCAAGTGGAATGTGAGTCAGCCTCTCCAGACCTCAGCAGGGTCTCCCCAAGGCCAGGCTAACTGGCTCCTCCCAGCCAAAGCCTAGGGCCCTCCTGCACATCTGGCCAGAACTACTGAGCAGGACATTATATGCTTGTTGAACATCCTTGTGGGGACATCCTCCTTGATATTACCAAATAAATGCCAAGGACTGAGAAGGAACAGGGGTTTTTTTTAAGCATACGTGAAATGACTGGCACTGAAGAGTGACCAAAAGTTGGCCTTATTAAGCTTGGTCCACACCCAGCAGTTAGCTATACTGGGGTCACACAGACACACACTGACACATTGATTTCTGTTTTTCTCTAATAAAATTACAGACCTGAGCTTTGAGTTTACTTCTTAATAAGAAGGTGTTTATTCTTTTGTGATGACTCCTTTAGGCACCCTTTTTTGGGAATGTTTATATAAACTAGACTTTAAATGATGACAAGTAATCATTGTATGACCTCTCTATAATGTTGCTACGTCAATCTCAAAAAACAAATGTTAAAATTTTGTCCAGTATGTATTTTAAATCAATAACATTACTATGGCAACTATTAGCAAATCCATTTTAATCTGTACTTCTCTTGTAGACAAAATAGAATACTTCAACATTTAATAAACATGGCCACTTAATTGACTTTTACTCCATAGGCTATTTATTCTGGTAACTATTAATTTTTCACAGAAAGTTAGATAAAGAAACAGAACTTAATTGAAAATAGTAAATACAACATATTTTATTTTTCCCTGAGAGCATGTTCTGAAAATTGATTATTCTTAAAAATAGTGGATGTAATCCCACAGGTTTTCTATCATGTATGATATACTAAATTGTAATTATTCAGGGTAGTGAAGGAGACTTTGCTTTGGATATCTCAAGAGTAACAGATAATAAAACATGCACTATATAAGCCAATTTATAACATACCTTATATCTGTAAATAATCTTGGATCTGTTCGATATGGTAGGAGGCACTGCAATTTCCATACAGCTAAAATATCACTAACAAAAAGACAAAAGAATAATTTTACTGTTTCCATAAATACATAAAATCAACACCATGTGATTCTGAGACTGAATAATTTGAGAATCAGTCACAAAACTTATGGTGTTTCAACATTTAGAGGCATGTATGTTTTCATTAACTACCAAGCACACCGTTGTATGAGCCACAAATTATCTTAGTAAAGACAGCAGTAGTTAAATCTTAAAGCAAACCCCTTCCTTATATGCATTCTTAATCTAACGATGTAAGCCATCGTTTTTAAAGATTACTTTATTCCCTATGTTCTCAATAAATGTAGTAAGCCAACATATTTTTTCTTTTGCTTTACATTTTGCTGTAATATGGTAAAAAGCCTCCCAAAATAAGACCAATAAATATTATTCACTTGAATTTTCATGTGCAAAAAGGCAGTGATTTAGTTCAATAATTTTACTTTACTTTAACTCATTAGAACTTCAGCTACTGTCTCATCTGTGTGTATCTCTGTGATTGTATAATTTTGAATATATACTTTTTGTACCACCTCCTTAAATAGAAGACAAATTTAATAGGACCAAAATTCTATCAAAAATGTGCAGGTATATGTGGAACTGATTAATCAGGAAGCAGTGTTGTTATCAGAAGAATTTGTCACTATCTAATGCCATGAACCACTAATAACAGTTAAATGACTTCAACTTTATATATTCAAGCCATCACTGTTATAACAGATATACAATATTTTACCTTGGGAAAATATTTTGAGATGAAGTAACAAGCAGAAACAATATTTTCAAAGTCTATATTGTGCCACCAAAGCTACAAGCATGAATCTTTGGGAAAGAATTATTTGATTCATGAGTGTAGCATTTATAATATTTTTCTTAAACTTCCTCAGGTGATTCTTTTTATATAATTTCACCAAATGACATTATCTCCCTTTCTTGTAAGCATTCCAAGAGAAATATCACCAACATAGGACAAGCACTCTTACCACAAAGATTTATTAAGGAAAATAATCAAATAAACCCCATATATAAACAGATATATAAAATAAGACATATTAAACAAGTTATATGTGTGCATGTAGGTAGTGAGAAATCTTGAGCTATCTCAATCTATTAAACCTCTTTACCCAGCTCCCCCCCAAAAATAATAATTTAGACTTTTTTGAACTGGTTTTTAAGACCTTTGAGTGCAATTGCTATATTCAAGTTCCAAGTTCTTTGCACCTCACCCTATGCCTTCACTGCTGCTCTCGGGCCAACGGCCATCCTCTGTGCTAACATGGCCTGCCCTAATGTCCACACACCCAGGCTTTGAATTTTTCACCTCCTGTCTTTCAAGAAGCTATTATCTGCCTATTCTCTACATGAGACACCACCATGATGATCAAGATACAGACCAGCCTTCCAAACCACACCCTCGCATTCTCCTGGTCCTTTCTCTCTTGTCAAAATGCAACCATAGATTTATTTTTGGCAATTTCTAAATTTCATCTAAATGGAATCATACATTATATACTGATTTCATCTGGCTATTTTGCTCCACATTATGTCTGAGATTCTCTCTGGGTGTTGAGTATGGTAGCAGAGGCACATTGTTTGTTATTGCTATATAGCAGGCTTCACAACCTAGGCACTCTTCACATTTTGGACTGTTAGAGACTGTTCTATGAATGCAGAGTAAGATGTTTAGCAGGAATGCTGGCCTCTAGTCATAAAATGTCAGCAGTAGTGCCCCAAGGTGTGACAACCAAAAATATCTCCAGACATTCAAGTTACCCCCAGTTGAGAACCATAGCTATATAGTCTTCCATAGTTGGAATGTATCTTATAATTATTTATCCAACTTTCACTGATGGAAATTTGGTTGTTTGGGGTGTTAGTAACAATCTGGACTTACTCAAAAAAATAAGGCCACCCTACTATAATCATGAGAATAAAGTGGTTTCGTATGTAAATTAGAATTTACACAAACTTCGCGAGAGCTTGGCAGGGGTGGTGGCAGAGGAGGAAACATAGGATAAATATAAGGAAATTGCCAAAAAATGTAAGCACTGGGGAAGAAGGAAGTTTGGGAAGCAGATCCTGGAGACTCCACCTGAAGTACCAAGGCAGGTAGTTGTCAAAGGCCCCCAGGAAAGCTGCATGCTTCTCAAGGTCTGCGAGAACACACCCATCAACTGTCTCCGTCAGCAGCCGCAAGTTAGATTTCCAGCTGCTCCCTGAGAAGATGCTCTGAGTCAAACATCCAACTGCACATCAAGGTCCACCAGTTTCAGTGAGATTCCTGTGAGAAGAGGGCCTCTACTCCTCTTCACCTTCCACTGTGAGTTACTCTCATTGACAAAACTTAATCCTGAATAATATCAGGAATGGGATTCCGGAAAATGTCATCCTAAGCTTCTTTTCTGCATTTCAGAGGGAGATCAGAGAGTGATGTTCAGTTGACAGGAGACAATCCAACACAGCAGCTGCTCTAAAGATTCTTGCATGTGCCTTTTGGTGCAAATATGGACTCAGTTGTGTTTGATGTATATGAAAGAGTGATACTGCTGTGTCATATAGTAAGGGTCATAGAGTACTACCATCAACAGTGTCTGTGAGTTCCAGTCACCTCACATCCTTGCTATCGCTTCATATCACTTTATATTTTGAAATTTTTGTTTGTCTTAATTTTAGTCATTCTGGTTGGTGTGTAATGGTACCTTACTGTGGTTTTAATTTGTACTTGCATGTTGACTAATGATTATCATTTAGCACCTTTTCTTATACCTTTAATCCATTGGGATACATCCTGGTTTATAGTGCCGTTCTGTGGCCCTTGCCATCATTTTATTAGTTTGTCTACCTTCTTCTTATTCATTTGTAGAAATATAAATGTATGTATATACACATGTATGTACATATATATGTACATCTATTTCTATATCCGTATTTATATCTATGTCTAGATCTAGATAGATCTGGGTATGATATCATTATTACTTATGTGTCACAATTATCTTTTCCTACTCTGAGACTTGGCTTTTAATTATCCGAATGCTGTATTTTTTTATTTTCTTTTGATAGTAGGGTCAGCTGCAGTCCTAAGATACAATACAGAGATTTCCTGTATACTCTTCCCCACTTTCCTCCGATGGTAACATTATGCAAAATTAAAGTATAATATCAAAACCAGAAAACTGATGTTAACATAATCTATCAATCATTCAGATTTCACCAGTTTTATACACACTCATTTGTGTGTATGTATTTTAGTCAAAAAATATCTTGAGACAAATGAAAACGGAAACACAACATACTAAAATTTATGGGATGCAGCCAAAGCAGTTCTAAGAGGGACATGTAGAGTTATAAATGCATGTATCAAAAAAAAAAAAAAGACTTCAAATAAACAACCTAACATTACACCTCAAAGAACTAGAAAAAGAAGAAACTAAGTCTGAATTTAGTGTAAAGAAGGAAATGATAAATAGAGAGCAGAAATAAATGAAACCAAGAAAAAGAGACAAGAATAGAAGAGATTAACAAAACTAAGCCTTTGTTCTTCAAAAGATAAACTTGACTAATAAAAAAGAGAGATGACTGAAATAAATATAATTATAAATGAAAGAGGAGACATTACAACAGATGCCACAGAAATACAAAGGATCATAAGAGACCACTACAAACAGTTATATACCAACAAATTGGACAACCCAGAAAATGGATAAATTTCTGGAAACATAAACCTACCAATACTGAATCATGAAGAAACAGAAAATATGAATAGACCAACAACAAATAAGAAGGTTTGAGTCAGTAATAAAAATACTCCCAGCAAGTAAAAGTTCAGGACCAAATAGTTTCACTGATGAATTCCACCAAACATTTAAAGAAGAATTAATACCAATCCTTCTCAAACTCTTCCAAAAATTAAAGAGGAGAGAACATACTCAAATTCATTTTACAGAGCCAGCATTACCCTGCTACCAAAGCCAGATGAGGGTCTACAAGAATAGAAAACTAAAGACCAATATCCCTGATGAATATAGATATAAGAATTCTCAACAAAATACTAGCAAACAGAATTCATCGAAACAATGAAAGGATCATACACCATAATGAAGTGGAATTTGTACCTGGGATGCAAAGATGGTTCAACATATACAAATCAATTTATGTGCTATGTCACATTAACAGAATGAAAGATAAAAATCATATGATGAAATCAACAGATACAGAAAAAGCATTTGATGAAATGTACCATTTTTTACGATAAAAATTTCTCAACAAATTAGAAATAGAAGAACCATGCCTCAAAATAATAAAGGCCATATATGACAGACCCACAGCTAAGAGCTGAAAGTTTTTCCTCTAAGATCAGGAACAACACAAGTGTGTCAACTCTCACCACTCCTAATCAACATAGTAGTACTGAAAGTCCAGGCCACAGTAATCAGGGAAGAAAAAGAAATAAATGCATCCAATTTGAAAAGGAAGAATTAAAATTGTCTCTGTTTGCAGTGACATGGTCTTAGATATAGAAAACTCTAAAGACTCCACCAAAAAAAAAAAAAACCTTCTAGAACTTATAAACAAATACAGTAAACCTGCAGGATAAAAAAAAAAGCATATAAAAATTAATTGCATTTCTATATACTAACAACAACTTACCTGAAAAAGAAATAAAGAAAACATCCCATTCACAATAGCATCAAAAATGTTAAAATACTTAGGAATAAAATTAACCATGGAGAAGAAAGATCTGTACAGTGAAAACTATAAGATACTGAGAAATAAAATAGAAGACACAAATAAATGGAAATATATCCCATGGTCATGTATCGGAAGACTTAATATTGTTAAAATGTCCATAATCCCCAAAGCTGTAGATTTCAATGAAATCCTTATCAAAACTTCAATAATATTCTTCACAGAAATAGAAAAAACGATCCTAAAATTCATATGGAAATGTGAAAGACCCCAAATAGTCAAAGCAATCTTGAGGAAGAAGAACAAAACTGGGGACATCACACTTCTTGATTTCAAACTACACTACAAAACTCGGGCAATCAAAACAGTATATTGCCAGCATAAAAATAGACACATGAGACCAATGGGACAGAACTGAGAGTCCAGAAATAAACCCACGCATATACAGTCAACTAATATTTGACAAGGAACCAAGAATACTCAATGGGGGAAAATAGTCTTTTCAATAAATGGTGTTGGGAAAACTGGATATCCACATGCAAGTGAATAAAACTGGATCCTTATCTTACACCACTTACAAAAATTAACTCAAAATGGATAAAGAAGACCTGAAATCATAAAACTCCGGGAAGACAACACAAGGAAAAATCTCCTTGACATTGATTTTAGCAATAAGTTTTTGGATATGACACCAAAAGCACAGGCAACAAAACCAAAAATAAACATGTGACGTGCAATTACATCAAACTAAAAAACTTCTGCACAGCAGAAGAGACGATAAACAAAATGAAAAGGCAACATATGGAATGGGAAAATACATTTGCAAATCATATATCTGATATGTGTTTTATATTCAAAATATGCAAGGAAGTCATACAACTCAATAGCAAAAAAATCCAATTGAAAAATGGACAAAAGAATAGACATTTTTTCCAAAAAAGAAATATAAATGGCCAACAGGTACATGGAAAACTGCTTAACACCACTAATAATCAAGGAAATGGAGATCAAAACCACAATGAGCTATCACCTCACACTTGTTAAAATGACTATTATTAAAAAATAATAATAAGAGATTACAGATGCTGACAAGGATGTGGAGAAAAGGAACCTTTGTGCACAGTTGGTGGAAATGTAAATTCGTGCAGCCACTATGGAAAATAGTACGAGGTTTCTCAAAAAAATAAAATAAAACTACCATATGATCCAGCAATCCCAATTATGAGGATATATCCAAAGGAAATGAAATGTCTATCTCAAAATGTTTTTAGCACCCCCATGTTCATTGCAACATTATTCATAATAGACAAGACATGGAAAGAACTTGAGTCCACTGACAGATGAATTGATAAAGAAAATGTGATATATATAATAATATATTAATATACCTATATATAAATGCTATTCAGCCATAAAAAAAAAGAAATCCTGTCAATTTTGACAACATGGATGAAACTTGAGAGTAGCTAAGTGAAATGTCAGAAAGAAAAAGACAAACATTGCATGACCTTACATAAGCAGAATCTTAAAAATACTGAACTCATAGAAACAGAGTAGATTGGTGTTTGCTAGGGGTGACGAAGGTGAAATAATGGGTAAAGATGGTCAAAGGGTACAAACTTCCAGTTATAAGATGAATAAGTCCTGGGCATCTAATGTAAAGCACGGTGACTATAGTTAAAAATACTGCTAAATGCTAAGATAGTAAATCTGAAAAGTTCTCAGAGCATACACACATACACACACAGAGACACAGACACACACATACACACACGCACACACATACACACACACCATAACTATGTGAGGGGATGCTTTTGTTAAGTAATGTTACTGTGGTAATCATTTTGCAATATATACACATATCAGGTAATTACGTTGTATACCTTAGAGTTATAAGCTATATGTCAATTATATCTCAATAAACCTAGAAAAAATAAAAATGTAATTTCTTTGTCTTCCTGCTGTTATTGTTTCTACTGAAAAATCTGGTATTATTCTTCTTTTTGCTCTGTTGAAAAAAAATGTGGTACTTACTCTGGCTGCTTTGAAGATTTTATATTTATCTTTGTTCAGCAGTTTTATATAATACATGCAGGTGTGATTTTCTTTCTATTTCTTCTGATTAGGACCATCAAGCTGCTTGAACTGTAAGTTGTTGTCTTTGCCAGTTTTGGAAAATTCTCATACAATGGTATTTCACATATTGCTTCTGTTTTATTCTCCTCTTTTTCTTGGACTTAAGTTAAATGTATTTTAGATTTTTTTCAGTATATCCTCTATATCATTTACACTCTTTCCTGAATTTCCCATCCTATTTCTATATGTGTTTAAAGGATTCTGTTTTTTTGTTTTAGTTTCCTCACTTTGTCTTCTGCCATATTTAATACATTAATTATTCTACTTCTTTCATTCTTACTTTCAGTTACTGTATTTCTTTAGTTTTAAAATTTTAAGTTGACCTTCTTATAGATTCCAGGTCTGGAAAGTCCCCGTCTTTTCATCACCTGTCAATCTATTTTTACTGCCTGTATTTTTTATCTGGGTTTTTGTGCATTTTATAAACATGTTTAGTAATTTTTAGTCATAAAAATTGCAGAGTTTCTGCCTGATGATCTTCCTAAAAAGAGGATTAATCTTCACGAAGGCATAGACTGTGTTGGTGGATCACCCTGGACCAGTCAAGGAAAGGTTTGGGGCTTTGCGAAGTTTGAACTTTCTTTGATCAGCTCTTATCTCTAAAGCATAGACGTATGCCTATGGGCATATGCTCTTAGGGGGTATTCTTTCTCCAATCTTAACTGAAAACCTCTGAGTCCTTTGGAGTCATCCAATGTGTTAATCTCTAAACTGTTGCTTCGTTTTCCCTAGAAGTATTAAACTGCTGAAATATTTGCTCAGTCCTTTAGATCTCCAACTATAGCCGGCTGCTTGGTTTCTGGATGTCTCTTCCTGAACACCCCATAGTTTAGGAAGTGGTCAAAAGCCTTGGTGGTAAACTTCATGCAGTCTCCCACTCACTTGTCTGCAGTTATTTTTTTCCCCTCAAGTTCAGTTCTTGGAGAGTCCCAACACCAACCTCTGTGTCCCCAGCACGAGACCTCTGTTAGTTCTAGGCCTCCACTTTCTGCCCTGCGTCCTCACCCATGGACTTGGCAAAACGCTGAGGACAACTGCAGAGAGGAATGTGGGACTCAGAAGTCTCTCTCCCTTATCTCCAGAATTTGGGGCCCTCTAGTTCTGCCTGCCTCGATTGTTCTTCAAAGCTTTTCAAGAGTTGTTTTATATCCTAATCCAGCTTTTATACTTATTAAGAGAAGGGTTAGTCTGGTGGGTGCTACCTTGCTGTGGTTGACAATGGAAATCACTGAATTATGTGAGTTTGCAGATATGAGAAATCCTAAGTGAACACAACTCTTGAATAAATGTGACATCTCTGAACCCTGAAAAAATATCAGATATAGTTACTTCTACTCGTAGGATTGCATTTTCTCTCTCTTTCTATGTTGTTTCATCTTTTCTCATCTCTTCTCACTCTGTGATGGTGGTGGGAGTTTATCACAACCTGCTTTTAGTCAAGTAGAAAAGTTTCCAGATCAAATTTAACCTAAGAGTTTTTGTTTTTAGTGATTATGATGATTTCAGTAGAACACAAGAAACAATCTTCCCTGTTGTGATGGTAGCAGCTCAGGATTTCAGGGTTAACTAATTCCATATTAGCCTAACAAATTTTAAAATTTATAACTAGTTTATTTTCCTTTAAAAAAATGCCCAATATGTTTTTAAGGAACACTTAATATTTGAGCATTTGTATGGTCCTTTACCGATGTTTTATTCCACCTGCATTGAATATCTACGTGTGAGAAACCCTCAGGATGTCAGCAGAACATCTGAAGTGCTATGAACTGAGTTATTTAAAATCTAGTCTCCAAAAAGTACTTGAAGTGCCTATAACTCAGCTAGCTGAAGACACAATCAGAGTGGAGCTTTCTATTCCATATGCTGAAGTAGCTCATTGAACAAATAGGTGCATTAATGTCTACTATGCCGAGAAATCTAACGTTAATTTTTTGACTTGCGGCCAGTGCAGTCTGCTGAGTCTGTTATGGTAAACATGAGATTTTCAAAGAATTGTCCAGAGAAATCAGCCCATGAGAGATTTCTTTTTTTCTGGACGCTTTCTTACAAAAAAGAACCAAAATGCTTGCTATGAAGTGAGAGGAGGTGGTGGTGTCAGGGTATAAAAACTTAGAAATAGGTTACTTACAATCGCACTGGATTTCATTCCCATTCATTCCTATGAAATAGAAATGAAGGTTTACGGGATCTGTAAGATTGATGAGCACTTTTTTTTCCCATTGCGGAGCACAGGCTCCGGACGCGCAGGCTCAGCGGCCATGGCTCACAGGCTCAGCCGCTCCGCGGCATGTGGGATCTTCCCAGACCGGGGCACGAACTCGTGTCCCCTGCATCGGCAGGCGGACTCTCAACCACTGCGCCACCAGGGAAACCCTGATGAGCACTTTAAATCGCTCTGTCCAGTTTCACTGCAAGCTGATGTCTTATTCAAACCAAATAACAGCGTACTTGGGGGCCAAAAGTTGTTACAAGTCTGCCACACTGGGAAATACATGAAACAAACAAAACAAAATATAGTGAATAGAGCTACTTATTAAGCATGAAAATGATCCTCATCTGAGATTATTTGGATGCAGTTTTTAGAAGCATTTCATTCCTCAGTTGTCATTCCTGCAGTGAGCACTAAATCATTGATGTATTTTTCCTCGCAATTCATGATTTCCCATCTTAGAGCAGGAACTGAGGGAAGTATTACAAACTAGGATGGTTTTATGAAAGAAAGGAAAAATAGGAAAGCAATAGATAAAAGTAACGACTTATGAAGTGATATGTAAAAATCAAGGCACAGGTTATCTGTGGAGGGTATAGGGAAGAGCATCAGAATGTCAGTTTTGAAGAAACTGTGTTATTTTATTATTTCTTCCAAACCTGGAGGCAGAATAATAAGTCCAATGCAGACTTAGCTTGAATTACAAGAGATTTCAATAAACTGCCTGTCTGGGACCCCAAAAA
Source organism: Lagenorhynchus albirostris (assembly GCF_949774975.1). Taxonomy (NCBI): domain Eukaryota; kingdom Metazoa; phylum Chordata; class Mammalia; order Artiodactyla; family Delphinidae; genus Lagenorhynchus; species Lagenorhynchus albirostris. The sequence continues at coordinate 30,723,495 of NC_083115.1, read as the reverse complement.
AGCCTATTGTGCTGTTCATTACATAAGACATGAAATACAGACAAACCTCAAATCCTGACAATGTACACTTTCATTTATCCATGAAGATAACTTTATGCAACTAACTTTGTGCAGGAATAGATTAAACATCTATTACTGTAATCCTGATGATTTCTAATAAATTAAAATTTACTTTTGTGAGCCATTCAATTATTAATCATTAGAAGATGTTGCATTCTTTTAATTAAAATAAATGACCTGAATAATGCATGAATATGTGAATACGAGAATAGTTAATTGCTAAAAAATGTAACGATATTTGAAGTCCTTGGGTCAAAATCTGTGGTCAAGTGCATGTACATAGACCCACTGCCCTGAAACATTTAGATACTCCTCTCTTGGTTATTTAAAGAACAACAATCAGTTTTATCTGGAACTGATAGCCTTTGTTAACCTTTAGGTTTGATCTTCTTATTTACAACTTTAAAGCTTGCTCTGAATTCAGAATTAATGGACAATTTACTAGAACACTAAATTAACAGAATTTTATGTCTGGAATGCATAGAAATGTGCAAAGTTGTAAGATCACATCTGGCAGAGCTAACTCTTCAATTGAGAAGGAGTAAGGGGAACTCAGTGGAAAAAACCTTTTTAGAAAGTATGACATCTCCCATCAACCTGAAAGTTCAGTGGAGGACAGCTGACTAGGTTTCCATTTTTTCATCCATTTTGAGTCAGTCATTTATGAATATTTATTCACTACACACTAAATTTTTTTTTTTTTTTTTTTTTTGCGGTACACGGGCCTCTCACTGTTGTGGCCTCTCCCACTGTGGAGCACAGGCTCCGGACGCTCAGGCTCGGCGGCCATGGCTCACGGGCCCAGCCGCTCTGCGGCATGTGGGATCTTCCCGGACTGGGGCACGAACCCGTGCCCCCTGCATCGGCAGGCGGACTCTCAACCACTGCGCCACCTGGGAAGCCCCCCCACTAAATTATTAATTAGGTTTCTTACATCTCCCTCCAGCCTGTCTTGACCCCTTGATCATCAAAATTTTCTTTTATTTTATCTATATTTACTTCTATGAAAGTCTTCTAATTTTAAAACAGTGATATGCTCTATTCAAAGATTTCAGTCCTGTAACAGACTAACTTCCCTTGAAACTGTACTCTATCTCTACATAATGTGGAAACACCACATAATATTATCTTAATCTGCTCGGGCTGCTATAACAAAATGCTATAGACTGGGTGGTTTAAACAACAGACGTTTATTTCTCAAAGTTCTGGAAGCTGTGAAGTCCAAGATCAAGGTTGCCAGCAGATTCAGGTCCTGGTGAGGACCTGCTTGTAGAAAGCTGCCTTCACACTGTGTGTTCCCTTTCCTTGGTGCAGGCATTGGAGAGAAGAGGGGGGAGGGGGAGAGACAGAGACAGAGAGAGAGAGATCTGTCTTCCTCTTTATAAGGACACATCTCATCATGAGTCTAACCCTCATGACCTCTTATAAACCTAATTATCTCCCAAAAGGCCCACCTCCAAATACTATGACGTTAGGGGACAGAGCTTCAATACATGAATTTGAGGGGAGGGGGACATAAACATTCAGCTCATAACAATGTTTATTAAAGCTTTATTAAACTATGTGAACGCCTCCTATTGTTTTCTTAGTATCCATGCATTTTTTTTTTCTGAAAACATTGCTGAATGTTTATCAAGTTCTAGGAACTGTGATAAACACAAATTTCTCGAGTTCATGAGGAATTTACAACTTTGTGGCAGAGAAATGCACATTAACAGATAATCATAGTACTGGTTACGGCAGTGAAATAAAAATATATAAAAACTGATGTAAGAACACAGAGAAACTAATTCCTTATGACTGGAGGGACAGGGAAGGTTTACAATAAGAGGTGAGAATTAGCTGGATCTTAATGCATGCACAATGGGAAGTAAGGTTGGAAAAATCTGGAAGGCTATCTGGGCAAAGCAAACTGGTCTGCAGATGGATCAGGGCTTTTTGAAAATAACCCACTTAGAATTAGCGAATAGCATTCCGAAACTCTATCAGAAAGTTTGTGATGTCTACACAGCCACATTTTAAATTTTTATTTATTTAATTTTTTTTGGTATTGACAGGAGTTGAGGATGGAAAAGGGAGTTTGGACCAGATTATGAAGCACTTTTAAATGGCATGCCAGAGATCTTGGACTTCACCTGGTAGACAGTGGGAAACCAGCTCAGCTTTTAAGATGGTGAATGAGTTAAGATACCAGATTACTAACATATTAAAATAATAGCTAATATTTATGAAGTGCTTTTGGTATACCTTCTCCGTATACTTCTATAAACTTTACATGCATTAACTTATTTCATGCTCACAGTAACCTCATTACGTAAATGTTAGGATTTTCTTCAATTTATAGGTGAACAGACTAAAGCTTGGAATCACTTGTGTAAGATCACACAGGGAAAAAGTATCAGAAGCAAGTTTCACACTCCAGTCTTTCTGTCTCCAGGGATTTCACCACTAGCCTCTAAACTATATAAAATTAAATTTATCAGGGTGGTTTATAAAATGAAATGTACAAGTAAATGATTAAAATTTTGGTGCTAATCTCCTCTCCATTTTGTTTCCCCTACCCTGGACTTGGAAGAGGCTTGTTTTGGATCTTGGGGGTTGGGGGACAATGGGCATCTATTGTACTTGAAAAAATAACGAGAAACAATAAAGGAAAGCTAAATAATATCACCCATAAAAAGTCTATTATTGCACTCCACTGCTTTTTAATGCTTGCTCTAAAAAATTATTGACATGCTCAATATCTCCCTTTTAATTTCTCAAGTAACTTCCAGAGAATGTACGTGAGGTAGATAATAAAAGAGGTAATAAGTGGTTCATGAAAGATGATGAAGTTGAATTTAAGAACATACTTTTAAAACCCTTTTAATAAATGTTGCTTGTTTCAAAGCTCTTTTCGGTTCACAGTGCAGGAACAAGATGGCAACATTAACAGAGATTCAGAATAGATTCAAATATAAAATGATGTTATATGATGTGTAGCCTTAAAGAGGGATATTCTCCCTGATTTGATGATCTGCTTCCTATGCTTGGTGACCTTGAAATATTATCTTGATTCTATTCACCTCTGCTTTTGATTTATGATTTCCAAATTCAAAACTAGATCTGATAAATTTATCCTGATTCTTATATACATTCTTCTTTATGGAGATTGTTTTTTCATTGTGAAACTTGTTTTTCCTGATCCTTGTTTATAATCCTGCTACAAATTAGTCATTCTGTTGCCCTCCATCTAATGTTCCCTAAAACAGCATAACTTTTCACCAAGTACATTACTCACCCAAATGGATCATAAAACTAATAAAAGTCCAACAGACTTTTGAGACTGTCAACAGACTCTCAAGGTGTCCAATGGTTGAGTTGCAGAAGTTGTAAAATAAATAATAATACATTTATTACAATCACAAGGATTATAGCTTAGGAGCAGAGTTCCAGTTCTGGGGTTTGGGGAATTGGAATAGAAATAAAATCCTGGAGAAACCAAGAGAGAAACTCAGGCATAGGAGCAAGAAGACATAAATTCACTTCCTACAATTTTTAAGTGGATCCTGAAACTGAAGTTTGGCCATAATAAACAGGGTTAAAACAATATGACCTGTAGACTGATGGCATCAAGGTTGATTCGATGCTGAGTCCAAAGAGAAGAACCAAGTTCTTTTTGTTATTTGTCCCCAGAAGATGGCCTAGTTGCAGGGCCTTGGGTCAATGTGAAACCAGCCTCCAGAAGTTAAGCCATTGCAGAATGAACAGCATGGTAATGAGGTAAGAAAAGGGACAGGTCCCCAAACCCTCAATCTGTAAGATACATGAATGGGAGGGGCACCAGGGATTTTTAGGGCAGTGAAACTACTCTGTGTGACACAATAATTGTGAACACACGTCATTCATTATACATTTGTCCAAACCCATAGAATATACAACACCAAGAGTCAGCCATAATGTAAACTCTGGACTTTGGTTGATAATGACATGTCAATATAGGTTCATCGATGGTAACAAATGTACCATCTAGTGAGGAATGATGATAATGGTGGAGGTTATGCATATGTTAAGGCAGAGTGGGAAATCTATGTCCTTTCCTCTCAGTTTTGCTGTGATCCTAAAACTGCTCTAAACAATAAAGTCTATTGAGAGAGAGAGAGAGAGAGAGAGAGAGAAAGGTGAAACCAGCAACAGAATAATAAAGATGAGGGAAGATGATTCTAGAGGGAAGATTTTCATTGGTCATGTTCCCCAGTGTCCTAGAACAATGGAGGAAAACATTTAATGCCTTGGGTATGTCCCCAATTTTTTCACTTTACTACCATTTTAGAAATTCAGAGCTAATAAACTCTTGACAACAGTATTTCAGTCAAGTACTAGCTGGCCTCCTTGAGTTCAGTCTCTCCTTCCTCCAATCCACATGCTACACTGCTTCTATGTTTATGTTTCACAAATCTCTAACTTCACCCCCCGCCCACCTGAATTTCTCAATAAACTCCTGTTACCAGATGAAGTCTAATTTTTCAACATGTCATAGTAGGTCTGAGCAGGTTAAATGTTGCAGTCACCATTTAGTTTACAATCGAGGAATAGGTAAAATAATATTATGAATAAAACATACATACAAATGTGTCCCTTCAAGAAATGGGGAGTACAGTAAGGAAACAAATTGTACAACGTGAAATACAATAAAATCTGATAGATAATAAATTAAACAGTAAAGCAGAAATAGGAGGCAATCAGATTAATTCTAAGAAAGAAATTGTCTCCTGATGAGGGCCTTGTAAGGAAACATGAGTATCATCAGACTAGGGGTTGGGAAAAATTGCTTAAGCAAAGATTAAGCCCGGCTGAAGCAGTGAGTTTAAAATGTGTTCATTTTGAGGAAACAAAGTAGACAATATAGTTAATCTGGGGCCAAAATAAAAAGAGTATGCCATGTTTTGATTTTACAAAAATACGTATAACTTCTTGAAGAATAGGAAGTCTCAATGAGCTTTTGAGATCAAGCCAAATGATAAAATCAGCATTCCACAACTCAAATACTCAACGATTTGAGTTTCAGTTATAGGTTGGGTTTGCCAGAGGAATTAAAGAGAGTGGATTCAGTTTACTCCAATCTGACCAGATGGACGTAGATGGGTATAATAAAATCAAGTGCTGATTTTAAAATAAATACTAATAACAATGATAAGAATAGTAAAACAAGGCTATTAATTAGAGGAGACAGAGGAGGAGCAGTAGATAATGGGATTAAAGCTTTGCCCAGGCTCATTACAAAGGAATATGTCCCCAGTTCAGGCATTTTTCCTCAGGATGGACGTGACTGGTGGCAGAAATGATATTAGCGGTTGTTGAATTCTGCTTTTGCTGTTAGTGCCTGTCTTGGGTTTCTAGTACAAAAGGTCCAAGTTGAAGCTCAAAACTTAGACAAACCAGCAAATTATGCATTCCAATAATCCCACCCATATGCTCACTCCTGTTCCTTCTGCTCCCCTTACTACCACCAGAGAGAAAGGTCTTTTCTCACTGATTTATTTTATTGACTCTTCAGGACTCTTTTTAAAAGCCAGGGCCAATTTCAGGTGTACAGCAAAGTGATCCAGTTATACATATACATGTATCTATTCTTTTTCAAATTCTTTTCCCATTCACGTTATTACAGAAAACCTGAAACTAACACAGCATTGTTAATCAAATATACTCCAATATAAAATTTAAAAAATTTTTTAATCCATTAAAAAAAAGAATTTTATTTTGCATGACTCTGCCACCTCAGGACTCAGAGCAGAAGCATTTTTAATTAAAAAATGTTAAAAATAAAACTGTTTAAATTCCAAAAAAAAAAAAAAGCCAGTGCCTAATTGTTAGTGGCTCAACTGTTTACGAAAAGAGCAAACGTTTAGGGGAAAAAATAGATATGAAAATACTCTGAATGTATCACTCAGTGATGATTCCAAGACGGTCATTTTTGCTTTTCTCATCACACAATTTAGACTCATACACAAAGTTGATCTTTCCTTTCCTTTACCTTCTAGTGCAGTGCTTAAGATTATGGACTCTAAAGTCAGACCACTTGAGGGGTCACATCTTAGCTCCGTTACCTACCGGTCGTGTAATCACATGACCCAGATAGGTACCCTCGCTGACATCAGTTGCCGTATCTCTAAAACGGCAAGAATGATGGACTCCTCTTCATAGTTTATTCTGAGGAGTAAAAGACTCAATACTTGAAAAAAATTAAAATATTGCCAGGGATACAATGTAAGAGCTGGCAAGATGAGGAAAATCACAAAATGTAATTTATCAATACGTAATTATTTCTATTGTCCCTTCTAGGAAAACAAAGGTCATCAACGCTCTCCACATTGCTACAATCAATGGTCAACTCTTCATCCTACTCGACCCACCAGCACTGGCTCGCTCACCCGGCTTCCCTTATACCTCGCTCTCTGGATCCCCACCTGCCACTGCTTCCCTGGCCCATCATGGCAGATTCTGCCTTTTCACACAATGTCTCAGCAGTGCACTGCCCTAACATTCAGCACTCAGACCTTTCTCTTTTCTCCTTATGTGATTTCATCCAGATCCTGATTTACAAACCTTTCATTAAATGATGTCTCCTAACTATAAGTATCCCAGATAGAACTCTCTCCTGAACTTAAACTTCATGCATCCAATTACCTATTGAAAATCACCATGTGGGTGACAAATAGATAGCCCACAATTAAATTCTTCCTAACTGAAAATCAGAGCTTTCCAACACCTGTTATACCCACAGTTTTCCTGATCTTACTTTACAACTACATCATCCTTTTTGTAGTTTAGGATAAAAGCCTTGAAAACATTCTGGGTTCCTCTTTACTCTAAAGCTATATGTCTAAACTGCCAGTAGATTTTGTTGCTTCTGTCATCAACATACACCCCAAATCTGACCACCTCTTTAGCATTTGCACTGCTATTCTGGTCCATCCTGGTCCAGGCTATTGTTATCTCTTGCTAGGATTATTTGGATAGCCTCCAAATTGGTCTCCTTCCTTTTACCTTCCCCCCAACAATCAGTTCTCAACTCAGCATCGACTGGTGCTTCTAAAATATCATTTCATTCACAACACTCCTCTGCTTACACTATTCCAATGGCTGTCCTTTTCACTCAGAGTAAAAACTGAAGCCTCTCCCTGAACCTACAGGGTCTATCCTGACCAGCACCTCTTACTTCTCTGAATATTTCTCTTGGTCTACCTTTAATAACTAATAAATGATGAGAATGAGAATTCCTGGCATATGTAAAATGAGTAGATTAGCCAATACATACAATTTATCTATAATATAGAATAAGAGGACCAGCATGATGTATGGTTTTGAAAAAATGATTAAAGTTTTTATTATTTTGACTTTCTTATGCCAACTTTGAAGAAAATGAGTTTGCTACCAGATGAAAGAAAAGGGAAGGGAAGGGAGAAATTGAGAGAGAGAGAGAGAGAGAGAGAGAGAGAAAGGAAAGAAGAAAGGAAGCTAGATCTATACATATAAACACAGCTGTATACCAATAAATATAAAGTTATTTTACACACTATTCTTGTTTTTAAAACACACAAAGCAACAATTTATTCCAAGATAAATTACAGTCACAGAGGTATCTCAAGTGTTTGTAAAACCACCTATACATTTAAACAAATTGTAAAATATGTTAAAGAACATCAACTATCTCAAGGATGATATCTACTAACACACAAGAATTCCCTAACTAAGGAATTCTTACTGATTATGACCGTCATTGTAATTAACATCTCCTGAAATAAGTTATCTATAAACAGAGAACTTGAGTACAGTTTGCCAATGTCCACTTTTACCCATGAATGAGTTTTACTCAGAATCCCACATAAATTGATCATTCTATGCAAACACATAACTACTGATGGAGTTGTTTTCTTTGTATTTGAGATGGAGAGGAGCAATAATCCTGTCCAACTGCCATACTTGTGGGTTATTAATTAATTTCATATCCACCATTATTAAAATATTATTACTCATGGTTGAATGTGTTAATGAAAAATAGCTACTTGTCACAGGCAAATATTATCAAAAGAACAATAAGGCAATGAAAGCCACACAGCCAAAAATGTAATCCACTTGTCACTTCATTGAAGAATTCAATAACACTGGAGACATGCAATCGTGGGAGAAACATTCAGGACAAACAATAATAATATTCTGGATTTATTTTTCTTTAGATACTCAAAAAAAATTTGTAATACTTAAAATGTTGGGAAATATAAGATAATATTTCCCATGCATGGAAAATTTGAGAAATAAAGCTAAATTTAGAAAAGAAACACATATGCTGATAAAATATACTGGGGGAATTAGTTCAGGCCATAGGATAAATTGATCACATAAATCTCTAGCAAAATATATTAATAGCTAGCAGTAAAATCCAATAAAACAAAATTAGTATCCTTATGCCTCAAGGCACATTCGACTTCTCTCACAAATCTGTTTCCAACACCATTTCAGCTCGATGCCCTCTGTCTGCCAAGAAAGTTTGTCTTTAAGACTTTCTTCTCAAATAAGGAATCTTTTTAACACTGAAAAACTTTGTATTAGAACTGTACAAAGCTCATTTTGAATAACCATTTGGACAGATAACTAGAGAAAAACTTTCTTTTCCTTGCTTTCCTATCATTAGCCTAAAAACAAAAAACTAAAACCATAATAATGCTCTTAATTCTGGCAGTTATGCCCCATTTGTATGTCCATTAAATGAAATAATGTAATGAAGATTTTTTGCAGACCGTAAGGTTATAAAATGGTAGGCGGTATGATTTTCATTTTATTTACAAGAAAACACCTAAGACAGGGACTCTGTTATGTATAGCTGGCCAACAAAACATTGCTACCTGTCCTAAAATAGAAGTTTAGATTAATAGATTTGCTATCTTTTCCAGAATACTCTTTTAGTGCTCTATTTAACCACTTGATCTGCTTCCAAAGTAGGTAAATTTATTTTGTTAAGCAAATATTAGAATTACTTCTTAGCATAATCATGTTATTAACTTATTATTCAAAAGCTGACTTAAGTAGTTAAATAGCTCATCTTCAGAATGCTTTGCATGAAAGATCCACATTATTTTTCTTCTGGAATAAGAACAGAATCCATATCTTCTCACAAGGATGAGGAGGGTGATAACAGTCCTCAGGGTGAATAACAATGAAACACATACACCTTTCTCAGAAGCCAACCCGATTCAACAGGTACATCACGTTACTTTCATCTTTCCAATTATGTGAAGACAAGCTAATTTGTAGTGATGCGTTAGGAGAAAAGTTAATAACTTTGGTCTCCTCAGAAGTACCTATATGTGTAGCAAAAACACAAAAAAACAACAACAAAAGAAGTAAAAACCACCCACTCTTTTGTTGTTCTCTGTGTGTCTCTGTTGTACAGATATGAGGCTTAACATCTTGTGTTCTGACTGAGTGTCTTGTTGGCCTAAGGTAAGGACAGCTTTCCTGTGGCTATCACTGAAAAGCCATGGTATTCATTACACGGCAGAGACAGATATTGGGAGAGGAAGCAGTAACTCAGAAGGAGGGCTTTACATAACAAAATGGAAAGTCATTTTGTTTTCCTTGGTTCTCACTCTTTAGAGCTTAGACATCAAGGATTCCAGGTAAAGTGAGGCCGTTTCTTGGTGATGGGTTGAAAGCCCATACTCTTCCATGGAGGCAAAGACCATGGCTGAAATATTCCCTGTTAAGAACCTTAAGGAATAGTTGAGTAAACCATGTGGTTGATGCTTTTTCTGACTGCATTTTATTTATATTTTCTTGCCTTTTTCAAACCTTTAACAAAGTCCTATTAAAATATTTTAGGCTGGCCTATACTTTGCTACAAAGGTGGGGCATTTCTGGCCCTCACGTCTCAGGTCAGAGGTAAAATACAAAGAAGCAATTTTGCTAAAATCAGGATGATGGTGACAGTGGTAATTTTCTCCCCCAGTTAGGAGAAAAGGAAATAGTTACTCCATTGCATGATATGTTGCTAAAAGACCAGTGGGTTTCCTCTCAGCCAAAGATAACTGGGTTTTATGGAGAGGGGGTGCTTTTTTGTTGTTTCTTTTTATAACACCCTAAACCTAGGTCTTTAAGGAGTAGGACTAGACGGCAATGTTTTCGATATTTTGGGATTAGTCTTTCATGGATTAGCATTTGATTTGGATAAGTTTTAAAACGATGTTTACAGATTCAGGCTGATATCCAATCCATCAGGAAAACCCTTGGGTTCTACCTTTAAAATAGATTCGGAATCTAACCTTCTGAACAGCTCCCCTCCCGCTACCTCGAAATCTACAGCCCTCCTACTGGTCTACCTACTTCCTCATTCTCCCCTACAGTCTGTTCTTAGCATAGCAGCCTGACGATCACTTAAAATGTAAGCCATCCCATCCCATTCCTTTAGTGGAAACCCTGAAAGGCCCCTCCATTTCAGTCATGCCAGATTTGTACGGTGGAACCAAAGGAGGTCTCTGACCTGACTCCCAGCTCCCACCCTTGATGACTCTTCACTCATTCTGCTCCAGCCGCAGTGACCTCCTTACTCTTCCTCAAATATACCAAATGTGCTTCCTTTTGTATTAACTGTTTTTCTGCCCATAAAAAATCATCTCTTCTCCCACATACCTGTAAGGCGAGCTTCCTCCTTCAAGTATTGGGTTGGCCAAAAAGTTGGTTTGGGTTTTTCTGTAAGATGGGCAACCCAATATTTGATTAAATGTCACCTTCTCAATAGGACTTGTCCAGACCAGCCTATATAAAACTGCATCTCTCCTCATCTACATCCACATTTTTTTTACCTTGTTCTAAGTTTCCGTTTTCCTATTATGCAATATAATGTCTTTATTATGATCAGTATTTATCACATGTTGTCTATATCCCCAATTTAAGGGCCATGAGGGGAGAGATTTTTATTTTGTTTACTACTGTGCCTAAATCATTTTAAACCATGTCAAACACATAATAAGTACTCAAAAAATTGTTGTTTAATAAAGTTAAGGACACAACAAAAGAGGATTCAGACAAGCTCAGAACAGACTCCATCCTAATCCTAACAAAGATACCAGATTACTGCAAGAAAGAGGTTTTTCTCACTCATTCTTTTCACTCATATTTATTGGTCTAACTACAAGCCAGTTAGAGTTCTAGGTGCTGGGGATACACTGATAAACAGAAACTAACAGAGTCCCTAACTGCATGAGTTTATATACCAGTGGGGTAATCAAAAATTCTAAAAAACACAAAAGTAAATCTCCTTTGTTATAATAGTTAGGGTGTTACAGGGAGATATATACTTTCATCAAAATTAGAAACTTGTGCTTCGTAGAATACCATCAAGAAAGTGGACAAAATAATCCATAGAATAGAAGAAAATATAAGGGACTTATATCCAGAATACATAAGGATTTACAATTCAACAAAAAGACAACTGAATTTTAAAAATTGGCCAAGGATCTGAATAGAAACTTCTCCAGAGATGATATACAGGTAACTAAAAAGTAAAAAAACATGCTCAACATCTTTAGTCATGAGGAAAGTGCAAATCAAACCTATAAAGAGATCAATTCACACGCACTAAAATGGGTATGAACACAAAGGCACATAATAACAACTGCTGGTGAGGATATGAAGAAATCAGAACCCCATACAATGTGGGTGGGAGGGTAAAACGGCACCATGCTTTAGAAAATAGTGTAGCCATTCCCCATAAAGCTCAACATAGAATTACCAAATGACCCAGAGATTTCACTCGAATGTATATGCCACAGGGAACTGAAAGCAAATAGCCTCAAAAAACCTGGTCAAGAATGTTCATAGCAGCAATAATTACGATAGCCAGAAATGGGGGGAAAAAAAGTCCATCAACTGGTTAATGGATAAGCAAGTGTGATATAATCATAAAATAGAGTATTATTTGTCCACAAAGAAAAATGAAGTATCAATACAGTTAGTCAACAGAAAAGGCATAATCTTCCATCAGGATAATGCAAGACCGCATGTTTCTGTGATGACCAGGCAACAGCTGTTACACCTTAGCTGGGAAGTTTTTATTCATCTGCCGTATTCTTCAGACATTTCACCTCCGGATTTCCATATATTTCGGGTCTTTACCCGAAAAAATTTCGATTCCCTGGAAGACTGTAAAAGGAACCTGGAACAGTTCTTTGCTCAAAAAGATAAAAAGTTTGGGGAAGATGGAATTATGAAGTTGCCTGAAAAATGGCAGAAGGTAGTGGAACAAAAGGGTGAATACGTTGTTCAATAAAGTTCTTGGTGAAAATGAAAAATGTGTCTTTTATTTTTACTTAAAAACCGAAGGCATGTTTTGGCCGACCCAATAGTATTGATACCATAAACCAAAATCAGTTTCAAACAGACAAAAGAGTGAATATTTAAATAAATGATTAAAAAATAAAATTAAAGGAATATTTAACTTGCTGATTTGGAAGCAATTTATTAATTACTAAAGCAACAAAAAAAATTACCAAAAAAAAAGAAAACCTGAAGACCTGAATGCACAGTAACTAAAGCTTCTTAATGCCAAAAAAGAACTTAAATAAAATCAACATAAACATTTTTAAATGAGAAAGTATGACAAGGTTAATGTGTTTGTATACACACACAAACACACACATATCCCCTTAAAAAAATAGGAAAATGTAATAATGAATAGGCAATTGGATGAAAGAGAAAATATTCCACTTCTGTAGTTACTAAAGTGATTGAAGAAAAACATGCTCTAATATGTGAAAAATATGTTTCAATATATTGTGCACTGCTCATGTGTGGGTACAGGGAATATAAACTGGTTTGAACATCTGGAAAACATTCAACTGTTTGCATCGAGAGACTGAAAAATGTGTATACTATTTGACTTAATTATTCTAATTCTGACACCTTTCCTAATTACATCATCACATATTTGCTATAAAAATATCTCCATTACAATATTGTTACAATAACAATCTTGTTATAATATGTAAATAAGTCAAATTTTCAACAATTAGAAAAGAGTTCACTTAATTAGGACATATCTATATACAAGACTATTTTATGTAATAAAAATAGGTGTTTGAAAAATTTTAATGTCAAGAGAATATTTTCACAGTATAATATCTAGTGAGCAAAACACTACATATACTGTATTAGAGTCTGTTCACAGTTTGGGGGTAGAAAAAATATTGAACAGAAATACACAAAATGCAAATATGCTAATGATGAGAATACACTTTGGTGAGTATGAAGTGATTTTTATTTTTTCTTAATTTGTTTTCTATTTTCTAAAATTGGCATCTATTCCTGAGATAATCATATACACCACACCAGGAAGTGGCTTCTGCTGGAATTGTACTTTTGCTTGAATCATTTTTCTTATATCCTGCTAGTCTGCAATTATTAAAATGTGACTCTGAGTTGCAGAATTATATTGAGTTTCATTTAAATGATAAAGCAAGTATTTTGTCACTGGAACTTTACAATAAAATTGATATTTTATGCTATTTTCTCTATTATCAACATAAATGAGTTTTCTGAAACATAAATAATAATTGTAAAGGCTATTAGGGCATTCACATCTTTAAAATATGTTCATAGTTTATATTTTCCCCCAACTCTTCCAAGTATTAAAAGTTCAAAGAAACAAGTTTAAACAAAATATTATTTATACTTTTTTAATCTTTACACCTCTATATGTTATCAGTTTGGGAAGATACGGTCAGTAAGTTTATGAAGAAACTTAAATTATAAATGAAGCTTATGAGTCTGAAGTACACATCTTTAAATTACAGGCACATAAATCGATACAGGACAAAACTACTTTGTAAGGAGCAATGAGGTGAAACTTAATAGTAATTAATTTGCGTTTGCTTAAGTTCAAATGCAAATTAAAAGTAAAGGACTTCTTCAGGTCATTGTTTCCATGCTATCTAACAATGATCACATTGATATGAAAGAGGCATCATTTTTCTGACATGTGATATTACTTACAAAAAACAAATACTGAAAGAGTAAATTGTACAGAACGCTTTTTGGTTAAATCATTTAAATGAGGTTATTACCTCTTTTGGTCCTATATCCTCCCCCCACACTCCCCCAAAAATCCAAATATTTTAATCTTCAGGCAAATTCACACATGAAAATGAGAGTAATATTTAATTCAAATCCCGTCCTTCTCCTCAGCCACAAACACGTTTTTAAATTTTATAATGGCAAAAGGCATTGCAAGAGCATCAACAGCTTATTCTAATCTAAGTTTAAGTTTCCTGATTGCTGGTTACAAGCCCTCATTCCTTAGATACTTTATAAGAATTTGTTTTTATGAGGATAAAAGCCCAAGCACAATTTTTAAAAAGACATTTACACATTACAGCCTTCTGAAAAATTGAATCAGCTGACCTTCACTTCCTTTCATTCTCATCTAAGCTATTTTTAAAATTGGCTATTTGGGGTTTGGCTTTTTTAATTTTTTTTGTAATTTACAGTGTATATTGGTACCAGTTAGATTGTCTTGCCCATATCATTTTTATTCCAAATCTATTTCCCCTGAGCAGTTAAAACTACAATATCACATTTATTACTATCTATTTTTTATTATTCCTCAACCTTGTAGCTATGCATCACTTCTTTGAATTTCTCTCATTAAAAGTAATACACGTATGTTTTAAACTTGTAAATACATTTCATGTCATATACTATTGGACTAGCAAAAATGATATTAATAAATCGACCCATGTTTGCAGGACTTCCGTCCCCCTCTTTTCTCACCCTCTCTCTTTCTCTCATTTAACTCAGCATCCTCAAAGTGTAGAAACGATTGGATTTTCATTAAGTCAGCAAAATGTCTTTACACATTACAATGAGCAGCTATCACTTAGGAAACGTCAATAACCGTAGATGTCAACCTGTGCTGATTTGCTTCCATTGAAGCACAGACAAAACTCTTCCTCTGGATTTATTAGCTATTCATACTGGGAACATTCAAATACAATTAAACTTCTGAGTATGGACATGGGTCATAAGGATTGTGGGAAGTGCACTGTGTTGAATGTAGAAGCTGTGGTTTCTAATCATGGCTTGGTCCCTGACCAGCTCTGAGAGTCTCAGCAGACCAGTTACAAGATCTTCCTGGATCTCAGTTCCAACTATAAAAATGGTATTTGGTTATGATTTCAAAATTGTTATTCAACTATTGTTGAGGAAATATAATCAAGAACACGATCTTCTTCCAGCTCACAGAAATCACATAACATAAAATTATATATATACACATATATGGCTATATATGTGTGTATATATGTGTATATATACACACATATATCTATGTATGTATATATAGAGAGAGATTTATTATAGGAATTGGCTCACACGGTTAGGGAAATTGGGAAGTCCCACCATTTACCATCTGCCAGCTGGACAACCAGGCAAGCTGGTCGAACGGGACTTGAACTGGTGTAATTCACTCCAAACCCAAAGGCCCAAGAACCAGGGGCACTGATGTCCAAGGGCAGGAGACGACAGATGTCCCAATTCAAGCAAGAGAACGAATTCACACTTCCTCTGACTTTCTGATCTGTTCAGTCCCTCAGTCAATTGGATGGTGCCCCCCTGCGCTGGTGGGGGACACCTTGTTACTCAGCCTACAGATCCAAATGATAATCTCTTCCACAAACACCCTCACAGACACGCCCAGTAATTGTATTATCAGCTATCTGTACATTATGTGTACCAGCTACATTATACCAGTCAAGATGACATGTAAAATTAACCATCACATAATAACAACAACAAAAAAGTTCTTGCCATGGTCTATAATGTATTAAGAGATGTCTATGTGTGTGTCTAAGACAGAAATCTGTGGAATAGTGATGGGATAAAAATACACAAAGGGCTTCCCTGGTGGCGCAGTGGTTGAGAATCTGCCTGCTAATGCAGGGGACACGGGTTCGAGCCCTGGTCTGGGAGGATCCCACAGGCCGCGGAGCAACTGGGGCCGTGAGCCACAACTACTGAGCCTGCGCGTCTGGAGCCTGTGCTCCGCAACAAGAGAGGCCACAATAGTGAGAGGCCCGCGCACCGCGATGAAGAGTGGCCCCTGCTTGCTGCAACTGGAGAAAGCCCTCGCACAGAAACGAAGACCCAACACAGCCAAAAAAAAATTAATTAGTCAATAAACTCCTACCCCCAACATCTTCTTAAAAAAAGAAAAATACACAAAACAAATGGGTACGAATCTATCTATTATGGACATATCACGGAAGGTCCAGTGTGATGAGAGACAATCAGGAAGTTAGTGAAAGGGAGGGAGGGCAGAATAAGAGTGTGAGAGGCCACTCCAATCCTGGAAAGGTCAGTAACAATTTTAGGGCTTCAAGGCTTTTACTTAATCACACATCTTCACTGAGGCTGCTTGTAGTATAACTATATTCAATTAAATCTATGTTCCTTCTAAAAATCATAGATTCAATAAAAAATTTTTTTTGCTCCATTACTCATCTTTCATTGATGAAACCATACATTTCTTCAGAAGGACAATGGGATAAGGCAGAGAATCAGTGTGTGATTTAGACAGAAAATGCTACACAGCCCCTGAGGAAGTATACAGCAGCTTCTTTCTAAGATTTGTTTCCTTTTTTGCATTACTCTGGGGCCTTCTTTTCAAGGAAAAAAGACGAGCTTATTGTTCAGTCGGGACGGAAACAGCCATACACTCAATAAACGTTGATTTCTTATAAAGTTTTTAAAGTACAGGTATTTTTTCGATGTTTTTTGTGTGTAATTTTACACAAGGGAATTTGTATATCTGTTCTCTGCTGTCACATCTAGAGTGTCATTTCTCCACCTGTTATGAGGTGCATGGAACCTACGAAAAATACAGAAAGCATTCAGCGTAGACTGCGTAACATACATAAAGAAACGTATTTAGTGTAGATTGAGACAGATTTGATTTAAACCACATCACTACAACCACAACATCGACACACACATTACACAACCATGCCTGCAAAAAGGAAGAAGAAAAACATAGTCAAAAGAAATGCTTTATGACCTGTTTTACCTACTTTAAGATGCTGACTATTGAAAAATTCTGCTGCCTCAGAACTAGGTTAACTACTTAAAGTTGTGTAAACGTTACTGATTATTTCTGTTCTTTTTCATACAATTAACATAAACGTGATCTATGTTGGTAATTTTTAAAAACACGCACACAAAGGACCTCAGGCAGCATTAAAATTGCTGATCTGCAGTTTGCTCCCAGGAAAGCAGAGCTCATTCTTACATACCCTGAGGGTGAGCGAGTTTAGGATATTTTACTGAATTCACAAGTTAAGGTCTATAAAAGAGAACACTTAGAAATTAATGCTAAACTCTAAACAGGTTTGGATGTACCACACTAGATCTCAAATGATATGCAAAGGTTTTCTTTAGGGAAAAAAAAAAGCAATAGCATAATTTATAAAACTACTTTCAAATTATAGGCATTGAAAAGAACTCTTCACCAAGCTACTCTCCAATTACAGTTGACCTGCAAACAAAGCACAAGGGATTCCTAAAGGACATAATCTAAGGAGTGGTTCTCAAACCCATTGCATATAAAATCATCCCAGAAATTCTTATGTCATTATTCTGAGACAGGGCCCCTTGTCTAAAGAATGACTGGGTTATGATTGGCATTGTAAGCCTAGAATATTCAGATGTTAGCATTATATATATATCCTTCCCACATCCCCATACACAAAATACACTAAGGACAGAGAATACCTGAGGAAATCAACCTTTTCCCAATGTCTGATAATGGTATTGTCTAACCAGAGCTTTATGGATCTAGTTGAGGAATAGCATTGAGACTTGATGCTAAGCTAACACACTGGGGTGAGAAGGGGAGGGTGGGAACTAAAAACAGAAGGAATAGATGTTGGGACAAAATACCCTCCAAGAGTTGTTGTTAAACTGGTTTGGGCCTTACCTTCTAGGCATTTCCCCATCAATGAGCCCCTTCGACCACCTCAGCTGTGGTGAAAATTCTCTGAAATCCTCAATGACAGAAATTTCTCCCGGTCAGGAAATAAGGCTTTGGTGCCTCTCCGAGCTGTTTCGTTTCTGCATCTGAATGATGCAAACTCCAAGTTCAGTTTATTGGTTCGCAAACTGGTTCCCAGACTCAGAAGCGAGGAGAGACCAAGAAAGAGGCAGCCACTCCAGACTGGGAGGGGGCAGGTTTAATAAGCAGGGAACGGACACAGGAGGCTTGTCTCGGGCGCCCCTAGATGCGCAGATCTCCACCCACCCGCCCGAACCTTAAGAGTTGACTGGTGTCCCTCATTTTATTGTGCTTCAGAGACATTGTGTTTTTTACAGACTGAAGGTTTGTGGCAACCCTGTATTCAGCAAATCTATTGGCGCCATTTTTCCAGCAGCATTACTTTAAAATTAAGATACATATATATATATATATGCACATTTTATATGTAAATATATATATTTTGTAGACATAATGTTATTGCACACCTAATAGACTACAGTATAGTGTAAACAACTTTTATATGCACCAAAAAAATTCGTGTGACCAAAAACCTCGTGACTCGTTTTATTGTGATATCCACCATCCAGACGGTCTCAACAACACACTGCTCTCTCAAGGCTGCGTCCTTGAAAACAGCTTCTGGTGTGTGAACAATGGGCAGAACGTACATTCCAAGAACAGGGAGCAGGGAAGGAGCCTCCAATGGCCTTGCGTCAACTGCTCGTCACATCCTCTCAATTATCTGCTTCCACAATTTTCCTAAGATAGACGCTTAGAAACAGATTAAAAAAAATAAATTTCCTTAACTACTGAGGTGAAGAAAGAAAAGCTGTATTTTAGATTCCTGATAGAATTACTAACAAAATAATGTACTATTCACCTGTACCGACCCTAAAATTGTACGTTCCACTCTCCAAACTCTAGTTCTGACCAACATTCAAAACATGGAAACAGGGGCTTCCCCGGTGGCGCAGTGGTTGAGAATCTGCCTGCCAATGCAGGGGACACGGGTTCGAATCCTGGTCTGGGAAGATCCCACATGCCGCGGAGCAACTGGGCCCGTGAGCCACAATTACTGAGCCTGCGCGTCTGGAGCCTGTGCTCCCCAACAAGAGAGGCCGCGATAGTGAGAGGCCCGCGCACCGTGATGAAGAGTGGCCCCCGCTTGCCACAACTAGAGAAAGCCCTCGCACAGAAACAAAGGCCCAACACAGCCATAAATAAATAAATAAATAAATATAATCAAAAAAACATGGAAACAGGGTCATGTCAGTTATAAAGAAACAAACCCAAATCAAGGCTGGAGAATAACTGATTACTTCCATCTCCACTATTTTGGTACAGGTACCTTCACTCTAAAATCAAACATGGAGACTTCTGCTTCAGGCCATCTCAGACTTCCTAGAACTGAAATGACCTTCCTTCTATTAATAAATAGAAAATTTGGGGGCTTCCCTGGTGGCCCAGTGGTTGAGAGTCCACCTGACGATGCAGGGGACACGGGTTCGTGCCCCGGTCCGGGAAGATCCCACATGCCGCGGGGCGGCTGGGCCCATGAGCCATGGCCGCTAAGCCTGCGCGTCCGGAGCCTGTGCTCCGCAACGGGAGAGGCCACAACAGTGAGAGGCCCGCGTACCGCAAAAAAAACCAAAAAACAAAAAAAACAATAAATAGAAAATTTGACAGCATATATAAGGAAACTGTTTTCAGACATTGGGCAAAAAACAGCACTTGACTGTAATCCCTAAAGGAAAGAAAATGAACGTGGTGAGACCTATCATAACCCCAGATTTCTGCCTAAAGGCAAATCAGTCTCTCTTCCTTGAAGAGGAAGAGACCAGAGTTCAAGGAGGCTGAGACAGTCAGAATAGAGTACAGAAGAGAGAAAACTATGCAGAGACAGAGCTCCAGAAATCTGCTTACTGTTTCCCTTAAGTTTATTGCTGAAAGCTAAGATGCACAGGCAAAGAGTGAAACTCCATGAGGCCAGGTGAGAACACTAGGAAGCTATAAACTGATCTATTCTCAGAGCTCACCCCGGGAAAGGGAACATTCGAGTTCTAAACATCCAGAATAGAAAATGCTCACTGAACACACAGGGTATCCTTTAAAGACCACAGAAGAGTATCGCCTTAGTAATCAGGTTCAACAAGCCCTACGTGAAGATCACTCTATATCCACCTATGTAGAAAGAGTTCTAAGACAGTCTCCAACACTCCTGCCTCCGTCATACATGCTTTGTACTAACCCCTTCCCTTCAGTGTGGGCGGAACACTAACCACTTAACAAAAAAGTTACATTTATTTATAATGTAGAAACTCTCTGCAAACCAGGAATAAAAATAAACTTCCACAAAAAAGAGTAAAAAATCAATGAAATAGACAATGAAAAGATAATCATGAAAATAAATGATATCAAAAGTAAATTCCTTGAAAAAATCAGTAAAATTGATAAAACCTGAACTAGACTGATCAAGAAAAAAGAGACGATATAAATTATCAACATCACAAATAAAATGGGTAATATCGTTAGATACTAGAGACATCAAAAGACTAATAAGGGAATATTATGAACAATTACAAGCCAATAAATTTGATAAATTAAACAAATTTCTTATCTTAAAAGCCAGAAAAATTGACTGAATAAAAAAAGTAGAAAATTTGAAGAGCTTTATATCTGTTAAAGAAATTGGATTTCTTAAAGATTTCTCTTAATTAAAACAAAAAAACTTTTCAAATCCCAGATAAGCGTCCACAAAAATAAATAAATACATTTAAACAGTTGACATGCGAAAATAAAATTTAAAACCTCTAGGCTCAAATGACTTTATTGGTTAAAAAAGAAAAAACAGGAAAAATATCCAACAACCATCGCAATAACTCCCAGAAAATTAGGGATAGAAGGAAACTTTTTTAACCTGATAAAGAATATCTATAAAAAACCTAGAGCTCACATCACATTAAACATGGAAAAACAATTTCCCACTAAGATCAAAAATAAAACAAAAATACTCACTCTCAATTTTATTAGCGTACAAAAAGAAGGGAAATTGAAATAAAATTCAAACAGGTTGGGAATGATTTCATGATCCTGCATAGAGAAAAAGCTAAAGAAATATACAAGAAACGTAACAGAATTAATAAGTGAATTTAGCAAGGTGTAGAGTATACAGTTGACAAAAATAAATATATTTCTAAATAAAAGCAGTAAAATAAAACTGGAAATTTAAATTAAAAAATTAATTTATCTTATAATAACATCCAGAAACAAGACATTCTTGTTCAACTTTGAACAAGACAGGTACAGTGAAAACTACAAAATATCGCTGAAATTAAAGATTTAAATCAGTGAAGAAATGAAATTGGGACTTCCCTGCTTGTCCACTGGTTTAGACTGCCAGTGCAGGGGGCCCAGGTTCGATCCGTGGACAGGGAACTAGATCCTGCATGCCACAACTAAGAAACAGTGCAGCCAAATAAATAAATAAATACTAAATCAATGAGGAAATACACCATGTTCACAGACCGAAGAATGAAAATTGTTAAGATAGCAGTTATTGCAAAATTGGTCTTTAGAATCAATGCAATCCCAATCAGGCACATTATTTCTTCCCGTCCTCCCTTGTTATTGCCATTGATTTTCTTTCACTGTTCCATGTAAAAACCAAGGTTATGAAAGAGTGTTTCTGAGTCTGTTGAGCTGGGAAGGAATAATGGTGACTTACTCTCAAGAAGCGTCAGTGTTTAGGACGTGGGCAAAAAAAGGAGAAAATGGTGAGGGAGAATGAGGGTAAATTATCAGAGCAATTGTAGAACAACTAATATGGAATGTTTCAAGAAGAAAAGTAAGGGGAATTATCATTTGCTGCAAAGAAATCCAGTAGAATGAAGAAGTGAAGAGAGACCACTGGTATAATAAAGGGGTTTTCTGGTATCCATAACAAACACCTCCAGAAATGTGTCCCCAATTTATGTGTCCTTTCCTTTGAGAATCATCCTTCATCCATCTATCCATAGGAATGTGTGCTTTCAGTCATATACATACTGTGCCCCATTAGCATAATTTGATGGTTGACTGGTGCCGTTCCGATAAAGTTCTCTCCAGATAAACTGGAGTTGCAATCCATCAAGTTCAGTTACTCGGTGTTGGATCATCTAGAGAATTTAAAATTTTTCAACTAAAAATTGAGCCTGTCATTGTATGTGTCAGAAAGAAAATTGTCAATATCAAAATGTCTCAAACCAGACTTCTAAAACTGACCATAACCTTGAATTTCCTATCTCAGTGAATATCGCTCTACACAAAATAGATTCATTTACTTTCATTTATTCAACCTTTTTAAAAATGTGTATTATACTTGTAGGGCACAAAATATGGTATATGTTAATTTAACCATATCAGTGATGTTGTTCAAACCTCCAATTTCTTCTTTATAATTTATGTATTTGATAATACTTTAACGAGAGTGGTCTATTAATGATTCTTCCAGTAACTGTGTGGTTGTCTTTTAAACTTGGATTTTCGATGGCTTTTGTCATAGATATTTTGCTCTTCATAGCTTTATGACTAGATTGTCTTCATCATGAATTATGCCTGAAGGAGTTATTGCATATAATGAGCCTTCAGTAGTGTATACTACACATAGGCAAAAGTGGCGATTACTGTCCTAGGAGTAAAAAATTACCCTCTTTGTCTCATGTTTTTGAAAAAGTTTTTCTTGAAGGAACACTGTGCACTCGTCACTGTGTCTGGCCTTGGAGATAGACTCTGTCCCCAAGGAGTTCACATTTTAGTGAGATTCAATACACAGCCTTATTATGGAATGTAATATTTTTTATCAATATAAAAATGAATAGTTTTATTCTCTTAAATTTTATTTTGTCTATCATTAATTAAACTCCCATGTGTGTGTCTTTCCTCTTGTTTGTTTAATAAATGTTTGCCCATTCTTTCAAAATTTTCAGTGTAACTCTGCTTTAGGTTTTTCCATTATGGGCAGCATATAATTGAATTTACTTTTGTTTTTGTTTTTTGACAAAATCTGCGAGCGTTTTTGTTTCAGTAGGGGACTTTATCCTGTGAACATTTACAGCAATAACTGATGTCCTTGGTTATATTTCTGTTTTACTGTTTTATGTTTTTGGTTTATTAGACTTCCTTGTTGTTTCATTTATTTTCTGCCTGTTTATTATATGCACAGAGCTGTTCTACTCTATGCAATGATTTGAAAGTTGAGCTTTTTAAACATTCCAGTGCTATTTGTCTTTAAGTTTTCCAAAACCTATGTGAATCTACTTCTCCTAATATGAGAGTTAAACAAATATACAAAAATGTTACTCTCTTATGCTGGAGGAAAATATATCTTTGATTTTTCTACCCCTCACCCATTTCTATTTTCTTGTGAAATCACTCTTGAAATATAAACCCAAATAATCATTATTTTATTTTTAAGAAATTATAAGTATTTCCCTTTTGTTTTATCCATCCCAATGGGAACTGATTTAAAATTTTCATTTCATGTTAATATTTCAGCGATCGTAAGTAGTACTTAAATATTATGAAGCACTCATTCTTAAATTCTTCATTGGCGTTTATCTCAAGTTCAGTTGTTCAGCGGGAATAAGGCTTCAAGAGATTCACTCTAATCCCACTATCCCAGCACCCTGAAAGACATGTTTCTGAGAAAATCTTTTTTTGTTGCATTTACACATATATATCAACTTGCTTGGGTGTTGACACTTTGTTTCCAAACTGTTTTCTCTCAAAATTTTATGGCTGGTTATTGCTCCACTGCCTTCTGGAATTTCACGCGGTAGATGATTCTTACCATAGGATTTTTTTTTAAGTAACCAGATTTTGTTATTGTTGTTCTGCCTTGAAAGCCACTAGGATTATTTTTTTTTTCTTGAGGCTGAAGATGCCACTAATATTTCTCTAGGCAAGGGTCTCTTTTTCAGTTTTGCCTAGAAAATAACAATCTCTTTCAAGCTTGAGATTTTATTTTTACTTCATTAAAGTTATCTTCATTCATCTTTCATTCATTCTGTTTTTTTAATTGCTTCTGTTCCATTCGTTTTGGCTTCTGCTTCAGGATTTTATTACAGAAAATATTTCTACTTATTATCTTTCTGCTCATTATCTTATCTTTTATCTTTTCCTCTGTATTCTGGAGTAACTTGTATACCATCTGACTCACTCAATTTTCTGTCAACAGCTCTATACTGATTTCCTGTAGTTCTCAAGTCTCTTGCTATATTTTTAGGATTCCTTGCTGTTCCTTCTCATTTCCGTTCTCTCTCTTCATCTCTGCTTGTCTCAGAAGCTCACCATCTTCCTCTGCTGTTCTGTTCCAAGCGTCATGCTAAGCACTGATCTTATAAAGATGAATACAACATAGCTCCTGACCGCAAAGGGTTCACATTCCAAAGAATGAGACAAACACACAACAGATAATTGGAAAACACTCTGATAATGAACTACTAGAAATGTGTAGAGAACATTATGAGTCCATCAAGACGAGGCCTGGTGGAGACACGAACACTCCCTGGAGACAAGCTGCAAAGGACAACTAGGATTTCACCACATGAGGTGGGAAGGGAAAGGCTCTCTAGACTCAAGGCATTTTGGACAAGTGCCAATAATACTTGTGTGAAACAGTCGATTCGGTACTGGTGAGCCTCAAGTGCCTTGTGAGAAGTAATGAAATGAGGCAGGATATGCACATAAGTGTCTATTCCTGGAGATACCTATGGCAGGTAGGTTGGATTTACATTGTGGGTGGTGGGGAACCATTGGAAATCATAGGCTTTTATGCAGGACAGGATTTCAGAGAAATAAAACTGGAAGCAGAGAGATGAACTGGAAGTAGAATAGGTGTCTCCTTACCATCCCTGCTCTTATACTTTGGGTCATTTTATGAATATAAAGGGATTATTTATTTTTATTATATCTGATTTCTTATTCGATTTTCACAGATTCTTTACTCAGAGCTTTCAGAGTAATGTTCCCTTCCCTTCATAGTGCAGATTTTAATGGATTTCACATGCAGTTGATATATCTTTGCTCACTTTTGAATGAGGATGTTTCTTTTTAGGTCTGACTTTTGCCAACACAATAATACTAAAATGTCCCTAATCACCACTAACTTCATTTCTAACTCTAACTCCATTCACGTGATAGCTAGGAACATTTTTCTCTCAAATATAAACCAGGAGTGAATTATCATGCTACTACCTTCAGTCTTAATTCCAATAACTAATTTAGGATTATTCTAGAGTGACTGTAGTGAACTATTAATTTCTGTCAAATTCTAAAATGCTGAAAAGAGAAAAAATGCTGAATAAAAGCAGTGGTCTCCAAACTGGTTTCATCAAAATATCCCATCAGAAACAGAAACAAAAAACAATAAAACACACACAGTAGATGATACATGTGAGAGCTGATATATTAATAAGCTACTCTCCGATCTAAGTGTTCCTGTTCAGTCATGGAGTAAGTGCACTTTTTCTAGTTTAAACATCCCCTGTGACCCAAGCCAGAAGACAGATAAGTAGAAGTCTTCTGTTTCTTACCTTCTTATTTCCCTCCAAGTGTGCATAGGCAAGGATTACGTTTATCATTCCAGCCCATCAGTTTTTCAGTTAATTCTTGCGTAGCATGACTACTAGTTTTAGGTTCCACTGTTGTGGTTTATTTTCATCACTTTCATGTGTAGGCAGACAGACGGAGATTTTCATGAGCACTTTAGTTTGAACGTGGTATAGGACATATCGTATATGGCCAGTCAACAATTCACCCAAGAATATCTGAAAGATCAACATTCTAAACTAAAAACCTGATCATATCACTCCCCTCGTTAAAGTCCTTCAGTGACTCCCAATCACCCACAGAATACAATTCAAACTCCTCCATGGGGGATGTGGTCATTCATGACCTGGCTTCTGCCTTCTGTTTTAATATCACCTGTGTCCATTGCTCCAGACATACCCTGGCCTCTTATGCTTTGGAACTACCTTATTCCCAAACATCATTTACTCTTTAATGCCATATGTCTTGGCATATACTTCTTTTGCTGTAAGAAATAAGGGGAATCTACTAGTCTCCTCTCCTGTCTGTTCAGCCAACAAGTCATTTTTCCAGAGAGTTAATATGTAAATCACCACAAGAAATGGGCATTCCACCGAATATACATGATTTTATACATGTGTATGATGGTGTGTATACATAGATGTCTACACATACATACATACACATGTATGTGATTACATTAGACAAAGTATAATAGAGCTTCAAAAGAATGAAGACATCTTCAAGTAGTGTCTTCTCTCTGTCTCTGTCTCTCTCTCTCTGTTTTATAACATGGTACTATGTTATATATATAAGGGCAGTCAGGGAAGAAAGAAAAGAACTGATACGTCTGGTTCAGGTAGTAGGTTTAATATTCCTGTTCTCTGGCTGTCTTCCTTACTAGACTGAACTTCTTCTAAATAGAGTTTTTGTCTTTGTCATTTTTATATTGTCAGGGTTTACTATATATCAGAAACATAGTTCATTATTTGATGAGATGATGAAGGAATGAAAGGCAGGGAAGCAAACTAAAAGGGAGTAACTACACATAGAAAATATTTTTCCTATGGAGGAGTCAAATATATTGGTAGGCTGAGAGGTTGGGCAATCTACTAATTCAATGCAGTTCCTATCAAAATATCAATGGCATTTTTCACAGAACTACAACAAATAACTTTAAAATCTGTATGGAAACACAACAGACCCTGAATAGCCAAAACAATCTTGAGAAAGAAGAACAAATCTTGAGGTATCACACTCCCTGACTTCAGACTATACTACAAAGCTACAGTAATCAAGACACTATGAACTTGCACCAAAAAAGACACACAGATCAGTGGAAAAGAATAGATAGCCCAGAAATAAATCCACACACTTATGGTGAATCAATCTACGACAAAGGAGGCAAGAACATACAATGGAGAAAAGACAGTCTTTTCAATAAGTGATGCTGGGAAAACTGGACAGCTACATGTAAAAGAATGAAACTACAACATTTTCTAACACCATATACAAAAATAAACTCAAAATGGATTAAAGATCTAAATATAAGACCAGAAACCATAAAACTCCTAGAAGAAAACATAGAAGGAAAACTCTTTGACATAAATTGTAGTAATATTTCAGAGGATCTGTCTCCTAAAGCAAACTAAACTTAAAAGCTTTTGCACAGCAAAGGAAACGATGACAAAACAAAAAGACAACCTACTGGATGGGAGAAAATATTTGCAAGGCATACAATTTTTTTTAATTAAACAGATAAATATTTTGAAGAACTTTTAGTAACTGAGTAGGGGTGGGTGGGAAGCAGCAAACTTTAAATTTTATATTTTGACTATGTAAGACATAATATGTAGATTTTAACACCATCATTGAACTCACTTTAATGATGTTGCAAATATCAACATTTCTAAAATATTGATATTGGAAATATCAATATTTCTAAAAAATAGTTAAAGAAAAAAGCATCAAACCATGGATATACCTAATGTACTCAAAATATCACATTATTTGCACATATTAATTAATATTCTGCTTATCCCTCAATGAACTTGTAGTCATAGTAATAAAATCTGATAAAATATATTAGAGATAACCTAATCTAAAATATTTTTAAGAATGAGAATCCAAATGATTTCTGATTACTCCAGAAAGATCCCTGAGTATATGAAATGCGCAGTTTATTTTTATGAAGAAATATGCTAACCCACTGAATTACCACTCAGTCCTTTACAACTCTTGAACTTAAACTCTGTATTCTGTTGCTTCTTCTAAATTGGTTTCTATATAATTCCCAGAATCCAGGCCTGTAAACTAGGGCTTGTCTGTATCCTCTTTTACAATGTAGACAAGGCAGTATTTTTGTCTATTTTAGTAAGAACGTTAGGTCTCTTTGGAGGATTATTCAAACCACTGCTAACCCAGGATGTTAGTTTAATGTTGAAACAATTGTTTTGCTATTTTGCAAGTAAACAGATTTTTCTTGATGCAAATATTCAGCAACATTCTCTAGGGACATTTTTAAGCAAACATTCCCACTTTGTGTGGTGTAACAGATGAAGTAATTTTTGTATTTTTCCTGTTACATTTTGTAAGATTGTAAAAGTGCTTTACTCCTAGAATGCCCTATAATGGCTATAAGCACAGCAGTATGAAGAAAAGCTTTAAGAATACAGAAACACAGTTTGAAACAATGTGGAGTAACTGTGTCGACTTCAGGGAAATAACAACAGCAGACAGAGTGACCTGGCACACAGCAATAAGAAATGAGGTCAGCTAGTGGGAAGCAGCCGCATAGCACAGGGAGATCAGCTCGGTGCTTTGGGACCGCCTGGAGGGGTGGGATAGGGAGGGTGGGAGGGAGGGAGACGCAAGCGGGAAGAGATATGGGGACATATGTATATATATAACTGATTCATTTTGTTGTGAAGCTGAAACTAACATACCATTGTAAAGCAATTATACTCCAATAAAGATGTTAAAAAAAAAAAAAAAAAAAGAAATGAGGTCATTCACATTTAACAAAGAGCCTTGGGCGTTTTAAGGGAAAAGAATAAGCCAAAAACAACCATTTCCCCAAGCCCAAAGATTTTTCAGAGTACAGTAAAAAAAAAAGCTCCTGATTCCATATGGGTCCATGCAAGTACTGTTATGCCCACAGCTAACAACAAGGACATAATCTTGTCATATTAACTTCAAATATGGAGTCCAATGCAACGTATTAGTGCAGATGCAATAAATTTCTTTAACCAAGCAATTTAACATTTACTCTCTCCATTTTCAACTGCTGACTTTAGCATTCTTATTTTCTATGTTATGTCTTCAAGTAATTTTCTACATATTCAGAAAACGAAGTAAAAAGATTTATTGGAGAACTGTGGATCATGTTCAGCTAGCTGGTAACTGACATACTTTCGAAGAGCACACTCTTCAGTAGGGCGCTGCTATGGGGGAAAATCTACCTCCCGCGGATTCTCTTCAAAGCTATAAAAACTCATTTTGCTTTCTTTTGCTTGAGGTTGGGGTGGGCCGTGATGTTACATCCTCAATTCAGATGAAATGATTTTTGTTCCGCACGTTCTGTTTAAAGGCCTGTAATTTCACCACGGTTGATGGTGGAAATGAAGTTTGGCGGAGGAAATGATGTGGAAAGCTGCATTTGATATTTCTGGGCTGTCCTAGTGAGTTGGAGAGTGAACAAGCTAACAGATTTTACACACAGCATCTTGCAGGACATTAGAAAGCGAAACGTCCTTTCCTTTTCAAAGAATAATTATTGTGGTTTGATTTATCGATAATGTTTACACTGTAATTATAATAGAAATAATGAATGGATCTTCTGTCTGCTAAGACTTATGCTCCCTTCTTTGGAGCTTGTTGGTGGGCTCTACGAATAAGTCAAACAAATTTAACATATTAAGGCTGTTAGGCACAGTAATTTTCAGCAGAGCAACACAATAGCTCTGTTTCCAGGCAATAGTTTCTTGTAATAAATTGACATCAAAACAAAGGAAAAGTTGGAAAGTTATTTCTGCTAACATAGAAATATGTATTATATAATGAAGCTGTTTGTGTGTAGGTTTACGGTGAAATCAACACTTCATCTTACTGCATCATAGTATTGAAATGCAGAAATGAACCAGGCTCAAGTAGAATAAACATGGAGAGTTCTGAAATCTATGGTAGAACAAAGCACAGGTTCAAAAACCATCCCGGTATATGGGTGGGCTTCTGCATCCTTTCTTCTTTCCTCCTTCTTCCCTCCCTTCCTCCTTCCCTCCCTCCCTTGTTTCCTTCCCTCCTTCCTTCCATCCTTTGAGAGACCTTACCGCAAAAACAATGTGATCCTTTCAGTGAAATAATGCCACATGATTTCTTAATCACTTAGCCTTTTGCTTGGCCATTTGGGGTGGTCACGCCTGTCACCTCCCGGCTGCAGGCAATAATGAAAACGGACCTTTTCATTAGTTACATACAATGCATAATGGCTGCAAGACTCTAACATCCTTTATGCAAATGATTTTTAGAGTTTATTAATTAGTTTTTGAGGAATATTAATTTCTCCAACCCTCCAGAATTATTGCTACTGGGAAATAGGCTTGAATTCATTTTAACTATGATAAAATTGCACTCAGTGACAATTAATGGAGCAAAGCAAAAGAGACCTCTGTATCAAATGAGAAGCACACTCTTACAATAGCTTCTCGTGGATACTTACAGTTTGTATGCACAGACACGATTTTAAGCACAATAAGTACTATCTCTGGTCAGATAAATGTTTCAGGCACTGGGTTTGAAAATAATTTATATGCAGCAAATTAAGTTGAGTTCAGAGGTGTTTTATAGTCAACGTGCCTATGTTTCTGTATATTGAAAAAATGAAAAGTAAAAATTCAAAACATGCCCAAGGGAGCATCTAGTAGTGTTCTGCTGGACCGCTACTGAGCTATTTATGCTCAACCAATAAGACTGCCAGGTGATGCCAGGAATGCATCCTTTGTGACTGCAAATGAGGGACTTGGTTTTAACTAGAAACACCGTGGGGCAAATATAAAAAACACTGACAAAGCACAAAGTTAATTTTGTTAAAATTAACAGTATCTTTTATTCTACCAGTTCACTGTTAGATACAATACCTTAGGCAATATTAGGAAGCAACCTACATTCACATTCGTGGGTTAGGGATGTCAGAGCTGAGTTCCATTTTGTTTTCTACCTTAGGAGTAAGTGAATATAGTATCAGAACTTATATATATGTTTTAAAATATATTCTTGGAACACTGAATTTGAAAACGCCATCAAAAAAGATTTTAAAAAATAAGCAAAATAAAATATTGTGAGCCACATTTTGTGATTTGTTTCTTTTTGCATTCAATGCTAGTTTAAAAGACTAGTGTCTGTGACCTATTTAGAGAAGAAACTGATGAGCCAACAATTAAGTTCGGGAAGAAAAACAACCTAAGATTTTTGAGATTCTCAGATTGGTGAAGGACGAGCTCCTTTTATGAGCAGTAAATAAATGGTTCAAGTTGTGGCAACCTATTTACGTAGAGAAACACATACTGTTATACAGTATACATCAAGTAGTAGAAAGAGTGACTACATCAGAGATGAGAAAACAACCACCGTTGAAACACGTCACCCGTTTTTATTGCATGCATATCTGTTAGCTCTCTTCAAAAGTGTTTTTGAAGTTATTCAAAACAGGTCCAAAGTTTTTCATAGGTTGTGAGGTCTCAGAACTCACTGAGAATATAAATCATGTTGTGGACTCTCCAGGAAAAAAAAAAAAAATTAAATATGCATATATAAACTGTTGCAAGCTCTTTTTATTGCTGCCGGTACTCTGAAAGCAATCTTTGAATCCTCTTGTGATTCAAAGATCTAGGCTAAGAAACTCTGGTTTAGCCAGTGAAAAGCCCTTGAACGTTGCTGAAAAACTAACGTGTCTAAAAACATTACTCATTAGTCTGCCATCATGTCTAAAGTGGTCCACTATTAATATTAAAGTGTTTTATCTTGGAAATCACTTGCTAAGCATGCTATGCTAACTGTAAACGCTTACATAATATCATATCAGCATGTAACCTTGTCAAAATAAGTCAAGTGCGTGTTCAGAAAATTGTCTACTCTGAGGTTTAAAACAAAGCAGGCAAAGAAAAACCCAGGCCCATTCAGACCCAGGTAAAGTGCTACAGGAACCAGGTGCAGCGCGAGGTCTGGGAAGTCCCGTGACTGCCTGGGATGCAGGAGACTCATAAGAAAGCAGAGGGGGCTGACAACCAACATTTCCTTTCTCACAGTTTTCTGTACTGAATGTTACCAGCTTGTGACGGAGCTAGTACGTCACATCTTATGTCTAAGAATGATGACCATACAAAACTGGACAAAACCCAGATCTCTAAAGTGTGCTGGTTTCACTTACGCAAATAACATACTTTTCATCTTTGTCTTGAGAATACAGTATTGGCATTGCAAATTCACAGGAAAGTAACTTTGCTCTTTTTGTTAAGAACTTAGGACATTTCAGAATGTGGTCTACTGATCAAACAAGGGTAGAAAAGTCAGTCTCACGAAGCACCTGAGTCCAGTGTGTCTCGTTAATCTTTTCTTTTCTCATTTCCTACTTAAAAAAAGATTCTGCCCAAATAAGACTCTTTGTATGTAGGAGACGTGTTTATCCCTAACCTATTCTCAACACTGGATGGTAGACGGTAGAGGCAGGGCAAAGTCACCTCAAAAAAGGAGGTAACAATATAAAATTATCAATAGACGGATCTGGAAAGAAACGAGTATATCACGCAATGAGAGAGTAGGATAGAGAGGTAGCTACAGCGGCGGTAAATTGTGAGATGAAACTCCAGGGCAAGGAGGATTTCTACACTTTGAGGTTGAGTGGAAGGTGGGGCACAAAAGGAAGAGGAGAACTATGGAAAGCGTTGAACCAGGAAGCATTTGAAGCAGTTGGGAAGATGCGATGGAGAGGTGGGAACATCGTAAAGACAACAGGAAACCCCAAATCACCTTGATGATTCACTCTCTGCACAATTCAGAGCGCCACTGGAGGAAGCATGAGATTCATCGAGCAGAGAGCTTGCTGCACGATTGCTGCTCCAACAGTAGACTTGGAAGTAAGAAAGGATGGTTTTTCCCCTGAGATAGAAACACATAGCAAAGGGCAGAAAATATGAGGCCATTTTAAGGCATAGCAGAGGGAGTTAACATGAGATAGTCCTGTTTATTTTATCAAAATAGAAGAGAAAGTTAGTTAATGAGAGGGAAGTCAGGTCTTGAGAATAAAAGAGTCCAGGACTGTTCAGGGGTCAAAAGCTAAAAAGAAGTGAGGAGATTCATGGAGCAGCAGTAAGGATCCAGTTGGTCTCGAATAATATGAATTTCAATTGAACTCAATCAGTGTGATTACACAACTTGCCACAAAAACAAAACTCTTCAGATGGAAGTGGGAACAGCGGTATCAAATTTGGGAAAATACTATATATTATATATTATTATATTATGTATAATTATATTATTAATATACAAATATACCATAATTATTATATAATATATATTATAATTATTACTGTATTATAATATATTCTAGTGAATATATATATTCACTAGAATTATTCTGGGAAGAAAATGTTTTTTTAAGAAAAATGTGGATAGGGGCTTCCCTGGTGGCGCAGTGGTTGGGAGTCCGCCTGCTGATGCAGGGGACACAGGTTCGTGCCCCGGTCTGGGAAGATCCCACATGTCGCGGAGCGGCTGGGCCCGTGAGCCATGGCCGCTGAGCCTGCGCGTCCGGAGCCTGTGCTCCGCAACGGGAGAGGCCACAACAGTGAGAGGCCCGCGTACCGCAAAAAAAAAGAAATATGTAGATAAGCTACATCAAGTGCACGCTTAACCAAATCAACCACATTCACCAACCAAGGACATGATCTTGTAACAAAGGATAGCTTCACAACTGAATGGTACTTCGGATGCTCAGCACTGAGATGAGTTGCGGTCGGAGCAGAGTGGCTTTATCCCAATACAGAACACTGAGACTGGGTGGAAATTGGCTGAATATCAAGGGGGGAAAGCCCAGGACGCGTTGAGGAATCCCACTGTAAAGTCTCTCCTGCCTTTACAGTGTGTGGGGAAAGTACCAAGGAGGGAAGAGACGGACATAGGACACCCCCGGTCTTGGAAGGCCTCTGAAGAAGTGTGGTCCTTTTACAAAAGCGGCGGGAGGATGCTGAAAGGCTCAGCAGGACTCCCTGATGTGGGTTCTCCCTGTGTAGCAGCCTAGGTTGGGTTGAGGATAAATCAGGCCGTTAAATTTGGGTTTCTGCAAGGTTTGGGGCTTTGCCAGGTGAAATGGAGAGCGATGCTTAATATACAGCAAAGAGAATGGCTGGGATGATGAGCCTTAGAATCTTAAGTACATACGCAAGAAAGTAACAACAGAAGGGGCCATTACATTGTATAAATGTGGAGGCGACATAGATTGACATTTCAAATACAATCAGAAAAGGAATGTACTGAGAATAACAGAGTAAAGGAACCGGAAATATGTTCTTGGACTTTTCTTTCAACTTTAAGTTCTAGATACTCTTCCATCTTCACTGCAAACATTTTGTACATGACACCACGCACACTGTGGATACTTCATGTATGCAACTGACATTACGCATTAAGGTTTTTAGCTTTTCCAGCTGGGCTCAGAGACCTAAAATTGCCTGCTCTTGGCCTTATTTTCATAGTGTCAAGACGCCTGCAAATGTATTTGCTCATAAAATGGCTTTAAAGCAAGAGTTTTATCAAACACTGTGATTGAAATCCTTGTAGTATGTTCTGTACAGGAGGCACGGGTTTCTGTTTAAAGTGTGAGAGTTTGGGCAATTAACTACGAATTCGTCAAAAGAATGGGGGAGGGCTTCCCTGGTGGCGCAGTGGTTGACAGTCCGCGAGCCGGTGCAGGGGACACGGGTTCGTGCCCCGGTCCGGGAAGATCCCACATGCCGCGGAGCGGCTGGGCCCGTGAGCCATGGCCGCTGAGCCTGCGTGTCCGGAGCCTGTGCTCCGCAACGGGAGAGGCCACAACAGAGAGGGGCCCGCGTAACGCAAAAAAAAAAAAAAAAAAAAAAAAAAAAAGGCTAAGGCGTACCTAAAACCCAATAAGGATGTGACCTTAGTGGCTTATTCACTGGACCATGCAGTGTCACATGCAAAATGTCATTTTAATTATTTATGCAGGAAAAAGAAATTCCATCATGGACTTTTTTCCTTTCAGTCTCAATTCACTTGTAGAAAGAATGAAATTTTGGGTTTATATAGTGCATTTTGCCTTAGGAATACAAAGTGCTTTGGAAACATTATTGTAGGTTTTCCAATAGAGTGAGATTAGATGCCTGTTTTTATTCTCCTGCACTGAGTAGAAAAATGACTTGGTCAAAGTCAGTCGAGTTAGTCACAGAATTCAGAATTAAACTCAGGACAAAAGGATAAATACTCCAAGACAAAAAGACTCATTCAAAGGAAAGTAGCACATTATTTTTGGCATTAAAATATATGTGTTATCAGATGTATCTTAAAAAGCTTTTGAAAATCAGAATTAAAGATAAGACAGACTAATAATGGAACCCAAAGTCATGTAGGCTACCGAATGAATGACCCAGCCGTTCCTAATTAAATATGTAATGCTCAACAAATACAAATTAGCCATTTTTAATTTTTTCTCAGGAATTAAGTTTAATGAGTTAGGAACCATGAAACCATGAAAACATGAAAGCAATAGTCTCTTAGATAAGAGTACAATATTTAGTTTGTTTTGTTTTTTGCTTGTCATTGTTTTGAGACTGAGATTGATAACATTTTCCTTATTGGGTAATTGCAACGTTAATAAAAACAAGAGGTTTATGCCTTTGGCACTTTTCTTCAAAATAAACACATACAAGCAAACAACAGCCAGTATTCTAACCCTAGTCTGGGTCCACCATTCTCCTGGATATGCAGTGGAATTTTCACACTATCGCAAATACAACTTCTAGAAACAAAACTTCCAACATTTAGCAATGGCATCCTTCTGTCCTTATTTTACTGTTATCTAGTCACATCCTGGTCCTTCCTTTACAATTTTAAAAATATTTTTATTGCAATATTTTAGCTCAACAGATACATTTAAGGGTCTACTATGTGTCAGGTTCTGAGGAGATAAAAATGAGTGAGAAAATGGTTCCTACAGTCAAGCCTAGGGAAGAGGGCAATTATATAAACAATTTTAATAGCATGGAAGAGATATAATAACAGAAATATTTATGGAGTCCATACAAGTAAGTAGGACAAAGGGGATACTACAGAGGACGCATTGCCTCTGTCACTGTTGAGTGGGTGGACTGGCTTGGGGTGGAACAGCTGAGCATCCCAGCGCTTTAGGATGGTGGATAGCATCCTGCTAACATCACCACCGGTCCTTTCTAAGGCTGAAAACTGTATTTCCCAGAAACCACTCGGCCTGAACGGTGCCAGGTTAGAATCCATCACTGACAGGAACTTGTGGGAGCTTGGGAAGGAAGGAAAGCAGAAACCATTAAGCTTAGTGTTTGACAGTAATGTTGCCACAGGTTTCCAGATCCTCCACAGACTTCCACTTTGTGGTCCCTGAAATCAGCAGCTTCCTCCAGGCTGAGGCATTGACTATTTCTCCAATCTCCCAGCCTCCGACTTCCAAGCCTTTGGTCTCCCAGGTCCTACCATATTCAGATAAATTCAAAGTCCTATATTAGCGCCCATCTACAGATTCCTATATTAAAGAGCTCCTTTCCCTAATACTTGTACTAAATATTTTCCTGGCTGAATCCAGAGAGATGCAGACAATTTCACAAAGGAGAAACTCAAGCAAGGTTCCGAAAGCTAAAAAGGAGTTCATCAGGCAAACAAGCTACAGAAATCATTCCTGGATAAGAGAAGAGCATGGCCATTGGATGCAAATTAATTGCTCTGAATCTATGAAGGAACAAAAAATACGCATGGCTAAATGCTCCCAGAATTGTCCCTCTCTCCAGCCACTAAGACAGATGATGCATTTTCCCGCTTAGTTTCAGCTCTTCACGCAAATTCCAAGGAGTGGCCCAGCCTTGGGATCAAAGGTTGAAAGACAGAGGTCAGCCTGGGGCTTAAGGAGCCCCACTCATAGACAGCTCATCCGAGAAAACTCAGGCAAGGTGAGCAGAGCCAGATGGGAAGACAGAAGCCGGGCTCCGATGGGATAAATTGAAGCCTCATCTCCAGCCGTGATGGAAATTAGTTCATCTCTTGGATTTCTCAGTCATGTGAAGAAAATGAAGAGGAAAACCTTCTTCCTATAAAACACTTTGACTTCTGTTTACATTCACTCAGAAACAGGGGTCCTGATTAATAACACCGTGTGTGAGAAATGTAAGCTTTCGAGTTACTGTGAAATCGTTCCTTGGTTCCCACGCTGATGCTACAATCCCTACAAAACTGTACAAAAATGAAGTTGTATAAGTGAAATTCATTTTTCAACAAATACTTATAGCGTCTGGCACTGTACTGGGCACTGGTCATTCAAAAAGACAAACAAAGATGCTTGTCCTTGAGGAGCTTACATTCCACCGGATAGAGATAGAAAATAATTGGGAAAAAAAGTCACAAATAAGTAAGTTATGTAGCATACCATACAGAGGTAATAGGTGTCTCCTTCCTCAACCCCAGCTGACCAGAAAGGAAAGAACTCACCAGTTTGTGACAACTGCTTGACATCCCCTTTGACCCAGGGATGCCCCAAGGTCCTACCGCCTGCCTCTCCCCAGTTACTTCTCTCTCTAACCAGCACCTCTTTACTCATATGGGTAGCTTGACAAAGGGCCCTTACAACCTGCTGTGGTGAATTTAGAAAAACAAATTCCCTTTTTGGTGGCATCTGCAAGTGCTGGTTAGGAACCAAATCCAATCAGGTGATGGTGAGTAGGAAATGTAGGGCCTCCCTACTCAAGGCACACGTTCTTTCCCTTCTGGAATCCTGCCGCTGCTTTTCTGATGACCCTGGCACCATCAGCTGGCAGGTGGAGAATCTCATTTCCTTCCGGGAGTACTCAGTGCTGTGACTATTAATAATAAACCTTCCTCTCTTAGGCCTGTTGTCGGTTATGTCATTAGCACAGCCATCTGGTACTTCCTTGGGGATCACAGTGAGTTTGGGCATTGGGCAGGTCCCTCTAGGGTTGACTGAAGTACAGACTTATTACTTCATGTATCTGTTTACATCCTGAAGCCTTCTCCTTCATCCCTCCATCCATACCTTTAGTTAATGAATTTCCTCATACTTCACAAGGAAAAATGGAGCAATCACAAGATACCGTTTAGCAGACCTTCTACCACGTCCATTACCTACCAGCTTCTGTTCTACATAATCAACTCTCCCATTTGTTAACTGAGATGAACATTCTGTGATCCTTTCCAAAACCAACTCCTGCACGTTTTCCCCAGGATCCCATCTCCCCTTGGGTGCTCAAACAATCCTTTCTTCGTCTTCCTACATCAACATTTTTAACTTCTAAATGGCTTATACCCACAGCACAAACATATTCAGTTATTTCTGTCATCTAAAATTTTTAAATCTCATTTTCTATTGTACCTGCAAAGGAGCCTGAGAAGGAGTGTCCAGGGAAGTAGAAGGAAAACAAAGGACATGGAATATTGTACCCCGTGTGAAAAATAATAGTAGTAAAGGGAGAAGGAGTAATGGTCACGTCAACACTGCTGTCATATGAGAGGATGACATCCGGAACCAACAAGGGTCGTTCCCACATGGAGTCACTGGTGAGTCCTAAGAGCAATTTTGATGGAGAGGTGAGGATAAAAATGTGATAGGAACATGCTTCATAAAGACCAGGGGAAGAGGCATGGGATGCAGAGCATTAGCTCTTTCAAGGAACAAAGAAGTGGTGTGGTACTGAAAAGGGAAGTAGAGACATTGGTTTCACATAGTATCAAGGAATTCCATCTGGGGTAACAGGCAGAAAAGCAGCGTAGCTTAGGAGCAAGCATAGGAGACAGACAAGGCAGAGTTAAGACAGGGCCTGGAAGGTCTTTTCTGATTGCTTCAAATTTTTTAGTGTAATAGAAAGCAAGCTGAGAGTGAGGACAGAAGATGTGAAATGGTCTTCTTGGGAGAATCAATTCTGGAAACACAGTATGATGCAAGTAGTCCTCGTGAGGTTCATGGTCAGGAATTCAAAGTGAGACCAGCCAACATGACTGTGTTTTCTTCAGCCCCAGTATAATGCAGGCATGGAAATGGGTGGAGAATTGAATTTAATCAGGTTGTAGGTTGGCCAAGCCAGTATAAGCAAGCAAGGTACAAAAAAAAAAAAAATCTGAAATTATATGCAAAGGACTTATAACAGTTATTGACCATGCAATTCATGGTGGGTAAGGAACAAACACATGAAGCAGGTGAGGGACAGTTAAATGATAGTAACACCAGTGGATTAAGGGATCTTGGCGTTACTGAAAGATGTGGGGACTGAGTGTGAGCTGTCATGATAGGAAGTATAGTTAGAATAGGGTGCATGAAATTTAGGTTTTAGAAGGGCTATAATTATTGACAAGGTCTAGTACCATTCTTGGAAGCAGATGTCTGAGACAGAATGAAAGGCAAGGATGGTACATGCAAGTAATGGTATAAGTGAGGTCTTTCTCTTTAAACTTGTGGAGTACCTTTCTATTATTGGCAAGATTAAAGTCACAGCTCCATAGCATATGACACTAGGCCCTTGATGGTTTAACTCTCTCCACGTCCTATTCTAATCTAATCTCTCAGCCCTCTCTCATGTACCTTCAGAAATTCCAAACTACCTCAGTTTCTCTGAATGTCACTTTTATTTTAGTACATCTTCATATATAAATTTTGCTCCCTCTGCCTGTAATGTTTTTGTTTTCCTTTCTCGCCAGACTGATAAATTCCATTATGCTCAATCATCTGTGATTTTTTTCCTGGTGATTTTATTTATTTACATATATACGCAGTATTTATTGTCTTATGAAAATACGACAAATATTGAGAAAATAGCCAGCTTACTCATGTTTGTACATTTTGTGCCTAAATGAAATGTCTGACACACAAAATAAATACATTTAAGATGAATAATGGATAGATAAATATTAGTAATTTCAATTCTTCATAAAGTATTCATACTCCACTTCCTAACTCAGTTTAACTCTCATTTATGGCTATATCCTTATGAAATCAAAGGCCACTAGGCTGATTGAAAGGTACCTGCTACTATCAGAGAGGAAAAATCAGCGTCTCTTCTTCACATTCCCCCGTGGGCCAGACATCTTCAGATTGTCATAACCCAGAAGGCCAAACCTTCCTATAGCTCCCCTCCTACCTGAGCTAAGGTACACACTTACAACTCATTCCTACGATACATTCGGAAAAGCCCTGTTTCACAGAAGTCTATACATAAGACATGTTGCTTTGTTATTACAGGACGGCTTATATTGAATAATGCTATTAGATTTTTCAATAGAAAAATAATATTGTTAACTGAATACTGTAACCTAATTAGAGAAAAAAGAAAAACTGGGGATACAGGAGATATCCAGTAACTTCTGCAATTAATGTGCATCTTGATTTAGTGCAAAGGGTGCACGCCTGTAAGAAATACTACTCTATCCACTAACCTTAGTGGGAAAAATAGCTAAAAGTATCTGATAGCGGAGATGTGAATCAGGTAACGTGTTAAGTAACGTAACGGAAGTCTCCCCAAGCCACCAGAGGCATAGCCAAAGAGGAAGTTGTAGCAAAATGGTTATTTTGTTGTTCAGCCCCTTTTTCTTACTGAAAAGATAGGTGTGGTAGTTGGTACGTGTCTTACCTGCTGTATTGGTCCTGCCCTTGAGTTGCTGCAATGACACTCTTTGACCAGGATATTTACAAACTGCCCAGAGAATCCAAGGCTCTTTTTTTAAAGAATACAGCAACTGTTGCTTCTCTATCTACAGACTGTGGGCAAAACATTATTTCACATTTGGTCTTTGAGAGTCCTGGGAACCATAAAAGGGCCATGAGATGCCTTTGTCTCAAACCACCTGTCCCAGGAGGTAATTGCTCAAAACAGAATGGTGAGATCCCATCCACCCACTCCATGGAGACCTCTGGAATCTCTCAACCAAGCAAATAAGCTTCCTTCTTTCAATTCTCTCCCCAACTCAGGAGGAAGAAACCTTGGGTGAACCCATAAAAGAAATCTCCCAAGAGAAAACTTTAGAAATGCATAAAAATAGTGATGAGTGTGTGTGTGTGTGTGTGTGTGTGTGTGTGATATCTATAAGTAAGGAAAGAATCGATTAGAAAATATAAAGAAAATCCTCAGAGAAACTACATGGCGATGCCCATGAACTGAAGCTGTGACTGACTGAGGGATTCTGCTGATCTCAGTAGCCTGGGCTTGAGTCAAAACACACGTGAGGACAGGCAAAGAGGCCTTGAGAAGTTTTTACTAAGAACTTCACATATACTTTGGATGAAGACTCAATAAAAGCATAAAATAGAAAAGAAAGAAAATCCCCACCAATGGAGGAAGACCAAAAGTAGTTTTTGCCTGTATTATCCTGGGCTCTGCTCAGAAAAATTAAAAATCTCCTGGAAATTCATAAACACAACAGGCTTGAGGCATGAAGTTCAAGCATAATCTAGAAATGCCTACTTCAAGAAATCAACATTAAATATAGTCTGAGCTGCTGAGAAACCTGTAGTACCTGGAAAACACAGACAAAAACAACAACAAAAAACACCTCTCTTGAGGGTCGTGCCCTCTACATGACCCGAAAGTTTTACTGCAAATAAACTCTCACTAAAGATTTTCTCCCAAATCTTACAAAATATACTAGAAAACAACCCAACATTAGTGGGAACCGGTGGGCACAACAGGTAGCAGAAAGAAATACTGAAGAACTACAACTAATATAACTATCAGATATGAACAATACAACGAGTTCAACTGACTAAGACATAAAAGCATTCATCAAAAACATAAAAATCCAGGCTTCCCTGGTGGCGCGGTGGTTGAGAGTCCGCCTGCCGATGCAGGGGACGCGGGTTCGTGCCCCGGCCCGGGAAGATCCCGCATGCCACGGAGCGGCTGGACCCGTGAGCCATGGCCGCTGAGCCTGCGCGTCCGGAGCCTGTGCTCCGCAACGGGAGAGGCCACAAAGAAAGGAGTTGTATCCAGAATATAGAAATCATTCCCTCAAATCAATATGAAAAGATACACAGCTCAATC
Organism: Lagenorhynchus albirostris; assembly: GCF_949774975.1. Lineage (NCBI taxonomy): Eukaryota > Metazoa > Chordata > Mammalia > Artiodactyla > Delphinidae > Lagenorhynchus > Lagenorhynchus albirostris. Next base: position 30,681,516 of record NC_083115.1, on the reverse strand, counting down.
ATAAAATGGGCCAAAAGGATATCCTTTCACAGAAAAGATATACAAATGACTACTAACATATGAAAAGGCATTCACCCTCATTAGTAATCTGGGAAATTTGAAATAAAATCTCCACGAGACACCACTAAACATGCATTAGAACGGCCAACGCCGTTTTTGTGAATCTCAGAAAGAGATTCACAGCTGAGTTTGGGTGAGCATGTGAAGTATAGGAAGTCACGAACAGTGCTAGAGGGTGTGTAAATGCATGCAGCCACTTGCAAAACAAGGCTCATTAAACTTGATCCGTGACCAAACAATTCCACTCCTGGTATATACCAGCGTTGCATCCACGTGTACCAAAAGACATTTTTAAAATACTTCTGGCAGCTTTAGTTATAAGCTCCCCAAGCAGAAAAAAAAAAAAAAAAAATCTATCAACATGAAATGAACGGATAAACTTGTGGTATATTTTGTAAGTGAAATCCCATACAGTAAATGCAATGAATCAACTATACCTACACATTCACAAACGTGTACGTTTACAAAAATAATTTTGAGCTAACGCAGCCAGGCGCAAAAGGATATACACGGTATGATTCCAGTTACATAAACAGGCAAGATCAATTTCCTGTAATATTAGAAGTCAGAAGTGGGGAAGAAAGAACAAGTTGCTGTCGTATGAGGCACCAGGGAGGGATGGTCATTTGAGGTTTGGGCAAATTTCTATTTCTTGACCTGAAATGTGTTTACATTGGTGTTATTAGCTTTGATAATTTGGGGGGTTGTACATTTATATGGTGTCTACTTTCATGTATGCATATCATACTTCAATAAAAAAAGATTTAAGAAAACAATATTTAAAACAGACTGTGTTTTTTTTTATTGTCTGCCTGTATGTACACAGTTTATCTAGATATATTACATAAGTGTAACATATTACATCAGGTTACACCTGATGATATTGTAGATGAAGGATTGGGCTGTCCAATGTGTTTGAAAATCATCCCAACTTTTAGGTACTTTCACACTCTACATGTCAAACTAGAAAACTTAAAACTTTGTTTTCAATTCAAACTCTCCAATTATTTGGGAGGATCTTTTAGCTCTCCGATGTTTTAGATAACTTCTCCATTAAGAATCAGAGTGGTGCCTGTTGTTTGTGTTGCAGAAATAGAATTAAAACACAAAATCTCCCCTCAACTCAGAAAAACCTCCACTACAGTAGAAGAGAAAGAAACCAATTTTATTATTGAGTAAGCAGTAAACCAGAATGTGATGTGCATGGCACACAATCCAGTAAGAGACCGTGAAAACGAGAAGAAATCTCACCTTTCATAGAGCCAAGCAGATACAGCCCATTACACGCATGTTCTCATCATCAACAACAGCTAGTCCTCAAGTAAGAGGACTTGACAGCTCCATACGTCACACAGAGTTCACACACGGAGTCCACCTACCCACATAGTTGTGGCAACCATCTGTGTTAGCTAATTGGCTTTATCCAAAGGAAAAATAAACTTCTAATATCTTTACGAAAAGGGGTACTTTGCGGCTTGGAGTGAGGTAGCCACCAAGGTCAGACTTCCACCTTCCCATAGACTCTGGGAGCTAGAGGCACTTCCTTCCTTCATAATTGCATTTTAAAGAGATGGTTCCTGGGACCTTGAGAAAGACAATCCTGGGTGATAAATCTAGCCAGAGGCTTATTTAACTTTTAAAAATATTTACATACATTTTAAAGAGATAGAGAAAGAACTTAATTACAAGTTTTCTAAAGTAAACACTTTAAGAAAATGGAAAGGAGAAAGTCTCTTCTCAACAGAGAGCACTAAGCCTCTTATTTAATTTGTATTTGCCTTTACCTTGCCACTTAAAACCTAATGAATGAAGAGAAAGGCTATCTTTAATAATATATTTGATAGATTTTGAATTTTTTACTATGTCCATGTAGCATTTATCATGTATATAGGTATTTCAACTTACACGTTTATATACCCATATATGTGTAAATTATACATTTTTTTAAAAAGAGAACTAAAAGAAAAATGATAATTCAGTTCAGACATATAGAAAGTTAAAAAACTGAGTTTAATTGTTTCCAGTGTAATATCTATAAGAATCCCAACTATTTTTCCCATTCACATGGCAATACTGAATTAGGCTAAATTCCTAGTGACAATTTAGAGACAAATTAATCCTTGTTAATTCAACAACACACTGTAATGAGCTACAAGGAGGGAGGGAGATGCAGATTGTGATTTGTGGCTGCAATAGCACCTCCGATTTTGTCATCACTGTATTAAAATAGCATTCTAATATTTTGAAACTCAGCATCTCCATTTTAAAAATACAGTAAGTCTAATTGCCAGCCTCATCAGGGTCTCACCTAGTTGATTAAACCTTACTGAAAGGTCTAATGGGGAAGCTCCAAGCTGCTCAGTTGTCTAATAAGCTTGTATCAAGCGATTCCCCTCACTCGCAATACAAGTTCCAAGACACGAGGGACCTAGTTAGGGGATGGTTTTAAAAAGTGTCTGGTGAGCTTCTTAATTAAAAGAAAGAATCTCTGCTACGGTCAGTATGTGAATAATTTTTTAAAAGATTGCCACCCTTATTTCACTCCCAAAACCAATAATGTATACATGAAATGTGATGTTTTTATGGCTATGCATTTTGCTAAAAATTACTTTCAAACAAATATAAAATACTCAGTGAAACACAGTTCTTTACTTAACGCAGGGCAACTAAGACCTTGATAGAAGCAAGGAAGAAAGAATGGATTATTTTTTTCTTGCCTTCATCTATGATGGTAATTAAACAATACAAAATATATATATATATTTAAATGTATACATATAAATTTTACACATAAAATGTTATATTTTATATATATATATATTTACATATATACAGAGAGAGAGAGAGAGAGACTACAACATAAATCTCTTCAGCAATATATTCCAAAATCTCGAGGCACTTTACTCTGAAATTCTTTTTAATAAAATCAAGTTATATTATGCCAAATTAAATATATTTAGATTTTCTCTTGCTATTTCTTATGTAGAATAAGAAATACTTACTCCGTATCCATCTCACTCCTATACATCCTTAAAAATTCAGATTAAATCTCTATTTTTCTAAATATAGGTTTTTCACTTGCTCCAACCCATTGAACCTATTCTCTGAAATGATACACAATGATCAGCCCACATCTCACAATTTAGTCACCACTGCCCGTAGCCTCATGCTGTTCTATAATTGTCTTATTTTCCAGAATAGAGTATAAATTCCTAGAAGATTTTTCTTAATCATCTCGTCACAGGTAAACTATTTCAAATTGACCCAGTCCTTTAAACATCAGTATGACATTCTTATTAAACTTCTTAAATCCTCAGCATTCCTTTTACGTTTGACTCATACCATTCTCAGAAATGTGTCTCTCCCGTGTATCGATTGCGATTGCACACATTTTTAAAGTAGGACCAAACACTAGAGTCAAATCTAGCTTTTGAATTTCATGCTATTTTTACTTGCACAGTTATAGCCATTTATTTCGTATTATTGTTGTTATGTGTCCAGGTTTCTGTTTGTTTGTTTATTTTCCTGTTGCAGTTTGGTTTTCCTTCCCAAGAATTTTTGTTCTCAGTGAGCTTCACTTACTTCCTTTATGGCTGTGGTTCCATTTTCAAGGGTCATTTTATAATCATTCTATCACTAAAACTGACAGTTGATAGAGTGGCAAAGGGAAGAGTTCAGATTGGTAAACTGGATGAAACACAAGTCACCAGAATTGGATTAAATGCATTTAAGTCTGAAGGAATTCAAGGGAAAAATAGAGGAAGCACGAGCAAAGATGTAACACCTGTCATTGTGAAAGGTGCTTGTCTCAGAGCCCTGACCTGCAAGAGAATCACCAGTCAAATCTTAGCCCTGCCTCCATGGGCAGAATTAGGGCTACACATGGACAGATGGCCACCCCACTTTCAGCAACCAGAAGCATCTGGCCAAGCGGCATGTCTTTATTCCCCAGCCCTGTTGACTTGCAGGATCTGAATATTGTCTTGATTCCCTAAGTTCTGTCCCTGAATCCCATCTAACCCTTCTCCCTTTGCTGTAAACTACACCAGAAAATCAGGTTCCCCACAGGCTCTCTCTACGAAGAGCTTACATGAATCTTCTCTCAGAAATTTGATGTTTCAAATGGGGAAGTGAAACATCCTTGAGACCATCATCAGGAGACCAAACTCTACCCCCAAGATTCCCACCACCACCACACTACTTGTTATTTGAAAGATTAAGTAGCCACAGGGAAGGATTGGTATGGAGCCATCAGTGAAATGTTCTTGGAGTCATCGCTCCATAGAGCCCCTCCTCCATAAAGTTTACTTTTAAAACAGAAATAGTCACAGGTGTAGAAAACAAACTTATGGCTACCGGGGGAAAAAGCAGTGGGGAGATAAATTGGGAGATTGAGATTGACATATACACACTACTATGTATAAAATAGATAACTAATAAGGACCCACTGTAGTGCACAGGGAACCCTACTCAGTACTCTGTAATGACCTATATGGGAAAAGAATCCAAAAAAGAGTGGATATATGTATATATATAAGTGATTCACTTTGCTATACAGCAGAAACCAACACAACTTTTAAAATCAACTACACTCCAATAAAATTTTTTTTAAAAAATGAAAGATAACATATCACGTCTTTAAACTTCTCTAGCAACAAATACCTATCAAATTTGTAACAGTTCACATAGGATTAGCAAATTCAGTTACTTTAATTATTCTTGCCTGTCTCTTCTTTGTTTTCATTTTGTATTTTTGTTGGTTTTTTTTATTGTTCTGTTTTGGGTTTTGTGTTGCATATACCCTATGAGTTCATTAAACCTCTTCATCACATACTCAATACTCAATACTGTTTTTGTTTGATGTTTTGTTTTGTTGTTGCTATTTTGAGCAGAATAATAATAAGGGATGCCAGATGCAGTGCCAGCCATCAAGGATGCAGGGGCAAGCAAGAATCATCCCGTCAGCAAAGGACCTCACAACCAGCGCAGCTGACCAACCCATAGACGACGAGTCATCCTAGGTACACAGAGCAATGATAAACCCAGCATGGGCAGGGTGATGGTGCAGAGGGATTAAACAAACCTGAGAGAGTCACAGAAAATTTCCTGGAGAAGGTGACAGTTCAGTTGAGCCTAAAACAGTGACAGGTAAATAGGGGATGTTATTTCTCTTCGTGAAATACGAAGAGAGGGAAGTGTAAATAAAAGTTTAGTGGTAATAAGCAGCTCTGAGAATGTTTTGTATCATTGATTAACACACTGCAAAAATTTTATGCTCCTCTCTGAACTGGTTTTGTCTACCATTCAATTTCAGTATGAGATGCGCTCCCCCAAAAAGGAAATGGTTACACCATAAGGGCTATCCTGCTGACAGAGTAAGTCACAAGTGGATAAAGTTATTATTGGTTACAAGACAGATATGTAAGTTGGTAGAAAACTTATAAAACATTATGTGTTAACTCTGGAAACATTCTCCACTCGGCACACAATTCAATTCTACCAGTAAACAACAAAAAAATTATTTGAAAGGTGAATTACGTTTTGTCTAAAAACTGGGACCTCACTGAATCTCTTGTCCTACAAAGTGAGTTGAGGATACATACTTTGTTTCTTTTGCCTTGTAAGGGACATCTTGCTTGAATTCGATTTGTATGTGGATGAAACGTTCAACCTGCTAATTTACTGGTTAATATTCCCTTTTGCCATGTACCGGCAAAAGATAATTGGCAGTAATGAGATTTAAACTTACTTGAATTTGTAGCTGTTAATTGAACTTTCATTTTTAGTAACTCTGCATCACAGCCTAGAAATAACTGAATTCACAAAACATGCTCCCAAATCTCCTTCTGAAGAAATAACCATCAGACTGGGAAAGTTTCTGTATCCTCCCTCCCATCTGGAACCTAGGGGATCAACTCTAAATAACCTGTAGCATTATCATCTATACCCATGATTTGGTGCTTACGGAATGGGCTACTTATCTACTTATCTCTCAAGGAAAGGAGAGTACAGCACGGTTAGAGGAGGAGCCATTAATCCGAGGAGGGGACTCTGAACTAATTTCAGTGAGGGATGAATGTAGTCAAGAGGTGATTTTAAACTGTCATGATGAAGAAAGCAATCAGCTGATGCAGATTTTAGACACTGTACCAGGAACAATAATGAGAAAAGAAGACACTTAATCACATTCACAAAAGAATTATAGGAATACATAATTAAAGCAATGATAATGAGCAATAAAACTCTTGGTGAGATATCTTTCAAATATCACTAGCAACGGAGAGTAAGAAGCAAAAGAGACACTGTCGTCTGTGTTAGTGACAAAGATTTTGCATAGAAGTTCAAGAAGACAGTGGGTAAAGACAGAAAATTCTACAGCTAAATGCAAGTGGCCATTGGATTTGTGAAGAAGGGGTTTAACAAATTTGCAGGGTGTACACTGTACAAAAACAACAACAAGAAGACATTTAGTCTTTTAATATATCCTAAGAATAGGGGAGTAGCAGCTAGGAATTTATACACGAAATTGAGGAAAAATTGTAGAAAAAGTAAATGTCTTTCAAAAATGCAAATGTTAGCACAGAGAAGCAAAACAAAAGATCTCATGGATTAGAGAGAAAAAATGGAAAGCAGGTAATTTTGTAGATAGAAGTATTAGTAAGAGATTAAACAGAACATGACAATGAATGAAATACATTCACTGCTGGAAATAAATGTCACAAAAGTATAGGTTCTCTAAGACCTAAAACTCAAAAATTTTTCTTTACAAAATGGAAGTGAGGACAAGGTAGAAATAAGGTTTATAAGCACCCAGAGACCAAATATTATGGAATAATGTATGCAATAAATAGCAAAATGCAAGGGAATTAAAATCATAAATAACAGTGATATTCGCTAGATATCCAGTGTACAGTTATACATGTATTTACATATATGTGTATAGTATATTTATACATATATTTACATATACGTGTAGATCAATAAACAAATTTATTTCATCATTCCTGATGTCCTCTGTGTGTGTGTGTGTGTGTGTGTGTGTAGAATAAGCAGCAACATACAAGGGAAATAACATGCCATGTTTGCATGTATACATGCATGTATGTAGAAAATATAATGATGTATGTGACAGAGATAGATATGCATATAAATATTACATATATAAATGAGGATTAATACTCTTAGTACCCACCAGGTGCCAATTACAGTTTTAAGTGCTTTATACATTAACTCCTTTGATCCTTGTAATTACCCTATGAAGTGTGTGTGAGGTAGGTCCCACTACGGCTCCATTTTACAGAAACAGAAACACAGCAAGCAAACATGCTTAAAAAAATAGTAAGTAGCGGGCTTCCCTGGAGGCGCAGTGGTTGAGAGTCCGCCTGCCGATGCACGGGACACGGATTCGTGCCCCGGTCCGGGAAGATCCCACGTGCCGCGGAGCGGCTGGGCCCGTGAGCCATGGCCGCTGAGCCTGCGCATCCGGAGCCTGTGCTCCGCAACGGGAGAGGCCACAACAGTGAGAGGCCCGCGTACCGCAAAAACAAAAAAAAAATAGTAAGTAGCAAAGCTGAGATTCTGAACCCAGGACACTTGGCTCTATGGCCCTATTAATTGTATTAATCCTATTATGCCTGCCGCTTCCCGCGGTACAAAGACGGCTGTGTTCAGCAGACCAAATTTCCTTCAAAGGAAATTAACATTTTTCAAGAAATAAAAGAGGAAATCCAAAATGTCAGCCTTTAAATTGTATTCCTTTCCACTCCCCAAAAGGGATTAAGTGTGATCACAGACTTCACGTAAAGTTCAGCATCGATGGCACAGCAACTGTAAACAGCGGTTTGCCAGGTGAGGGACTACTTTGTCAAGATGCATATGCCTTCACGTATCCTAGTAACCTGGACTTGATGAAATCGACCCTGGAGCCCTCCGAAGCTACTGATTGAATCTCAGTGTTTTTACCTATTATATTCAAAGACTCACTGAGGAACGGTAAGATCCCAGAGTCTGAGCAAATGCAAACATGTTACCCACTTTACAAAAATAAGTAAGTACATTACGTTACCCTGAGGAACTATACACTAGTAAACCCAAGGAAGGACTGGGAAAGGTTCTGCAGCAATAAATGAAGGAATCAATGCGCAAGACTTCCACAGTTCCGGGGGGTGATGAGTAGGAAGGAATATATTCATCAAAATGGGTAATAGCTCCCAACTGTGCTAGCTTCCTCCTTCTTTGAAGCAAAAAACTGAGTTTCTAAATGTATTGTGGGGTGTTGAGGATGGGTGGAGAAAGTATGGGTGAAATTCTCAACTCTATTATGTTTTCAAATGTTTTCACACAAGTCAGTTTCCCTGGCAAGTGTTCTATTTTCACCTTCTTATTTGTACTTGTACGTTTTCACTTTTTCAGTAACAGTGCTTTTAAAATATGCACAGGGATTTTTTCATGGCCTAAGAACATAACAATAAAGTATAACTCAGTACGGAAATTTCTGGAGCAGGTATGCTGATTTTCCCCCTCATCCATTCACTATACTTAAAAATTACTATGTGCGAGTCGACGATAACGAACACAAAATGAACACAACCCCTGCTCTCAAGAAGCCTGCAGGCTGGTTGGTAGGGAACAAAACAAAACAAACAAAAGAACCCTGGCGTTGGGGTGGGTAAGAGATGGGAGAAAAGATGTCCAGGGTGCTGCCCAGGGGCGGGGTCAGTTCAGGTTTTACTGGAAACTGGTATATAAAACGCATAACAAAAGGTGAATTAAAATGCCAATAAAATTTAAAAGGAGGAAGGAGAGGATTTAAGGGAATGCTTTCAAGGGAATGCAAAGTCCCCAAGATATGAAACAATTTCATGTGTTTGGGGAGCTGAAGTTAGTGAAACGGTTATGTGATTTTCATCTGTTTTATTTCCGCTTTAGGAAAGAATTAAGCTTCTGTCATATATGGACATAGGGTGTGATTGTCACTGCCGGTCCCTCAACCACCCTTTAAACCTATTGCTTCAGAATCTCTTGCGGGAGAGCCTAAGAAACTGCCTTTCAGGCAGCGTCCAGAGGTGGCTTTCTGCGTGGGGAAGTTAGAGTGTGATGCAAACCACACAGTCTGTAGTGTTTTCAGAGGTTTTCAATCAAAGCTCTTCTCCATTCTGTGCAGCAGTGTATCAGACTGAGGGTAACGTGGCCTCAAGATTGGACCCAGAAATCAAGGTAACATCAAGATAGGCATGCGTGTAATTGAACAAATCGGCCTGCTTGGTGGAATCCTTCATACTGATTATTTGTAATTATAATTTGGAGAACAGCTGTAAAAAACTAAAACAATCCCTTTAACATGTATAGTTAATACTCTCTTGTTCTTTATGATCGTTATTAGATAATACTTGAGTCTTGAGGCCTCTCCTACAAACTCTTAGCTTCAGATACATGGTATTTCTTTCACTCTCTACATAGGGCTGTTCACATGTTTTACTCATTTACTCAGCAGAATTCTTTACCTGTGGTCAGATACCAGCCTGCCAAAACCTTGTACGGAAGACAGAAAAGAGAACCCAATTGAATATCCTGCAGGAATGATAGTCTGCTAGAATATTTTTCTTTTAGGACCCGTATCATGCAACAAAGTTCAAATAAAAGACACTTATAGTGAAGTATTTTTACTGTCCTCAACAATAATTATACTGTCCTCAAAAATAATTATACTTGGATAAAAGTTAATCTAGCTCTCCCTAATTGACAAGACGGCATAATAAAATTCAGGGACAGAGAAGGGTGACGGTCCATATTTCTGTAACGTTCTTGATTTGAGGAGAACCTTTCACTTATTCCCTGTCATTCAAACTTTTTCTGCTTATTAGGGAGGAAGAGTGGCAGGGGTGTACTGGAGTGGCTTGGAATGGATTGGAAAGAAGAGAGAATAACAAAATATTTGGGAGTTTTGTGAGGTTTAACACCACTGGTAGTCTAACTGTGGCCAGAGTGGGAGTGTTTACATCACAGAAAATCACAGGGTTTTTTTCACTTTTCTTTTCCAGTTTACTAGGACATCAGTGCTGTGTACTTGACAGCACAAGACTTGGAGGTTTGGTGAATGTAAGCTTAAATCTTTACTCTGCAATCACTCCCTTTTTGAATTTAGGTAACCTATTTGAACTTTGGTTTAACTTCTCCCTGAAAGGGATAAAGTTACTTATTTTGATAGAGAATTAACTTTATATAAAATAACTTTTGGTTAGAGGGTTTAATCATTTTAAAACGACACCTAGTACGCCTTGCTGGCCTTGTAAATTTTGCCCCTTGTGTTTTAATATAATGAATAGCCTACTGTTAAAAATTTCCATGGCCTTTGTCACCGATAATTTTTCAGATTTGAAAAAGATAATTCTTTCAAAGCGTTGTTTAGAATGTCAGACACCTGATGAAATTACAAAGCAAGACATTCTGAAGAAAAATTACTCAGAGAGAAGTTTCAATAGAGGCAACAAATTTTTTTCTTAAAATGTGCCTTAAAACACATTGAAGTAAATGATTTAAAAAATGTTTACTCACAAAAGTTAGTAACCAAACATGAATGATTACTGTTCATTTCCCCTAAGAAAATGTATTTCCTTTGCTCTATAGTGGAGCTGGTAATCAAGCTCCCCAGTTATTTCATGCGTACATTGTTAAGAACTTAAAACTTGAGAGCAAGCAGTGGTGAGGATGTTTTTAAATTTGAAGTTTGTGAAAGGGACGCACATCACAGCTCCATGCTAGTGGGAAGAAATGTATGACTAGACACTAAAGTACTGAATGCACAATGCAACAATATCATGAAAGAATCAAAGGTATTGAAGACACATCCTTTCACGCTGGGAAATCAATTAGCAGCAGCTCCCAAGAGAACTTTCTGCAATGATGAGGTTTCCGAGCTATGCTGTTCCACATGTTAGTCAACAGCCACAAACAGCTTTGGAGCACTTGAAAATGAGAATAGTGCAAATGAGGGAGTGAAATTTTTATTTTATTAAAATTAAATCAACTTAAATTTAAGCCTAAATATCTTTATGTGGCTAGTGGCTATCGGTGACAAAAGTGCAGAACAGAGACGAGGGGAAGATGGCGGAAGAGTAAGACGCGGAGATCACCTTCCTCCCCACAAATACACCAAAATACATCTACACGTGGAACAACTCCTACAGAACACCTACTGAACACTGGCAGAAGACCTCAGACCTCCCAAAAGGCAAGAAAGTCCCCACGTACCTGGGTAGGGCAAAAGAAAACAGAAAAAACAGAGACAAAGAATAGGGACGGTACCTGCACCAGTGGGAGGGAGCCGTGAAGGAGGAAAGGTGTCCACACTAGGAGCCCCTTCGCAGGTGGAGACTGCGGGCGGCGGAGGTGCGAGCTTCGGGGCCGCGGAGGAGAGCGCAGCCACAGGGGTGCGGGGGGCAAAGCGGGGAGATTCCCGCACAGAGGATCAGGGCCGACCGGCACTCACCAGCCCGAGGGGCTTGTCTGCTCCCCCGCCGGGGCGGGCGGGGCTGGGAGCCGAGGCTCGGGCTTCGGTCGGAGCGCAGGGAGAGGACTGGGGTTGGCGGAGTGAGCACAGCCTGCAGGGGTTAGTGCGCCACGGCTGGCCGGGAGGGAGTCCGGGGAAAAGTCTGGAGCTGCCGAAGAGGCAAGAGACTTTTTCTTCCCTCTTTGTTTGCTGGTGCGCGAGGAGAGGGGATTCAGAGCGCCGCTTAAAGGAGCTCCAGAGACGGGCGTGAGCCGCGGCTAACAGCGCGGACCCCAGAGACGGGCGGGAGACGCTAAGGCTGCTGCTGCCGCCCCCAAGGGGCCTGTGTGCGAGCACAGGTCACTCTCCACACCTCCCCTCCCGGGGAGCCTGTGCCGCCCGCCACCGCCAGGGTCCCGGGATCCAGGGACAACTTCCCCGGGAGAACGCACGGGGCGCCTCAGGCTGGTGCAACGTCACGCCGTCCTCTGCCGGCGCAGGCCCGCCCCGCACTCCCTACCCCCCCCCCCCCCCGGCCTGAGTGAGCCAGAGCCCGCGAATCAGCGGCTCCTTTAACCCCGTCCTGTCTGAGCGAAGAACAGACGCCCTCCTGCGACCTACACGCAGAGACGGGGCCAAATCCAAAGCGGAGCCCCCGGGAGCTGTGAGAACAAAGAAGAGGAAGGGAAATCTCTCCCAGCAGCCTCAGGAGCAGCGGATTAAAGCTCCACCATCAACTTGATGTACCTGCATCTGTGGTATACCTGAATAGACAACGGATCATCCCAAATTGAGGAGGTGGACTTTGAGAGCAAGATCTATGATTTTTCCCCTTTTCCTCTTTTTGTGAGTGTGTATGTCTATGCTTCTGTGTGAGATTCTGTCTGTATAGCTTTGCTTCCACTAATTGTCCTAGGGTTCTATCCGTCTGGTTTTTTTGTGTGTGCTTCTTTTTCTTTTTTAAAGAAAATGTTTTTCTTAAAAATTATTTTTTATTTTAATAACTTTATTTTATTTTATCTTCTCTTTCTTTCCTTCCTTCTTCCTTCCTTCCTTCCTCCCTCCCTCCCTTCTTTCTTTCTCTTTCTTTCTTTCTTTCCTTCTTTCTTCTTCCTTCCTTCCTTCCTTTCTTTCTTTCTTTCTTTCTTTCTTCTTTTTCTCCCTTTTGTTCTGAGCCGTGTGGATGAAAGGCTCTTGGTGCTGCAGCCAGGAGTCAGTGCTGTACCTCTGAGGTGGGAGAGCCAACTTCAGGACACTGGTCCACAAGAGACCTTCCAGCTCCACATAATATCAAACCGCGAAAATCTCCCAGACATCTCCACCTCAACACCAGCACCCAGCTTCACTCAACGACCAGCAAGCTACAGTGCTGGACACCCTATGCCAAACAACTAGCAAGACAGGAACACAACCCCACCCATTAGCAGAGAGGCTACCTAAAATCATAATAAGTCCACAGACACCCCAAAACACACCACCAGACGTGGACCTGCCCACCAGAAAGACAAGATCCAGCCTCATCCACCAGAACACAGGCACTAGTCCCCTCCACCAGGAAGCCTACAAAACCCACTGAACCAACTTTAGCCACTGGGGACAGACACCAAAAACAACGGGAACTACAAACCTGCAGCCTGCAAAAAGGAGACCCCAAACACAGTAAGATAAGCAAAATGAGAAGACACAAAAAGACACAGCAGATGAAGGAGCAAGATAAAAACCCACCAGACCTAACAAATGAAGAGGAAATAGGCAGTCTACCTGGAAAAGAATTCAGAATAATGATAGTAAAGATGATCCAAAATCTTGGAAATAGAATAGACAAAATGCAAGAAACATTTAACAAGGACCTAGAATAACTAAAGATGAAACAAACAATGATGAACAACACAATACATGAAATTAAAAATACTCTAGATGGGATCAATAGCAGAATAACTGAGGCAGAAGAACGGATAAGTGACCTGGAAGATAAAATAGTGGAAATAACTACCACAGAGCAGAATAAAGAAAAAAGAATGAAAAGAACTGAGGACAGTCTCAGAGACCTCTGGGACAACATTAAATGCACCAACATTCGAATTACAGGGGTCCCAGAAGAAGAAGAGAAAAAGAAAGGGACTGAGAAAATATTTGAAGAGATTATAGTTGAAAACTTCCCTAATATGGGAAAGGAAATAGTCAATTCCAGGAAGCACAGAGAGTCCCATACAGATAAATCCAAGGAGAAATAGGCCAAGATACATATTAATCAAACTGTCAAAAATTACATACATAGAAAACATATTAAAAGCAGCAAGGGAAAAACAACAAATAACACACAAGGGAATCCCCATAAGGTTAACAGCTGATCTTTCAGCAGAAACTCTGCAAGCCAGAAGGGACTGGCAGGACATAATTAAAGTGATGATGGAGAAAAACCTGCAACCAAGATTACTCTACCCAGCAAGATCTCGTTCAGATTTGATGGAGAAATTAAAACCTTTACAGACAAGCAAAAGCTGAAAGAGTTCAGCCCCACCAAACCAGCTTTACAACAAATGCTAAAGGAACTTCTCTAGGCAAGAAACACAAGAGAAGGAAAAGACCTACAATAATGAACCCAAAACAGTTAAGAAAATGGGAATAGGAACATACATATCGATAATTACCTTAAATGTAAATGGACTAAATGCTCCCACCAAAAGACACAGATTGGCTGAATGGATACAAAAACAAGACCCATATATATGCTGGTCTCTACAAGAGACCCACTTCAGACCTAGAGACACATACAGACTGAAAGTAAGGGGATGGAAAAAGATATTCCATGCAAATGGAAACCAAAAGAAAGCTGGAGTAGCAATTCTCATATCAGACAAAATAGACTTTAAAATAAAGACTATTGGAAGAGACAAAAAAGGACACTACATAATGATCAAGGGATCGATCCAAGAAGAAGGTATAACAATTGTAAATATTTATGCACCCAACATAGGAGCACCTCAATACATAAGGCAAATACTAACAGCCATAATCGACAGTAACACATTCATAGTAGGGGACTTTAACACCCCACTTTCACTAATGGACAGATCATCCAAAATGCAAATAAATAAAGAAACACAAGCTTTAAATGATACATTAAACAAGATGGACTTAATTGATATTTATAGGACATTCCCTCCAAAAACAACAGAATACACATTTTTCTCAAATGCTCATGGAACATTCTCCAGGATAGATCATATCTTGTATCACAAATCAAGCCTTGGTAAATTTAAGAAAATTGAAATTGTATCAAGTATCTTTTCCGACCACAACGCTTTGAGACTAGATATCAATTACAGGAAAAGATCTGTAAAAAATACAAAACACATGGAGGCTAAACAATACACTACTTAATAACGAAGTGATCACTGAAGAAATCAAAAAGGAAATCAAAAAAATACCTAGAAACAAATGACAGTGGAGAAATGACGACCCAAAACCTATGGGATGCAGCAAAAGCAGTTCTAACAGGGAAGTTTATAGCAATACAATCCTACCTTAAGAAACAGGAAACATCTCGAATAAACAACCTAACCTTGAACCTAAAGCAATTAGAGAAAGAAGAACAAAAATACCCGAAGTTAGCAGAAGGAAAGAAATTGTAATGATCAGATCAGAAATAAATGAAAAAGAAAAGAAGGAAACGATAGCAAAGATCAATAAAACTAAAAGCTGGTTCTTTGAGAAGATAAACAAAATTGATAAACCATTAGCCAGACTCATCAAGGAAAAAAGGGAGAAGACTCAAATCAATAGAATTAGAAATGAAAAAGGAGAAGTAACAACTGCCACTGCAGAAATACAAAGGATCATGAGAGATTACTACAAGCAGCTATATGCCAATAAAATGGACAACCTGGAAGAAATGGACAAATTCTTACAAATGCACAACATGCCAAGACTGAATCAGGAAGAAATAGAAAATATGAACAGACTAATCACAAGCACTGAAACTGAAACTGTGATTAAAAATCTTCCAACAAACAAAAGCTCAGGACCAGAAGCCTTCACAGGCAAATTCTATCAAACACTTAGAGAAAAGCGAACACCTATCCTTCTCAAACTCTTCCAAAATATAGCAGAGGGAGGAACACTCCCAAACTCATTCTACGAGGCCGCCATCACCCTGATACCAAAACCAGACAAGGATGTCACAAAGAAAGAAAACTACAGGCCAATATCACTGATGAACATAGATGCAAAAATCCTCAACAAAATACTAGCAAACAGAATCCAACAGCACATTAAAGGGATCATACACCATGATCAAGTGGGGTTTATTCCAGGAATGCAAGGATTCTTCAATATACGCAAATCAATCAACGTGATACACCATATTAACAAACTGAAGGAGAAAAAACATATGATCAACTCTATAGATGCAGAGAAAGCTTTTGACAACATTCAACACCCATTTATGATAAAAACCCTGCAGAAAGTAGGCATAGAGGGAACTTTCCTCAACATAATAAAGGCCATATATGACAAACCCACAGCCAACATCGTCCTCAAGGGTGAAAAACTGAAAGCATTTCCACTAAGATCAGGAACAAGACAAGGCTGCCCACTCTCATCACTGTTATTCAACATAGTTTTGGAAGTTTTAGCCACAGCAATCAGAGAAGAAAAGGAAATAAAAGGAATCCAAATCGGAAAAGAAGAAGTAAAGCTGTCGCTGTTTGCAGATGACATGACACTATACATAGAGAATCCTAAAGATGCCACCAGAAAACTACTAGAGCTAGTCAATGAATTTGGTAAAGTAGCAGCATACAAAATTAATGCACAGAAATCTCTGGCATTCCTATAAACTAATGATGAACAATCTGAGAGTGAAATCAAGAAAACACTCCCATTTACCATTGCAACAAAAAGAATAAAATACCTAGGAATAAACCTACCTAAGGAGACAAAAGACCTGTATGCAGAAAATTATAAGACACTGATGAAAGAAATTAAAGATGATACAAATAGCTGGAGAGATATACCATGTTCTTGGATTGGAAGAATCAACATTGTGAAAATGACTCTACTACCCAAAGCAATCTACAGATTCAATGCAATCCCTAACAAACTACCACTGGCATTTTTCACATAACTAGAACAAAAAAATGCACAATTTGTGTGGAAACACGAAAGACCCCGAATAGCCAGAGCAATCTTGAGAACAAAAAACGGAGCTGGAGGAATCAGGCTCCCTGACTTCAGACTATACTACAAAGCTACAGTAATCAAGACAGGATGGTACTGGCACAAAAACAGGAATATAGATCAATGGAACAGGATAGAAAGCCCAGCAATAAACCCATGCACATACGTTCACCTTATCTTTGATGAAGGAGGAAGGAATGTACAGTGGAGAAAGGACAGCCTCTTCAATAAGTGGTGCTGGGAACACTGGACAGGTACACGTAAAAGCATGAGATTAGATCACTCCCTAACACCATACACAAAAATAAGCTCAAAATGGATTAAATACCTAAATATAAGGCCAGAAACTATCAAACTCTTAGAGGAAAACATAGGCAGAACACTCTGTGACATAAATCACAGCAAGATCCTTTTTGACCCACCTCTTAGAGAAATGGAAATAAAACCAAAAATAAACAAATGGGACCTAATGAAACTTCAAAGCTTCTGCACAGCAACGGAAACCATAAACAAGACCAAAAGACAACCCTCAGAATGGGAGAAAATATTTGCAAATGAAGTAACTGACAAAGGATTAATCTCCAAAATTTATAAGCAGCTCATGCAGCTCAATAACAAAAAACAAACAACCCAATCCAAAAATCGGCAGAAGACCTAAGTAGACATTTCTCCAAAGAAGATATACAGACTGCCAACAAACACATGAAAGAATGCTCAACATCATTAATCATTAGAGAAATGCAAATCAAAACTACAATGAGATATCACCTAACACCAGTCAGAATGGCCATCATCAAAAAAACTAGAAACAATAAATGCTGGAGAGGGTGTGGAGAAAAGGGGACACTCTTGCACTGCTGGTGGGAATGTGAATTGGTTCAGCCACTATGGAGAACAGTATGGAGGTTCCTTAAAAAACTAAAAATAGAAGTACCATATGACCCAGCAATCCCACTACTGGGCATATACCCTGAGAAAACCATAATTCAAAAAGAGTCATGTACCAAAATGTTCATTGCAGCTCTATTTACAATAGCCTGGAGATGGAAACAACCTAAGTATCCATCATCAGATGAATGGATAAAGAAGATGTGGCACATATATACAATGGAATATTACTCAGCCATAAAAAGAAACGAAATTCAGCTATTTGTAATGAGGTGGATGGACCCAGAGTCTGTCATACAGAGTGAAGTAGGTCAGAAGGAGAAAGACAAATACCATATGCTAACACCTATATATGGAATTTAAGGGAAAAAAATGTCATGAAGAACCTAGGGGTAAGACAGGAATAAAGACACAGACCTACTAGAGAATGGACTTGAGGATATGGGGAGGAGGAAGGGTAAGCTGGGACGACGCGAGAGAGTGGCATGGACATACATACACTACCAAACGTAAAATAGATAGCTAGTGGGAAGCAGCCGCATAGCACAGGGAGATCAGCTCGGTGCTTTGTGACCACCTAGAGGGGTGGGATAGGTAGGGTGGGAGGGAGGGAGACGCAAGAGGGAAGGGATATGGGAACCTACGTATATGTATAACTGATTCACTTTGTTATAAAGCAGAAACTAACACACCACTGTAAAGCAATTATACTCCAATAAAGATGTAAAAAAAAAAAAGTGCAGAACAGATTTTTAAAATGTGTTCATGCTTGTGTGTGTGTGTGTGTGTGTGTGTGGGTGTGTGTGTGTCCAGATGGTGGTAAGGATAGAATAGTGTAAGCCGTAATTGTAACATTTATGTAACAGGCTACAAACCTCATGTTTCTTCCTCATTTTAAAGCTATGTGGGACTCATGAGTCACATCTCTTAAAGTGCCTTATTTCACATCCTGTCTGCTGTAAAGCTGTGAAAAGAAATGCGCTTTCAGGCTTAGTAAGTGGCTTCATAAGTGTAATTTTTGCGCTATAATGACTGATCTTAGGTAAACAGTAAACAAATAATATAATGTATTTTCTCAACAAATATTAGAGAATATTTGTGTTTCCAAAGCATTATTGTGTGCAGTCTATTGAAGGAACCAGTAACATTTAAAAATCATTTTTAGACTCTCCTTTTTATAATTTACTTCCCTATAATGTAAAAAGTAGAAGATATTTCTTCTGCCAGCTCTATTAGTCTTTTCTCTCCTTCATGGTTTTCATAATAGACAATATTTACAGTTAAAATGAATAAAAGTCTATCGTACAATTTTCAATCTAGAGATTCCAAGTTTTATTCTTTAAACTAGTGGTACAGCTAGGACCTCAGGGGGATGACTAAAGATGAGTGAATAACTTTTGATGATCTCTTTCATATTTACAAATATGCTGGCATTACAGCACATGATTCATACCAAGGTACAAACTACCTAAATAAATGCATGCTTTTAAAAAGTCTTTACATCTGTTAAAAAAGGAAGAGCATTACAAAAAAAATCAAATGTCAGTATGTCATTAATATTAAGAAAAATGAGCTTAGCAAGGTTCAATATATGATGAGAGTTTTTTCCTTGACATTTAACCCATCATATTAAAAGCTTCTTCAAAGAAAAGAAATATCAGCTTGTCACCTGGAGATCAAAATTGAGCTGTTCTAAGACAAACTGCTGTTTCTTCCCTATGATGAAATTCATAGGATGGACAAAAATGTCAGGATAAAAATAGACCACCTAGGAAAAAGAAAAAAGCCATCAGGAGAAGAAGTATAGCTATTGTTATAATTACAACTAAAAATAATTTAAAAGCCAGTTATTTTTCCCTAGTAACACATAAAAAAACACATAGCACATTGATTTATACTGTTAAATACTTATGTGAGAATAAGATGTGATAAGACAATGCTTATGGTAGCCTGTGGGTTTAATTTTAATAAAAGATGAATCATGGAAAACGTGGTATTTTAAAGGATTGCAAATATTTTAACTTATACTATGCAAAGAACATACCACAAACTGGCATTTCAAAATTCCAGGATAACAAAAAGGAAGACACATATGAATATTAAATAGCATGCAAGATGCTGGAAGGTTGGGTACAAAATAAACGTATCTTATAAGGAAAATCTCTGAAAATTCAAGAGTGACAGAAGAGTAAATAAATCTAAATATAAAACTTATCTTGGATACATGCCATAGAACAGCAGCAGACAGCTCAAGATGAAATCTATTACTCCCAAACACATTCCCCCAAAGAAAAGACTGAATATTAAAATAACAGGCTTTTCTGTTTCTGTGAAATGGAAGAATATGAATTTGGGCAGATTTTATGAAACGCAAATACTGTTCACCACTGGCCACCCCATATTATTAATTGTTCAGTTTTCAACGTTATATTCTGAGAAAACTATTAGCTACTTTCATGGGGACTTTATCCTGTAGGTTATATTCCAGTATTACCTAATGAGATTTCAATGCTTGGCAAATGAATACAGTTATCAGTCATATTTGGATTTTACTTAAGAACTATGATTATCACTTTTTATATCTCATTTTCAATTATTTAGGGATGCATTTTCTAGTCTTCTTTATTCTACACTGCTTTTCCAATCCATATTTCTCCTATACAGTGAATAATGCAAAGAGAGAAGTTCAAATCAGGTATGGGCCAAAATTCACTGTGACTTTAAAGAAAATCAATATCATAGTATGTGATACACCTGGCATATCAGGTATTGGCAAAATATTGGCAAAATATTTTTTAATTTTGTAAAAGCGTTGGATTTAGATTTTAACAGTGAAACAGAGAAAGAAAGGAGGAAGTGCTTAATGGATTATTTTGGGTTGTGCATAAAATGTGTTACCGAAGGAATAACTAGTGACCAAGCCCTCAGAAACAAAGAAAAATAATAATAAAATAAAGTGTAATTCTGCACAAGCTAGACCTAAGGCTTGGTATATTTTAGCTTCCCAGAGTGAAAATATTGGCTAGTATTAGAAGACCAGAATGGCAGACTTGTCAGTTTTCCAGTTTATGATGATAGAAACGTTTTCCATATCTGTCGTGTGTTTATGTCATCGTGAAAACATACAAGAAAATTGCCTTAACCAGAGACGGTCCATATCACATTCAAAAGTGTGTAACATTTAAAAACCTAATACGCAGGAAAATTTAAGGGTTAACACTGAACGTTCTTCTCAGTTTTGCAAAGGGATTTCAAAACAAGATTTAGAATAGAGTATGTCTGTGTGATCAGTCGTCTTTATGTTTTAAAATATAATTTAACACGATATTTGATTTTCACCACGGGTTCACATAACTGAATTAAACACTTACACAAGTCATGTTTTCACTTTTTTCAGTTGACATTAAACTCTGAGTATCGGCCATGTCAGTTAAGTATTCCATAGTAAAGGACCAACACATTTTGCTTTTTTCACTCCCCTGATAATAAATACCTAAGTTACCTCCAATTTTCTACTTCCACAAACATAATCAGTCATGTCCCTGCTTGGAACTGAGGACTAGATTTTCAGAAGTATAATAACAAACATTGGATTGTTGAATAAGATATAAGCATTTGTAAATTCACTACTATGCATTTCCCTCCAAAAAGGCTGCACCAGACTGTGATCCTACAAGCTATAGATGACAAGTATCATTCCTCCATATTCTGGTTATCTTTCTCATTTTGCGAATCCAATGGGTGTGAATTAGTATTTTATCTTTGTTTTATTTTGTGTTTATCTGATTATTAAAGAGGTTTCACATCTTTACATGTAATTAAGTCATTCTGTGCCTATTTATATTCTTTGCCAATTTTCTTACTCATTTCTCCACCTTTTCTGTTTGCTTAGAAGACATTCTTTGTACCGTTTCAATATTTAGTCCTTTGCAAACATCTTCTCCCAATCTGTCATCCATCTGTGAATACTTTCTGTAATAGTCTCCACTGAACAAAATGCCTGAATTTTTACGTAGATAAATCCATTGCATTAAAACCATATGCAATGTGTTTTTAGGGTTCTGAAAAGAACTTTCTTCCCATCCCCACATCTTTCATAGTTTTGCTATTTACATTTATATCATTAATCAACCTGTAGTTCACCATTGCCTGGGGTAGGATACAGGAAGCCAACTTTATTGTGGAAGTCTGCTTTCCCAAAACAATTCATGAGCTGTTCAGCCTTTCATCACTGGATACGGAACCACTTCCATTATTACCTAGTTCCCAGATCAAGGGGTCTGGTTTTTTTGTTGTTGTTGTTTTTTGCGGTACTCGGGCCTCTCACTGTTGTGGCCTCTCCCGTTGCGGAGCACAGGCTCCGGACGCGCAGGCTCAGCGGTCATGGCCCACGGGCCCAGCCGCTCCGCAGCAATGTGGGATCTTCCCAGACCGGGGCACGACCCAGCGTCCCCCGCATCGGCAGGTGGACTCCCAACCACTGCGCCACCAGGAAAGCCCCAAGGGGTCTTTTTTAGAACGCTATTTTGTTACCTTAATCTTTTTGTTATTTCCTACAATAGTAGTAATTGTGTTTATTACTTAGGCTTTGTAGTGCATCTGTATATCTCTTAGGAGATATTTTACTTCTCTTTTCGTCAATTGAGCTTTTCATGGATATTTATGTACATATGTTCAATTCTTCTAAATGATTTTTTATTCGAATCACATTGAACTTATAAAGTAATATAAAAATATATTGTTAAAGACACATTATATCTCATTTATTCAGATCTCCTTTTATTTCCTTTACAACAATTTTAAAATTTCTATTACAAGGGTTTTGTGTATTCTTTCCCAGGTTAATTTTGACACACTTTTGATTTTTGTTGTTGTTGTTTCATATTACATTTTTTAAAGTAGTCATTACTGATTTACATGAATGCTGAAGAAATAAGTTGACCTCATATTCATCAAAATTACTCATTTTTCCTATTAATTTATAATTTGTTAATTCTGCTAGGATTTCTATGGCAATCATATCTCTGAAATGATAGAGTTTACTCATTTGTTCTTTTTCTCAAATGTTCTCAAAATTCACATTTATTTTACTGGGTTTTAAAGAATTATTCCTGATCTCCAGTAATTTATTGAACTTTAATAATGAAAATTGGACACCTTTGTTTTGCTCCCAAAGATAATGTGTCTAAAATTAATCTTTAGATATGACGTTTGATATCATTATGGTATAGGCTTTTAACACATTAAGAGAGTTTGTAAAATTTTCTGAGCATTTTAAAGTACATATTTTAAATAGAAATACAACTTTCTAAACTGTTTCAGTACATATATTGTTTGCTTCAATATTTAAAATAGATAATGAACTTCACCGAATTCTTGTTTAGCACCTATTGGCATATTTATGTGATTTTTCTCAGTCTATTAAAGAGCTGAATTACACTAGCAAATTTTACGAAGTGAAACTATCCTTCTGTTCTTATTATAAACCTTATTTAATCATAAAGTACTTCTAATTATATTTTTGGATTTAGTAAGCTAGTAAAATGGTATACTCAGATGGGATTATTTCCCTACATATGGCTGAAATTCTAGGAAAATCGGTATTAACCACTCCCATAATCCACAGAACTCTAGACCCCTCCCAAGCAGCACATGCATGCATATGACCCTTCGGTCAACCTTCACCTCCATCATAAAAGAGGTAGAGGAGGTGAACAAGGTTGGTAATCAAGGAGATGATTTTTCAGAAGCCATCAATCCACTCTAAGTGTCAATTTCCCCACTGGGAAGAAGTTGGGAGTATTTCAAGCCTAGAGAACAGCTTCAAGGAGCCCTGGGTTTTTTAGAACAACAATTAACTGAAGTGTGACAAAGGTCTGTGATGTAAAGACGGGAGGATTTGGAAACGGACAGAGAATGCTGTACAGAGAGAGAACGTGAGCAGTGCAGGAGACCAGCTATGACCCCCCTATATCAGCTGGGGCAAGAGCATGTGAGTGTTTCTCATAAACCCAATGTGGGCTACATGGAAATAACATTTGCCAAAGAAATTTTCAGTCCTTCCAAAGGACCAAGTAGTCACAACAGGGGGCTGGACCACCCAATTCCAAGGGGCTAGGGGAGAAAACACCACCTACTTTGTGGGAAATGTAGTCAAGTTTTCCAACAGAGGCTTTCAAAGGACTCAAAAAAGAATGAGTAAAGTAAGGCTTCCCTGGTGGCGCAGTAGTTGAGAGTCCGCCTGCTGATGCAGGGGACGCGGGTTCATGTCCCGGTACGGGAGGATCCCACGTGCCGCGGAGCGGCTAGGCCCGTGAGCCATGGCCACTGAGCCTGCGCGTCCGGAGCCTGTGCTCCGCAACGGGAGAGGCCACAGCAGTGAGAGGCCCGCGTACCGCAAAAAAAAAAAAAAAAAAAAAAGAATGACTAAAGTATAGACATTCTCCTGGCCAGGAGGAGATAAGAAGAAAATTTAAATCAATCCTAGGGAAAATATCTGTGTTAACATTTAGATAGATGTATTAATATCCAATTTTTTGTATGCATACCTATATGTATGTGTTTTTATACACTATGTATGTGTGTATATGGGTACATATATGTGTGTATATGTGTATAAATACATATATAAAATAGGTATATATGTATATATACATATATAAAATAAATTTGAGCTTAAATTCTTCATAAAGTTCAAAATACTGGGGTTTTTTTACTCAAAACTATACCATAAATGTTTTACTTATTAATAGTATTTTCTAAATTGTATATAACATTGAAATTGACTGAACCAGGGTTGGCAGATTAAAAACAGAAAATAAGTACATTTATTTTTCGCTACCGTTCTTTCCAATTTTGAATTGTTCTTATTCATTCCTGGATGAAATAATAGGCAGGTCTGCCTTTTTTTTTCTGATCACTCTTAGGTATTAACAAGAACTCCCATTTGGGGGGGGGCGTATAAAAAGTCCTTTCCAGCCTAATATCTAAGCATGAATCTCTCATCCAATTCACTTTCCTCATTCTCTCTTGCCTAAGCTCAGACAATTAGTAACAGACAAATAAATCACTATTTTCTCTCTCGTGGATTCCTTGGTGGTCTTCCATCACTGGCGTTTCCTCCCTGTCAACCTCGTCAGAGACACAACGCTTTCTCCCCAGAATTAACACACTGCTGCTTAGCCCCACTATTCACTCCTCTGTTAGGACAACTTTCAGGTGGACCTTTTTGATGGGGTTCATTGTGAAATCATTAAGTCCCTCAAGTCCAGCTTCTTTCTGAGTGCTCTGTTTCTGGCCCCCTGGAAACATGCATTTTTTAAATTGAACTATAGTTGACTTACAATATTATATTAGCTTCAGGTATTTAACATGGTGGTTCAACATTTTTGTAGACTATACACCATACCAAGTTATTTTTTAAAAAATTGACTATCTTCCCTGTGCTGTACATTACATCCCTGTGACATATATTTCATATTATAACTGCTAGTTTGTACCTCTTAATCCCCTTCACCTATTTCACCCCTACCCTGTGGTAACCACTAATTTGTTCTCTGTATCTATGAATCTGTTTCTGTTTTGTTTTATTTGTTCACTTTGTTTCGGAGACTCCACATATAAGTGAAATCATACAGTTTTGACTTTCTCTGTCTGACTTTCACTAAGCATAATACCCTCCAGGTCCATCCGTGGAAACATGCATCTTTACCCCAACATCAGTGGGTGTGCACCAGTCTCCCACTCCACCTTTCTTCCTACTCTGCCAGCGATTATAAAGCTTTTAGACTTTTTCTCACACCTGTGTCAGGTACACACCCCTGTGTCTACAGCACAGTCCATACAGGTCAAGATCCCTAAGTGCTTTTCCAAAAGCTCTCCTAACCTGGTTTAAAAAGAAAATGTACCTCACCTCCCTAAAATTTTTGTCCAAGGAAATCCACATTTAAAAACATCCTGTAACGAATTCCTAGGCTTCTCTTATATACCTGGAGGTGGGTGATGGTCTAATGGTACAGAAAGAGTTTGAGGCCACCTCCTTTGTAATTCATAGATGGCCTAAAACAGCATCTCAGAATATGGGACCACCTGGCTTCTACTTTATTTCTGTTTGGGTGCTCCGGCTAAAGTAAAAAAAGAATCATTGATCAAGCCCCTTAGATGTGATTTTTAAAGTTGTATAGTGTAAAGCGCTTAAAGGTATCAAGACTTAATTATCTTCCAAGCTCTTGCACAATGAAGGTTGTCTTTATGTTCTTTGTATTCATTCTTTTATATAACAAATGTGTATAGTAATTGCTTACTATGAGCAAGGTACTGCTCTAAGAACTGGAACTGTAGTAGAAAATAAATCAATTCTCATGGAATCTACATTCTAGTGAGAAAGACAGACATATATGAATAGTTTTATTATAGGTAAATGCTATGGCAAAAATATAGAGTGTAGCTAATAGGACCAGGGACTGCATTAAGTGTCATTAGGAAAGGTAATGAGTAGATAATTAAGTAGAAGTTGTAAAGAAGTGACAGAGGGAGGCCCGCTTAGACTATGGAATAGCATCCAGGCAAGTACAAGGGCCCTGCAGACAGCATGTGTTGTCCCGTTAGAGGAAAAGCAAGAAGACCAGGAGAACTCTGAATATAAATGGTAAAGTTGGGCTTCCCTGGTGGCACAGTGGTTAAGAATCCACCTGCCAATGCAGGGGACACGGGTTTGAGCCCTGGTCCGGGAAGATCCCACATGCCGCGGAGCAACTAAGCCCGTGCGCCACAACTACCGAGCCTACATGCTAGAGCCCACAAGCCACAACTACTGAGCCCGCTTGCCACAACTACTGAAGCCCATGCGCCTACAGCCCATGCTCTGCAACAAGAGAAGCCACCACAATAAGAAGCCCGCGCACCGCAAGGAAAAGTAGCCCCCGCTCGCCGGAACTAGAGAAAGCCCGCGCAGCAACGAAGATCCAACGCAGCCAAAAATAAATAAATAAAATAAATTTATTGAAAGAAAGCAAGAAAATAAATGGTAAAGTTCCAGAGTCACAGTCTCCTTTTTCTCATGATCTACTTTCTTGATGCTAAATTCACTTTTCAACCTGCACTGGGAAAGCAAAAGGTGACATACATTCTTTTCACAGCCTTTTTGTTGTTGTCTACGAGGCATTTATTTGACAGACGTCTCCTAGAAACCTACAGGACTGTCTCCTTCTCAAATGCCCATCTCAAGAAAACACTGAAACAATGTAATACATGAAAAAAATACAGACTGTGTAATTAATCTGAACCAAGGCTAAAGTTTTACTAGACTCATGCCTGTCAAGTTATTCAAATACAAATGGCCACATTTAAATAAGAGATAAACCATGTACTTTTGGTCATCTCCAATTACTAGCTCTTTAATTTTCTCTGAGTTTGTAAACATCAGTCTTGTTTCATTCAATATTTTTAATAAGTTTAATTTCAGTTGATATTTTGTCGAATCTAAAAAAAAAATTTTAAGATTAAAAATAATGTTTGCACTGCATGAACTCATAGCCATTTGGGGGAAAGAGAACAAATAAACTGGACCAGAGTTGCAGTGAGGCTTTGCAAAAAGTACAAAGAAAGTACTATGGGTATAATGTGCTGGTCTTAAAAGATGGCCCCAAGTTCTTTGACATGCCTCACCTTTTGAATTTGGGCAGGACTGTGACTGCTTTGACCTACAGATGACAGAGGATCTATTTCAGAATTTCGGATGGCCTTTAGTTCAAACAGTCAGTAACTATAATCCTTCACGATCCTTCAGATTGTCAGGTATTGGGCTAGAATTTTCTTTTGATAAGAGCAGACCCCGTATCACTTATTCTGCCTGGGAAAGTTGGGGAAGGCTTCAGAGCACACGTACCATTCGTCAATATTATGGAAAAACAGCCTGATCTATTTGATGTGCTCTCTGCACCACCAGTCAGGGCCAACACCCAAAAGCCTTTCATGTTTTGAAACGCACCTCCAAATCCTTTCTCAGTTGCATATTACTCGATCTTCATTTTTGTCACCTGCCTGAACTTGGTACAAATCCTGAGTCATTCTAGAGGTAATTTCCCAAGGCAGGCCAGTCAGTCTTGTGACAGCAGATTATGGGAAAACGAAAGCTGCCTTCTTTTGCCCCTGAAAGGATAAGAAGGAAGGTAAGAGGGAAAAAACACGCGAGGATTCTGTAGCCTCTTCATCTGTCTTGTCGCTGTCCGTGTCAGCTCTGCAGTGCAGAGGCATCATTTAGTCTTTGTGGCAGAAAATAAATGGGGGCATTTTCGTTTTCTTTGGCGCTAACCTATTTTAAAAAATCACTTAGTGATAAAGATGTTAAAAAAAAAAAAAAATCACTTAGTGAGGCCCAGAGGCTGTGCAATGGGAGTATACAGGGTTTCGGAAAAATAAAACCAAGGAGTGAATCAGGACATTTTGTATGCTTGAGGCTTTTAGGAGGGCAAGTGCTAACTGAGGACATGTACCATCGTTATGACGACTGATTCGTCATGAACAGCATGATTTCAGAAAGAAAAGGAAGAAGCCCCTACAGGCAGCTTACTGTCAGGTCTCCACAATAAAAATTTGAGATAGAAGACAATGAACCCTACATTCAGGCATTATTAATCTATCGTTCCTCCACCTAGATTTTCTATTACTCTGTTCATTATAAATCTATTTCACATGTCACTTTCCTTGCAAGTACCCCGAGTTGATTTCCTCCCCCGCCCAGTTTGTGCTCTCTCTCTGCCCCAAACCCTTACCTACTCTCTGCTCTGATGATTTCAGTTCCACAAGGTATCTGTTGCCAAATTATCACAACTAATTTCCTTTCAACTGAAGGTCATCGTTTGTTTGAGAAGAGCAAAAAAAACTACAAGAAGCATATTGACATTGTGTAAATGAGAGCCAAACATCAAGGGGTGTGTGGTTAATGAACAAAGGATCATTGCTTAGTGTGTAACTGCAGCATTAAATTCCACGGTATGATTGTGAGAGAACGAGGGAAAAAAACAAAGGACATATTAGTATTATCATAAAAATGTTTTAACCGGGCTTCCCTGGTGGCGCAGTGGTTGAGAGTCCACCTGCCGATGCAGGGGACACAGGTTCGTGCCCCGGTCCGGGAGGGTCCCGCATGCCGCGGAGCGGCTGGGCCCGTGAGCCATGGCCGCTGAGCCTGCGCGTCTGGAGCCTGTGCTCCGCAACGGGAGAGGCCACAGCAGTGAGAGGCCCGCGTACCGCAAAAAAAAAAAAAAAAAAGTTTTAACGTTCTGGATTCCCTGAAAGGGTCTCAGAAAATGTCAGCATATTCTGAGAACTGTTGTCTTATATCCAAAGTTCCATTCTAGCTAATAATGATATTCTGATTTAATTTCTAAGGTACTATTGACTGTTTTGAAGATTATGATTACTTTTAAAATACTAACAAAGAATGTGAGCTGACAACTCGGTAGAAAAATGTTGAATTCAAAATAAAGGGAAGAATAATAGAAAAGTGGTTTTTATTAGAAAGCCAATTGTAATAGAAAACTTAAACCTATGTACGCACCAAGTTAAGAAAAAAGATACCTCTATTAAAACACTTGTCACATGAAAAAAAAAAAAAGGCTTCCGGTTAAACTCCCTGCAAAGGGGATATGCCAGAGGACAGCCCGCCAGGCCCGAGAATGCCCACCCCAGGCAGTGGGTTCTCTGGCCTTCTTCCTATGTACAGTCTGATTCTTCGGACTTAAGTCCCTATTAAAGAGAAGAAAATGCATTTTGTTTCTCTTGTACACAGATACATAGGGAAGTACTTATAAAATATGTGCCCGTTTATATTATTCAGCACAACACCCTGTGTAATGAAATTGCCTCTGTTCTCCTGTGGGCCAGGAAACACAATGTAAGGAGGAAAGATCATTCTGAAACACATATTAGATATTAGGCCTATGATTCAAAGACTAGATAACTGTGCAAATAATAACTGCAGCTACAACAATATCTTATGATGTAGTCACTAAATAAAGCAAAATGATGAACACTTAAGAGGAAAAGTACGACATGCAGCTACAACTATATCTTATGATGTAGTCACTAAATAAAGCAAAATGATGAACACTTAAGAGGAAAAGTACGACATGCAGCTACAACTATATCTTATGATGTAGTCACTAAATAAAGCAAAATGATGAACACTTAAGAGGAAAAGTACGACAAATAAATTGCTGGAATATATTTTTACCTTACATAAAGAAGTTTGTAGTTAGAGTCATACTTTTAAACTAGTTATGCTATGCTGGAGTAGTTACGTGTGTGTGTGTGCGTGAGCGTGTGTGTGTGTGTTCCATAAAGAGAACATAAAATATATTTTAATATTTTAAATATCAGTGTCAACGTTTCATTGGAATGTAACTTCAGTGTTTGCCGATAGCTTGCTGAAAAAGAAACACGGGTAGACTAGCAATTAGTTATATAATTATCCGATGTGAAAGATTTGTAAAATACATAGGAATCTTACCTTTAATACAAACTTTATGTTATAATACTTCATTAAATTTGGCTTTCAGCTGTCAGTTATACATTATTACCATCACTATAGTGATTAATTAACACATTTGGGGTTAGATGAGAAGTGAATCATTTGTCTATGTTTCATATTTTAGATAGCCTAAATTGTATGTTTAAGTATATGTTTAGATAGTCACTCAACTAAAATAAAAAAGGAATACTATCTCTACATATCCACCAGTAAAGATGCTAATAGACAAACAATGTGTTAAGTGAACGTTTTGGAAAATAGGGACCATTTCAAAAAGGCTATCAGAACAATTTTGCTATATTATTTCAACGTTCATTTCATTTCTAGGGATAATTTTCCTTACCTATGAAAATTAAGGTTTAAATACCATGCCTGTATCTCTAAGGTGTTACTGTTAAAAGTTAATCACTTGCATAAATATTCTTTGTTTAAAAATTAGAGAAAGTCTGTTTACTCACTAACAAATACGATCCCTTTGTTAACAGTTTAACCTTTGGAATTATAAAAGTATAGGAAGTGTACAAATATAAGACATACCCTCTATCCTAAAAAAGTTTATCATTTCAGGAGGCAAACCTAACACACATGAGATGATCCAAGACAGCATAAAATTAGGACAAAGCTGTATTATATGAGCTGCAAGAGCTGTGAAAGTTCACAGGCAAGGAGATCAAGGAAGCTAGAATCGCTGGGATGCTTTCATGGGGGAAGCTTTCCCATTCAACAATTCAGGATATTGAACGTTTTCAGCTAACCAGCTCTTGGTCACTGTGCACCTAAACTTCTACTATAAAACTGAAACTACATTTAGAAATGGAAGTAGAGGAAATTATTCTTTTTTAATTTTAGGAGATGTTCACTGACAAAAATTCATGCGATTTTCTATGAAAAAAAATTTTTTTAATGTACAGCTCACAAAATACAGAAGAACCAGTAATAAATGAAATATTAAAATGAACAGTTTTTGGTAGCATAAAGAGCAAATAAAATAAGCTAAGTCTTACTTATTAGTTTTCCACTCACAAGTTTAGAAAGTAAATTATTCTGGAGAAAGGTTATCCCTGGAAGAATGAAAAGGAAACCCAAGTCAGAACAATGCACACTGGCTGAGGAGTAATAAAAGGTTCTCTCAACAGAATTCACAAATTTGATATGGGTCAGCAGTTCCATAATTTTACTCTTCAAATTTAATTGGAAGAAAATTTAGATAATAATTTATTATGTGGTTACTGGGAACAAACACTCAAAAATATTTTTAATTTACCAACAATAATAATGGAAATGCAAGCATCTGAGAACCTATAGGATGAGAGTAAATGGGAAACATATCAAAATGGGCTTTCTAGCCACCCTCAAGATTCAGAGAGGAGAGGTCTCACACTGGAGGAGAGACATTGGGATAAACAAGATAAATAAAGAGGAAAAGATCTAATGGATCTGTAGTGGTAGAGACAAGACAGATAAATTACAACAGCTAGAAAGGCAATAAGAGGAACTTACATGGGTGATTACCAACTGACCAGCAGTATTGAACATATAGTACATGCTTAATAAATAAATACTCCTTAGTTGATTTCTACATTGCAACATGAGGAAAGTTAATGCTACAGAGTACAGGGAATGTAAATACAAACTGGTCACAAACACAAAACAAGAAAATACTGGTTGTATCTCATTATAGAAAGAAAGTTAGATTTTAAAATACATGTTTGATAATATATGAATATTAATTATCATTTATAAATGTGAGCTGGAAGAAAAAATTTTTGAGTTAAATATATTGATATAATCAATCAGATACTATAAAATGTTCAGATTTTCTTCAATGCCTTTTCCAACGGGGATAAAAGAAAACACATTGTAACAAAATGGTACATCAAATTGTACTTTCTTTGTCATTCCTCCACAATGATCTCAGGAATACCAGTTAGGTAAATTTAGCAGTAATGAGTAAATAAAAATCGGGTTAAAATTGGAAAAGATAAATCCAGTGAACTATTTATGACTTCAAAACTGTGAGACATCAAGAAATTTAGATAATTGAAGGAGGAAAATGTGTACATAAATTCAATACATTATTTAACTGATAGCACATGAAACATGAATATTTTGCCTTAATTGAAACTAAATGTTTATTCCCCAAGAAAATCGTGTCAAGGAAAAAGACAAAATTGAGTACACCTCTAAAAGAAATAGTAAACCTTCTCTGCATTATCAAAATGGGGTTTTTCCTTTGTTTAGCTTTTGCTTCCACAGGCTTATCAGACATGGCAGGAAATGTTTGGCTTCCAAGCATTCATTGTGGCTGATGACTGAGATGCACCGGAGCCATCACTGGGAGTGAATAGTTAATCTCACTGTTCTTATTAATTCATCCACAAGAAAGGACAGAAAAGCAAAATATCAAAGGAGTACTGGGAATGGCTTTAGTAATAGTGAGGACCCTTTAGGCAAAAGAGCCTCAGAAATGTACGTCAAAAAGACCATTAGACTCTAACTTTATTAACTTACAACATAGAATGTGGCAATGCGTACCAGGAGCGCTTCTTTGAACACAAAGCCACACAAGCACATTCTCAAGGAGCAGACAGGTGGTTCATTATCCATTACCCAACTGCTTTATCTCCAAGGAGCAAAAAAATAACAACCTCTCTGGCTTCCTGTGTTCACATTAAAATAAAGCATACGTAGACATCAAATGTACTATGTTTCCTAGAAAACCATGGATATGTATTTCTTTTATATCTAAAATGTAACCATATATAAGTACTACAAAACATATTTTAAAAGGGAATTTTAACTAGTTGTATTTATATAGAGTCACAATAGCAATGCAATTCATATTCTTTGTTCTATCAATACACCTTTGAGTACAATTTTCAAAAAATATACCAAATTGAGTACATTTTGCATAAATTCAATATATTATGTTATCGTAAATAATGCAGCAAAAGTCATATTGACTCTAGGGAAAAGGCCTAAGACTCATAAAGTGTTAATTTTTTTTTTTTTCCGACATGTCTCTACCACGCCAGGTGTCTATCTTGGCCTGGGATGACTCCCTAATTCTTCAATGTGTCTACTATAGTTCTGGATATCTCCCTAGTTCCCTAAAGTTTCTACTCTATGTTGTTTGTTTCATTTACACCCCACGTATGTCTAGACTGACTGAGGTTGTCACCCTAATTCCCCAGGTGTGTTTGATCACAGACACCTTCCCAATTTCCCAGGTGTGTTTGACCATGGACATTTTCCTAATTCCCCAGGTGTTTGTACACTGACTAGTGATTTCTCCCTAACTTCCCAGATTTGCCTACTATCACCTAGGGTGTCTCTCTAATCCCCAGGAGTTTCTAAACTATCGTTGGATGTTGCCCTAATTTTGCAGGTTGTAAACACTAACCAAAAAAGTCTTTCTAAATCCCTGGGTGTGTCTACACTGACCTCGGTTGAATCTATAATTCCCCAGTTCAATCAATGTCTTTGGATGTCCGCTCAATTCTCCAGGAGTGTCTTTTCTGATTTGGGATGCCTCTTGAATTAATCAATGTTTTTATCCTAATCTTGAATATCTCCCTATTTCCCCATGGTTGTCTGTTTTAAACTGAGATGGTTCCCTCATTTTCCAAGTTTTTTCCAACCCTAACCTTGTTTGTGTGCATAATTCCCCTGATGTGTCTACACTGAACTGGGATGGCTAACAAGTCCCCCAGGAATTTCTACACTGACCTGGTGTGCATGTAAAAGTTCATTTAATTTGCTTTATTTTAGGAAATATGATTTAAGTCAGAAGAAAAATCATTGGAAACATCAGAAAAATCATAGATTACAATCTTCATAAAATACTGATAAATTTTCTTAACAAAAGAAATTATTTGAATAAAAAATCTTACTTTGGAAGAAGAGAACTATTGAGTTTATAGAATACAACAAAACTTGAGGATATCAAAATAAATGTCTATATATGGGTGTACTAAAAAGATAATGCGTAGTAGGCATAATGTATACTTGGCTAAAAGGAGTCACTTGTTCTAATTATTCAAGAAAAAGTTAACATTTTTACCGTCAAAACATGGTAATGTTAACGTTGCTACATCTCAAAATTTTCTAATAACAAGAACAGAGATGTCAGATACAAAGTAGAACTACGTACTTGTATTGATAACGATGCTGTTGCCCTAATAAATTAATTCTGCTGATACTGATACCCTGACATCATGCAAATAATTGTTCATTCCTTTGAAAGAACAGTATAGAAAGTTGCACTTTAATATTTTTTCAAATAATTCACTTGGTTTTTTAAGAAAAGGAATATCCTCAGGGAAATTTTCAAATAAGGATTAAACACAGAGACAGATTGCCTCAAAACAGAGATCATCAACTGTACTTGCAAATGAGGTATCAATGCAGAGCATTTGTTAACATTTCCATTTTAATTACTAGTTAAATTGTACTTATTTTTAATTGTGAAAATCAACACTCTGAAAGTTATTTTTAAAGGTTGCACTCCACAATCGTTACTGTTACTGTGTAACTAAAACCTCACGTACATAAGTGACACCTAGGATTTAGGTTTTATGTCTTTTCTACTCATTTTGAGGCTACAGGAACTTGAAGTAATCCAAAAATTAAATCATCTACCTTTTCGATATTCAATACTGACAATTATAGACAAGACACAGGGAATTGAGTCAATTATTTGTATATTATGAAATATTTTCCCATTTCTTATCACACAGGGGAAATTATAGCTATTTAGGACAATTTAAATTATTTATTCAGAAATTCAGTGTCATGTATATAATATTATATGTGTATTTGTTGGGATTTCGGGACACTTGTTTAAAAATACCTAAACATCTTCCATTATGAGTATAGCATCTAAAAATATATCTTACTGATATTTTAATTTCCTTCTAATTAAAAATGTAAATGATATTCCAGGCAAATTTTTTCATCTAGAATTTTATTTTTAACCTACATCCTAACTTTTTGACCCTCAGCAATTGATAAATTACTGTAACATTTGTCAAGAAGTGGGGATTATGTAAAATATGTAATATATATTTATATTTTATGCAGTACTTAAAATATGCACATGAAATATTTTATACATATAACCCTGATTTGTTTTGAGGTTTTGATTCTAAAATACAGAGATGACTGCTACTTTAAGATGTTGAATATATGTTGTTAAAAATACAGCTATCAGATAATTAAACATTCAAGTACATAAGATATACCTTACAGTTTGAGAGAAAGCTATATATTATTTTCCTAACACAGAAATCTATCAGCAGTGATATTTGCCAAATGACCGAATATAGTGACCTTAAAAAAAAACGAGTATTAAGAAATGTATTTCACTCTTTTAAAATTGTATCGATGAAATTCATGTATCCATAGTTGAAGAGAGAAATCTACTAATTCATATATATATATATATATATGTATATACACATGCACACAATCAAAACATGCATTTTGTCATAGTAAATGGACTTTTTAATGATCCATTCAGCAAGGAAAAATTGTTTGCCAGCAGGAATTCCACAGATTTCAAAACTGTCTGAATGCACAATAATGAAATTACTTGAGCTCAGGTATTGCCTTTTTTATTATTTTTAGCATCTGCCATTCTTCCATGAAAGCACATTCATTCATTCTGTCACCCAGTTAGCATCATAGCAAGTTATGACAAACCAAATAGCGTGGGTAAGGAATCAAACATAACATATTTTGTCCAGAGAAATAATCTTATCTGTTTGCCTTCTTTTTCAGATACATCTCAGCCATCTTATAAACTCAGTCTCTCAAAATCAGACTAAAGTCCAGTCACATTGCCATGCATCATTCAGAATAAAATCTGCATTCTATAGAAAAGTCAGTGATCTGAATATTTGATTATGCTAATAGAAATGCCTTTCTAAATTGGGGGATTTTCAAAACTTATTCTTATATTGTGAAAATACTCCTAAATGTTCAATTTAATTCTTCTTGTATTTTACTTGTTATTTTTAGACGAGATAAGTGCTTTGCAATAGAGCAGACTCATCTGCTTTAGTAAATGTGACTGGGATTGTGTTTTTGTTAACTTTAAGCTATTACCATGACAATTGTTTTTCATTAATTCATAATTAACAGATAGCCTCATCAAACGAATTTATGAAACATTACTGTGATTTGGGTTGAGAAGATTTTTACCAGTGCACGTTATCATTTATAACAAAAGACTACCATTAACGTCTCTACCTTGGAAAGCTTACATCTGTTTATTCAGGTTGCCCACAGGCTCAAATTTATCACTGGAAAATATATCCAAATGTCTAAAAAAAAAAGTCCTTTAGACTCATATTTATAATTATGTAAATCATCTTTGACTAACAGGAGTTGACGTGTAATGTTTTTAATATAGGGCTTCCAGACTACTTAGACACAAAATTTCAGAAATTTAGAATAAAATCACATTAGGAGTTTAACCTGCCTCGAGAGAGCACTTCAGTTTGTGTACACAATTGCCATGAGTCACTGTAAGTATTTTTCAGTCAACAAACATTTATTGACTGGTGTTTATGCGCCAGTCATTGTGCTACAATGCTAAGTACATGGGGATTAAGTACATTCAAGACCTCAAAGAGCTAGAGTTACAATCCAGCAGGAAACAGAGCCAAGAAAATCAGTAACATTTGAATACCATTACACAGGGATACAACAGATGCAATAGAAGTAAAGAGAAAGAATGTATAACCCAAACTGAACGGAGTCAGGAAGGGCTCTTCTGATGGCTAGGATGAAGTACACTAGCCCAAGAAGATGAAAGTGGTTTTCTGTTGCTGTTGTTGTTTGTTTGTTTGTTATAAAGTAACAGCAAATGCATTTACAGAAAGACAACAATATGATGTAAGTTCAATACAGCTGGAGCAGAATTTGGTGATTACATTGACCAAAACAACTGATGTTTATTTTAATGGCTTAATAGTTCATATATGTTCTTCTATATTCTTCACTTCTACCCATAGAAACTCTTTTGAAATGTGTAAAATTTTTTTTAAATCTCTAACAATTCCACCATACAAAAATAATTGATATTCCTCTTTCTGTGTATTTCTTTTCATTGTTTTTTCAGTAGAGCTACCTTTTTTTTATTAAATTGGAGTCACGGAGTATATGTAGTTTTATACTTGTTTTTCTCTTAACATTGTGAATATTTTCCCATGTCGCTAAATGTTTTAAATTCTTTTTTAAAATAATATTTTTAGTGACCATAAATACAGCATCATCAAAATGTACCAAAATATACTTATTCAAGCCCCTAGTTTTTTTCTTTGTTAGTTTGTTGTTGTTTTTTAACATCTTTATTGGAGTATAATTGCTTTACAATGGTGTGTTAGTTTCTGTTTTTATAACAAAGTGAATCAGTTATACATATACATATGTTCCCATATCGCCTCCATCTTGTGTCTCCCTCCCTCCCACCCTACATATCCCACCCCTCTAGGTGGTCACAAAGCACCGAGCTGATCTCCCTGTGCTATGCGACTGCTTCCCACTAGCTATCTATTTTACGTTTGATAGTGTATATAAGCCCCTAGTTTTTTGCACTTAGGTATTTGCTATAGACTAAACTGTGTCCACCCAAAATGTATATGTTGAAGTCCTAACCCCCAATGTCATGGTATTTGGAGGTGGGGCCTTTGGGAGGTAATTAGGCTTAGATGAAATCTTGAGGATGGGACCCCCATGAAAGGACTAGTCTCCATATAAGAAGAGAGGTCAGCCATGTGAGGACACAGCAAGAAGACAGCCTTCTGCAAACCAGGGAAAGGGCCCTCACCAGGAACCAAATTGGCCAGCACCTTGATCTTAGACTTCCCAGACTCCAGAGGTGTGAAAAACAAATGTGTGTTGTTTAAGCCACGCAGTCTCTGGTATTTTATTATAGCAGCCCAAACTGACTAAGACAGCATTTATTTTAAAAAATAATAATAAAATTAATTTTATTCATTAAATTTTTAAAAACTAACATTAAATGTTAAAAAACTAGAAAAAATATCAATATACACCTATATGTGAAATTATCCCTGATTATTTCTTTAGGATAGATTTTTAGAAGTGAGATGACTGGAGAAGAGTATATAAACATTTTTAGGGATCTTGATGTGAATTTCCAAACTGTTAACCAGAAAGAATGCATTCCAACCAACAGTATATGAGAAATTTTATCTTCTAAGCATCTCTTATCATATTTCTCATCTTTTAATTATTTGGATATTTTTATCTTGGTCTAACTTTTATTGTGAATATGCAAACTAAATTTGACGGTCCTCTGTCACATTATGTATACTACTAATTATTATTAAGCCACTATGACAATATATACTCATGGTTAACAAAGTTAAAATTTTATAAACCTGAGATTTTAAACTTCATTTTTCTCAAATGAGAATATTATTAAAAGTATAGCTTTCCTCAGCAGTTGAGGTTTTTGAACACTCCTTATCCGTGACTATCCACAGGCTCTCTAAATAAAGGCATATGATGAAGGAATGAGGATGCAGTTATGGAGTATCAAATTCACCTTCTCTCCTGACCTTCTCGTCCACAGTGTTTTTAATTATGTTACATATTGAGACTATATAATGTGAAACTTCCCTTAGAATTCAGAATATTTCTGTACATTTTTGTCATGCTCCAACATAACCTAAAATGGGACAAGTTCTTTTATTTGAGCATATTCTTTTTAAGACCAAAAGAACTTTGAATAAAATCCCAAACCTCAGGGTTAATCCCCTTAACCAACCACCAGCCAACAGTATTTCCAACTAAGATTACAAATTTTTATAAGACCCAGAGATGGTATCAACAATGTTTGATGCCAAAATTAAGTTAGTGCCAACATTCACTTTTGCGAAGAAAAGCATGAACTATGCATCTGTTTCCTATAGACAGAACAATTCTAGTTCACTCAGAAGAAGTTCCTGAGTAGGACTCCATGTAGTTCTAGATTAATGTAGATCTCTGGATTAATACTTAAAGGTCCTACAAAACACATATACATATAATTGAAGATTCTGTAAAGCATATATACAATCATTTGTAACCTTTTATTCTTGAGGATAACTAAGTCAGCTTCTGCAAGAGGTACACTTCAAATTCTCTATGGCTTAAAACAATATAGGTGTATTTCTTGTCCACCTGAACTTCAACAACCTGAAATCCAAAACTGCTGTCTGCAACACACGCCTCCAACATCAGAAGACAGAGTGCTCAGGAGAGACACACCAGCTCTTATCTACCTTGGTTCCTAATGACCTGCCATCTCTGCTCCTAGTTTGTTAGCTGGAACAGCATGGACGGCTAGGGAACGGAGAGGGGCAGAGGGAGGGTGGATGTTACTACTTGTCTTTGCCCTGTATCTTAACTAAAGGACACTACACAGCTGTAATACATGAAAGAGTTAACAGAGGTCAGATGTCTACCATAAAATGTTCATTGAGCGAATTTTCAACCTTATTTTAGACCCTATCGGAAAACATAAGAAGTTGAAGACATAATCTCTACCCACAAAAATTCTGAAGTTTATGATACAGTTAAGCAGCTGATGAAAAATGTATGAATAGTTTAAGGGCTATTTTTTTGCACCACAGAAACTGAAAACTTTAATATGAAAGGGGGAGATCCAGGAATAATTAGTGTAGGCTTCATAACGAAGGTAGGGTATAAATTTGTCCCCAGAGGACAGAATAGTGGGATTTACAAAGGAGGAAGGAAAAAGAAAGAGCAATGGAGGCAAGATGATGGGCTCCAGGGAAGGCAAAGGTGAGAATGAGTGTGACAGCCTCAGAGAGCCTTAAGGAAACGGGCCTAATTAGACTAGTGAGCACATTTTGAGAAACAGTAGGGGATAAAATTCAACAGACAGAGCAGAGACTCATGTAAACCACACAGAGGAACTTAGAATTGATACAGTAGAAAATTGGGAGACATTTAAAGTTCCTGAGTAAAAGACTCACATCTATTTGGTTAAGAATTACACTTCAGGAGGACCTTCAAGATGGCGGAGGAGTAAGACATGGAGATCACCTTCCTCCCCACAGATACATCAGAAATACATCTACATGTGGAACAACTCCTACAGAAGACCTACTGAACGCTGGCAGAAGACCTCAGACCTCCCAAAAGGCAAGAAACTCCCCACGTACCTGGATAGGGCAAAAGAAAAAACAGAGACAAAAGAATAGGGAAGGGACCTGCACCTCGGGGAGGAAGCTGTGAAGGAGGAAAAGTTTCCACACACTAGGAAGCCCCTTCACTGGCGGGGATGAGGGGTGGTGGGGGGGAAGTTTCGGAGCCACGGAGGAGAGCGCAGCCACAGGTGTGTGGAGGGCAAAGTGGAGAGATTCCCACACAGAGGATCAGTGCCGACCAGCACTCACCAGCCCGAGAGGCTTGTCTGCTCACCTGCTGGGGCAGGCGGGGGCTGAGAGCTGAGGCTCGGGCTTTGCAGGGCAGATCCCAGGGAGAGGACTGGGGTTGGCGGCGTGAACACAGCCTGAGGGAGCTAGTGCACCACAGCTAGCCAGGAGGCAGCCTGGGGAAAAGTCTGGACCTGCCTAAGAGGCAAGAGACCACTGTTTCAGGGTGCACGAGGAGAGTGGATTCAGAGCACCACCTAAATGAGCTCCAGAGATGGGTGCGAGCTGCAGCTATCAGCGTGAACCTCAGGGACGGGCATGAAACACTAACACTGCTGCTGCCGCCACCAAGAAGCCTGTGTGTGAGCACAGGTCACTATCCACACCTCCCCTCCCAGGAGCCTGTGCAGCCCGCCTCTGCCAGGGTCCTGTGATCCAGGGACAACTTCCCCAGGAGAACACATGGCACGCCTCAGGCTGGTGCAACATCATGCCACAGGCTCACCGCACATTCTATATCCCTCCCTCCCCCCAGCCTGAGTGAGCCAGAGCCCCCTAATCAGCCACTCCTTTAACCCCATGCTGTCTGAGCAAAAAACAGACGCCCCCAGGTGACCTACATGCAGAGGCAGGACCAGATCCAAAGCTGAACCCCAGGAGCTGTGAGAACAAAAACTAGAAGGGAAATCTCTCCCAGCAGCCTCAGGAGCAGCAGATTAAATCTCCACAATCAACTTGATGTACCTGCATCTGTGGAATACCTGAATAGACAATGAATCACCCCAAAATTGAGGTGGTAGACTTTGGAAGCAACTGTAGACTTGGGGTTTGCTGCATGTGACAGACTAGTTTCTGATTTTTATATTTATTTTACTATAGTTTTTAGTGCTTGTTATCATTGATGGATTTGTTTATTGGTTTGCTTGCTCTTTTTTTTAATTAAAAATTTTTTTATTTTAATAGTATTTTTTTGTTTTTTATTTTAATAACTTTATTCTATTTTATTTTATTACTATTTTCTTTATTCCTTTCTTTCTTTTCCTCCCTTTTCTTCTGAGCCATATGGCTTACATAGTCTTGGTGCTCCTGCCAGATGTGAGGCCTGAGCTTCTGAGGTGGGAGAGCCGAGTTCAGGACATGGGGCCAACAGAGACCTCCCAGCCCCATGTAATATCACTAGGCAATTGCTCCCCCAGAGATCTCTGTCTCAACACTAAGATCCAGCTCCACTCAATGACCAGCAAGCTCCAGTACTGAATGCCCCATGCCAAACAACTAGCAAGACAGGAACACAACACAACTCATTAGCACAGAGGCTGCCTAAAATCATACTAAGTTCACAGACACCCAAAAACACACCACCGGACACAGTCCTGCCCACCAGAAAGACAAGATCCAGCCTCTTCCATCAGAACACAGGCACAAGTCCCCTCCAACAGGAAGCCTACACAAGCCACTGAACCAACCTTACCACTGGGGGCAGACCCCCAAAACAACGGGAACTACGAACCTGCAGCCTGCGAAAAGGAGACCCCAAACACAGTAAGTTAAGCAAAATGAGAAGACAGAGAAACATGCAGCAGATGAAGGAGCAAGATAAAAACCCACGAGACCAAACAAATGAAGAGGAAATAGGCAGTGTACCTGAAAAAGGATTCAAAGTAATGATAGTAAAGATGATCTAAAATCTTGGAAACAGAATGGAGAAAATACAAGAAATGTTTAACAAGGACATAAAGATCAAACAAACAATAATAAACAACACATTAAATGAAATTAAAAATACTCTAGAAGGAATCAATAGCAGAATAACTGAGGCAGAAGAACGGATAAGTGATCTGGAAGATAAAATAGTGGAAATAACTACCACAGAGCAGAATAAAGAAAAAACGAATGAAAAGAATTGAAGGACAGTCTCAGAGACATCTGGGACAACAATAAATGCACCAACATTCAAATTACAAGGGTCCCAGAAGAAGAAGAGAAAAAGAAAGGGACTGAGAAAATATTTGAAGAGATTATAGTTGAAAGCTTCCCTAACATGGGAAAGGAAATAGTCAATCAAGTCCAGGAAGTGCAGAGAGTCCCATACAGGATCTAAGGAAAAACATGCCAAGACACAAATTAATCAAACTATCAAAACTTAAATACAAAGAAAAAATATTAAAAGCAGCAAGCGAAAAGCAACAAATAACATACAAGGGAATCCCCATAAGGTTAACAGCTGATCTTTCAGGAGAAACTCTGCAAGCCAGAAGGGAGTGGCAGAACATATTTAAAGTAATGAAAAGGAAAAACCTACAACCAAGAGTACTCTACCCAGCAAGGATCTCATTCAGATTTGACAGAGAAATTAAAACCTTTACAGACAAGCAAATTTAAGAGACTTCAGCACCACCAAACCAGCTTTACAACAAAAGGTAAAGGAACTTCTCTAGGCAGGAAACACAAGAGAAGGAAAAGACCTGCCATAACAAACCCAAAACAATTAAGAAAATGGTAATAGGAACATACATATCGATAATTACCTTAAATGTAAATGGATTAAATGCTCCAACCAAAAGACATAGACTGGCTGAACGGATACAAAAAAAAGACCCATATACGTGCTGTCTACAAGAGACCCACTTCAGACCTAGGGAAACATACATACTGAAAGTGAGCAGATGGAAAAAGATATTCCATGCAAATGGAAATCAAAAGAAAGTAGCAATTCTCATATCAGACAAAATAGACTTTAAAATAAAGACTATTACAAGAGACAAAAAATGACACGACATGATGATCAAGGGATCAATCCAAGAAGTAGATAAAACAATTGTAAATATTTATGCACCCAACATAGGAGCACCTCAATACATGAGGCAAATGCTAACAGCCATAAAAGGGGAAATTGACAGTAACATAATCATAGTAGGGGACTTTAACACCCCACGTTCACCAATGGACAGATGATCCAAAATGAAAATAAATAAGGAAACACACGCTTTAAATGACACATTGAACAAGATGGACTTAATTGATATTTATAGGAGAGTCCATCACAAAACAACAGAATAAACTTTCTCCTCAAGTGCTCATGGAACATTCTCCAGGATAGAACATATCTTGTGGCACATATCAAGCCTTGGTAAATTTAAGAAATGAAATTGTATCAAGTATCTTTTCTGACCACAATGCTCTGAGACTAGATATCACATACAGGAAAAAAAACTGTAAAAAATACAAACACACAGAGGCCAAACAATACACTAATAAATAACCAAGAGATCACTGAAGAAATCGAAGAGGAAATCAAAACATGCCTAGAAACAAATGACAATGAAAACAGGAGGACCAAAAACCTATGAGATACAGCAAAAGCAGTTCTAAGAGGGAAGTTTATAGCAGTACAATCCTACTTCAAGTAACAAGAAACATCTCACATAAACAACCTAACCTTGCACCTAAAGCAATTAGAGAAAGAAGAAAAAAAAAAACCCTAAGTTAGCAG
The DNA here is from genome assembly GCF_949774975.1 of Lagenorhynchus albirostris. Taxonomy (NCBI): domain Eukaryota; kingdom Metazoa; phylum Chordata; class Mammalia; order Artiodactyla; family Delphinidae; genus Lagenorhynchus; species Lagenorhynchus albirostris. The sequence continues at coordinate 30,637,459 of NC_083115.1, read as the reverse complement.
AAGGAAAGAAATCATAAAGATCAGATCAGAAAAAAATGAAAAAGAAATGAAGGAAACAATAGCAAAGATCAATAAAACTAAAAGCTGGTTCTTTGAGAAGATAAACAAAATTGATAAACCATTAGCTAGACTCATCAAGAAAAAAAGGAAGAAGACTCAAATCAATAGAATTAGAAATGAAAAAGGAGAAGTAACAACTGACACTGCAGAAATACAAAGGATCATGAGAGATTACTACAAGCAACTATATGCCAATAAAATGGACAACCTGGAAGAAATGGACAAATTCTTAGAAAAGCACAACCTTCTGAGACTGAACCAGGAAGAAATAGAAAATATAAACAGACCAATCACAAGCACTGAAATTGAAACTGTGATTAAAATTCTTCCAACAAACAAAAGCCCAGGACCAGATGGCTTCATAGGCATATTCTATCAAACATTAAGAGAAGAGCTAACACCTATCCTTCTCAAACTCTTCCAAAATATAGCAGAGGGAGGAACACTCCCAAACGCTTTCTTCAAGGTCACCATCACCCTGATACCAAAACCAGACAGATGTCACAAAGAAAGAAAACTACAGGCCAATATCACTGATGAACATAGATGCAAAAATCCTCAACAAAATACTAGCAAACAGAATCCAACAGCACATTAAAAGGATCGTACACCATGATCAAGTGGGGTTTACCCCAGGAATGCAAAGATTCTTCCATATATGCAAATAAATCAATGTGATACACCATATTAACAAATTGAAGGATAAAAACCATATGATCAACTCAATAGATGCAGAAAAAGCTTTTGACAAAATTCAACACCCATTTCTGATAAAAACTCTCCAGAAAGTAGGCATAGAGGGAACTTTCCTCAACATAATAAAGGCCATATATGACAAACCCACAGCCAACATCGTCCTCAAGGGTGAAAAACTGAAACCATTTCCACTAAGATCAGGAACAAGGTTGCCCACTCTCACCACTATTATTCAACATAGTTTTGGAAGTTTTAGACACAGCAATCAGAGAAAAAAGGAAATAAAAGGAGCCCAAATTGGAAAAGAAGAAGTAAAACTGTCATTTTTTGCAGATGACATGATGCTATACATAGAGAATCCTAAAGATGCCACCAGAAAACTACTAGAGCTAATCAATGAATTTGGTAAAGTAGCAGCATACAAAATTAATGCACAGAAATCTCTGGCATTCCTATAAACTAATGATGAACAATCTGAAAGTGAAATCAAGAAAACACTCCCATTTACCATTGCAACAAAATAATAAAATACCTAGGAATAAACCTACCTAAGGAGACAAAAGACCTGTATGCAGAAAACTATAAGACACTGATGAAAGAAATTTAAGATGATGCAAACAGATGGGAAGATATACCATGTTCTTGGATTGGAAGAATCAACACTGTGAAAATGACTCTACTACCCATAGCAATCTACAGATTCAGTGCAATCCCTATCAAACTACCAATGGCATTTTTCACAGAACTAGAACAAAAATTTTCACAGTTTGTGTGGAAACACGAAAGACCCCGAATAGCCAAAGCAATCTTGAGAAAGAAAAACAGAGCTGGAGGAATCAGGCTCCCAGATCAGACTATACTACAAAGCTACAGTAATCAAGACAGTATGGTACTGGCACAAAAACAGAAATATAGATCAATGGAACAGGATAGAAAGCCCAGAGATAAGCCCACACACATATGGTCACCTTATCTTTGATAAAGGAGGCAAGAATACACAATGGAGAAAAGACAGCCTCTTCAATAAGTGGTGCTGGAAACACTGGACAGCTACATGTAAAAGAATGCAATTAGAACACTCCCTAACACCATACACTAAAATAAACTCAAAATGGATTAAGGACCTAAACGTAAGGCCAGACATTATAAAACTCTTAGAGGAAAACATAGGCAGACACTCTATGACATAAATCACAGCAAGATCCTTTTTGACCCACCTCCTAGAGAAATGGAAGTAAAAACAAAAATAAACAAATGGGACCCAATGAAACTTAAAAGCTTTTGCACAGCAAAGGAAACCATAAACAAGACCAAAAGACAACCCTCAGAATGGGAGAAAATATTTGCAAATGAAGCAACTGACAAAGGATTAATCTCCAAAACATACAAGCAGCTCATGCAGTTCCATATCAAAAAAACAAACAAACACCCCAATCCAAAAATGGGCAGAAGACCTAAAGAGACATTTCTCCAAAGAAGATATACAGATTGCCAACAAACACATGAAAGGATGCTCAACATCATTAATCATTAGAGAAATGCAAATCAAAACTACAATGAGGTATCACCTCACAGCCATCAGAATGGCCATCATCAAAAACTCTACAAACAATAAATGCTGGAGAGGGTGTGGAGAAAAGGGAACCCTCTTGCACTGCTGGTGGGAATGTATACTGATATAGCCACTATGGAGAACAGTATGGAACTAAAAATAGAACTACCGTATGACCCAGCAATCCCACTACTGGGCATGTACCCTGAGAAAACCATAATTCAAAAAGTGTCATGTACCACAGTGTTCATTGCAGCACTATTTACAATAGCCAGGACATGGAAGCAACCTAAGTGTCCATCGACAGATGAATGTATAAAGAAGATGTGGCACATATATACAATAGAATATTACTCAACCATAAAAAGAAATGAAATTGAGTTATTTGTAGTGAGGTGGATGGACCTAGAGTCTGTCATACAGAATGAAGTAAGTCTGAAAGAGAAAAACAAATACCGTATGCTAACACATATGAATCTAAAAAAAAAAAAAAAACAGGTTCTGATGAACCTAGGGGCAGGACAGCAATAAAGACGCAGACATACTAGAGAATGGACTTGAGGACACAGTGCGGGGGAAGGGTAAGCTGGGACGAAGTGAGAGAGTGGCATGGACTTATATACACTACTAAATGTAAAATAGATAGCTAGTGGGAAGCAGCTGCATAGCACAGGGAGATCAGCTCGGTGCTTTGTGACCACCTAGAGGGGTGGGATAGGGAGGGTGGGAGGGAGACGCAAGAGGGAGGAGATATGGGGACATATGTATACGTATAGCTGATTCACTTTGTTATAAAGCAGAAACTAACACACCATTGTAAAGCAATTATACTCCAATAAAGGTATTAAAAAGAAATAAAAAAGAATTATGCTTCACCTATTCCCATGAGGACATGAAGTAGCTTACAAAGTTAGGCAACAAGGAATAAAACCGAGCGGAGTTTGCTTGATGAATTTAATGGACTTAATGGATTTAATGAAACAGAAGGAAGAGATGCCGGGCTACACAGCACTTGAAACAACATCTGGGCAGTGATTGCTCAACTGTGTATGAGTTTAGCTCTTAATTTTCTTACTTAAAATAAAAAGAAAAAAGATGGGGTTATATATTTTTCACCATGGGCCAAAAGCAATTAACCTTCACCAATATGTATCATGATACCAGCAGTGTTTGAGAAAGGTCTGATTGGTAATTGTCTCCAGAGTGAGTTGGAGTGACTCACAGAAATTAGAGGGAGCAAAGCCCTCATCACTAGGGCCCTGCACCATTCTTGGCAACCAACACCCAAAGGACCAAAGTTATTTTACGGCGGTGGCAGTGATCCAGCTGTAGGAGACACTGCCTGGTGTGAGTTTATCATTGGAGTCCCTAAATATTCTCTGAGAAGGAAGTGCTCCTAAAGGAAGGTGTGGCATTCTAGAGTTTTCACAAATTAAAGAAGACATCACTGAAACTGAAACCAGGAACCATGCACTGAGCTTCATACTGACGCTTCCACAAATGCAATTAGAGTCCTTTTTCCTTCAACTCATCCCTTTTACCTCTGCCAAGGGGCATAACATTGATGTTGCTAAAGCTTTACACATGCTAGCGTCGATTATTTAGACAAGATAAGGAGATGGATTATATGAATAATTTAACTTACCATGACTAATGGTATTGCTTTCGGAACACCCAAACTTCATTCAGAAAAATCACACAGTCTTAAGGCTGTTAAGAATCCTTTGGCGATCATTCACGACACCTTCTCCTTTTCATGTAACGCCACATCTAAATTATTATAATGGCTATTATTTTAAAAACTTTTGGAACAGAAGATGGCATACTCTCTAATTGATTGTAGCCTTAGACATTATAAAATATATCCAGTTTACAGATTGCTGTTTTTATGGAGAAAGATGACTAAAGGTAGACTCTCTGTTATATAGAATAAAGGAACCAATGCAAAAAAAGAAAAAAGTTTAAAAATGCAATTATGTTTGTTTTAAAACAAGTAAGATAAGATAGTAAATTCCCTAACACTGTCCCTTGGTTGCTATGTTCCTTTTTCAAATGACAAAAACATTGTGATACATCTTCTTGTGTGACCACTTAGAAAAGACTGTTTTATAAAAGCATGTGGTTAAGAAATATACATGATTTTAACAAGAGGTAATGACAACTGATTTCATCTCATTTATCTTCTGTGTACTACAGAAAAAAACAAATTTTAAAATCTATTCAAGAAAATATGAACAACTAAATAATTACAAAGAAATAGCACTACAGTGCACTTTCAGCTGCTTCCACCAGTTGTTATGAGTTCTGAGTAATAATTCAATTAACATTGTTCACGCACAGATATTTGTTGATTCTCTCATCATAATATAGATGATACAGTTTTGCTCCCTGGTTTAGCGTGTGACAATCCTCCAAGTTGCTGGGTTCTACACTGTGGATCTCAAAACTTATTGGAGACATTATGACATGTTTGGGGCTCTTTTGAAAGAAAAGGTACCAATCTGTTCATTCTACATTCATAGGCTGTGCTACAGTACCAGTGCAGAAGGTTTTACAAGCCTGACAACTGTATGAAATGCCACTCTACAATGAAAAAAAAAAAAGGCTGAATTCAAAGAAATATGAACATTATAACTAAAAGCCACATTTCCTTTCAATCAAATAATAAGATCTAACAATCTTTTGAGACTCTCCAAACAATGGACTAATTCTTTGATTCTGTCAGATTAAATTAAAAATAAGTTACAAAGTAAGATTTTTTTTACTTTCATTTTTTATGCTTTTTCTTTGTTAGCTTGTATCCTTTGCTCATCAGTTTTGCTCATTTCTTTAAAATGGAGACAACCAATGGAAAATGCACTAGAAAAGGTCACTGAAATAAATGCATAAACGCACAATTTTGAAAACATTGTTACAGGAGCACTATAGTATATTCACAAATATGTAGCTTGACATCTTTAAAAACATACTGTCAAATTGACCTATCTGGGTCAAACTGAGACATTATTGACAATCAAGTTAATAAGCATTTAGACATTTTTAAACCATCTATTGTTCCTTTGATAATTTACGACCGCTTCTTTGTAAGCATCATGATCTATAATTCTCTAAAAGTATGAGGCCACATTCATTACCAAGAGGATTGTACTGACTTGTCTATGACTTACAAATGGCAAAAATGTATCACTTTTGATTTCTAAAAGCTCCAGGGGTCTTGGATATTAATGCAGAACAAAGTAAGTTCATAACTAGCTTCAAGGTGTCAGAGTTTCTAACATCACTCTAGCATCTCAGTGCTGTCCAAATAGCACAAGAAATCACTAAATTCTAATCTCATCAAACGACAGTTTTGTGGGGACTCAAGTTCAGCTCTCAAAAGTTTAAACCAAGAAGTTCCCTTTCCGTGAAAGACAATTTTTCAACACCCATAAAACACCAATTCTTCTCTCCAACCACTCAGAAGTGAATTTACTTGTAAAAATAAGTTTTCACTTGTGTATTTGCTGTAAGAGAGCACCTATGGATTTATACTCACAACAGATATGTATAAAACACTAATTATGCCTGATATTATATGCAAATGCATATATATACTATTGGTCATATTTAGATTTTAAGTCCTTAATAGGTGCATACCCTACACTATACACACTGTATTTAATGTGTGACATGTAAAAACAGGTAAGTCTCAGAGATGGCTAAGAACAAATGACCTCTGATAATAAATACAGCAGATCTACTGTCACAGTTTTGTGTTTCACCAGGCGCCCATATTGATTCTACTTCCACGTTGTAGAAGATAAAGCTGGCGTCATGTACGTACACATTTTTAAAACTTACAAGTATTACAACCCCACAGAAATAATGCAACCTGTCAATATTTTTTTCTAAGAATAGGGCCCCACTATATTTTATATTTTAATAAAACATATTTTTCAACTAATGTCTTCTCTCTGCCAGCCCTTATCCTCACAATGTGTCTAATAAAAATTGGCATTTAGGTGCAGATTGTACATTATGCAGAAGATACCAGATGAGTGCATCAGCTGTCTTACAATTCCAAGGGTAAATTTACTGATAAAACTGTATCATGTGAACTAACCTGACTCCCATCAATAACAGCAGATTCTATGAGTTTTCTGACGAGCTAACCTGTTACTCCTTAAGGCTCAATCAAACACATGATTGTTGTAACATTAAAACAATGGGCCTTGGTTAAAAGGCTCAGAAATTTTCTTGTCCACAAACTTAGAAAAGGCTTGTTTTAAATTGAGTGTTTCAACCTCACACACATTTTTCTTAAAACCTCTTCTTTAATAATGTTTGCGCCAAAGTGTACTTACTATGCCATCTTCAGGACGTTTTTAGAAAACAGCTCTAGGCAGGGAGTTAGAATATAATATCCTTGATGGGGTTTTTTAAGAATTATTTTAAAGATACAGAAATTTTTGTATATATACATATATTTTTAATTATAAAATCTGCTGGTTAAAATTCTATTGTAAAGCAAATAAACTTTATGTGGCAATGTAAATGTATGAAAAATCTGACATGTAAATGTGTACACATATATACATACATACATACATACATATTTAAAGTACTTTACAGTTTCCAAAGCACTTACATATCATCTTATTTCATATTTACAGCATATCTAGTATAATCCTTTTTCAAATGAGAAAATTCAGGTATTGACATAAATTAGTTTGTCCAAAGTTTCAAACTTTTTGAACCGTGTAGCCAAGATTCAAGCCTACATCTTTGTACTCCAAGAAAAGAACTGTTTCCCCTAGCATAATGATTATTATCTTTATAATCAATGAAAAATATATACATAACTCCTAATTATTCTTGTTCAATAATTTTGAAAAACATCTGTAATGAAAGTTGGGATAATTCCTGCATAGGATGGTCATATATCACCAACAAATCAGACATTTATATCCAGCTCAATTCTTTCATCATTCCTGAACTTCAAGAAATCTATAGGAAAACAAGGAAATATCTGACTGGTAGAAAATTTTAGGAGAATTATACAAATCAGTTCACATATTGCTTATATGATAAACCAGAATATACAAATACAAATTTGCCTTTCTTATACCTCCAAGATATTCTAGAGAGAACCAACACGATGCCTTAATGTCATTTTGGGTAACCATCTATCCTGGTTTACTTGGGACAGTAGTGATTACTAGTAGAATGCCTTTTTAAACATTCAAATGTGTACAAACTTGGACAATATATTAAGTGATCAACTGAAGATGGTTTATGAAGTAGAGCAGCATACCTAATCCAATGGTCCTAATTACAACTTGAAGGTGGAAAGCAAGATGACAGCACCATGAAAGGCTTCCCCTCATCAGTAATCCATTTATTCTAAATGCATCCTGGAAGTAGGCTTAGAACCAGAAGACATACATTCCGATTCTAGTGTTGTCTTTTATAAAGTTGGTGAATTTGTGCATATCCCTGAAATTCTCTAAGTCTCTGTTTCCTTGTACCAGGATAATAATACCTCCTCCCCAAGGTGTGTGTAAGGACTAAATAAAACAATCACATGAAATCAACTAGAACTCTGCCCAGCACCAGGACTGTAGAAATGAACATTTGTTATACATCTGTACATCTCTGAGGATTAGAGAGATGGCCTGGACATAAGCGATATCAAACAGATGCTTTTATTGAATGAATTTTAAAGGACAGGGAAACCATTACCTTTACAAGAGGAGATTTTTAAAATATAGCCTAATAAAATTCATCTATTTTTTGAAGATTAACAATTCTCACAAATAAACCAATAAAATATGGCTTTCCCTGATATGAAAGAAATGCCAAAACCCACTGGATGCTACTGCACTTCAGACATCACCGACTCATGGACTTTTCTAATGAGAATACCTCTTCCTAGAGATAAGGTTCCTAAATGTATGAGTCACAAGCCCAGTTTGCAAGCCTGAAGGAAGCTATGACTCTACCTCTAAAAACAAATAAGTTATATATAACACATAAATTATATATGTGTATATACATATATTTATACGTATGTACAATACACACATATGCACAACCATACATACAATTTCAAGAGGTTTATGAAAAACTCTAAAACCTATCTCATGGGTTTTTGGTTAAGAATTCCTAAACTCAAGCAATGGCTTGCTCTTTGCTGACCCCATAACACATGTATTATTATAGATATTAAACAACTGAGATGGCTGTTTAATGAAGTAATACTTAGTCTTGCTACACGGCTCTCTGCTGATATGTTTCTACTCTGTTCCATGCCAGCGCATTCTATTACATTCTATTCTGTACTATACTGTACTGGTTTTAAAAACTAATAAGAGCCGGTTTAACCAACTATATTGATTTCAGATTTCATGGTCAAATGGAAAACTATTGCTGCAGGTATGACAGCAGTGGGCTCGGTACCATGAAGGAAAGATACTGCTTAGCTGCTGGTTAATGACCTAAAGGAGACGGACTTTGAAAGGAAAAGGGTAGGGTAGACAAACGGCACTAAAGGATCTGAAGAAAGCACAGCCTCAGGCTCCTCCCTGCCTGTGAACAGACCTCTGGTAGACTTCAGAGAGGAAGCATCCTCTACAAAGCCACTCTTGGTGTTTATTTTAAGTAGACTATTTAATTTGTATTTGCACAAAAATGAATGGTGGGTGAGGGAAACATGAGCCCTGGACGGTGCTGTACGTCCTTAAAATAAATCTTGACACACCGTACTGAAGGAAAAATATTTTCTTAGCAAAAAGTCCAAATAAAATAAATGGGAGATGAAAGCATTTTCAAAAGTAAGTTTGTGCGTTTATTTACACTGACCTTCTTTCCAAAAGAATTTGAGAGGACTTCAAAGGAAATCTAGGATTTGTTTTTTCAAATTAATTTGGAATTCGGTGCATTAGCAATGAAACACTCAGAAAGCAGAAGAGTTGGTTCAATAAGAATACTCTGTCCGCTGTGCACAAGAACAATGGATTGCTGAGTTCAAGGTCCCTAGACACGGACAAGCAGGTTCTAATTGTGATGAGTTCAACCTGTATCATCAGAGCTGTTAACCATCTGAATGAAAGCCACACTGGGTGATCTTTGCTGCTATTGGTTGTTTTGAGCAAAGACTAATCCATTAAAGGGTTACACAAGGAATACTTGCAGTTAGATTCACATTTCAATTTAGAAACAGAGACTGGCGAAAACATTCATTGATTCCAGGTTAAAAGAGGGAACTGACAATAAACAATTCACATGAAAAATAAGCAATCGGTACCATGTTTTAAAAGGTGATTGGTGGGCTTCCCTGGTGGTGCAGTGGTTAAACATCCGCCTGCAAATGAAGGGGACACGGGTTCGAGCCCTGGTCCGGGAAGATCCCACATGCCGCGGAGCAACTGAGCCCGTGCGCCACAACTACTGAGCCCACGTGCCACAACTACTGAAGCCCGCGCGCCTAGAGCCCGTGCTCCGCAACAAGAGAAGCCAATGCAGTGAGAAGCCCGCGCACTGCAACGAAGGGTAACCCCGCTCACTGCAACTAGAGAAAGCCCAAGCACAGCAATGAAGACCCAACACAACCAAAAATAAATTAATTAATTAAAAAAAAATGCTACAAGAAAAAAAGAAGTAGACCAGTGAAAGGAAGAGGAGGAAAGGAGCATTGGGGAGAACACAAGTAGCACTGGAAAAATGTTGCAGGGGCAGAAAACAATGGTGTAAAACAGATGCAGAGAAAATAGGTTTCTCAGAAGTTTTGCCACCTAGATGATTCAGGTCTTTTTGATGTACCTATATTACCAATCCAGCTGCCCAGTTTTTCTGGCGAATTATAGTCTGTGGTGAGTTTTAAATAAGTGAGCTTACTTTGTCTTAAAAACAACTGTGATGTCTAAATTTTGTCAAAAAAACACAACCCTCCAGTAAGCATTATTTTAATGTATCAAAGAATAGACTATGTTAAAAGCAATTTGAGAGAGTTTATGAATGTTACTTTGGGCAAGAACGTTAGTACTATTTTCTGATAACCTTAGGTATCAAAGCATTATGAAACAGATCATAGTTTATTTTTTTTAATTTATATGGAAATGCAAAGGATCTAGAATAGTCAAAATAATTTTGTTTGGTTTTTTAATTTGTTTGTTTGTTTTTTGGCCACGCTGTACAACAGGTGGGATTTTAGTTCCCCGACCAGGGAGTGAACGTGTGCCCCCTGCAGTGGAAGCAAGGAGTCCCAACCACTGGACCACTAGGGAAGTCCTAGATCATAGTTTATGAAAAGCTACATAATACTTAGTTTATTATTAAGCTCTATGCAGCTCTGTGAAAGTATCTAGTCACTAGAAAATGGTTTAAATACATGTCTACAGATATAACCGATGAGTTTGTACCTTGTGCTTTAGATTGGGAAATTTAATAAGTTTTGACCGCCAGCTATACTACAAAAAGAAAATACTTCTGAAGAAACAGTCTATCGTTCTTTGAAAACTACATAACTTGGATTACTAACCTATCTGTATCATTTGATTGTATAGATTTAGTCATAATCTTTTCATTTGTTTTATATAAGCAAATAGGACTATTTGAAGTAGCCCACCAGTTGTAACCTTAAAAGCACAAAGGACATTTCATTGCTCACATCCATAATTCTCAAAAATGTTCCTGATAGCCACTATATTAAAAGGGGCTAGGAGATCATATATTATACATACTAGAGTCTAGAGCGAAAGACATAAAAAATTTTTCATTCGAGAGTTGAGTTGGAAAGCACGAGAGAGAAGGCAAGTACAGGGTCTGCCTGGGCTTGTGTATGTGTGTGCACCTAGAATACGGACCTATTCATCAAATTCATACCAATTCATCATTAGGTTCTTTTTTAAACCATTTTCATTTGAGCTGTTATAGAAGACTGGTTTCCTAACACTTAGCGTCCTGGCAGTTTACGTGAATATATGTCTGTAAAATCTCTACAACTAAACAGGATTTTATCTGCAATGTGTCCTTCACGAGGCTGCTGCCCTTGAGAGTTCCTCTCCTCAAACTCAGTTGTCCTCTCGAGACCTAAGCTCAGCCCCAGGCGCACTGTGGGTGCCTCGGCCACATCTCTCAGAGGTTCAGGATTCCAGCTTCCGCCATTTGATTCCAAGGCTTATTTTTGTGCTTCTTTCTCCTTGATTATGACAAGGAGATCTTACACGTGGCACATGTCAAGTAAGAAGTGCATACAAATATTCACTCTGCAGAAAACCTGTTTGGCTGACTAGGGCAGAGAAAATGCTATTTATTCCCCAAACCTCATTTCCTTTTCCTTTAGGCAAGCAGCTAGATTATATTTCCAAGCTTCACTGACAGGTACATAGAGCCACATGACTGAGTCTCTGCCAAAGGGACGTGGGCAGAAGTGGTGTACGCCACGTCCAGGTCTCCCAGCTTTGCTCCCTATTCCTTTATCCATGGAAAACTTAAGGCTTTAAGAACCACTAGCTACACAGCACAGGGAGATCAGCTCAGTGCTTTGTGACCACCTAGAGGGGTGGGATAGGGAGGGTGGGAGGGAGACGCAAGAGGGAGGGGATATGGGGATATATGTATACGTATAGCTGATTCACTTTGTTATACAGCAGAAACTAACACAACATGGTAAAGCAAGTATACTCCAATAAAGATGTTAAAAAATTTAAAAAAAAAAAACCACTAGCTAAAGGTGCCTGGTCCCCTAATGCTTGCACAGAGCAGAGCACCTCTGACATACTCCACTGTGACCTAAATCAACAGAGCAGAATGTTTGTGAGAACCACACCCTTCCTTGGCAAGCCACTGAAACGCTGGGTTGTTTATTTCAGCAGCACGTGTCATTTACTATCTTTAAGACAGTTTCTGAGGATTGATGGGCTGGGATGCTACTGTACACTGTTTTCACATATTTTAGTGAGCCCACTGTCCTCGATAAGAGACTGAGAGCATGGACACTATGATTTTATAAACAAGTAACAGTTCATGAGAGATAAGGGCTCAGAGGACAGGAAAGACCCCCAGAAAAGGAGATATCTCAAATTGTAACAGATGGGTATCACACGTAAATGCCAAGTCCTGAATAAGACCCTAGAGAACATCTTGTTTTTCCTCGTTTCTTTACAAAATTGGAAATGGATGTCCCATGGCTTCTGTTTGTTTTTTTTTTTTTACTTGGAGTATTGTTGATTTACAATATTATGTTAGTTTCAGGTGTACAGTGTAGTGGATTCAGTATTTTTGCAGATTATACCCCATTATAGGTTATTACAAGATAATGGCCATAGTCCCCTGTGCCATACAGTATATCCTGTTGCTTATCTACTTTATATATAGTAGTTTCTATCTGCTAATCCCATGCCCCGAATTTGCCCCTCCTCCCACCCCTCTCCCCCTTGGTAGTTTGTTTTCTATGTCTCTGAGTCCGTTTCTGTTTTGCATATACATTCCATGGTTTTAAATGAATGCCCTAAAGTCGCATAAACAGTTGGAAGCAGAGCTAGAACAATACCCTTGATCAGTCGTTACATACTGTTATCCTAGAAGACTACAGAAACTCCAGGATACTTTCGTAACCTTTATTTTCCTGAGAAATTTAATGGAACTCAAGCCTGCAAAGAATTGGGGAGGAAGTGAGAATCCAGTAAGAATTCTTAGAGTTTAAAGAACATACTCAAAATTACCAGCTGCATTTTCCATCTTCTCCTTCAAAAATTCCCCAATTCCTCCATCTAGGGCAAATCCTGTCACCAGTGTGTCCATCCTGGGGATGCTGGGAGGAACCTGGACGTCTAGAGCGCTAGGCTGCTTTCCATCCTCTGGGAGCAACTTAATCCACTTACCCAAGTGTGTGATATAAATATCAGTCTTTTCCATAACTGCCACGACAAGAAAAGGAATTGGAGTAGGCACTGCTCTAGAGAAAACCTGCTGCCTTGGCAGAATGACATTTGGAACTGTGAGTACCGCAAGAACCCTGTCTGATCAGGAGGAAGAAGATGGAGGTGAAATCTGTTTCTTTCAGTGGATTCAGTAACTAGCAGCTTGTGCCTCCCTAACCAGCAAGGGACCTCAGCCTTGGAAGCAATGACTTATCAACAAAGCACAGTAACATTTACAGTTAATCTAAGTGCCAACTCATCCCACGTATATTTTAATCCAGGGTTTGGCAAACTACGCCCCACAAACCAAAGCCAGTTCACCACTTGTTTGTATAAACAGAGTGTTATTAGAACACACGCAGGCCTTTTCGTTTATGTGTTGTTGGTGGCAGATTTCTCACCACTACAGCGGAGTTAAGTACTTGGGACACAGACCATATGGCCTGCAAAGCCTAAAGTATCTACTGACTGGCTCTTTCTAGAGGAAATTCGCCAGCCTCTCTTTTAATCCATCAAGATCTAAGTTCTCGATTTCATATTTATGTTTCTAGGTCATGCCAAATTTTACAATCTCTGTTTGGGGCTTTAGTTTCAACAGCCATACAGAATTAAAATAAAGAGAATATTTTCTAAATTTAATTCTGTGAGGAAAATCTCATAGGAACAGGACATTTTCCTGGGGTGCACCATGATATTCTCTGATCCTTACATTTCAGAACAAATCATCACAACCATATTGAATAGGCAGAAGACAGATGAAAAGTAGGAGAAATCAATTTGAGGTTATGAAGAAAGTGATAAATTGGAAGGAAAAAAAAAGGTTTTAGCTATTAGAAATGAATGTCAAGTTGAGTCATTGATCTCTAGCCAACTGACACTCTACTTTTTAAAACCCTTGTTTTAATGTCTTTTTATGCAAACTAAGAAAAAGGGATTTCCCACACACACACCCCCAGACTAAATAATATACTTTGTGAAAGTACTGCCTCAGTTTAATCCCATAAAACAGGATGGACAACCTACAGAAGCCCAGCTAGCTTTTCAAAGTAAACCACAACACATCTTTTTATCTATTGGTGCTAATACCTCAATAAATTTTGTGGGTTTTTTTTTTTTGCTTTTGTTTGTTTTGATTTTCACTTTTACCTGGATTAAGATAACTATGTATGTTTTGAATTAAGAAGTGTTTTAATTCCCTCAGGTCACTGGAGGCAAGGGAAGTATGAACCCCTCTTTACATCACTTCTGTATACAGTCCTTGGTGTAAAAAGAAATGCAATACAGTTTTGTTGATTGACTGGTTCAATTAATAAATGATTCAGATAATGAATAAACATTTATTTTGTACCTTAATTCATGATTTTTCTGCACTTGATAAAGTTCCATTTTAACTTTGTAATTTCACATTCCGATATTCTCCTATACACTTATATATGATATATTCACATATCGCTTTTGATTATGTAAAAAAACCCCTGATGAACTGCATTTGGTAGTTTACTAGGATACAAAGTAAAACAATCAGATCATCCTATGGAATGGAAGAAAATATCTGAAAACCATATCTAATAAGAGGTTAATATCCAAAATATATAAGAAACTACAACTCAAAAGCCAAAAAAAACACCAATAACCCAATTTAAAAATGGGCTAAGGAGCTAAAATGACATTTTTCCGAAGAAGACACACAAATGGCCAACAGGTATATGAAAACATGCTCAGCTTCACAAATCATCAGGAAATGCAAACCCAAATCACAAGATATCACCTCATACCTGTCAGAATGGCTATTATCGAAAAACAAGACAAGTGTTGGTGAGGGTGTAGAGAAACTGGAACCCTTGCACACTGTTGGCAGGAATGCAAAAAGGTACAGCTGCTACTGAAAACAGTATGGAAGCTTCTCAAAAAATTAAAAATAGAACTAACAGCAATCCTACTTCAGGGTATTTATCCGAAAGAATTGAAATCGGGATCTCAAAGAGATATTTACACTTCCATATTTATTGCACCACTATTCACAGTAATCAAGATTTGGAAACAACCTAAATGTCCATCAACACATGAATGAAGAAAGAAAATGTGGTATGACAAACAATAGAACACTATTCAGTCTTTACAAAAAAAAAAAGGAAATTCTGCAATATGCAACAAGATGGGTAAACCTTGGGGACATGATGCTGAGTGAAATAAGCAAGTCACAGAAAGACCAATACTGCATGATTCCACTTTTATAAGATATCAAAAATCAGCAAATTCATAGAATCAGAGTGGGATGGTGGTTGCCAGGTGGTGGGGGCAGGGGAGAGGGGAAGGAGGAGAATGGAAATTACCAGTCAGTTGGCATAAAGTTTCAGTTAAACAAGACAACTAAGTTCCAGAGATCTGCTGTAGCACATTGTACCTCGAATCCACGACAGTGTGATACACACTTAAAAAAAGTAAGAGGGCAGATCTCATGTGAAGTATTCTTGTCATAATAAAATTAAAAAATTTTAAAAACAACTAGACCACTTAGTATGTTCTACTCTTGCTTTTAAAAATTATCTAAACTTAAAAAAGAGAAAGAAAACAAAACTCCTAAAAAGTATAATAGCATAGTAGATAGATTTGTATAAACAAGCTAGATTTTTCTCTCCCACATTCTCAAAATACTTGGTAAGAGGGCACTGGGAGTGGTTACCGTCAGAATTTCTCTAGAAAAATCTTAAAGTTATCAATATATTTTAATTAGGTTTTATGTTTATGTGCGTGACTCGTGGGTAGTTGACAGATATCGTGGGGCAGGAGGAAATCAGCCCACCTCCAGCTACCCCTAGATGTTGCCCTGTAGGTAGTGAATTATATTTATCTTGTTTTTATTTCCCCCCCAACTGGAAAAGAATACATATGTTTTAGCATTTACAAGTGGGCAATAAACAAAATTTTTAAAGTATGTCTTGTACTAGAATTCAGATATTGAGAAACTAATTTTGCTGAATCCTCAGTGACTGGCGAGCAAATCAAACTCTACTGCCTTGAGACAAACTTTCTATTTCCAAGGATTATGATCTTTTCATCTCTCTGTCTCTCATACTCTCAAGAAAATTCTATTTGTAAAAGCTAAAGGGAACCTGTTTTAGCTTTATTGATGTCACACTGAATTATCACAGAGTCACTTTCTTAATTGTAGTATTTGATAAATATGCTGCTTTCCTCCCAGAGTCAATAATATAATGAAAAATGTTTATACAGCACTGAAGTATATATTAAAGGTTGCTTAAGAACAGAGAAATATATTACTTAAATATATATCATAAAGATGCTAATGCAGTCAAATTGGAACCTAATTTAATTGAGTTATTGATTTGAAAAGCAATTTTCTATCAGAAGCTGCCATTATTCAAAAACTAATTTTACGCCTTTAAGGAACTTCTCCTACCATTTTCTTTCCTAAGATGTTGATGGCTAGGAAAGGCAGAAATGAACTGTCACTACTACTGAGACCGTATTTGTTCAAACAATGTTTTGTTACATCTGATAAAAGGCTGTAGCTGAAGAGATTTTTATTAACTTCAGAAAGTGTCACTTTTTCCTAACAAAGACACCAGAACCACCAATTAGTCCTTCCAAATATAGTCAGTGTGCTACAAGGGAGTTCTCTAAGTACGTAAGCAGGGAAGATGGTTACCAGTGGGGAGGCGGTTAAGAAACCTACCTGGGAATACTTAGCACGCAGGTTTGCAACATCGGGGGGTTAGAGTCTGGATAACAAGCCTGACAGGACAGCAGATCGTGGTGTATAGATTATTTACTCAGCGTGTGATCACTAGCTTTAGCAAAAGAGGAGAAAAAGCAGAAGCCTGAAGTTTAGCTCAAGTTGAGAAAAGGGAGCCAAAGAGCTATTCCTGCTTTCAGAAACAGCAAAGCATACAGCTACCATGGTGGCAAAGGCTTAGAATCTGTGGGGCTGGAGGGAAGATCTGAAGCCTTTTGAACAGCAAATGGCCCTGAGCAGTATTCCACATATTTGCCTAACCAATGGAAGCTGGAGTACCGTTAATATTGGGCATTTTTCCGACAATGGGATGAGTTTGCAAAGTCAAAGCTCCTCGGCAGGCATGGCTATTTGGGGGAGGAATTGGGGGCAACCCGGGAGCAGTTTTTACCCTATAAATCCTATTCTCAACCACAGAGGCAAACGAGGGGAAAAACGGTCATTTTCCTGATCACGGCATTTAAAAGAAAATGGGAATGGGGGCAGCTCATTCTTCCAAAGTCCTTTGTCAGAGAAGGTCTGTTGAAATACATCTAGTACAAAAGAATTCATCCAGGTCATTTCTGAAACACGGATCATGAGTTTGTAACAATGTCTAAGAAAACTGTCTAGCACATGAATATGCTGTTAATGGAACTTGAGAATTTAAAAAGCATTTTAAATTATATGGCCATCCCAAAGATTAAATAATCACTGTTTACTCTGTCCTCGTTATGAAATACCATGCCAAGACTTAAATAATCCCCAGTTAGGCAAAGCAGAACCAAACATTGCCCAGAACAGTTAAAGCAGACATTTCAAATGCCACGTATTCTTCAACTTTTGTGTTTTTGAACGTTTCATCCGTGGTCCCAATGCCATATTTTCATAGTAGAAAAGCATGGAAATGTTCACCAAGTCACGGTAGTGGTGTTATTAAATGTTCATAGCATATATTTCCCTAGATCCCTTTGATGCTGCTGTTTGAAAGGTTATGGTAGCCCCCCAGATGTATAATGCTAGAATTTTCTGCAGCCATAAAAGAATTTTTAAAAAAACAAGGGGTGGACTGTAAAAAATAAATAAATAAACTTTAAGTCTAACCTTAGGACTCTTTATGTGTGTAGCAATCATTACGCATTTTTTTCCCAACTAAATAGAAAATGACTAGTTTATATTCAGCAAAATTGCGACGCCATTCCAATCACGGTGTAAAATGCACCAGTTATATCCAACTGGTGATCTTCACATACATACACACACACATTTTAAAAGTATCTCTGCACTTTCTCCAGAAATACTAGGCTCTGTCTTAAATAGCACTTATAAAAGATGAAGGATAAGTATCAAAGTATAAGTACCACAGATACGAAATGTATCTAGTGTGCCTATGCAGGAGAAAATGTTACTAAGTGAAATGTTATAAAGGAAATTTCCATTACATTCTAATATGCTAACATGGCTTCTAAACCATCATTTGCTTGTTTTTCTTAGAAGGTATATTCACACTCACGGTCCTAAGTCAATTTCTTGGCACTGATAAATTAATTAAGCAAGGAGGCCATCAGATGCAGGTGGCTTTAATGCCATGGAGACCACGTGAGTAAACCCAACGCTAAGCCTGCAAATGCCTCAAGGTTAAGAAATCAAAACACCAAGGACACGCAGTCACAAAGAGCCAACGAGGCTTTACACTATAGCCGATCATTTTCTTACTTTGCTTCCACCTTTTCTCTATAATCGTCTCCTCTCCAGCTCCTGTGGATGGAGCGTTCCTAACCACTTCCAGTTTGGCAATGCCTGATTCGAAGAGCTTTTTGCTCAAATAAACTCTTAAAATTTTTATTACGCCCCAGTTTATCTTCTAACAGTTCTGGTGCCGGAAGAGGAAACCAAACATTCTCCCGATACCCCCTAGGGGCAAAGAGCAACTACGTGCAGGTACTCTGAGCCCCTGAGCCCGCCGTTTCCTCGCCACCTCCCACGGTCATGGGCAGGGCCCTCTCAGACCCTAGATCTGAGCTTTAGCGTCATGACTTTCAGACTTGGAGCATTTCTTTTTCCACACTGGGTCCAGAAACCTGCCAGAATGAGACTGGGTCTGACTTAGAAACCAGACTGTGTCCAACGTAGACACCGGACTAGGTCCAGGGTTGGACTGGATCTGACTTAAGCTGAACCAGAGCCAGTATGGGGCTTCAGGTGAATAAAATTTGTTTTAAGGTTGAACAGGCATGTTAACCTCTCCAAAGATCATCTCGAATTACAGTGGCCACAGTAGAGAACTTTTCACCTAGGTAAACGTATCCAGTTAGGAGGAGTCCTAGAAAAAAAAGGGGGGTCTCAGACAGGCACTCACCAGAAAGCGTAGAGGGAACATTATTTTTCTCCTCTACAGTTTCTGGGGACCTGGATGAGACCCGCTTGGACACCCCTGCTTGCTCCAGAGCCTGCAGATGGGATCCCGGGGAAACTGGCAAAGCCGGCAAAGGGTGAGGGTTCTTACCAAAATCAGTTCTCCCGGACCTCTGCTGAGCAGCCTGGTCGAGAGCAAGGGACAATTTCACGTTGTCCCTTCCTTTCCAGATGGGCAGGAAAAAACAGTTGTGAGAACGAGATCTTTGAACCGTGACTTAGCTTTTAGGTGCCCATTGGTTGGGAACCTTTTCCTCCCAGGGACAGCTCTACCTGTTTTTTCAAGTTCACGTGATCTAGTATTAATCTTCAGTAGATAAAAGATATTGAAGTGTGGGGGTTTAATTAAAATAGGCATGTCTTCCGAGTTATCAGCCTTAAATTTAACATAGACATGCAACTTTTATTCTGCCTGGATTGGCTAGCCAAATAAGTTATCTCTGTTACAAAATTTGTCAGCAAGAAAAATAACTCAAGATGATTGCTGGCTGTTTAATGTCCTATGAAATTTTCATGAGTAATCTAAACATGATTGTTATGAACAAATGAATAAACAGATGTTAATAAAAGTTTATAATTCAACTTTTCGATGATGATGAAGCTTTATAAAATATGCATACTTAAAAACAGCTCCTAAAATCTTTTGGTAACTTGAAACCTTAGATTTTTGCTGAGTTAAGTTAAATAATGGGCATTCGTTGAATATCTAGATAATTTCCAAATAAGATAAAATATCAATGCATTAACTAATCAGCGTACGTGTATCTACTTCTGGTTCCCTATTACAGAAAAACTAGACATGTTTGGGTCTATCAGTAAACGTTTCTGTGCTGCATTTAAAATTTTACTATAAGAAAGAATATACTTCTACAAATTATGAAATGTATTTATAAACTTATCAGTCCAGAGCATACTAGTAACAGGTAGTACACAACTGTTTACTTCTTAGTAAACTAAGGATTCTAAGGGTTAAGAAGTCTAATCAATATATGTAATTAAAACTATTTAGCAATAATAAGGGTGAAAGGAAGCAACTGTGTATGAAAAGTAGGTAAGAAAGTTAAAATGACTAATTGTTCCAGAATGAGAAAGAGGAAAAAACATAGGACAAAATCTGAATAAATATTAAAAAGTTGTAGAAGCTTCATTGGAAAAGGAAGCTTGGGACAGGAATTTTATGGATGTTTGAGCTGGCTAAGATTGGAATGAATTTATTTAAGTTTAAAAAAATGAGTTTTAATATCAAAAGTACACTAATGCAAAATTAGAGTTTGGTTTTCTCTCTGCTAAAAAAAAGCAAAGTTTTCTTAGATTATTGATATACTCTTAATAAGATATTGTAAACAGAGGTTTTTCTTTACCCTTTAAGTAATGTGCCCAAACAGCAAAGATTGTGTGCCCTACCAAAATAGTTTACTGTGCTTCACATTGTTTTTATCAGGGCTTTGATTACTTAAGAAAACCCAGTCTTCTCAGGAATAAAAGAGCAAAGTTTTGTTCACAACTGTGTAATCTTCTGTATTTGCCTTTAACATCTTCCACTGTCACTTTTGTTAAATATACAGTTAAGTATTGCTTCATAATGAGCTGTGATCCTAGTTAACCAAATGTTCAAACCTTTGGACAGTTTCCCAAAATCAAAGTCTAAAGGGACTCTTTTTGGTCTTAAATCAACTTTGATATTTCCCAGAGAGCCCCTGGAAAATCTCAAAAGAATTTTTCTCTCACCTTGTAGAACAAAGATGTTAAACTAATTAGGTTTACTTAATATGTTATGTGGGAAGCACTGTCAAATAAGAAGTGGTAATAAACCTTCTTAGGTTATATGTGTGTGGATATATGTTACTGGTATAGGTATCGCAGAAACTGTTTAACGTTTCTAGAAATTTGTCAATATTCTCATTGTCCAATTATTATTCTAAATCATTGTATACCACAGAATAACTACATTTCTTCATCAGATTTTTAACCATGGCCATTTAAAAAAATTCTTTGTCATTTATAAAGAGTTATTGTTTTACTCTGATGCTTCTGCAAATGTGCTTCATCTTCAGAGAGATTCATGGAAAGGACTCTGACAAGCCCTCTAGAACATAGGCTTCTGATACCTTTAAGATCATAAAAACTGAACTGTGTAAGAATTTCCAGAAATAGTGGAAAAACTGGATTCAAGCAGAAGAGGAATAAATAATATGGGATTGAATGAAGTAATGAGGATAATTATGTATTTTTTATAACTTTTGCTCTGAAACATTGCTGGTTCCTTAATATTTTATTTTTCTAGATTTAAGGAAACCTTTCTCTCCTACACTAAGATTTGCAGTAACTTTGTAAATATATCTATGTAAGTAGAACTGAAACATTTACTTTTTCCCCCTACCTGATCACTCCAGAATTCAGAAACTTATTGAGTATTTTTATTTTCATGATAATATAGTTATTTGCATAAGTTCAATGAAAATGTATTCTCCTTATTACAGGACACAATTGGAAACATTGATTGTATTACCAAGGCTTTGAAATTCATATTTGAGAATATGCATACAATCAGATATGGCCAAAAAAAAAAAAATTCAGATATGACCAGACAGCTTTAAAGAACTAGGGTTGACTTTATGGAGCCAATAAAGCCCCTTGGAAAAATCAGTCTGGTGCCTTGTTTACAGGGTTACCAGCAGCCTTACCAGGTAAGTAAAGAAGGTCACTTCCTGGCAGGCCCAGGAACCTCAGCCTCGAGGACCTCAAGAAGAGAGGAATTCACCTAAATGTATATGTATTGCAGGTAAAGTCTGACAGTAAGTTCTTGGCTTGTCTTCTTAGTCTGAGGAGGCTTTTAAAAAATCTAAGATTCCTTATGGAAAGTTCCAGCAAAGCATATTCAAAAGCAGCCTATATGGTTGGTCATAATCTTGCTGCTGTACTTATATAAATAATCAGGCCAGGTTTAATGACACTAGGCTTATCTTTGCAAAAAAAAAGTCTTATTGCGATTATCTTTGATAGAAAGAAGGGTGATTATAGAGGAAAAGTTATATTTCAGTAGAAAATTATACCATAAACTTATGGATATCAGATTTTAGTCCTGTTCATTGTCTTTGAGATTATCTGTCTGTAAACTGGACTGGATCCTGAATTCCTCTAGTATCCTCCAATATCTGGCTACAACTCTCCAAACTCATGTTTCCAATGTTCTCACACCCTTCTGATTTGGAATCAATAAGATCAAAGCCTGCCCTTGAACCTCCTTGGAAGGGCCCCTACCAGGTCCTCCTCACTACCAAGATGGCAGCCAAACTTCAGGTACTTGAACCTCGGATCCATATTCCCATTTGAAAAGGGCTCTTCCAGACTTAGAACTGCATACCAGCTGGAGTTCTAAAATTAAAATTGAGTAGGGAGGCTCCTCCCCAGAAGCAGACAGCTTCTTGAGGTGGACAGCTCTCTCAAGACCCAGGTCAACATCTTCACCTCCAATATGAAATCTCTGTTCCTTTTGCCTTTCCGGTACTTGCTCCTTTTCTCCATTACTGCACAGGAAAACAATGCTCCTTAACTCTGGCAGTCTACTCAGACTTAACTCTGAGTCTACTGCTAAGGCCATAGTTGTACAGTAGTCCCTAGGCTTTCTTGCTAAAGTGGCTTTAGATAATAGAATTACTTTAGATAACTCACTGGATGAACAAGGGGTCTGCGCCATAGCAAATACCTCCTGCTGCACGTTCATCAACGCTTCTGCTACTGCAGCAAGTACAAGAAATGAACAAACAAGTCACTTGGCTAAGACATGTTGATGACCCTCAGACACGTTCTTTCATGTATCTGATACCAACTGGTTTAGTTCATGGGGGACCTGGCTAAGGAGGATACTCCAGTTTCTCAATATTATCATCCTAAGACTTATCATTGTAATCTCCCTAGTTTGCTATGTTCTCTCAAAGGTCTCAAGTGCATGCTCACAGCCATCAGTAGTACATCAGATGGACTCACTGAGCTTGGAGAAAGAGAAACAAGATGAACAATGAGATGAACAGCAAAAACCATCCTTCTATAGATCTGACATCAGAACCTATGAGTTTCACAATGAGACAAGAGCAACTTAACTCTGATGGTGACCGAGAATGGCGCTAATACCAGTACACTGTCAGTCTCTCATGTATGAGAGGATGACCAAAAGGGGGGAATTATTAAATTAAAAAACAAGGAGGCCATTAGACTGAGGTAGCTCTAATGCTGTGAGCACCAAACCAAAATCTAAGCCAGCAAATGCCTCAAGGTTAGGAAATCAAATCAATAAGGACAACCAATAACAGACAGCCTACAAGACTTCACACTACAGCCAACCCATCATTTTCTTACTTTGCTTCTGCCTTTTTTCCATTCAAGTGTCTCCCAGAGCTCTTGTTGGTGAAGCGCTCCTAAGCACTTCCGGTTTGGCATCGCCTGATTTGAATTCATTCTTTTGCTTAAATAAACTCTTAAAATGTTTAATATGCCTCAGTTTACTAACAGAACACAGCACATGCAGTAATCCTCCAACTTTATGGCGCACATAATGCAGTTTCCAGCCTAACTTTTTCTCTCTTGTCTGGTTTGCAAGTTCATTAATTTGTTCAGAAAATATTTGAACAGCTAAGCATCCTCCAGGAATCTCAGAGATCATTTTTAAGCAATTTTATTAGAATCCTAGTGGAAAATGAATGACTTAAAACAAATAAAAATGAAGGATCATAAGAACTGAAACAACTTTGGGGCAGTTTTTACTTCACTTAAGATTCCTGAGATGGAGCATTACTTTAAGGGAAAAATACTGAATTTTAATTCTTTGTGAACCTGATCTGTCCCTATTTTCTTCAAAAATGAAAAGTTATTTCCATCCTAACCGTATCTCACTTCTGCTCAAAGTCTGTTTTACTTCACTGAAGTTTGCATGACATCAAAACATTATTTTCTGGACTTTTTTTTAACTTGCTCCTGCCTTTCATCCGGTGTTTTTAGGTTACCTTATAATCCTTCATTCCCCAGACTTTATCTGACTAATCCAAAGAAAGTTGCTCCAATGCATGAAATAGACAACTGAGGGGGAGCATACTGTATAGCACAGGGAACTCAACGCACTGTGGCGCCTAAATGGGAGGGAAGTCCAAAAGGGAGGGGATATACATATATGTATGGCTGATTTGTTTTGCTATGCAGCAGAAGCTAACACAACACTGTAAGGCAACTATACTCCAATAAAAATCAATTTCAAAAAATTTTTAAAAAACAAAGAAACTTGCTCCAAGTCCTGTTAGCCTGTTTTTATTCCAGAGTCTTTCTTTACTTCTTCCATAGTAGTAAAAAAATTTAGCTGGGCACAGAGACACAAAGAATAAAGACTGTATTTACCAGATTCCCTGGCATTTATATATAGTTATGTGACTGTGTTCTGGACAAGAACATGTAAATAAAATTGTTACTTAACAGTTTTCTAGATACTCCTGAAGAAAAAAAAAAAAAAAGAAGCGAGGTGCATGTCCTTCTTCTTTTCTCCCTCTATACTATTTCCTGGAGCCATCGTAAACCACGTGTCACACAGAGCTGAGAAACAAGAGAGAAAGAACTTCAGTCCTTGGCAGTGTGGACTACTATAGGGACCGTGGACCAGCTACTTGGACTTGTATATGTGAGGGAGAAATAAACTGCTGCCTTGTTTTGAGCCACTTTGTTTTTCTTTTAAGTTTTTTCTGACACATACAACTCAATGTCATCAAAAGTATTCGGCCAACGTTTGCAGGACTGGACTAATTGTTTCTCACTCCTCACTCACTCCCTGTAATCTGTTTCTACCTCTTTGGCCATGTTCATGTAACTTGCCCCGTGCCCTTCTGTGGGAGTATATGGGCCTATTGGACTCACTGACTTTGGACTTTGACAGCCCATGTGACACTTTACACATCTGAACAGAAGCCTTCGAAATGATTGCAGTGGGCTCAGCCTGGCTCTATTCTCTCAGTCATGAGACCAGCATTAGACACATGGAGGCTACTCCACCATCCTGGGTCTCAGAACCAGAAGACACGTGGACCCAAGCCAAGCAGAAATAAGTGTTTACTGAAGTAAGCCACTGAGATTTTGACTTTTTTTTGTTGTTTGGTTACCTCAGTAAAAACTAATACAGAAAGTATATATCAACACAAACAACCATAGAGAATCTTATAAGAAACAAGGCTCCATAGACTAGTTTAAGTATGGTTTTGAAAAAATGAGGCATAACTTTATCTTTGGTGGCAGTAACACCATTTAACAGTCTTTGAAATTGCACATGGTACAACATAAGTAAGCGAATGAATCTTTGTTTGGTGAAAAGACTCAAGATAATCACAATGGTCTTTATAATTTGTTTATTTTAAATACTTTACTAGTCCTTGAACTTCACCTCACACCTTAAGCGAATTTCCCTTCTTTTTGTGCTTCTACGAAAACTGGTACAAACATAATTACCCTTTGTTTGTTGAATGACCATTATCTCTAATAGGTCTGTCTGGTTGAAAAATAAAAAGACATGATTTAAAACAAAAATAGTGACTTCACCCATGAAACAAGTCTGGTACAGAGAAAGGATTATAAGTAGCATACCCTTATCAACCTATTAAAAGATGTGAACATAAGATAGTAGCAGGGTAGCCTCTCTGTGACTAATATATAGGCTAAAATCACAGGAAAACAGGCATCAGAAAAGTACATGATATATGCTCTGTCAGCTGAGAGCCCTAGAAGCAGTGGTTTTCCAGAGTAGCAAGAATATTGAGCACCTAGAACTTGGCTTTTAATACGATTCTGAAAGAAAAGGAATGAGGGATCTTTGGGAAAATGGCTGCTTCTGGATTTAGGGCAGGAAATATATAAGCGAGTAAGAGGGAGCTGGAGCATCTAGTAGTTCCAGAAAGGAAGGAAGAACTCATGAACATTAAAACAAACACACCACAGTGATGTCAAAGGGACGTGGGAGCCAACTGAAAGAGCTCCCAATGGCAGCAAAATAGAAAGTATAGTTGGATTATAAACCAAAATAAATATAACTATGCATGAGTCTATACAATTATAAATGATTAAATAATGAAGGAGGGAGGGTGGGAAGGAAGGAAGGAAGGAAGGAAGGGGAGGGAGAGAGAAGAGAAAGGTTAAGTATCCTATGCAACGAATTCCAAATAATTTACATAGATACTCCACCTTCAAGGAGGTGGAACACAACTCCCTACGCCTTAAATGCAGCTGCACATAATGACTTATTTCTAAAGTGTACCGTGTGGAAAGGGGAGGGAAAAAGTAACTTTATAGCAGAGAAGCCTGTCACACACTATTCTCAGTAATTGGGTAATTCTCAGTCGACACCAACTGTGGTTAGTCACCTTGCTATGACGCACCTTGATGTGACAAAAATGGCACACGACTTCTGTGGTTTTCCGCCCCAAAACACATAATCCCGTTCTAATCACGAGGAAAACATCAGAGAGTCCCAGATGGGAGACAGTCTATAAAAGATCTGACCACACAAAAATAAGCTCAAAATGGATTAAAGACCTAAATGTAAGGCCAGAAACTATCAAACTCTTAGAGGAAAACATAGGCATAACACTCTATGACATAAATCACAGCAAGGTCCTTTTTAACCCACTTCCTAGAGAAATGGAAATAAAAACAAGAGTAAACAAATGGGACCTAATGAAACTTAAAAGCTTTTGCGCAGCAAAGGAAACCATAAAGAAGACCAAAAGACAACCCTCAGAATGGGAGAAAATATTTGCAAATGAAGCAACTGACAAAGGATTGATCTCCAAAATTTATAAGCAGCTCATGCAGCTTAATAACAAAAAAACAAACAACCCAATCCAAAAATGGGCAGAAGACCTAAATAGACATTTCTCCAAAGAAGATATACAGAGTGCCAACAAACACATGAAAGAATGCTCAACATCACTAATCATGAGAGAAATGCAAATCAAAACTACAATGAGATATCATCTCACACCAGTCAGAATGGCCATCATCAAAAAATCTAGAAACAATAAATGCTGGAGAGGGTGTGGAGAAAAGGGAACCCTCTTACACTGTTGGTGGGAATGTGAATTGGTTCAGCCACTATGGAGAACAGTATGGAGGTTCCTTAAAAAGCTACAAATAGAACTACCATATGACCCAGCAATCCCACTACTGGGCATATACCCTGAGAAAACCATAATTCAAAAAGAGTCATGTACCAAAATGTTCATTGCAGCTCTATTTACAATAGCCCAGAGATGGAAACAACCTAAGTGTCCATCATCGGATGAATGGATAAAGAAGATGTGGCACATATATACAATGGAATATTACTCAGCCATAAAAAGAGACGAAATTGAGCTATTTGTAATGAGGTGGATAGACCTAGAGTCTGTCATACAGAGTGAAGTAAGTCAGAAAGAGAGAGACAAATACCGTATGCTAACACATATATATGGAATTAAAAAAAAAATGTCATGAAAAACCTAGGTGTGAAACAGGAATAAAGACACAGACGTACTAGAGAATGGATTTGAGGCTATGGGGAGGGGAAAGGGTAAACGGTGACAAAGCGATAAAGAGGCATGGACATATATACACTACCAAACGTAAGGTAGTTAGCTAGTGGGAAGCAGCCACATAGCACAGGGAGATCAGCTCGGTGCTTTGTGACCGCCTGGAGGGGTGGGATAGGGAGGGTGGGAGGGAGGGAGACGCAAGCGGGAAGAGATATGGGAATATATGTATATATATAACTGATTCATTTTGTTGTGAAGCTGAAACTAACATACCATTGTAAAGCAATTATACTCCAATAAAGATGTTAAAAAAAAAAAAAACATAGTATGAGTATCTCCTAGACACTGGAGATAATGACTTGCTCGAGTTCAATCTGAGCTACCAGCAAGTTAAAGAAAATAAACCTTGGGCTTCCCTGGTGGCGCAGTGGTTGAGGGTCCGCCTGCCGGACCCTCAACCCTCAATTAACAAGAGCCCTCCTCTTTTTTGGATAAGTGGACTGTTTATTATAATTCAGTTTGAACTGGAATAAAGTTTTGCTGTTATCATGAAAAAAAAAAAAAAAAAGATCTGACCAGTAACTTCAAAACCATCACGATCATGAAAAGCAAGGAAAGTCTGAGAAACTGTTGTTCACAGCCAAGAGAAGCCTAAGGAGATATGACGGCTAAATGTAATTCAACATCCTGGATGTAATCTTGGAACAGAGAAAGGACATTAGGTAAAAACTAAGGAAATATGAATAAAGAACAGACTTTTAAAATAATAACGTATCAATAGTGGTTCATTAATTGTAGCAAATCTACCATATTCGTGTAAGACATTAATAATAGACAAAACTGGGTGTTGGGTATCTGGGAACTCTGTATTATCTTCACAGTTTTGCCGTAAATATTAAAATGTTCTAAAACAAAAAGTCTATTTCGAAAAGTAAATGTAGCTTTAAAATTTATTTTAAAAGCCATATAATCCTCTTCTTAAAACCTCACATTTTCTTGATTAAAATGGGAATTAAAAAAAAAAGCTTTTCAAGATACATTTATTTTATTGCCCATCCTATAGTATCAAAGTAACTAAAATATTATCTATATTAAACTTAGAATGCAATTTCATAATTTGAAGGTTTTACCATTTAAAAATATCTAGAGGTAATTTAAAAGTCATTATAAATTATATAGATTAAAAGCTATTTCAAACGAATTAGATTCTTATTCATATGTTAAACCTTGTTCTATAAATATATAAAGTCTTCTAGGAAATCTAACATTATGTCTTTTAAACATGTGGATAAAATAGTGGTAAGATTTATACTGTGACTAAATGAAGAAGAAAAATTCAAATGTAACACTTGGTCAGAATGGTCTGAACACTAGAAAGATGGATGAGAATGAAATTTCTAGGTTTTGTCATCTTCTAACCAGTTTTGCATCAAAATCCAATTCAAGTAATATAGAATGAGAAGAAGCAGTAACTATAAATAGACCTAAATTACAATCATGTATCTAATAACTATTTGTACCATGATGCATTCATGTTAATTCCAGCCCTTCTTTGCTTCCTAAGCAAACCAAGAAAAGCTTCATAGCACAAACTCTCAGAGGGATTAGCATTTCTTTAATAGTTTACATTAAGTGATTCTGTACATTATATATACATATACACACACACATATATATACACTTTCTCCTTCTAACATATATTCATTTTCTTTACAAATATTACCATAGAATTTACTTTGCTGGGTGATTGTTGATTTTCTATTTCCTCTTTGAAGCACCTGGCTTACTTTACTTGTTGATGTTTTCATTGATTTTCTATTTCCTTTTAGAAAGAGATGAGAGTATTTAAAGAGGTCATGCTACTTGGCAAGAATAAGATGTTACCTTGTGTGGTGTTTCTAGGGAATTTCACCATTAAACTTACTGCTTTTATTTCATAGAAAGTGGTGATTTTTTTTATTCTGGATTGCACACCATTGTGTTGTCTCTTTATTTTACGTTTAAATGTGTTATTCTACAGCTTAACTTTGCAAGACAAAATTGTGATTGTTTTGACTGGTTTAAATGTATCACCATACCAGTTTCTATTACAGTGAATTCTCAAAGGGAATAACCTAAATTTTGAAAGGCTATTTCGAGTCTCATAATATATGTGTGTGTGTGTGTGTGTGTGTGTGTGTGTGTGTATAAAACCTTGAATGTTGTGACAATTTAAATCATAACAGAAATATTAACTGCTCAAATAGCACTTCTGAACGTAAACAATTATTGGGATGATTCAAATAACGATCACCTTCTTCGCCTTAATTGGGGTGATGGTGTGGGAATCTCATAATTTACCAGAATGTGGATTTCTGCCTTAATGGAATGACTATCTATCTGAGTGAGAAAACAAACCTGGCTTTTAAATTTTCTAAGAGAATACAATTTTGCTACCTACCCAGAATCAACCATCCAAATGCCATGCAGTACTAGTCAAACATACTGGAGAGATCTGATTTTTTAAAGGATCTACGTAAGGGACATAATAGCCAATCGTTCCTCTAGAACTGCCCGGTTCAGTTCACTAGCTACTAGTTACCTGTAGCCATTGTACACTTAAGATGTTATTAGTATTAATGGAGACGTTCTGAGAGTGAAATATCACCAGAATATCAGAGAAAAGAATGTAATATATCCGACATTAATAATCATATACTTACTGTACATTGAAATAATATCTTGACTACATAGGGTTAAACAAAATGTTTTTAAAATTTATTTTACCTGTTTCTTTTTTTAGTGTAACCACTAGAAAATCCAGAAGTACCTAAGTGGTTTGTATTCTATTTCTACTGAACAGTGCTGTTCTAGATTCTCAGCTCTGTTTCTATGATAGATCTTATGAATGTACCATGTCTGGACTGTTTTATCTTAGATCCCTATAGCAATGACATGATCAAATTAAAATGTAGTTCTATGTCTTTGATTTGTGAGATATGATATGAAAAAAAGGTTCAATCTTACCATAGAAAATTATGGGCTTGTGCTATCAAACACCACTAGTGAAAGCTGTTCCCCAGAAACTTGTGACCCACAGGGATTTGAGCCAAAGAAGAGAGGGCTTTTATGGATGAGCCGTGCTAACCTTGACTCTGATTAGGCTGTCTCAGGACATCTGTCCAGCAATGTTCCTTAAATATTCACAAAGTTTTCCCACGCTCTATTGCTTCTCTAGCTGCCTTTTTTCTTTCCAATGTCCTTAATGTAATAGAAACACCGAGTCCAAATTTTGTATCAGTAATGAAATCATAAAATTTTAAAATTAAATTATAATAACGTTCATATCCACCGGCAGAAGAAAATTAATATTTATGGTATATGACTTCATGGGGTATATATTGCAAGTTTACTTTGTTAGTTTTCAAGCACTTCCCTAAAGGTCTGTGCACTATCACAGAAAAAAAGTATTACTTTAGAAAAGAACTTTGTGTGTGCCATGCATGCCTAGAAAATAAGAAATGAGAGTTGTGTCTTGAAAGACTATTCAAAACTAACGATTCCAAACAGAGACCTGTTTTGTCAACTTTTCAGCAGGTGGTAAAAGCAACAGATAGCAACAGTCAGTCATTTAGAAATAGGAGAGAAAGAAAGGAGAGTAATTTAGAAGAGGCAGCTGTGACCTAGAGGCACATGGGAAACCTGCCTACAGTCTCCTTAGGGACCAAACAGCAGGAACCAAGCCACGGGAAGCCAGCAGAAGGACAGACCCAACATGGTCTGCCATGTCATGGGGTTTTATTTGTGTTTGTTTTTGTTTTATAGGAGGAGAGAGAATATTTGTTTCTTTAATTGTGATGGAGGATTTCAAGCTATGCCCCACAAGCCCAATCCCCGTGATGGCGGAAGAAACTCTGCAACAAGGAAACTAAATAAAGCCTGCAGAATCATACCAATAAAAGAAGATTGGTTCAAAAAAAAAAAAAAGAATGTTGGTTTATTTCACAGTGTTACATACCTGTTACCAGTTGTAAGCTCTGAAATCTAAATTCAATCTTGAAATTCTTGCCATTAAAAGGGAAATAGGGGCTTCCCTGGTGGTGCAGTGGTTGAGAGTCCGCCTGCCGATGCAGGGGATGCGGGTTCGTGCCCCGGTCCGGGAAGATCCCACATGCCGCGGAGCGGCTGGGCCGTGAGCCATGGCCGCTGGGCCTGCGCGTCCGGAGCCTGTGCTCTGCGGCAGGAGAGGCCACGGCGGTGAGGGGCCCGCGTACCGCAAAAAAAAAAAAAAAAAAAAAAAAAAAAAAGGGAAATAGGATGAAGATATACTCTGAATTTTGCATGCCAGTAACCACATTTGCCACAAATCTCAAGATTAAGAACCAAGACGTGGGCTTCCACATGCTGCATACTAAGATCAACATAACGTGCTCTAGAATATTTCCTACCAACAACACACTCTGTAGTACAGCTGTGAAGGAACAATCCCTCTAAGAGGAATCTTACTGGACTGAGGCACTGAACAAGTTTAAAAGGGCTAAAAATAGTGTTTGTCTGAAGTCTCACACCAAAGGAAAAAGAAGAAACGCGCCCTCTCTCCTTCTGATTCCCTCTTAATTGTCAACCCAACCATGCGCTACCATGGTTTGTACTATAGATCTGATTACTTTGGGATTTTTCTGCACCCCAGTGACCTCTTATCTTTTTTTACAACTTTACTTAATTCTGCAAGAAGAGCTGTATGCCCTGCCACAGAAGCACTACAATATGCTTCTCCGCAGGCAGCGATCTGAGTAACTGGGCAACCGTGGAGCTCTGGTGTGGAGAGACTGACCAGGAAACTAGAGCCAATGGTGTAAAGGGGGTTCTTGCTGCCAGTTGAAAAAATAAGTATTTTAGAGTCTTCATAATCATGAAGAAAAAAATTCTACTATATAATCACTTCTATTTTTACACATTGGAAAACTGACATGAAAAAGTTAGAATTATATTTTGGCAAAAGTTACAGTCTTGCAAAGTCCAAATGAAAGTGTTGTGTTTGGGCTAAAGTTGAAGGTTCTGCCTTTCCTCAATGGAAGACATCTAACCTTAACAGAATCCAAGCATTCCCTAATGGAAATAGAAAGAAGTATTTGTGTTTTGGTCCTCCAAACTTTTATATATTCTTTACCTTGAAAATAGGCCTTTAGCCTGAAAAGTAGTATGCAGACTTGAGTACAATCAGTAAATATCATGTCTTTACAAATTTATCCAAATCTTTAAACTTCCTACACCTCAGTTTTCCTTACTGAAAATTATCATCATCATTATTATTGTTACTATTAGTAAACCTCCATACAAATAAACACTAGGTAGAGGATTGGTTTGAAACACACATACCTTCATTTCATGTGAGCACTGCTAACAAAGAAACCATCTGCTGACTTAAATAAATCAGCCTTAAAACACTGACAATAAAGGAAAAATTCAACAGCAGTTTGCTTAACCCCAAACCGGCACACATTCAGTTTAAAGGTCTTCCTATTTAATTCCCAAGTCTCTTTTGTATATAAAAAAGAAACCTTCACTTAGACTTTTATAAACGGTATTTAGCCAATTTGCTCTACAAATGATTCCTTTAAGATCTTTAGAGATCACACAAGTAGAAAAATCCCTCCTTTCCTTTTATTCCATAGCACTCAGCCATCTGTTTTGATGTACCCTCACACCTAACCAAAGCCGCAAAAATATGTATCTGAAACCAGCTGTCAAATCACAGCAGCTACAAGTCTCCAAGAGGCAGCCCGCCCGGTTTCTAAATAGCAGAAGTAATCTTCCACCAAAGTGCCTCAAAGTCTTCTGATAGCAAGTGCATTCTGGAGATGTTAAAACCTACTGTGAAGAGCGAAGACCGAGCTTGTGCTCCGACTGGATCGTCCCAGGTTTAAGAACCTTGTGCCATATTTGTGAAGGGATGTGTTTTGACTCAACCAAGACCCTCCTGATCCTGGAGTCATCTGTACAGAAACATGAAGATTTCCTGTCTGTCTTAGTGCTGGAGGAAATTTCTCATGTTCTCCTGGCCCTTCTCTCTTAGAAGCTTAATATATCAACTTGGTAAAGATATCATTGGAAGAAAATCTCCCTTAACACATCTCTCCATTTTCCATAGTAGAAAATGAAGGCCAAGAGGGTTAGATCGAGGCCAAGAGGCCAAGATCTCACAGTTCATGGAAAAACCAGGATTCCTCGTGCAAAATTCATAATATTTCCTCTAAACCATAATGCCACCTGAAAAGAGATTTATTGCAAGAATTAGCTGTATGGCCTAAGTGAAATGGAGATACATAGAGGAATATACACTTCTTTCACCTGGATATCATGGGTGGTCACAAGGCAAGTCATCCAGATCTGGACTCCTGGTTTTTGCTCCTTGAAGCTGTGTTCTTGCACCATTTAAATCATCGTAGTTTTAACCAATATCGCTAAAGACCAGTGAGGTGATGTAATTTGGGGTTATATCAACCTACTCAATATTACACTCTTCCCTTTGGCAGGTTTATTAAAAATCAAACGATGAAGAATGAAGGCAGATTGGATTGCTTGGTTGGGCTGCCTCCTGGTGGTAACCTATACAAAGTACACACGCTTGTTGAGTTTTGTGACAAATGCCTATCGATCCACTAAGCATTTTGTTTTAAGCTGCGTCTGGATTAAGGTTAGTGATCAGCTCTCTCATGGAAGTCGATTCATGAAGACGCCCAAGCGGAAGGGATAGGAGCTTGCCTAAGGTTAAAAAAAAAAAAAAAAAAAAAAGTAGCACCATCTATACTCAAGGGCCGCTGAAACTAGATCCACTTTATATTTTCCTCAAAAATATTATGCTTAGTAAAATGTAATGAGGTCTAACAACTAGACTCCTTTCCTCAAATCATTATTATAGATGGTGTAAATTAAAAATCAAAACGAGGACTGGACTTGAAGTTAAACAAATTGGGCTCTAGATTTGACTCAGTCATGGTCTGTGGTCATTCAACCTTTCTGACCTCGGCTTTCCTGCTGCAAGATTAGATGAGCTCAAAGATCACTTCTGCTGCTACAGTATATAATTGGAACACAGTGATGAATATATTGGCTTGGTCAAAAAGTTCGTTCAGATTTTTTGCAACATCTTGTGAAAAACCCAAATGAACTTTTTTGGCCAACCCAATAATACATGTGTTCATTTATTTGATAATTATGAGTTAAAAAAATCTATTATGTCCTTGGCACTGTCATGGTAGATTCATAAATGAGGCTTTTCAGGGAGATTCTCCCATGCTGTGGGGAGAGCAAACATCACATTGTGAAATTAAAATGCACACTATTTATTGTCTCTCTGGGTTTTGATCTCCAAATCAAATAGCAAAGAATCCTGGCCCATTAAGAAATAACTACCTACAGAACTTGCTCCTATGGCCCTTATTAATGTATCACTACAGGGGATATATTAAGATCTGAATTCTTTTGACATTTACAATAAGGTTTGTGCTTATAAATACAAGACCGCACCATATTCAAACTTATTAGCATATTATAACAGATTAGATGCTTGAAATCTGCAAAGGCAGTTGGTCTGCAACCCCCTTGGGAAAAAAATCTAAGGACAGTAACAGCAATAATCTCAAATCACAGAAATGCCTTTGAAAGTTGGTTTTATAGCGCTAATTCGGAAGGAAAACATAGACAATAAAAAGAAAATTATTCAATGGAAGTCATTTTTTAGGACATTCTTCACACTGGACTACATAGCCAGTTTGCCTCATTAATTCAACAGGATAGTTCAGGACCCCCTGACCGAGGTACCCAAACAAAAGGGACACGGGAGCCCCAGGAAACTGGACAACGTGTATGAATGTGTGCTTTCCCTCTGACAACAGAAGCGCTAATAGGTTACTTCTTCTTGGGTTAATAAAATTGTGTGTGCGTGTGTGTACGTGTACATAAACACAATAAAGAGATGAATAATTTTGCTTTTTAGTATATTAAGAATATGTGTTAAAAGCTATGGGACCCTAAATTCCAGTTTTTAAAATTTGTTCAGGTAAGTTGCTAGAATTCTATTTAGTAAAAGTAAGTAACTTCAAA
This sequence comes from Lagenorhynchus albirostris, assembly GCF_949774975.1. NCBI lineage: Eukaryota > Metazoa > Chordata > Mammalia > Artiodactyla > Delphinidae > Lagenorhynchus > Lagenorhynchus albirostris. Next base: position 30,601,477 of record NC_083115.1, on the reverse strand, counting down.
TAATATACTAAACGTAAATATCTTCAAATAATCGCTAGAGTTTATTCGTTACTGTGTGCTAAGCACTGTTCTAAGTGCTGGTGTGTTTAAAGTCATTATTTTTCACAGCATCCTTATGAAAAGATCCAATGATTATCTCCACTTCTCAGGTGAAGAAACTGAGACAAAAATCAATCAAGGAACTTGCCCAAGGATATACAACTAACGGGTGAGAAAACTGATGGCCACAGCCAAAAAAGTCTGGCTGCAGAGCAATGCACCTGCTCATAGGCACTTTGCTCCCTCTCTGCACTCTCTCGAATAGACTACTAAGCAAGTGAACTCACTGGCCCCCCCCAGGACCCAAACAAAAGGGCAGCTCCAAAGGGAAGCAGGTGGCGTCATGAGAGGCTGCGGCCAAACCTGCCCTTCCATCTAAGGTGGCTCTTGGTGCGTGAGGGCTGCCATGAAAGAACCACAGGCAGGGCCTAAACCACAAAAATGTATTTTCTCACTGCTCTAGAGGTTCTGAGAGCAAGGTGTTGGCGGATTTGGTTGCTCTAAGGCCTCTCTCCTAGGCTTATAGATGGCTGTCTTCACAGGGTTTATCCTCTGTATGTCGGTCTGCTAATCTCTTTTTAGAAGGCTGCTAGGCCTATTAGACTAGTGCCCCACCCTAATGGCCTCACTTAACTGTAATGACCTCTCTAAAGACCCCATCTCCAAATACAGTCACATTCTGAGATACTGGGATTAGGGCTTCAGCACATTCATTCGGGAAGAATGCAGTTCAGCCCATGATGACTGTTTCTGTTCATTTTCACGAGCATTCACACAGGTCAGGAGCCTGAGCGAAGCTGCTGCAAAGGCTGGGTTCTTTGAACATGCTGCAGTTAGAATAGAAGTAATGTAAGTAATTACCAGGGTACTTACTAAACATTCGCACCGTGCACAGCGCTACACTAAACACTCATGAAAGGACTGTGAATTTTAGCATATATCAATGTGGTTGTCCTTTGAGAAGGTCCAGGGGTGTAACACTCTGCTTGGTGCCATGAGAAATGTGAAGAAATGTAACAGCCCCATCCTCTAGGTATTGGAAACCTTGTTGGAAAAAAGGAAAAGATAGGCGTAAAACACTAACACAAAAGCATAAAGCAGCTTTACAACAGAGGCCAAAAAGAGTTTATAATTACAATTAGGTGAGGGCGGGGAAAATTCAGTCTGAACTTGGAAGAGAGAATGTCAGTTCTAAGAAGATATCACGGATTAGGAAGGCTTTGGTGGAGAATCAAACTTGACTTAGGGCTTCAAGACGGACAAGATTGAAAAGTGAAAAGAAGGCATTTCAGAGAAGCAAAGCCCAGAAGACCGATCAAAGAAGAGCGGGAAGATAAGTTTTTACTAAAGTGAAGGGTTCTATACGAAGTGATAGGAGTTGGTTAGAAAGGTAGATTGGAAAGATTACAGGCAGACTGCCAAGATATTTCAGGTTCAGTTCCAGACCACAATAAAGTAAAAGTCACAATGAAGAGAGACACACAAATTTTTTGGTTCCCCAGTGCATGTAAAAGTTATGTTTACACTATAGTCTACGTGAGCAATAGCATTAGGCCAAAAAAAAAAAAAAAAAAAAAAAAGGCAGGGGGGCTTCCCTGGTGGCGCAGTGGTTGAGAGTCCGCCTGCCAATGCAGGGGACGCGGGTTCGTGCCCCGGTCCGGGAGGATCCCACATGCCGCGGAGCGGCTGGGCCCATGAGCCATGGCCGCTGAGCCTGCGCATCCGGAGCCTGTGCTCCACAACGGGAGAGGCCACAGCGGTGAGAGGCCCGCGTACCGCAAAAAAAACGTACATACCTTAACTTAAAAATTCTTTATTGTTAAAACATGCTAACCATCATCTGAGCCTTCCTCAAGTTGTAGTAGTGACATCAAAGATCACTGATCACAAATTCCCATAACAAATATAATAATAAAATTATCATCATCAAAATGTTTGAAATATTGCGAGAATTACCAAAATGTGACACAGAGACACGAAGCGAGCAAATGCCGTTGGAAAAATGGCGCTGATAGACGCTCAACGCGGGTTGCCACAGACCTTCAGTTTGTAAAAAACACAGTATCTGTGGATCGCAATAAAGTGAAGCACGATAAAATGAGATATGTACATACATTATCTATAATCACCCAGTCTTGGAAGGCGAATATTATTATAATCATTAAGTTACAGAAGAGGAAAGCAGATGCAAAAAGTTTCATGAATTATCAAGTTACAGGGTGGTAAGTACGTAATAAACAGCAGAGTTGGGATCTGGGAGACTTGCACCTTCAAGTTTCAACAAATCTACAGCAAGACTTGATTATTAGGATGCAGATACCCTTGACACATCTTCATGTTTATTTCCACCCTAATCGAAACCAAAATTTAATAATAATTTTGTTAAAGACACCAATTTTTTGGCTCTAGTGTACTAAGACTTCATTATTAAGGTCACTACTCATATGGTAGGAAGGGGTCTCTGAGAGCCAGAGCTAAGCAGTGCTTTCAGGCTCAGCTTTAAATGGAATAGGAATGTGATAGGATTTCTGGGGTGTCAAGAAGCCTCCCCCAAAAAGCTTCTTTTAAATGCTTCTGAACAGGAAGCAATGCCTTCCACATACTACATCTTCCTGCTGGGGTGTCTGTCTCTTTCATACTACCTATGGCATTAGCTGTGCCTCTCGTTGTCAGGTTGGGACCCCGTTTCTTCTCCTTTAGTACTTACAGAATCCATAAATCAACAAAGCAATTATGTTCAGCACTTACTAAAGCATCTCAAAATTAGTAACTCAAAATAGACCTAAATGGGTAACTTACTGATTCCGTTCAGCCAGATTCAGTGGGAGACAATGGAAAGACTATGGGCTCTGAAATCATGTGTACCTTGCATAGAGATTCAACCCCAATTCTTACTGTCCGGTTGACATTGTTGGGGAAGCAACTTAACTTTTCTGAGCCAGTTTTCTAATCTGAAAATGGTAAATACTTAAATCACTGAGTTGTCATAAATAGCAAATAATATGTAGAATAAGCACAGTGTTTCATATACAGCAGTTGCTCAAGAGATATTAACTCCCTTTCTTTCCATTTTACTGAGTCTTCTTTGATAAGAAAAATGGAAATAACATGTGCACTGACCATCCGAAAGAATGAGGATCGAACGTAAGATCTCATCGAGCAGAAGTAGGGCAGTGGTGTACCGATAAACCAGATACAAAAAAAAAAAAAAGCCCTGTTTGTAATGTTTGCCCATTTTAGTGATATAGATACACCCCTCTAGGGCTAATTTCAGGCTACCAATAATATAACTACCAGCTGTCAAACTTTAATATTTAACAATCTGTTTTCATAAGCCACACTGGCTGGCTCCACACCAGAGGAAACTGCCAATTGTTAGTTTCCTCATGCAGTATTGGGCTCTTTTGTCCCTGTTTCCTGTCTTGTCTTCAAAGCATGGGTATAAGGAGAGGTTAGGCTGAATTTAGAACAAGCCAAAGTAAACGTTGATAGCTGGGAGGAAATACTAGGCACTGAGCAGCTATAAGACGCATATAGGTAAAGGCAGAGACATATAATAAAATATTTAGTTAATTATCTAGTCCCAGAGTTACATCTACAGCACCTTTGATAGTCCCAGTACATAGTATTGCCATCTATCATTACTGGTTTAATATATCGATTAGATATTTTTCCTTTCATCGCAATTGAAATCTGAGTCAATATTGTATTGCATTTTCAGGTAAGTAGAAGTTTCAGCTGTAACTGACTTAGTTATAACTGTAGACACTCAACATACCAGTCTGAAAATGGGGATAATGATGCCTATTTCCCAGGATTGTATAAATGCCTAGAGCCTCCTGGTGATACTGGATGGCAAAGTATTTAAGTGTATGGGCTCAGAAGATGTAGAAGCATCTTGGTTCTTCCACACAGAACCTGTGTAAAATAGTCTAGTGACTTATTCTCTATGTGTCTGTTTTCTCATCTTTAAAATAAAAATGATGATACCTAACTCACAAGGTTGGTCTGAGGATTACATAATATAAATTATACAAGCTTCTTAGAACAGTGTTTGGCACAGGACAAGCTAATGATAAGTGAGACCCATTATTATTTGTAATGTATGACCATTAAGTAAATGTTTATTCTCCTGCCCATCCCTGTTTCTTCTTACTTATGTTGGTCTTCATGGCCTTCAATGTTTTTGATAATTTGAACCTAGTTGCCAATTTAACCTTCCCTCCTTCTGCACTTCAACGTGTACCAACAGGCTCCTCTAACACTCACATTCAATACCAAGATTCTAGACCTGCCAGAAATATCTTTCCTAATTTCTCCCACTGGCCTACATCTGCCTTAACTCAGCTGGACCGTATCTTCACTCCAGCCTTCATGGCTCTTCCTTCTCTGAACCCCTCTAGCAAGTACACTTATGCCACGTAATTAATCATTTAATTATATAGTCCCTTGTATTTTTCTTTCTGCTCGAGAAAGAGAATTATGTTAGATATTTATCCTAGCTCTAGAATTGTATAAGAAACATAGTACTTCCCCCAATAACTATGCATTAATTTACTATTTAGAATTAACTACGCTATGGTATCGATAGAGCTTTAACAAAAGAAGTTTTGTTTGCAACTTATACCCTCTGCATTAAAATGTCAACCATGTAAAAAAGAATGAAATAATGCCATTTGCAGCAACATGGATGGACCTAGGGATCATCATATTAAGTGAAGTAAGTCAGACAGAGAAAGACAAATATCATATATCACTTATATGTGGAATCTAAAAAAATGATACAAATGAACTTATTTACAAAACAGAAATAGACCCACAGACATAGGAAACAAACTTATGGTTACCAAAGGGGATGGGGGTGGGTGAGGAGGGAGAAATTAGGAGTTTGGGATTAACATACACTACTATATATAAAATAGATAACCAACAAGGACCTACTGTATAACAGAGGGAACTCTATTCAATATCTTGTAATAACCTATAATGGAAAAGAATTTGAAAAAGAATATATATCTCTCTCTATATATATATCTATATATATATATATATAACTGAGTCACTTTGCTATACACCTGAAACTGTCACAACACTAAATTATACTTCAATTTTTAAAATGTTTTGAAAAAATGTCAACCATGTAAGAGTATATTTAAGAGATAATATTTAACTGCTTAAAATTATTAATCATTCGCTGTAAATAGCGTGCCATTTGAATGCTAGATATTTCTGAAGCTTTAAGTCTACTGTCAGGGAACTCATTAGATTATGATAAAAAATTCTATTTTAGTCGAGGTGGAAGCTTTACATACCAAAATGCAATGAAAATATTTACTCTGGTTTAGACTGTAACGTGAAAAAGAAACAAAGATACACCCTTAACGGGATGTAATGTGTAGATTCCTTTTCACTCAGATGATGATGAATGGCATGTGGTTGCCCAGGCCTCTAAAGCAGTGAGAACATCACATGGGATATCCTGAGACAGCAGAAAAAATAATTAAGAAGAAATAATATGCTCCCAAAAAGCTCAACTCTGCTCTTGAAAGTAAGCTCACGCCGATGGATGTCAGAGTACCTGGGGAGTCCACTAGCGCGAGGTGGGCGTATGCGCAGTTGCTTTGTGAGACCCGTAGTACTTTTGTCAGTTCATTTGTATCTAAAAGTTACTTGTGACTATTTCCTAACTCTGTTTGATCCCATGAGTCCAGGCTTCTGTCTGCATTTGCCACACCAAAGAAATTTTGTGACTGCAAAATTAAGGCTATCTAGACCTGCAAATGTCACACACAGTATAAGTAAAGTCAATCATTTCAACATTTAAAAAGTTCAACTAAGATCCACCAGGGCTCCTTGACCAATGATTTCCTGAATTAGCTATCTAGGATACGGGATTTTGTTTCTTTTAATGCCTCTCTGGAATGTACTGCATGTCTTGTTTATACAATCCTACTTTTCCGGGAACGCACTGACAGAAGGCAGGCACTTAAAAAATGTTTGTTTTTCTACACTCTGACCTTTAAAACATAGAAAAACAGAGATTGAAAACAATCACAATAAACCAGATGTAATGTATCTATTGGTATATGTGCAAGCTAAACCCTAAATATATACATTTACAAAATTAAACACCAAACACATAGAGAATTTTGAAAGATCAGGTTTGATTTAGAACCTCATAAATTTTCATAAGTAAGATTGATCCAGTCGGATCGTCCTGAGAGGAGAATGTGAAGGAATAGGATCCTGGTTTCGGCATCCTGGGTCAAGGTAATCATAGCCACAGGCACCCAGGCTGGGACCTTGGGTACCTTAGTTCCCAGGTAGCCTCAGAGCCAGGTGGCGCTCCTGGCTCTCAATAAATGCTTACGAAAAGAATTAAAGTAGTTTTGTAAAAAAGAAAAGAAAAACAGGATGTCCTGAGTGAGTGAGTGACAGAGAGAAGATATCCCTTAGGAACAGGCTAAGTTTCAAACTAAGACCAGGAAAGGGAGGCTCTGGCAGGACGAGGGTGGGTAGCGCTGGGATCCAGAGGGAAGGGAGATCACTTTAACATTTTGTCTCTTTTTGCCCCACTGTCTTTATGTCCCTTCATTTCTCATTTCCTCCTCAGTTCTTTTTCTTTTCTACTTTCTTCTTTATTTTAATGTCCTTTGTCTGCTCACTTTATTTTATCTCCTTGATTCTCTTTACTGATTTTTTTTTCTTCCTCTAGTCACCAGCACTACTGACTCCATTCTCTGTAAGTTACTATTAATTATGGTTTGGTCCAATGTCTTCAAGCAAAGTGGCAATAAACTGTCGGTAATGGGCACATCCTGTCACTTTTAACAGATTTCAGCAGAGATACATAAAAGCAGTAGGCAAGGCCCACAGCCAAGAGAATAAAGAAGTACAACAGGCTTTGGCCAGTTATGCGAAGGAGTGTTACTCTTCCCGACATGAAGGGGTAGTGGGTCGGGGTGAAGAGGTCTGACTCCTCGATCAGAAATGATTTCCAAAGAACAGCCCTGTTTCCAGCTGGTACCATCACACTAGCAAAGCTCTGTGGGAGGGACATTTGTTACAGATGCAACGCTTTCCCAGTGGCAAACCTGTAGAAATTCCACAGTGCTTCTCTAAAATATAACCAAAATAAGGACAGCATTGCAGACGACATCATCTCTCTCCCAGGTGACACTGTGAAAATAGTTTTACCTTTAAAACAGTTTGCTGAGTGGATTTAATAGCACTAGAGAATGGACTTGAGGCTATGGGGAGGGGGAAGGGTAAACGGTGACAAAGCGATAAAGAGGCATGGACATACACACACTACCAAACGTAAGGTAGATAGCTAGTGGGAAGCAGCCGCACAGCACAGGGAGATCAGCTCGGTGCTTTGGGACCGCCTGGAGGGGTGGGATAGGGAGGGTGGGAGGGAGGGAGACGCAAGCGGGAAGAGATATGGGGACATATGTATATATATAACTGATTCATTTTGTTGTGAAGCTGAAACTAACATACCACTGTAAAGCAATTATACTCCAATAAAGATGTTTAAAAAAAAATAGTTCAGAGGAATATGATTATAATGCCCAATAGGAAAACATTCAACATGTTTAATGTGAACATTCTATTGGAGCACAGGATACAGACAGAAAAGAGTACCCATCCTATGTATACAGGTGGATGACTTTTCACCAGTCATATACCTAGTTCCTAAATCAAAACAAAGTATTATCAGAATCCTAGAAGCAACCCCCTTCCCCCATCCAGTTATACTTATCACAACCCAAGGGGAATCATTATCCTAACATCAAAGATGTTTACTTTGCCTGATTTTGTTCTTCATATGATATTTAACATAATATTTCATTTATTACTCGTTTTACTATTTATGATGCTTAATATTTTTAAATAATTTCATTTGAGCCAGGTTATTTTTCTTGAAAATAACATGCATGGAATCGAAAACCTCTATGAATGAAAAATTCACACAAAAATTTACCAATGATATAATTAACTTTGATAGATTTAAAACAAGTATGTCAGGGATTAGGTTGCATAGTTAGGACACTATAGCAATGTGTAATCTCAAGAAACATAATAAACTAAGGGAAAAGAGAACTATTTCTCTAATCAATTTATAAATGCAAACACGAACTTAAATGTTTAATAAGTTGTCGTACCATGGAATTAATTTAAGTAACATTTATTTTAAAATAACAATCTGAAAGTTATTACAAATAAATATAAAGTTCTAGGCTGTTTTCCAAAATTCCATTACATAATAAAAGGATAGATGACACCTCAGTTTTATAACAGATTATGAGGAAAAAGTCCTGGGAGATTTAGCTGAGCCAATTGCTTGGTTCAACTTCTTTAAAAAGCTAATTCAATCCCAGGCTGTAGCAACAGAAGTATTGCATTGAGCCAAAAAGATGGTTCTGGGTTTTCCGTACGATGTTACCCATAATGCTCAGGAAGAATAATGCTTGTATTCTCTCAAACTGTCATACCCTTTCTGGCATGTCACATGTTCTTTGTTGTACCTTAAAAGACACAAGGTACTTTTGTACCTAGTTGTAAACTAGGTTGTCTGGAGGAGAGAACGCGATTTCTTCAAAAGATGTGGTAAAGGTTTCCTGTAATGAATAGTTGGAGAAACAGAAATATTTAGGGCTATAGAATAGAGTTTTGGGGGACATGACAGCTGTCTCCAGATATTTCAAGAATTGCCATGTGAACGGCAGAATGGATTTAATCAAAACTTTTCTTGAGGGTAGAACTGGCAAAAATTAAGTAACAAGGAAAAGGTTTTGCTAAATATATATAAAGATTTCTACCTAATAATTATAGTTGTCCAGTAGCAGAACGGGCTGAATCAGAAGACTATTTCCCATTAGAGTAGAACTTAACCTTCAGGAAAATAATTGTCTCCAAATTTAAGAAAATTCTACCTAACAATTGTAGTTCTACAATTTGCTGACTCAAAAAGGCAATGATTTCCATAGTTACCAAGTGTCTGCAGAGGGAAGACCATGTTTACGGATGTTTCTACCTACATACGGAAGTCATTACAGAACCCTGAGGTCTCTTTGAATGTTAAATTTCAATGATTTTATGTTTTATAATCATTGAATAAGTTTTTATGCTACCTCTTTTTCTTAAAAAGGTAATTAAATTTTTCAATAATGTTTTTTCTTTTTTATTGAAGTAGAGTTGATTTACAAAGTTCTGTTAGTTTCAGGTGTACAGAAAAGTGATTTGGATATATATATATGTATATATATACATACACACACATATACATATATATGTATATATTTTATATATTTATATTCTTTTTCAGATTCTTTTCCATTATAGGTTATTACAAGATATTGAATATAGTTCTCTGTGCTCTACAGTAGGTCCTTGTTGTTTATCTACCTTATATACAGTATTGTGTGTATGTTGATCCCATACTCCCAATTTATCCCTCTCCAACCCCTAAATTTTGCAATGTTTCAAAACTTGGGCACAATGTATTTTGTTAAATAACTAAGCCTATTGAAACTTTCTGCACTAGCAACTAGTGAGTTGCCAAACCATCACATATCTCTTGTGTCAATCAGGATGATCAAACTATTGATGCAGTAACCAAAGCCCCGCAGCCTCAGCGGCTTTGGAGAACAAAGTTCATTGCTTGCCCTTACTCCGTGTCCATCACAAGCTGCCTGGGTCTAAGCTCAAGGTCTTCCTGGACCCAATTTGCAGAGTAGCCAGCTCCCTGTAACACTGCTGGTTATTAAGGCAGAGGAAGAAACAGTGGCAAGTCACACACACTGTTAAAGCTTCCACCCATGGGCGTACACATCACATCTGCTCAGATTTCATCGGTTAAAGGAGGTTTATTAATTAGGAATTTTAACAGTGGGTGGGAGGACCTGTCAATTACACTTCCTCTATTTCACTCTTTTGCTTCACCTCAGGACTGCTGGCCAGTAAGAGAAAGCCCTTTACAGATGCCTACAGGAAACGCAGCCTTCTTGCAATGATTTCTCTGCGTCCTTAAAAACAAACAAACAAAGAAGCCTGTGCAGCACACTTATGATGCTAGTGCAAACTATAGCTGAAGTTGGAGTGAAAGATACTCAGACTTGAAACTGGTCTATCTTAGCTCACTGTCTCTCAGTGTACCAGTGAGAATTCTCAGTTATTGACTTGGTGTTATTGGGTGATTAGAAATGAACTTTATTCTGAGAAATTGGGAGGCTCATGTACTAATTCCATGCTAATACATACAAATCTTGTAAAGATTATGGTTGATCTCACAAGTGGAACAGATTACACACGTACACACACACACACACACACACACGACAAAAGCCTCACTAGTCACTGCTTCTGGAACTAAGAAATTAAATCAACTTCACATATTACAATGTTTCCTCCTCCTTCTATTACTTTGCTTTTTTTCCTCTGGAAATATAAAATAAAAATCTCAATCTTCCTCAAAATTATTTGTCTTTATTTCACCAAAATTCCATTTTTGTGGGCAAAGGACAAGACGACGTAGCTGTGAGTAGCAGTCTCCTGTGAAAACAGTGAAACATTCATCGCACTGAGATATTTTTGATCAGTGACCTTAAAAGGAAGTTGGCTATTACAGGTCAAATTTTAATTCTTCCAAAATCATTTCCCATATGCCTCCAGAATCTGCATATTCCCCTCCTCATTTCTTCTCTCACGTGTCCTTTTCACTCCCTCCTGCTTGCCTAGAGAAGGGTTCTCTCTTGTTTTAATGATCTAGCATTTTAAATGGAACTAACTGCCTTCAGAGCTGTCTTGACAGATTCTCACAAAACCATGTCTTGATGAGAAGCATTTCAGACAGTTTCTATATTTAACAAATCTGTGTGGAGTGTCCCCTTGTGTCAGGATGGAGACCAGCTACAGGGATGTAGAGATGAGCAAGCCCCGGCGCCCGACCTCAGAGACGTAACAGTCCTGCAGGAAAGACTGAAAACCAATTATGGGATCATAATGGAGCATCTCATAAACATCAGCACGTTCCCATCTTCATTATTTCCTTTCCTTTCAAGTATTTAAACATACTTAGTCCCAAATAGAAAACAATTTAGAAATCGTCCCCAAATGCCTGTCCCATGACTAAAGCTGCCTAACCCACCTAAGATTCTTCTAACAAATGTAGGGATCTTTCTTATAGATCCTTGGGACCTTTCCCAGGAAATTCGGATCTGTTAGACTGGAATGGGTCTCTGGGAATCTAGTTTTCCAAAGCTCCCGGGTGATTTTTCTACACAACCAATTTTTGAACTTCTGTATCAGAGCAAATAATGAGATTGCCTTTCCATACACACACACACACACACACACACACACACACACAAATACACACAAAGAAAAAAACAGGCAATAAAGAATCTTTTAATGACATAAGAGCCTATCAGTGTATTCCTACAAACCAAAATATCGAAAGCAATATAGGTCTAATTTTTAACATGGAAATTTTGAGTAACTTGTGGGTATGGAGAGAGTATTGCTTCTTACCATGAAATGGTTAAAATGGAGCAGCCCCTAGCTTATATGGTAGTAATATGTCTGACAGGTTAGGAATATATAGTAAAAGAGCTAAACTACTGACTCCAATCAATTATTACCAAAGTAACATTAAATGGGTCAATCGTTTACATAAAACAATTTTTGCAAGATTACAAAGGAAGTGGAATGAAATACATGTAATCAATAGTCGATACAAAACCAAAGGAAATGGGGAATGTTAAAAGACAATTTACTTGCCTCAGAGTAAGGAAAATACCCTGAATAAAATGGACCAAAATGGATAAAGAAGAAAAACAAGAAGTAGTTAAGTCTGAGAAAGAAGCATTTGGGAGAGCTAAGATGAAGTTAAGGGAGTGGCAAGTAAATCAATATACATCAGCAAGGGGGAAGGAAAGGAAGATGGTGCAAGAGTTTAAAGTACATGCTAACGCATTTTCAAGTAGCAGAGGAACTGATATGAGAATTTATTGAGCAAAAAGAAGGTATATCTCATACATAACCACATAGCTAAGTGCCCCGGCTTATTCCCAGAGCTGAGTACTGAGGAATTCAACTAGCCAAGTGGGGTTTGGGAGAGGATCATTTAAATTCTATTGTATTGTATCCCAAGCCCTGGGAATAGAGCATCCGTCCACAAAGAAAGGAATTGCAAATATTCAATACAAACAAGCTGATGGTGCAGAACCAGAAGGCATCAGACAAAGAAGAGACACAATAAAATCCAGCAGCTCATAAATAAACTAGTAAACTAGCGGAGTCTATGCAATTCCAGTAAATCTGGAAATCCATGGAGTTAATGTTTAGGTTGAAATCAGCCGAGCTATGTGATATCACATGAGGCTATTACATGGGGAAAAAAAAAATGTGACTGTTAATTCATCAACACTCAGAAACAGAGTCGGAGTAAAAAGAAAAAATACACCGCACGATTTTAAAATTCAATGCAGCGAGTCATTGAGGGTTTCGTGAGAAATCGGTTGCAATTTTTGGCCTAGTTCTCGAAGTAGAACATAATCTTCCAGAATGTATCAAATGCTCTCCAAGTCTAAAGACACAGATTGACATTGTAATCAAGTTTGAGAATTAAGTCTACCTTTGGACAATTATGGACAGCTTGGGTCACCTCATTAGGGGGTTGGTCACAGTCTACTGCATGACATCTGACGCGAACCGTTTCCAAGCACAGGTCTGCTTCTTCTATTATTAATTTCTACCCGAGGGCAAATGCCAGGAGAACTTACTTTAGTTTCTGCCACCTGCTGCCATTTCAACTGTCAGGAACAGCGGGAGACAAAAATGAAAGCACCACCTTAAAGAAAGGCTGCGCCACAGTGTCATTTTGAAAACTGACAGCTTCGTGCAGTCCCCAGTCTTAAGGAAGGGGATTTTCTCTTGTGCCTTCTGTTGCCATTTTGACAAAGGAAGACATTCTCCCACCTCTAGATTCAGGAGAATGGTTCTCTTGTTGAAATCCAAAATTTGGGGGGTGAAAAATACATCCGCAGGGTCCGGCTGAGTCCAGGGGTTGCTTTTTCAGTATCAGAAGCCCAGAAAGATGAGTCGATTCTTGAAGGAAATGACATTGAACTCGTGTCAGATTCAGCTGCTTTGATTCAGCAAAAGCCACAAGAGTTAAAAACAAGGGTGGGAGGGAGACACAAGAGGGAGGAGACACCGGGATATATGTATATGTATAGCTGATTCACCTTGTTGTATAGCAGAAACTAACACACCACTGTAAAGCAATTATACTCTAATAAAGATGTTAAAAACAGCAACAACAAGAATATCAGAAAATTTTTGGATGATATCTCTGTTTCTGAAAAAGGACTAGTTCAGCATGCTGATGAATAAGATCTGAGTGATCCAGCTACAGAAACTGCAAGAGGCCAGACTCATATGTGATAAGTTAGAAACAGATGAAAGCTCTTTTGACTTGGGGGGGAAAAAAAAAGGCAAGTAGAAACAGATTTGCAAGTCACAAGTGGGAACTTCTTTACCCCAAAGACTGTAAACTATTGTGGGACACGGCAGAGCTTAGAGTCTGTTCGTTCAAAAGAAAAGAAAAGAAGAAAAAAAAGAACACTGGAGAAATGGATTTTTCTGTCTGACCTTTAATACAATAAAGAGTCTAATTTACAGTGTGAGAGAGCCCACAACAAACCAAGAAGATAAAGCGACGCCAAGATTTTAATTTAAAATAAAATAAAGAGAAACTATATTAGCTTTTTATTGTGTAAAAAAGATAATTCAGAAGAGATAGCTCTGAAGGAGACAAGAGGCTGAAAGTAACAGAGTGGACAGCTGCTTCAAGGCTAATTGTTAAAATCCAGGAAAGTTTTTTAAAAAGAAAATTTCTTTTCTTTTCTTTTCTCCCGAGGTACCATGCTGTGGGATACTTCTACTCATTGAAAGGAAGAGCAGGACAGATATACATCCTTTTTTCCCTTCGGACAAGTGTTGTCATGAAATACAAGTATTTTGAAGAAATACAAATTCTATAACTACTGACTTTATTTCATAATGAAAGATACCTTTAGGGGCTTCCCTGGTGGCGCGGTGGTTGAGGGTCCGCCTGCCGATGCAGGGGACACGGGTTCGTGCCCCGGTCCGGGAAGATCCCGCGTGCCGCGGAGCGGCTGGGCCCGTGAGCCATGGCCGCTGAGCCTGCGCGTCCGGAGCCTGTGCTCCGCAACGGGAGAGGCCACAACTGTGAAGGGCCCGCGTACCGCAAAAAAAAAAAAAAAAAAAAAAAAAGGGAGAAGTAAGATCTATCACTTACGTGACCCTTCAGCACACAATGGATGGTTACTTTACTAAGATGCCTTCACTTAAAATAACTGATAGAAAGAAACATAATGAATTAGGCTTCAGGAGAGTGAATCTCTCCATATGGGACATTGCTACAAAAATTCCTGGAAGTGGAGGTCGACTAATGTTTGTATTTGAATTCATTTTTGCGTTGAGCACCTGGGTGAGTGAATCAGGTATTATGTCTCTGTTGCTCTCATTCACTGGAGATTGAGGTAAATCAAACTGATGAAGATCTGACCCCCTCATGCCCACCCTGAGTCCCCAAGTTTTAGGCCGCCCTCAACCCATTATCAAGTGTTGACTCTCGCAAGAGTTAAGAAACAAATGAGGATTCCTACGTGTATCAAGCCTGCCCCTCTTTCAAAACCTCCTCCTTCCTTCTGTGGACGGCGCCTTCCTGACCTGCAAACTGCACGTGGGCTTGAGCTTTTGAGAAATGACGCAGCTTTGACCTTCTACTGCTTTGGACCTCTGACTTCCTGATCTACCCTCTTTCCAACCCAGACCCAAGTTTAATTCTCAACTTGGGTCGTGCTCTCTGAATCCGGGTTTCCAGGTCAGCTATTGCCCATGGATCAGTCTGACAGCTCCAGCGAATGCTCTTGTAGGGTTCGTGCCCCGGTCCGGGAAGATCCCACATGCCGCGGAGCGGCTGGGCCCGTGAGCCACGGCCACTGAGCCTGAGCGTCCGGAGCCTGTGCTCCGCAACGGGAGAGGCCACAACAGTGAGAGGCCCGCGTATGGCAAAAAAAAAAAAAAAAAAAAAAAAGCAATGATTTAAAGGCTGGGCAAAGGTGCTTCTTAATGACTTTTGGCAAAAGCAGGAACCCTTCTCCGATCCTACTGGTAGAGGTAGGAATGAGGGGCTAACTGGGGTGGAGAGTTAGAGGCTGGGAAATGATGGCGTGTCCCACCCCGACACCACCACGCAAGCTGCTGAAGGACTTGACCATCAATTCTATCTTGAAACATTTCTTTCCTTTTTTCTAAGACGTCCTAATTTTCCTCCAACCTCCTTCATTCTTCGACCTCTACTTTCTTTGAAAACTTCCTTTTCTGAACACTAAATTTAGATCACGCTGGGTTCTCTCTATAGATAGAGATATAAATTTTGATATAGATAAAGATGACAGCACATAGAGTTCAGCATGTTGGTCCACAGTGGGCTTAAAACCAGCATATATATATATATGAACATATATATAGTCCCATAGGTACATGCAGGTGTATATGTATAGACAGATAAATGATACATATAAAATATATATTTGTATAGACACATAGTTTATATATACATTCACTGTAATATGTGTACATTGTTTTTGTGTGGGTGTGTGGGTCCGTATTCTCACCCTAGAATATCTCATCTCCTCATGGCTAAAGCCATGACCTATTCATGTAGATAAGTTGTTAAACAGACAGGATACAACCTTACCATGAAGGCACAGTCCTACATCATAGCAACTGAATGGACAGATCCAATTTTGATCACCTACATTCCCTTAAATTCAACAGATCTGACACTAAACTCATCATCTTCAAAATCAACTTAATTAGGTTTAAAAAAAATTTTTTTTAAAGAGAGCAGGAGAGGGCTACATATTGAATCCTATACTGAAGATCTCACCAGGCACAAGCGCACACAGATGCACGACTGATGTCCTCTGAACATTCCTCTCTCCTCCACTTGGCTGTGTTCTTCTGTGATGATTCTTTTCTCCATCAGGCTCTCACCTCATTGAAATTTTCTTTCCCAGCAGATCCAATTAAAGGCCAGAAATTCAATTCATTTTCCTACTTTAGGTTAAATGTCCATCCCCAAAATAATTGTTGTAGCCTGAGGCATGGAATATTGACTATCCAAGCCTGGGATAGAAGCCAGAAAGATGAACACAGACCATATGTGGAAGAGGGTTGTTTCCCCAAAGGAAGGTGAAATGCCATTCCTAGAGGTGGGGAATGAATATTGGGCAAAGACAAGAGATTCTATGATGGTTTGTTCTTTAATTATCTATGGAATCATATGGCCGTTTTTCTTGACTACTTTTTCTAAAATAGGCCCCCTTTTAATTGCTTCTTTTAATTCATTTCCTTCATATAACTTATAATGCTTGCAATTTTCAATATTTCTTTTCATTTGTTTATTAACTGTCCAACACACTAAATCAGGGCAGCTTATTCAGTTCAACATGTTGCATGTTCAGTTCAACTTCTTGCATGAAGGCAAGAATCTTGTCTGTCATTTTTGGTTTTGGTTTTGTTATCTCAAGTGCCTAGCACGATCCCTGGTACATTTTTTTAACTCAAGAAATATCTGTTTTTAAATGACAGAATTGCACACAATGCATATGAAAAATATCTAGAAATACTTCTTTAAATGTTAACAGCTATCAGTGTGATGAACTTTGGGGTAATTTTTTCTTTTCTTTTTTTTTTCTTTTTCCTTTGTTTCCAAAAATGTCTGAGCACATAAGAACATCTACAGTTTTCTTTTCATTTGTTTCCTTTTCATAAACAATATCACACTTTAAAATTTGTTTTAAAATTGTAAAACAAACAAACAAACAAACATACAGCTTTGTTGAACTGCCTGGAGGCAGATGAATTCCAGGGGCAGGTGTTGTAGTTGCCCAGATATGAATGGCTTGGATTGGGTAGGACCAGAGGGCCTGCAGACTGAAGAGATCCTTCCACAGCTCCCATACCATCTTATCTAACGCCTTTGCTATTCTAGAAGAACTCAAAGTATCTTCCAAAAACCCTCACTCACTCATACAATTTTGTGCATTCTTTGTACATATCCTGCCTTGAACTTATAGTCGAGGTATCATTTTTACAAACACTTGATGCAGACAGCCTGCAAAGCATATAAAAGAGGTGATACGGCAAAGTAGAAACAGCACAAGTCTTACAAAGAAACAGTGGGAAAAGCCATAGGCTTTGGCGTAAGAGAAACATGGCTTGACTTAGGCATCCCTGAGCGTGTGCCATTGGACTTCACACCTATGGGTCGTGAGCACTGAGAATCTATGGCTCGTGCAGAGTGCAAGACTGTGTGGTCATCAGAGTCACCTTCAAACATTCTTCATGTTTCACGAGTTACAAATGTCTGAAAACTTTTCCTTCCTATTGTATCTTTAAGTAACCCTTTCCTTTCACACTTATATTAAATCCTTGCCTTATCCTGTGTTAATTGTCTCAGTAAACCCACTCATTAGGCTACCATCCTTGCCCACATGTAAGGGGCTGTCTTGTATTTAAGCCTTTACGTTTCACTGTGAAATGGCTCTTAATTTCTTAATCTGGGACAACAACAAATTATTTGGGAAGAACACACTAGCCTGAAAGGACCACTATCAACGTTGATGTCAGATGCTTACAGAGACCACCAAATGGAGTTAAATTTATTAAGACAAATAAGCTTAACGCAAATTTCACCATTTTTCTGGAGGTTTGGTCTCACAATGACAAGCGTTGGATGTTAAAGAAAAGACTTAAGAATCACTTTTAAGAGCATACAGTATGTGGTTATATTGCTGAGGTAACAAAAATATAACCAGGGGACAGATGAAATAGTAAATGGGTACTTTTGTATGGGGATACATTTTTCAGAGACAGCACCATACATACATTCTTAAAATGCCTTATCCCAGAAAACATGGATGGAATTAAAGACAATCTCCTCTAAAAACAGTGTCTCTGGTAATGATAAAGATCTCCCTTGTGCTGAAAAACACATGAGAAGTTTGAATAAATTGTTTCATGGAAATGGAGCAAAGAAAAGTTTCTAAATTAAATTAGTTTCTATAATATGTTTATAAAAACTTATATGGTGATAAACTTCAATAAATTAAATATTTTAAGTAGACATTTGACCATCTCCGCTACAAGTCACAGACAGGAAGTAGGGAAGAGGAGTATATGACCTTGGACATGTTTCTTAAGTTTTCTACACCATAATGTCCTCCCAGGTAAAACAGGGATATAATATCTACCTCATAGGGTTATTCAGAGAATTAAATGAACTAAGTACTCTACGTCACATCTATTATCAGTCTATACACACTTCACAGAGGATTTCACGTTCGGCGCACTCTTTCAGCACTTGCACACCAGCTTGAAATTTAGCTGCCTACCCACTTACTTGTCATCGCCCACGTGGGCTGCAAACAGAAGAGAGCAAACGTCATACGTTTTCAGATCGCCCTTACACCACAAAGGTCCCGTGCGTGGTTAAGGTACCCAACAATACTGCTGAGTAATGACATGTGATTCCTCGCTAGGCACCTCAGCATTTTAGCATTTGTGTCCCACAGAGTTTATAAATGCATCAAATGAATTATTTCACTAAATAAAACACACTGCTAAAAGATTGCAAGTCCCTCAGTGAGTCTCTCAGGCACTGTAATTTTTTCCCACAGCTGTCCTTTTCTGACTTAAATTGTCCCTTTCCAGTTGAATCAAAGTGTTGAGCATTCCTGGTCTATTTCTTTTGACAATATTTGCCTCTTCCCAGAAAAGCCACACAAGGCTAAGGAAATGGAATAGACTTTGGTCCTTTATATGTATTACCTTTAATCAAAAACTACATCATCTGATGCCCAGCCAATGACCAGGTCACAGGGAAGACGAACTCCCGGGAATGCAAAGGATGAGAAATTCTCAATCTATGCGCTGTCGTTTGGGATCACTGGGAACTGTCCAATCCCCCAATACCTTCCCCCGTTCTCTCTGTCCATCTCCCTTTGGCTTGGTTCCATTGCCTGAAATACAGCAAGTAGAACTTTATTTGTAGCAGCCATCATCTGGAGATATAAAGAGCCTGTCATATTCAAGTATCCTAGAGAGATTATGCTGATAGGAGAAGAGAGGGAGGAAACTACTCATGGGCAAGTAATCCTAACTGGAAAACTCTCTCGCAGCTCCCCCATGAGTAACAGAAAGGAGACGTCCTGCATCCCCTGAGGGGAGGGGAACTAGTAAAGGATGTACTGTCTGTTGCAGGAGCCTCCATGAGAACTGAGCAAGCCAGAGTAATAGGCTTCACCAGATACCTACTATGAGACAAGCATATAGTTAAAAAAAAAAAAAGAAAAAAAAAAGAAAACGACACTCATTATCGCATTAGAGTTTTCCTCCATTTTACTAGATTTTAGTTTTACTAGATTTACTAGATCCACAAGTGATGATTAACTCCTTTGAGCCTCAATTTTCTCAGAAGATGACGATGTGATGAGATAATGAATATAAAATGAGGTGACCTATCTTAAGAGATTAGTACTGGGATCTGTAGAAGCTAAATAGAGGTTAATTCCTCTTCCTAGTTCTTAAATGGGTTAATGGAACTCTTCTGCCACAGAGATTATTGGGAGGATTGAATGAGCTAATAGACAGAAAAAGAGTTTGCAAAATGTAAAGCACCATACTGATATTCATTCGTACGACTACTAGCACGAGCATTATGTCTGGTCAGTTGACAAGGATCTGTGTCTCCAAACTGAGCACCGGTAGTTGTACTGGGTGTCAAGTCTAGTTGGTTGCACGAGTGAAGTAGAAAAATCCCCATTCTGGGAATCCAGAAACCTGGGTTTGACACCTGCTACCTCTGTGAATAGGTCACATCATCCCCCAAGCCTTGGTTTTCCTTTTGTAAAATGACTATAACACCTACTCGGCAGTCATTATGATATTTAAACAAATTCAGGGAGATGAAATTCCTTCTAAAATTGTAAGGAGGCAGCGGGTCGGGACAGGAGCTGAGCTGGCTTATCAGCTCTGAAGCCCAACAAATTGCTGAACTTCTCTGAGTCTCAACCCTGCAGCATCAAGGCCTCGGGGCCCTTGCAGAGATGTAGTGAGGTAGGATATCATGCTTCGCAAACATCTCAGCCAGTGTCCCTTTAAGAGCACAGGAGACTTCCCTGTGCACCCACAGGAACCAAGTGGAAAAGTGGAAAGGGCCGCTCCAAGCATGAAATTTCTTTTCAAACAATAAATTGATTGCTATATTTTATGCAAACAGCACGTTCGCCTGCACAATATGAGTGTATTTTTATTTTCAAAAATCTTTCGCCCTCAAATGCAGTAATATTAATTTTCCAGGAAGAAACACTATATTTACCCACTCATTCAGAATAACCCAGTGCCTCGCTACGTGGTATATGTACCCAGTTTGAGACACAGAATGTTGTAAAAAGGTTTACCAGGGCTTAGGGTATAGAAATCATGCCATCGTATTTGTTCCCTCCAAAGGGCAGCTGCGTTGTCCCCAGCAGAGCTTTCCTGACTGACGCAGCCACTCTACCCCCTCCTGAGCGCCTCTTCAGGGAAGATGCAACCATAGGAGTTCTTTGCAACACACGTCATTCATGCCACTCCCACCTGAGAGCAGGTTCTTTTATAACTGAACCTCTTCCCAGAAAAGTTTGTTCAAGTGTCATTCTGAAGATTCTAAGATTATTTAGAACGCATCAAAATCGTTTTAAACCCCTATCATGCATTGGTGAACTCACAGATGATTTTCAGTAGAAGGAGAGAACTTAGTCTTACATGGCCATATCCCAAGTTATGTCGTCTAAAAATATGAAAACTGATGTGTTGTCTTAAGTAACTGTAAAAATGTACTGTCCTCCACTATTTTCATACATACTTCTCTCTGGATCTAGGCTCCAGATGTAGAGTGTAAGTTTAGGCTATTTTAATCTTGTAAATTAATACTATAAAAATACTTGGGTCAATACAGTTATTCTGCATTAGTTAGCGACCCAATTTTCTGTGTCTTAGTTGTAGCATTAAAACTGTATCGTCTTTGAATGCACCCTCCATGTCTTATTCAACTTAGCAGCCCGCCCATCACTTGGCAAGCAGCCTTGTCCATAATAGGATCTTGGAAAAGGTTTGTTCAATGCGTGAATTATGGATCTTTCCATAAACGCCCTTTGAGATTTAATGACTTTCTCTCACAAAACACGTTATGGATACTGTAATTTAACCTGTGATTGTAAACTTTATCACAAAAACTTTGGAACCCAACCAAATTCGTTTCTCTGAAGTTTTATCATTTGTTGAAATTCTTTATGTCAGGGTCATTCAAGTAAAAAGCCTATACGTTACAATTAGTAAAATCTTGTCTAATAGAAAGCGATTCTCACAGGCAGTATAAGAATTTTCTGATTTTCTATTTTAAAACCAGTAAATGGTTTTAACTAAACACATTTTAAAAGTCAATTATCTTATGTACCTAAACCCAGCATGTTCCCACAGGCTCCACATTGACCTGTGTCCACTATTCTGCTGTTTTATATGGCAACAGTGTGACCCCTTAGTAGCGACATACAGTAATTTCAATACCTTTGTTCATATTGGTATTGACAGATTAAATCTAGGTTTACTATTTAAAATAATCAGATATTTATTTATGATGTCTTCATGATACAACTTACCCTCTTCCCTTCATTCTTTAAAACTCTTCATCTTGGGGCTTCCCTGGTGGCACAGTGGTTAAGAATCCGCCTGCCAATGCAGAGCAAACGGGTTCGAGCCCTGGTCCAGGAAGATCCCACATGCCGCAGAGCAACTAAGCCCATGCGCCACAACTACTGAGCCTGTGCTCTAGAGCCGGCGAGCCACAACTACTGAGCCTGGGAGCTACAACTATTGAAGCCCGCACGCCTAGAGCCCGTGCTCTGCAACAAGAGAAGCCACCGCAACGAAGAGTAGCCCCTGCTCGCCGCAACTAGAGAAAGCCCGCGTGCAGAAACTAAGACCCAACGCAGCCAAAAATAAATTTTAAAAAAAACTCTTCATCTTTGCTCCCTTCTTTGCTGACTGATCTTAATTTGCCAGTTATTTTGATAGAAATTAGTTTGATTTAAACTGTGGAAAATAACTCTTGGAAGAATGCTATCTAACTGAATAACCTTGCAGCTATCTCTCTGGAATGTTATATCTTCTAAATAGAAAATGTCTTTTATTTTTAAAATATCCTATTAAAATATTCCATGCTATTAAATAAATCCTCTTTTTAAACAATACTAGGCACACTAGATGAAATACAACATATTTCAAGTTGATATTTCCCCCTACATTCCAAACACCAAAAATCAATTTTTTTAGATCTGCTAAAAGCAAAATGGCTGAAAAAGTACTAACTGCCAAAACAAACAAAAAAGTCTAAACAAGTATCAACCCCCAACCTGGACATAAAACTCCTGCCGTCGCTGCTCACTGTACACTCTGCACTTAGACGTCTGCCATCTCTCCTTCCTACTAATACTAAAATGCAACTATCACTTTATCAACTTATAAGAGTATTCTCTCATTTCTTTTATCTACATGACCAGTAGGTTTACAAACCATTAGTGCCATAGCTACTATGTCCAGAGCTCTAACTATTTTCTGGTTATTACAAAAAATCAGAAGGCATCTCTCCAAGTCTTGTACAAAAGGAGATCATTCAACCACTAACATCAGTGGAGGCCCTCGATATTCAGTTGATGCAACAGAATCTGATTCTCTGCACACTGATACTAGGAATGTAAGTTTGGATTAGAAATATATTCAAAGTACAGATTATGCCACCCTTAAAAAGATGCAAAGATCAAGGAGAAAGAAACTCATCTGGGGGTAATCAACTTAGAAAACAAAATGATTACGATGTAAGGTTGTAATAAGTTCATACACCCCATGTTGGTTTCACTTGTGCATTTCTTATAGAATTAATTACCTTACTAAGTATGCAAAGATGCATCTTGAAGATGTTTACTGTATTTTGAATGAAAAGATATTAAGCAAATTTGGGACTGCAGGATATGAGCTGTAATTTGGTGACTGTAGATGACATGAGTATACAGAGGAGGGGAAGTTCTGGGGCAAGAAGATTGTAAGCCCAGGTCTGAGGAAGGATCCTGAGGGTCATGGGTTTAATTGAACAAACAGACAAGAATGAGCAAAATGCGTGCTCTTCATCTGCCTCCAACAAGTCTGAAGTCCAGTCACAGGCGTATTTCAAGTAAATTAAAGGGTATATGGGGAGGGGGGTGGAGTAGAGACAGGTGAAGGAGTCCAGTCACCTGGCGGGCAGAGCAAAAAAGTTTGAACACAACTGAGGATAAAAAGGGAGCCCAGGGCTTCCCTGGTGGCGCAGTGGTTGGGAGTCCACCTGCCGATGCAGGGGACACGGGTTCGTGCCCCGGTCCGGGAAGATCCCACATGCCGCGGAGAGGCTGGGCCCGTGAGCCATGGCTGCTGGGCCTGCGCGTCCGGAGCCTGTGCTCCGCAACGGGAGAGGCCACAACAGTGAGAGGCCCGCGTACTGCAAAAAAAAAAAAAAAAAAAAGGGAGCCCAGAAGAGCATGCATAGACTGGCAGAATAGGAAAGCTTTAGAAGTTACAGGTCCTTGTGAGAAGGGAGTAGAAGGTTAGGAATTTAGGCAGCATTGTAGACTTGGTAGATACTGTGATGAGTGTCAGGGAAGGACAGAGCTTGATTAGAGATCTCAGAGCTTGAGCGATGCCTTAAAATATTTAAGTCCAAAACTCGGTCATTCCGGTCTGGCAAAGTGAAATAAAAACAAAAGTCTACAGAGTCTGGGAAACAAGCAACTGGGAGGAGCCTGAAGAATCAGTACAACTGATGTTGAAATTACTAATGATACAGAAGAAATGTAGATTGCAAGAGCTGCAATTACGGCATAAGGTGGAAATCGGTGAATTCATTCTACTGAAGACAACTTAGGGCTTGTTGAAAAATCAACATTTTCACACATAAATTTTATATAAGTTGCATTTTAAAGCAATCAGCTCAAAGGATAGAGATGTTTGCAAAGAAGCAAATGACATCAGGCCAGGGTTGTTCAGTAGGCACGTCACCCCTTTTCCTCATGGGAGATGCTCTCAGGTTATCGTGATGGTTTCCAGTTCATCCAGGAGGGAGACATGCTGGACATCAAACGCCAAGAACAGGAGCTCTCTGAGCGTCTTAGTTCCCAGACAGCCTTGCCACATTTACCTAATGTGGTTGCAAACTACTTCGATAAGTCAAATTACCCAAATCTAACTTCCAAGTTATAGGTACAATCTCTGGTATACACCCAACGCCATATTGTTGCATTATTCAAAGACCATATAATAATGAGTAGGCAGTCCGCATGTACAGTCACATCATAATTACATTTTGATAATCATTGTGCAGACATGCACCGTCATTAATCTTCTGCCCCACATGGCCTGGGGAACTGAGTAGAGCAGACCTAGCTGAGGTCTATCAGCACAGATTTAAAGAAACAAGAAGGCCTAGAGGGAGATACTGGGGTCACATGAGCTCTGATGGAATTTGATCCTAGCCACAAAGAATTCTTGATGAGATTCTGGTCAGGGCATTTAAGGGGGCCAATAGGTCTTGAGCTGTGCAAGATTAGAAATTTTTTCTGCATTACTGTAACTAACTAGACAGCCATCCTCAGTGTAAAACAGACAAGCTTTGTAAATGAGTATTACATGTCAACGTATTTCTTTATTTAGTACAATTATCCTATTTGCAGCACTGCACCCTACCTCCAACTCCATCCTGGTCATCATTTTTTTTTTTTTTTTTTTTTTTTTGCGGTATGCGGGCCTCTGACTGTCGTGGCCTCTCCCGTTGCGGAGCACAGGCTCCGGACGCGCAGGCTCAGCGGCCATGGCTCACGGGCCCAGCCGCTCCGCAGCATGTGGGATCTTCCCAGACCGGGGCACGAACCCGTGTCCCCTGCATCGGCAGGCGGACTCTCAACCACTGCGCCACCAGGGAAGCCCCTGGTCATCATTTTTATCAGTGTCTTTAAATGGAGACAGAAGACACACAACAAATTCTAAGATCATATGAAATAGGACCAGTTAATAAAAAAAATCGAACAAGCGTCAAAATGCAAACAGAACAAGAGAAAACAAAAACAAAACCTATAGGCTAAAATAATGAGCTTACTAAAAGGGAATATTTAATTGGGACAGAAATCGCATATTTGTACTAAACACATCATTTATAGTTTCTAACAGACCACACCACCCCTTCTAAGGGGTTTCCCTCCTACGATTCCGGCTGCAGCTGAGAGAACTTAAAGGGGGGCATCTGATCCAAGGATGCCATTCCCAGATTGTTCCATGAGTTTTGGGGGGGAAAGAAAAATATCAGAATTGGACGGTAACTGCTTTGCAAAATGCAAAAATCGCATGATAATTTTTAAGAAGAGCTAAAAAAGAAATCTTAACCTTAAGAAAGAAGCTATAAAATAGGGAAAAGGCCAAGAGTGTGAAAGAAAAGCAGACAGAGCTGAAGGCAGTCGTGTGCCAACAGCTGGTCGATAAGCGGGGTGTGAAGAGATCTCTAATTTGCAGCACTTGACAACTGGACAGTTTCTGTGACGTGAACACTCCCAGCCTGGCCAGTGTAAGGTGGCCGGTGTAAGGCCACCGAACGTGTGGCTGGAAGAAACGCTGCCGCTGCACTCCCCACACACTCAACAGGCGAGACGGAGAACTCCTGCCCCTTGGCGTGCTGGACTTGCTGGAATCTGTTTCTAGTCTCCATGAGGTTTGGTTTTACCATAGTTATTGTTTGCGAGTGGCCATTAAATTGCAGTCTCCCTCATTAAAACTGAAGCTCAGTGAATTCATACTCACTATAATTAAGAGTCCCCTGTAAGACTTGCTTGGTTTTTTTTTTTTTTAATGCAATTCAAAAAAAAATGCAAGTGCAGTATGTGGAAGATTTCAGTAGCACAGGCTAGAGGTATTTAAGTGCTTTAGACTGGAGAATGCGGGGTGAACTCTCCATCTCTGTTTAACATAGGATGTGAAAGCTGAATTTCCAACTTCCTTCGTTCGTTTACGTTTTCGGCATTAATGAAAAAAAGACAGTAATGACTAAAGGTGGCTTTGGCTCTGCTCCTGCCCCAAAAGAATTGCAGGAACAAAATTCCCCCGGCTTCTTCCCTTCCGTGAAGAATGGGGACAGAGGTGGGCCACTGATTCAATTATAGCTTCTCGTGTTCATCTCTGCTGTAACACAGTGGTTTCCAGAATGTCATCCCGGGACCAGTACCACCAGTCTCACCTGGGAACTTTTTGGAAATACAAATTCCCTTCTGAAGACTCCGGGGTGAAGCACAGTAGTCTTGTTTTAACGAGCCCTCCGGAAATTCTGGAAAAAACTATGAGATCCTTTAGTATCACTCTTCCTTTGGTGGTGCTTCCCCTCGTGTCAGGTGTCCTGATGGTTAACTCAGAACGTCAGTGGCAGGGGCCACTTTCATTTTCTACACAAGAATTACTGTTATTAATAGCAATTCAAATTTCATTGTATTTTGCTCTCCTCACAGCTGCCTAACGCACAACCCTCGTTCGCTCAAAGTCTCTCCGCACTTCCGGGGTCTTGGGGGACATCTCTTGTTAGTTTCTGAGACGCCTCCTGACACTTTCTGCTCGGACCCCCTTTGCTGATGTCCTGGGAGTGTCACCAGGGCTGGAGAACTTCCGGATCGCAGGACCAAGGGGCAGCAGGCTTATTGGGATAGGGGATTTGCCTTGAAGTTAAGTTTAGAGGCAGAGACGCTGTTTCTATGTTGTTTACATGTTACACATCAAAAGAAATGACAATGTCTACACATCAAAATGATCTGCCGGGAAATCTAAGAGATGAGCTAGAAGTCACACGAGTTTGTGTGTACCACGTAAGGAGGGCTTGTACAACTTAGTGAAGAAATGCCGAAAGCAATCATTGTAGTTGACAAATCTAGTGACATTGCTGATGGGGAGAAGCTGAGGGGCGCGGTGAACATCTGCCAGGGGATAAAAGGCTATTGAGAATTAAGCTAATTTCCTAAGCCATCATAGTAACTATAAAAGTCCAAGCAGGGCTTCCCTGGTGGCGCAGTGGTTGGGAGTCCGCCTGCCGATGCAGGGGACGCGGGTTCGTGCCCCGGCCCGGGAGGATCCCACATGCCACGGAGCGGCTGGGCCCGTGAGCCATGGCTGCTCAGCCTGCGCGTCCCGAGCCTGTGCGCCGCAACGGGAGAGGCCACGAGGCCCGCGTACCGCAAAAAAAAAAAAAGTCCAAGCAATATTCAAATTTCCATCGAAGACAGTGAAAAGAATTGACAGGTCCATCCAGCCCCCGATGCATCTTTTGACCTTCCTGTTGAGTAACATGCCAGCCCTCAAATGTCAGCGTTCCTCAGGAGTAGCAGGGGCTGAGACATCCAGGTGAAAAGTGGTGCGCACTTCAATACCACTGCAAATGCACTGCTTGCTCATTCTTCATGACATTTTAAAACTATGGCTCCAGTAGTAATTCGGTGTAGCAGAGTATACCTGCCTGGGATGTATGTATCCATGCTTTGCGGACCATGATAAAATAGCATAGTAATTTATTCTAAACCTAATTCCAATCAAAACCATGTTACACGGATGTGGTAACAATCCCTAACATTCAGAAACTTTAAAGAAATGAAATATGACAGGTGCTGATGTCACTCAGCAAACGATGACGTTTCTATGAATAAAGAGAAATACCATACGCAGAAAAATTTAAGTAGTCAAAATGCAACTAACCCAGTTGAAGTGTAGCCAGATTAGTATAGTCTGTTCCAGTGAACTTTCTGGCAGTGCCTTTTCAGTGCCAACATCAATGAAGTTTTAAAAATTAAATCTCAAAAAGGCAACTCAAAGCAAAGCTTCTACTCGATGAATATCTAAGAAAACTAATGTCAGCTTTTGTTAGCTTGCAATATAACAGAAAGCAAGACTTGTGCGGGATTCTGTATCTTTTTGGTGAAACAGCTACAACGTAGGTTTTAAGAAAGTGTCTCAACTCAAAACTGTACTTGGCATTTTGAGGACACTGTCATACTCTGCTCCCTTCATGGCTTTGCTCACAGGAGGGAACATAGAACGCACAGGTGGGCGGGGAGGAAGTCGTTCACTTGCACGTGGCAGGCTCCTGGCAGGCTCCAGAGGAAATATCAGTGTGAGGTCATGGATTGGCAACACCCCGGAAATAGGAACATGCAGTTCACTTCGTTGCTGCAAACGCTGATTTTTAAGTAAGCTATAGCCATTGCCATAAAATATACACACATTAAAAAAAATCAAATTCTAGGCATCTGATGAAAAGGTATTAGTAAACACTTTTTTTAAAATCCCAAGTTAATATTTATTTTAAAAATTGCAATGAACTCCTTTTTTGTGTTTTGAAAGACTTTGCCCTTGAGTAAACCGATGGCATATTCACACCAGAATCCATAAAATACAAACACTCTTAGAAAAAAGTTGTATTTTTCTAGCAGAAAACAAAAACGAAGCAGCTTTTGCATAACTGTATGGCGTACCTCAGGGTAAGACTTTTTTTTCCAACACCAAAAGGGGAAGAAAGTAAGTTGATACACAGTTCCGTTGCTGTCTTTCCCCTGTGAAAGCTCAGAGAAACAAAGAGAACAATGTCATTGTTTTATGAATTTAACTCTGCTGGAAAGCTGCTCTAGTAAGTTTCTACTGCAGGGCATGCATTTGATGAAAATCTTAAAAGCAGTTGAATGGTATAAACCGTTGACTTTTATCCTTCCCTATCATGAGTCCCTTATTCTTTGAAGGATCTTTACCTGGGAAGCTTTCAACTTCCATTGTCATGCGAAGCCTCTTGTATCCAGAGATAAAACTAAATTAACTTTTCAAGGACATGGTGGTCTGGAAAGAGGAAAGTTATTTACGAACTAAACATAAATTCAGAAATCGAATCAGTTCCTCCACTGAATTTAAGTTTTGTGAACAACATACTTTCTCCCTTAGATCTATAGAGATTATAGGTGAAACTCTACTTCCCCACCAAAAAAATTCTGCCAATCAGATTGTATCATTTCTTCATTGGATTACACCTCTATTCAGTTTTACTTCAGTTAACATGCCACTGAATGAATTCTGAAAGCCATTTATAGGCACCACAAATTTTCAAGAAATGTCTTAATTTTAAGTGTTTTATGCTGTGCCGATACAGTAGTATAACTACTGTTTTCATCTTGCTGAATATAAATTTCTTCTAGAAAAAGCAGATTTCCTCCTTTCAAAATCTTAAGCCTAGCACTACTCTGCATCCTCATGTAATGTAAAATCAACTGAAAATTAATCTCTGCAATCAGTTGTTTGAGTTAGAAACAGGTAAAAATTGAATACCACCAGCCTCTCCACACACCTGTAATTACACACATACACACACACACGTTTAGTTCTTCATATGTGAATTATAGAAGAGGCTCAGCAAATGTGGGTTGTTCTACTGCTAAAGGCAGATACAACTTCAACCTGTGAAGAACATTAATAACAATATAAAATTTTAATATTAATTTAGAGCAAAAAGTAAGCCAAGACTTCAGGCTCTTTCATACAATTACACAACTTATATTTATAAAACGTCTACTCTGTGAAATGCTGTCTAATTATATTCACCTAGTAACCCATTTCCATTTCATTTCCTTCCGTCCCTTGAACTTGACTGGTGTATTTTTTTTTTAATCAAGTCTTAACCCTTTAACGTACTAATGAGATGCCTTAATGGCCTGTTGAGTGGCAGCCATTCTTTATCCCTATGATCGCTTCAGTGTTAGCAGAGATGGAAATTAAAATTATTCACTCCAGAGCCTTCATTTGTATTATTATACCATTTTATGTTAGTCTTCATTGATTTGAGTACTTCATGGGCAGCCATGTCTGTGTCCAGTTCCCATGTGCTGCTTTTCTTTTCACAAGCATTTTGGAAGAAGACGAATATTCCTGAGCCACAGTGAATCAGATTATAAATATCAAAAGATTTCAGCAAGAGGGTAACTGAAAAGAAAAAAAAAATCAAGAAAATCTAGGCCTCGCTATAGAAGCAACAGATGTAGATGTTAGGGGACATAAACCCTGTTTACTTTTGGACTAGTGTTTTGTCCAGCCAAGTTTAGGACAGGATAGAGCTAGGACCCAGGTTCCCGGGGTCTCAGCCCAATCTGTCTTCCGTTACTCCACTCTGCCATCAGCATCTCCTTACAGAAGAACACCTACCATACCAAATAATTTACATAAATCCTTTTTTAAAAAAAAGAATGAGGGTAGAGATTAGTTGCTTTTAAATGAAAAGTAATTTTTCATTATGTAATTAGGTATCTGTTCATCTGTGATCATATTTACCAGTTTCAATTTCTTATCAAATTCTACATTCATATAAATTCAACTTCCACATGGATGCTTTATCTTCCCTTTCCTTTCATTCTTTCTTCTTTTTCTTCCTTCTTGCTTGTTTTTTTCCTTTTTTCTCTCTTTATGTTTAAGATAATGGATTTTTTCTACCTTAGCAGTTTTTCCCATCGATAGTAAGTCAGATGATGTAAACCACTGGTAGGTGTACAAATACAGACTGTGTGGGACATGATTATACCAAGATGCTGTCTCCTTTGTCTTTCATATTCAAGTTTTCACCTCAGAGAATGATATCTCTGTGAATAAGTAGAAAAGGTCAGGGTACGATCCACCACATACACACACCAAACATACTAAGCCTGCCCTTTTGTCCTCTGCACTATATTAGTTTCAGATTTAGGTGACATTCTTTAGCATCACCAACCTCCCTGTTATCCCTGCTAAAACCTAAAAGACATATTTACCTCCTTCCTCTTCCGCACCTCCCAGAATTAACTGATCATAAAGTCCTTCTAATTTTCCTCATGAATAATTTTCAAATTATTCCATCTTTTCCATTTGGTCCTACTATTCCTGCCTTTCCTATCTCTCAGCTGGATGATGGCAATGCACTTTTAATTGGTCTTTTTTGCCCCAAAGCCCCACCTCCATATTACTGCTAAGATGAATTACCTGAATTAAAAATCTGCTGAAAAGTCTTTAATGGCACTTATAAATATGTCCAAACTCCTTACTCTCTCATGCATGGTCCTCTGGGATCATACCTTTCCAGTGTCTACCGTTTCAGTATTTCCCCACCTCAGCCCCACGTGAACTTCATAACAGTTCTTACAACTGTTTTTACAACCCAGTTCTGGCACCACTTCCTCCAGGAAGACTTCCTGGCTTCCCAATTTGGAGCTAAGTAACCTGTCTAACCATGACTCTCATAACATCAAACCGCTATATTGGAAATATCTATTTATATGTTTGTTTCTCCCACAAATTTGCAAGTTCCTTTCACAGTGAAAAGTTCTCCTTAAACATCGTAGGTATTCACCTAAGATGTGTCTAATTCTCTAATCAGTGAATTAGTTAATGAGGTATCCTGAAAGAAAACATGACCCACGATGAAGATTTTTGAAAGGAAAGATCACCTTCAAACAGAAAAATAGCAAGAAAGATTTCACAGCGGCAGCAGCATTTGATGTGAGCATTGTAAGATGCGCAACATCCAATAAGCAGCGTTCCATGAAAGGACTTGTCAGGAGAAGATGTCAAATACAAAAGTGAGAGACTTGTCAGGAAGCAGGATGTAGTCCAGCTTCACAATCTTGGAATACGTGGTTGGTGTAAAATAATGGGTGGAAGTAAAGACTAGAACAAAACGATGAAGGATCTTTACCTGCAAACTAGAGATGCTGACCTATGTTCAATTAAAAAAAAAAAGAGCTATCATTTATTCAACATAGACTTTGTGATACAGATATAGTGTATATAGACATATATATATACTGTATAGATATAACCTCTTTAAATGTATTGACAATTAAACCGTGAGTAGATACTATATCTATTTTACAAATAGGGAAAGTAAGGTATATGGAGGTTAAGCGACTTATCCAAGATCACACAGCTAGTTAGTATAAAACCAGGATTCAAAACTAGACAATCTGGCTGAGAAACTCACACTCTTAAGAATTCAGAGGATTTTAAATCAGGGAAAGAGAAACAAAATCTTGGGATAGGTTTATTTTTAGCCCATCAAGAACCTGCTGAAGTTCTGATTGTCTACTTGATTGGTTGGTTGAAAGCTAGATTCAGTCATGGCCCAGGATGGATGAAGTTAAAAGGACAGCACTTTTTTTTTTTTTTGAGTAATGTAAAAAGATACAAAGAATAGGGAGAATAAATATTAATAATTCTTCTAGATTTTTTAATGAGTGACCACTAAGCCACCCCTTAACTCTGTATTTAAGGCTCCCTTTATCAAGACACCAAGCAATACATTGGTGAGATAAAATGTTACCTCTATTCTTGAAAAGTGCTGTTATCTGTGGATAAGAGTAAGTTGCTTGAGCAGAGAGCTCAGATTCTCACCATCTCTACGCTTATTGTACGGCCTCCTCTCCCTCAAAAAGTCTTGTAAGAAGTACTCTGCCAGTTGATGGGGAAGAAAACATTTAACCTTCGTTTCCTAAAGCAATGTGTTAGACCCATGCAGAGGTGGACTGATACAGCATTTCACAACCATCAGGGGAGCTGTGATGGACAGCAGGAAAGATTTATCTTCTCAGGGGGCACCAATTTTGGTGTGGTTAGGGAACTCAACCATCAAACCATCATCAGATATTTGATGTTAAGTACCACAGACAAAACACACAGGCCTGGGAACCAAGGAGTGAAAGTAGCATCTCTCACTGTTACACCTGCAGTCCCTCTCATAATATTTTTGCTTCCCATCCCTGAAACTTTGGGATCTTGATTTTTAGAGGTTTTCGTACCATAGCGTAGATGGATAACTTCCCCAACACCAATGATCTCCCTCTGCATGTTAATAGTAGAACACCCTGCATATTTTTTCAGTGAATGGCTGCCCAGTTAGAGACAAGTCCCAGCTTTCCACTGCCTCTATATAGAGTTATGTGCCATGGTTCTAGCTAATGAGGTGCGATCTGAAGGATGCATGCAACTTCAAGGTCAAATCCTTTCAAAAGGAAAATTCTTGAACTTCCCTTCCTTTCTTTCCACATGCGTGTGGGCTAGAATTCACGGGTAGAAAGCAGATGAGCCAGTCCTGAGCATGCAGAGGAGACCCTGAGGCTTTACAGAGCTACAAGACAGGACAAGATTGACAGAACCCCTGGATAATCTTATGAAGCAAAGATACTTCTATGCCTTAAAGCACCGGCCAACTCTGGACTCACGTGAGAGGGAAATAATTATCTCGTTCAAGCTATGATATTTGGGGCTTCCTTCATTACAGCAAGTTAGCCTGTACTGTAACTTAAAAAGGTACCCAAGGGAGAGATGCTCTCAGCTGAGAAAATGAAAATGGTCTCACGGCACTAGCAGACGAGGTCTGGTCACTTGGGGGTCCACATGTCACTGGACCAACAAAGAAGAATCGTCCAGTGACATGCATTTACTGCATTTACTGGGGTGATTAATACAGTTAAAGGGGAAATAGAGTAACTGCTAAATTGTGAAGATAAAAAAGAATATGTCTGGAAAACTGGGGATCCTCTGGGTTGCCTCCCAACTCTACTATGACCAGAAAGAGTTGAGTTACCCACAGAGAATAAACCCTGATTTGTTTATGTGTCATCTGAGGGCAAACAGGGCTTGGAATGGGTAGTGTAATGGTTAATTTTACGTGTCAACCTGACTGGGCCACATGGTGCCAAGATATTGAGTCAAACATTATTCTGGGTGTTGCCGTGAGGGTGCTTCTGGATGAAGCTAACACTTGAGTCAGTAGACCCAGGAAAGAAGACTGCACTCCTAAAGGTGGGTGGTCCCATCCAATCAGCCCAAATGAGATTTTCAAAAGCTGCCTCCTTTCGGGTTTGCATAAGGGAACCCCTCCTGCCTGGCTGTTGAGCTGGGATGTTGGTCATTTCTGACCTTTAGACTCAGACCGGAACGTCAGCCCTTCTTGTGTGTAGAGGTGGTAGGGTCTCAGGATGGAACTCACACCACCTGCCCTCTTGGTCCTCAGGCCTTTGGACTTGGGCTGGAGCCAAACATCTCCTCTCCTGGGTCTCCAGCTTGCTGAATGCAGGCCTTCGGACTTCTCAGCCTCCATCCTCGTGTGGGCCAATTCCCTGTAACGATCTTGACCAATAGCTAGCTAGCTAGCTACCCAGCTGGATAGCAAGAACCAGATGCTATTTGTCTGTTGGAGAACGCTGACTAATACAGATAGTGAAGGGAAGAAGTTATAAACGCCCCCTATGTTCTCATGAAGGTTATATAGAAATATAGAAAAATAGGGCTTTAGAAACTACCAATATTTTCTTAATTTCTCTTAAGTATCTAATATCACTTCTTTATCTTTTCTCCCTTTTCTCTACTGCTTTTCTGTAGGGTCTTCAGTTTTACAAGTAGTGGTTAACTTTATAATATAGTCCACAGCTTACGGGATGGCAGGGAGGAGTGGATAGCACCCAGAGATGGACGTAGGAACTGGTGAGACCTTGGATCTTCTGCCTGGATAGAGTATACTTTGTTGTCTACATGAGGAAGAGGTGCTGTTGGTTAGGTAAAAGCATGTTTCGTGTGTGTCTATTATTGTTCTGTTGAAATTTGAGGATGAGAAGCAGGTCATGTACGCTTTCTGATGGGACCAGGAGAATGGCAAGAATATGGACTGCTTCACTCAACACCAATCCCAGTGCTCTGCTGGCATCCCCTCCTGTGCTGCCGGAGCTAAGCACCTAGAGCAACCTGCCTCTCCCAGACTGTCTTCCATCCACAGCTCTTTCCGTCCTTTAAAGTACGCCAATCAAATAACTCATTCAAGATTCTGATTAGAGGGGCTTCCCTGGTGGCGCAGTGGTCGAGAGTCCGCCTGCCGATGCAGGGGACGCGGGTTCGTGCCCCGGTCCGGGAAGATCCCACATGCCGCGGAGCGGCTGGGCCCGTGAGCCATGGCCGCTGAGCCTGCGCATCCGGAGCCTGTGCTCTGCAATGGGAGAGGCTGCAGCAGTGAGAAGCTCGCGTACCGCAAAAAAAAAAAAAAAGATTCTGATTAGAAACTGATGGATGTGGGCAGATGCAGATCGCCCGTGAGCTGTAATCTGTAGAGGGACACTCTGGATTCAACAGATGGATGCCCTACTGGGCAGCTTCCTCATTTGGGCAGATGTGGCTTGGTTTTGAAGCCAGAAGGAAGGGGCAGCTTCCTGGTGGTGGCCGAGGCAGCAGCGTCCTCTGAGAGCCACCTTGAGGGGGGAAGCCCAACTCAAAACTTCAGTTTTCGTAATGCCGTGAAAGCCATGTAGCGCTTAGATTTATTTCTGTTTTTAAACTGCCCAGTTGGAGTATTCAAGTGTAGATAATAAGCAAGTAGCGTTATACTAGTACTGTGATTTTTTGTTGCCATCTCCTCTTTTTGATAATTTACTTGAGTAAGTAATCAAGATGACTAAGACATCTTTAATGTCAAACTTTCTGTAAATCAAAAGTATAGGGAAGGTGTAGAAATCAGGAGAGAGGTTAGGACTAGTGAATAAAGAAGAAACAAATGGTTAAAGTTATGAGAGTGACTAGAAAGGCCAAGAGAAGCCTACAGAGATGGAAAAGATGGTCCAGGGTAGAATTTCTGGAATAACAGTGGGAGAAAATTAGTAACTAATAATAACAGATAAAGCAGGCAGAGATAGGAGGACTATCAAATTCTGTGTCAGGAAAGCCAGGGTGACGGATTTCTGCAAAAGTGAGGAGGGGCATTAGTGTCTGATGTCAAGGGCTTATCAAGGAGGATGAAAAATGGAAAAGGACCATTGTTTATGTCATTATACAATCACATGTGACCTTCAAGTTTGTCGATCCATTGTTACGGACTTACGGTGGAAGGCAGATTGTTGAGGGTTTATAAATGAGAGGATGCAGCAGAAATGGAATATTTGAGGGTGTCAAAGTATTCTCTTTCCAAAAGTTTTGTTTATTTAAAAGGCACATCAGAAGCCAGTTCCCTGCGGAAATAGCATGATCAGAGGAAATTTTCTATTCTATCTTATAGACAAAGGAGAGAGGCTAGTGGGGCGGAAGAAACTGAAAATGAAATCGAAAGAAATGATGATTAATAAAGAAATGTTCAGAAATAATAGGGGAAAACTAGGATGAAAAGCTGAAGTTATGCAGATGATCTAATAAGAGCCCAGAGAAATCGTTATTTCTTCCAACAAGGAATCATTTACTGTATAGGTTAGGAACATTAATTTAACCAAGAAATCTCTCACGACCAAGTTTCTCTACTTTCTCTGTTCATCAGAAAAAATACAGAAACATAATTTTGTTGTTACAAAGATGTTAGGAGATTGTGCCTTACCATTCAATTTCTGGGAGAACAAGAGTTCAGTGCCACTCTAGTCACAACTCAGAACAACTCTGCACCTTTCGGAAACATGGAATTGCAGAACGTTGCAGCTAGAATGGACCTTACAAGAGAATGCTGAGTTCTTTGCTCCTCATTTAAAGTAAGGTTTTCAAAGAGGTCAGATGCAACATAAGCACAGGAATTCTAACCGAAACACAACCATAAAGAAAAATTGTTGTCTCTTCCAGATACACTTCAGACGGAGTTCACATGAAGCCTGTGGTTCAAGGACAATTGTCTAAGTCCACACAACTGAAGTTAATTGGCAACAAAATCTCTATTATGTATGTTTGACGGAAATGATCTGGGTGAAATAGAATATGTCTGTATACTTCAGGACCAAACAAAATCATAGCACCCCTTGTCTTAGAACATTATTTCCCTCTTTTTACCTTGAATCATATAGGTTGATTATCCATACTGAATTCAATAAGCATTTTTCTCCCCATCATTTTGTCATCCATCTTCATGGTTTAGTTCTAAGTGAATGATTTAAAACATAATGTAGTTTCTCATAAGGGTAAAAATACTCTGAATCATCATTTTGGGGCCTTGAGGACAAAGAAGCCATCATGTTTGAGTTTCTCTGAGAACTGTTCTAAAAGCAGTAACCTTAACTAAATTCTATATGGCAAATCCACAAATCAGGGTCAGCACAACAGACACAAACCACACATTAACAGAAATGTTGGAGAAGCCTGTCTCGGGCACCCAATCTTTCTACCATGGAGTTGCATAAGAAGGGACCTTGGGGGAATTCCCCGGTGGTCGAGTGGTTAGGACTCTTCTCTGTCACTGCCAGAGCCCAGGTTCAATCCCTGGTCTGGGAACTAAGATCCTGCAAGCCATGTGGCTGGAAAAAAAGAAAGAAAGAAAAATAAAAATTCTCCAGTCCTGCAAAAGTCACTTTAAAAAACTGAAAAGGAAAGAAAAAAGGAAATAGAAAAAAATAAAAAAAATAAAAAAAGGACCTTGGGCATGGACACTTCCTTACCGAGAGATAAGGAGCTCACACAGCTTGTGCTGGGCTTATCCCCTTGTGTGGGAACATCTTACCTTGTTTCAGGCTCAGTGAATACTCTTGCTCTGCTTAAGCCTGTGTGACATATGGTACCTGGCCAACCCCACTGCTTTATCTATCCTCTGTGGGGAAGGGAAGCGTCCTTCCATTGTGCATGAGAGGCATGTACGTAGGTGAATAACCCTGTGTAGCTGTGGGAAGAGACCTGCTGGCCGTGGGGGACCAACGCCCACTATTAAAGCTGAACTTTTGCTGTCTCTTCATGTAAGTAAAGCATTGCTCCATCCAGTGCTTGACTGCACTGTGTTTTCCTTGGCAACTTCCATACAAGATACAATGATGAAAAGTGTTTGGACTTCTATTCCTGGTGGTTGGTGTAGTGATGACCTTTGCTATTCTGCATGGAGTTGCAGCCCTCCCTATGGGAATGATAATCAATGCTCAACAAGAAAGAGATTCAGAGAAAACAGAGTGTCACTTTCCAGTACTAGGATACATCTATCTGGCAACCTTCAAGTAACAGAGGTCTTTGTACATTTCAGAGACAATGGACCAATAGCAAATATAATTAACAACCTAGCATGGGAGACAAAATGTTAGTTGGCCAAAGGAAGTACATGCAGATTGCCAAGTCTCTGGAGATTTTAAGAGGTTTCAGGTTCTCTATTAATGGAAGTACATTATAATATTTAGCATTCATAGGCTTAAAAAAATGTTAATCACCTCGGTGAATGACAGCCTCTGAGATAAACCCCAGTGAAATCCACCTCATCTCCTCGTGTTCATGCCCTTGTGGAAATTCCCTCTCCTTGAGCGTGGCCTGGACCTAGTGACTTGCTTTAATTGAGTAGAATACAGTAAAAGTAATGGAATGTCATTTCCTCAAAAAAGTAGCGGGTTTTCATTTTGGTGCCCTTTTTCATTCCCTCCATCCTTCACTCTGAACGAAGCCAGGCGCCATGTTATAAAGTGATCCATAAAGAGGCCCACGTGGCACAGAACCATCTCCATCAAAGAGCCTGTGAGGACCTGAGACTCACAGGGGTGACTTTAGAAGCCAGTTCTGCTCCATCAAGACTTGAGATGTCTGCAGCCTCTGCTAACTGGTCAGAGACACACAGACACCCCTGTGCCCCATGCCTGACCTACCGGAAACTACCCAAGAATCATGTCTGCTTTAAGCTGCTAAGTTTGAGGGTAATTTATCACACAACAATAGATGACTCATACAGTCTCTAAATTTCTAATGTTAGATCTGTCCTTGGGATAAGTAAGGCATTTTATTTATTTTTAACAGTGATTTGAATCCAGGTACTATTCTAAGTACTGTACAAATATTAACTCACTCAAGCCTTACAACCGTCCTTTGAGTTAGATTCTGTTGTATTTTTTTGTAGATGAAGGAACAAACCACTTTTCCAATGTTCAGCACTTCAAGAGGTAGAATTTAGATCCACACTTTTAACTATGATGCTCTGCTGACTCTACAAGACAGTCAACGTTTATTATTTTCATTGCTATTTAGACAGAAACCTCCCCCCAAATAAATTCCCTGCAACTGAAGTATTCTAGTCAAATAAGTAGTTCATGAGTGGCTCAAGCCAAGAGCTCTATCTGTATGTCTTGCCTCTACCAAGCACCTACCACATAGCATACATTCAGAAAATGTTGCTTGAAAAATATTGACTTGGGGGATGGGACAGCAGTAGGGTCATGCAGAGAAGAATCATCCCATGTGAAATGAAACATCCCAGTTAATTTTACTGCTACTTACACTCCCTATAGTTATTTCAACCCAGTCTGTAAAAGGAAGTCCAACCATGCATTTACATAGATGCATTTTTCTAGCTGTTTCTCTTTACTTCCATCTTGTACCAGTTGGAAGGAAAGGTTTATCAGCTGGTCAATGACAAAGTAATTTATGAACAGTGGAAGTAATTTGGAGACACTGGAAGCTCACCTGGGCGTTGGGAGACCTTACTTTGTTGTTAGTAGTCATGCAATATCACACCTTCTGTATTTGTTTTTAAAGCTGAGTGAATTGGTCCTGAATGAAGCCTCATGAGATTGTTTTACAGTTAATACACAGAATTACTGTCAAGTAGAGGGAGCTTTACATGGACATCGTAAATTATCGGTTCATCTCTAAAATGTCTCCCCACTTACAAATATTTCTTTTTAAAAATTAATATATGTATATAAGTTTGGCTAAGATGGAATACAAAAGAAAGAAGAAAAAATTCAGTAGTGAAAAGTTCAGGGAGAAAACACAATGAAGCAAGAAGCCAAGAAGCCCGTGAGCTTAAAACAGTTCAAGGGAAAAGAGGCCGTATTGTTTGGATCTGAGTCACTATGGTAACTGCAAAAGGACCTGGTCCACAGAATTAAAGGAGCTCATTTGTGAGTCCCTAAGAAAAGCTGCAGATATGACTTCTTTCTTTCTCAGAGAAAGAGGGCAATTTCACAAAACAGAGTAGGGATGAGAGGAAACAAGAGGGGAATGAGATCAGTTCCCTCCACCCCAGTCCACGTGGTACCACCTGAACTCACAGGTATTTGAACATCAAGTTTCCCTTACTAGGAAAAGTTCAGAGATAAGTTCAAAAATGGTTCTTTAATCAACTGAAAAAGAACAATCCAATGTTTAGTTTTCACGACATTAAAGAAACAGTGGAGAAAAATATAGATATGGAGTGTGTATTAATGCCAACATAATTACCAGTACATTCTGTGACTGGAAATACGGAGACTGCTTTTGTTACTGAGAACTTACAGAGTGAAATATTTCAAAAGGGCCTTATTAGAGTACATTTTCACTTTCCATATTTACTGCTATATTTTTGCACATGTTCAACACCTTTGTTTATTACCTGATTTTTACTAAAATACAATGTAGAGGTCACTGATATTTAATTCCCATAAAACTGTCATCACATGCAAAATATGACCAATAGGTAAACAGGGAAAATAATTATACCGACTTCAATCCATATGACAAATGTATGTCTAGGTAGCAGAAGAAACATGTTTAAAAGAAATGGGGAAATGCCAGTAGATAAAGAAACTCAATTATGCAACTACATTCGGAAATAAAGGCCCTTATGGTTATTTCTGTTTCTAGATATTGAAAAAAAAATAGTGGAAATGCATTTTCATGATTTACTGTTAAATAAGATTGACACAAATGGGATGACTTGGGGACTTAGGGTAAAAATCATACCTAGGAAAAATGATAAATGTTTATAAAATATCCTATACAATAGAATTATAAGGAAAATACGGAATGTCTGATGTTTCTTTGTCATCAGCAAGAAAGTGGTAGGTGCCATGGCTATAGTATCACCACACATAGCAGAGCATACATGTAAATGAGCACGCTTTTTTTAAACTTCTTATTTTATATTGGTGTATAGTTGATTAACAATGTTGTGTTAGTTTCAGGTGTACAGCAAAGTGATTCAATTATACATACACATGTATCTATTCTTTTTCAAGTTCTTTTCCCATTTAGGTTGTTACGTACTGTTGAGCAGAGTTCCCAGTGCTCTACAGCAGGTCCTTGTTGGTTACCCATGTTAAATCCAGCAGTGTGTACATGTCAATCCCAAACTCCCTAACTATCCCTCGCCCCCGACCCTTTCCTCTGGTAACCATAAGTTCGTTCTAAAAGAGCATAGTTTTAAAGAAGATTTCAACTGTGTTTACTTTAAACATTCTAAATATTAGAATACTAAGCTCTTCAAGGAGTTTTTAAAAATCCTGGCAAAGCTACATGGAAGGCATGGAAAGAATACCGTACTGCTGAAAAAAAAAAAAAAAAAGCAAATTAAATGAGTCACTTTAGCCTTGACCTAAACTCAATGACAGGTCTGATATTCTGAATCTGTCTGGGAAAACTATATTCCACAACTGCTTGAAAACGCTACGGGGCATCGTGATTTATAATAGCAGTTCTGAACAAATAAAAACCCCACGTTTTTACACTTGAGCAAAATTGGGCTTGGACAATAGGGAACCCGAAACTCATTTGGATTCACGCTGTGTTTCAAAAACACATCCCTAGGACCTCTTAGCATCCATCGCGGCCCTAACTGATGGGCCGGACCAAGTACTCCAAGCAGAGCTACACGTTGACCAGACTCTGCATTTTAAAATCTCAGGGGCTGCATACTTGTACAGGCTAGCTTTTCTTTTCTTTATTTTTTTGTTTTTTTTCCCGTTACGCGGGCCTCTCACTGTTGTGGCCTCTCCCGTTGTGGAGCACAAGCTCCGGACGCACAGGCTCAGCGGCCATGGCTCACGGGCCCAGCCGCTCCGCGGCATGTGGGATCTTCCCGGACCGGGGCACGAACCCGTGTCCCCTGCATCGGCAGGCGGACCCCCAACCACTGCGCCACCAGGGCAGCCCTATCTTTTCTTCTTCCAGTGGGGCACCTGAAGGAGGCCGGGAGGCAGAGAATGACTGTAATCCAAGTTGGAGATCATAAAAGTATGAATTAAAGTTCCACTGCCCATCTGTGACATTACTTTTGAACTCACTCTGTTACAAAACTGATCACATATGGGTTTTCCCCAGCAGTCCAAATGTAATTCAGGAACAACAGCCATCAATTAACATTCAGGCCTTGTACACAGATAAGAGAATGGAGCTCATTTTTACTTTGTACCAGGAAGAGATGAAAATCGGCAGGCACTGAATTTCAGGAGCTTTCAAGTGTGTATCTTTTTCATATTCTCTGAATTATACTTCAGGACGTCTGAGACCCCCAGAGCTCAGCCTCCAATATCCTCTGAGACTGAAGCAGGTGTTGAATAGGGAAAATGCTCTCTAATAGCTTGGTCAACTGCACCATTCTATTCTTATTCTTTTCTTGGTTCATAATAACTATTTATTCCTGAAATACTCAGGCACAAATTGAGCTACATTGCTGTAAAAAATGAGAGAAAGAAAAGAACAGCCAGCTTCTGTCCCTTTACCAGGAGGGGTTACAACAGAACTTAATAGGAACACGACTGGATCGGGGCAGACAGGCTGATAAAAGGAGGTCTGATCCTCCATAGGCAGAGGCTTTTAAGCCCCACGTGGCACAGAAGGATATCAAAGTTTCCAGGCTGGATTCAGGAAATCCAGTTAACATTACCGTTTAGCCTGAACACATGGTTTGAATACAATAGATGGTTTTTATTTTTGTGTTATAAAGTCGTATGGTATTTTGGGATTTGACCCAACTATTCAGAAAATTTTAACTTTTCCCATAAAAGTAAACTGACAGGGACTTTTCATTATCAATACTTTTCTAAAATGGATTAAACATTTCGTTCCCTAAATTATGCTGCATAGGTAATGTTTCTTTCATCTTTTTTCTTTATTATCACAAAACCTGTATAATTTTATCATCATACCAGAGCAGAAGAAGTTACTATTTCATGAAGATAGAAGCTATCATGGTGATTTCAGCCTGAGCCTTG
Organism: Lagenorhynchus albirostris; assembly: GCF_949774975.1. Lineage (NCBI taxonomy): Eukaryota > Metazoa > Chordata > Mammalia > Artiodactyla > Delphinidae > Lagenorhynchus > Lagenorhynchus albirostris. The sequence goes on along the minus strand of NC_083115.1, from coordinate 30,558,299 downwards.
GAGAATTCTACGTACAAACAGATTTTTTATAATAAAAGTGATTTTATAGTAAAAATGATTCTGGTAATGATGCATAATGAGTACGATATAATATTGATATCTAAAAGTCTTTGTTCCAAAGATTCTGCTCTTCTGAACTCCTCAGAAATCCTCAAGCTCAAGTTGTGTATATGCATTATTTGTATGTTTTAGTAACCAGATAATCTATGACTTTTCTACACAGGCAGAGGAAATGGGAATTATATAATCAGTTACCAAATTGGGCAAGTGGTAACAAGCCTATACAGACCTATCAAAAGTGGTCTACTCCTTCTGCAAAGGAACATTTCCTTCTCATCAGATGAAGGCCTGGACCCCTCACATCCCTGTTCTTTGGCAGACTGACCTAGAGCAGCAGAAGGACCGTGATACACTCTGGCTGACAGAATGTTTCCCCAGCCTGGAAAGTTCCACTGGGCAGATCTACGGAGAATGTGCAGGTCACCACATTTCACGTACTGACGGAGTTTGGGTGGTTTTTTTTCATGTGAGAATTACTATGAAATTTTATTTCAGTGTTTTACATTCACTCCAACTTGAATCTGTACAGATATTAATCAAGAAAATACACCATGTATACTTTATTTCATGTTATCTGCTATATAGTTTTATTTTAACTTGGGGACTCACTCCCTTTATTCCATACATATTGTTTTCTTTGAAAAAATATATCATTTTCTAAGAACATCTCATATTTGCTGCCTTCATGGACTTTGTCCTGTCATTATTTCTACTTAAATTGCTCATCCCCAATCTTTACCCATTATAAGTCTTCCAAGAACCTGTTCATCTGCTAATTCCTCAATGATTACCCCAGACAGACAGAATCTCCCTCTACTCTGGGCTCAGAGCATTTGGAGCCACACTTGCAGCGTGTGTTACTTCTTGTGTCTATTTAGAGACTTATTCTCAAGATAATTATAGTACGCAGGGTAAGAGGAAGAAGAGGGGTGATAATATATTCTCTCATCACCAGTAGGCGCTCAACGCACACCAACTAAATAAAAGTGTCCTGGCAATTAAGAGCAAGTCTACATGTTCGTATATTTTTCTTGTTAAATGCCATTTATTAACAATTGTAAATTTTTTCAGGAAAAATTCTAACAATGGCAACTCTTTTACAAATTTATTGTAAGTACCAAAGTGGTATTTTGTCTTTAAAATCACTATTAAACATCCAAAGTACCAGAAACTACTGGCCAACGTATGAAAATAAAAGGAAAGAATGCCATGACAAAGAAGAGGAGGAATCAGACAGAGTAGGACACCAAAGGAAATCTACAACATCCCAGGAAATGACACCTTGAATCCACTGCTCTCGAGCAAGGAGTGAATATTACAACCGTATCAAAGTAACTGATGTAGGCAAAATGAAAGGGAAACTAGTAGAAAAAACATTCACCCAAAAATGGATTGACTCTCAATGGCATTCATAAATGTTTTCATAACTTACGAACCATAATGGTGCACCTATACCCTCCACCAAACACAACATGGCAGGTCTAAAGTAAAAAAAGACAGTTCAGTTATACAAAAATGCACGATACAGGAGCCAGCTCAGACAGCACAGAGTGAGCTAGACGGCTAACACTGTCGAGAAAAATCCTGCAGGGGAGAAATGGATTTGAATTCTTCAGGATAACCACCAAGTCAAAAGTCAGTCTAACCACAATTTTCTTTCTGAGACAGACCTATTCTGCTGACACCAAGTTGTGCTGTGCAGACATCATTAATGAGCAATTTATTCAGATAAAATTATTTGCTCTATTAGGATATCCTTATTTAGGACTAATCCAAGATGATTTTTTGTTTATCATAAATTTTGCCGTTCTGTGATTTCAAACTTATTTCAGGCATGTGGCTGCATAGAGTAATTATAAAGGGCTTTATCTTAGAGCAAGTTAAAACCAGATTTTTATAGGCCAGTATTTTGACTTCCTCTCCATTTTTAGTGGGTTTTCTTTCTTTTAATTTTCCTCTTCCCAAACCCACACCCAGCAGTACAAAGGCTGGAAATTCCCCTCCATGTCGATGCAAAAATTTTATTCAGGGGCTTCCCTGGTGGTGCAGTGGTTAAGATTCCGCCTGCCAATGCAGGGGACATGGGTTCGAGCCCTGGTCTGGGAAGATCCCACATGCCACGGAGCGGCTAAGCCCGTGTGCCACAACTACTGAGCCTGCACTCTAGAGCCCGCGAGCCACAACTACTGAGCCCACGTGCCACAACTACTGAAGCCCGCACGCCTAGAGCCCATGCTCCGCAACAAGAGAAGCCACTGCAATGAGAAGCCCACGCACCGCCACGAAGAGTAGCCCTCGCTCGCTGCAACTAGAGAAAGTCCGCGTGCAGCAACGAAGACCCAACGCAGCCAAAAGTAAATAAATAAAATAAATAAGTTTATTTAAAAAAATTTTATCCAGACATTTGTGAATTCTACGTCTTCAAGCTTAGCCTAGTTGGTTGAGAAAGCTAGTTCTTGGCTTCCTTCACCATCCCTCAAACTTGTGATGCCTTCCAGCTGTACTCCAGAGGAGCTGTCTCATTCTTCTTGAGTTGGGGTAAACTTCTACATAACAAGAGCAAAAAGATCTAACAAAGGAACGGAATTGTTCAATTACATGTTATCAAAGTCCAGTTAGGGGGAACAGAGTATATCCAGTAACGTTATTCTTAAGAGGTCAATTGGGAGAAAAACATCATGTTTTCTGTTAAATGCAACCACTTGCAAAATCTTGTATGTTAGCTCTGCAGATGTACTTCCTTTTAAAATAGCTCTCTGGGGCTTCCCTGGTGGCGCAGTGGTTGAGAATCTGCCTGCTAATGCAGGGGACACGGGTTCGAGCCCTGGTCTGGGAGGATCCCACATGCCGTGGAACAACTGGGCCCATGGGCCACCACTACTGAGCCTGCGCATCTGGAGCCTGTGCTCCGCAACAAGAGAGGCCGTGATAGTGAGAGGCCCGCGCACCGCGATGAAGAGTGGCCCCCGCTCGCCGCAACTAGAGAAAGCCCTCGCACAGAAACGAAGACCCAACACAGCAAAAATTAATTAATTAATTAATAAACTCCTACCCCCAACATCTGTGCAACAAGAGACGCCGTGATAGTGAGAGGCCCGCGCATCGCGATGAAGAGTGGCCCCCGCTCGCCGCAACTAGAGAAAGCCCTCGCACAGAAACGAAGACCCAACACAGCAAAAATAAATAAATTAATTAATAAACTCCTACCCCCAACATATAAAATAAAATAAAATGGCTGTCTGCAGAATTTAGCAGTTAAAAAAAAAACAAAAACAAACTGTAAACCAGATAGATTTCTCACTTTAGGCTCTGTATACCACCAGTTATTTTGTTCCATTTTATGATTATACACATTTGGGTTAGATATCAATGGCAATAAAATCTTGCATTTTACAGATCCTTCCAGGAGAATGTGGACTATGGTTGTAAATACTTAATTATAGAACACAGCACCTAAAGGAAATTTTCCCCAGGTCCCCAGTACCCACTAAATAAACTTTACATTAAAGCTCTAGGGTCAAAAGTGGGGAAAGAAATAGCCTTTCTTGAGTTGTTACAGGTGCTGGGCCTGGAACCTTGGGTGCTTCGTGTTGGTTTCAGCACTTGACCCTCTAAGCCCAGAAGGAATCGGTCACGGCCATCGTACAGAGGCCTGGAGATTGATTTTCCCAAGTCATCCAGCTACTCACTGACACCATTGAGTCTGATGGCTCCAAAGTCTATGTGCTTTCCACCACAAAAACGCGTCTATTTATCAAAGTGGAGGATGAAAAACGATAAGCTTTGGGTACAAACAGGCAAGAGCAGGTTTCCTTTGCAAAGTTTATTTTGGCTTAAAAGCCCACGTATCTTCCCAGATCTAAATCAAATACCTCCTGACCATCTCTTCCCTTTTTTGAGTCACTAACCGAAAGTGATCTCTCCCTCCTAACACTCGGCAAATGTGTTTTCATCTGACAAATCATTACTACATCAAACTCACAGGACGGCGCTCAACACCAGGGTGTCCCTTTTTAGACTCACACCTATTTCTTAGTTTAATGGTCAGAATGTCAACTGATCAAACGTCCAGGCGAGTCCCCCTGGCCAGAGCTCAGCGGGAATAAGACCCCGGGGTTACTGGTAATGTCTGCATATCCTAATTACTGTCTTGAATCCTCTTTCTCCCTCCAGAAAGAAATGGAATTTGGAAGAGTTTGCTCAAAATAATAAGAATAATGATTCGATAAATCTCATAAGTACTTACGTTTCTGTGCTTCTCAATTTGTTCCAGAGTTCATCATCTGTACATATGCAAAGTGCCAGAGAGCTTTGTGGAGCCCGAGAACTCAGGGATTCCAGGGTCCACACCACGGGGAGGGCCCAGGGCGGGTAGCAGGGTCAGAGCAGGAACCAAGGCACAGAGAGTCTGGACAGACGGGGCCTCAAACAGCAGTTTCTCTGTGTGACCAGGGACGGGTAGGAAGCGGACGTATTGGATATATAACAGAAATGACCTGGATGGTGAAGACCAGGGTGATGACAGCTCTCCTCAACAGACAAGTGAGCAAAGATTGAGCGTCAGCTCTGTTGTCCCCAGTGCCCCACCAAAGCCCTGTCACTAAGTTCCCAGAACATACACTCAATCCTTGGATGAAAGGAAAGAGGATTCTCCAATTTGACTGAATGTGTCTGCTGGGGAAAAGGAACTGGCTCAAAGTATACACAGAAAAATAAAAACCCACATTGCATATATTGAGTTATAAATGCTTTATATGAACTAACTCAAGCCTCAGAAAAAGCTACTGATATTATTTTTATTGCTAATTTGTACACGTGTAAACAGAAACATTTTACAGAATAGGAAACAAGGTTGAATAATTTGCCTAAAGTCACACAGCAAATAAGTGGCAAAGTTAGGATCTGACTCAGGCAGAGTCACTATTTATTATTAGCATCACCAATAACATAAACTACATAACTTTCACCTTTTGCAAGTATTAATTCACAGTGCTGTTTACCAAACACTGACAATAAATTCCTAGTTCATAAAACTAAAAGAAAAACTATAGTAATAAGTAACGTCATAGAAACATTAAAAAAATTGGCTGCTGAGGTCCATTTCCCCCTAAGTAAATTAAACTAATTAGAAGCATATTCATGCATCATGTAGCATTCACTAGAAAAATCGGCAGCCAGTAAAAATGTGTATTATTGATATATTCAGTAGTATTCTGTAATAACTACAATCCATTAGTTTTACTTTTTTAATGAATATAAAAAGAAAGTATTAGTAATATGCCCATCTTTATTACAACCTCTCAACCCATCCACATAAGACTATATTTAAAGATATGGTTTTATTTTCTTCCAGGACAAGAAAGTGATGTTCTTTATTTAAAGCTTTATTTTTCAGATCAAGATAATTTAGCTCTTGTCATTGACCATCTATCTCTCTTTTAGAAAGAAAAGGAAGAAGTAAGATCCAGCTTTAGAAAGCCCTGATCATTTGGTTTCAAATTTACACTAGAGAAACTACCTACATCTAAATGGAAATGTGCAATTTTTTTCTGAATCGTTGGTATCTTTAGCAAAATTAGAGCTAACCAGCATGAAAACTCTGCTACTCAAAACCACAGCTAACACAAACCTGAAGTATGTTTCTTTGTCACCAACTTGAGTCAGAATTGCCTTAATTGCATTAGAATCTGAAATTTCAATTAACCTTATATATTTTTTAACTATCACTTTCCATTTTCTCTTCCCTAACCTTTCCATAGTTAATGATGCACAAGAATCCTATTCCTTACACAAACTAAAATATAAATATGCAAGAATCCCATTAAAAACCGCACCGCGATGAAGAGTGGCCCCCGCTTGCCACAACTAGAGAAAGCCCTTGCACAGAAACGAAGACGCAACACAGCAAAAATTAATTAATTAATTAATAAACTCCTACCCCCAACATCTTCTTTAAAAAAACAAACAAACAAAAAAACAATTGGTTGAGCTTCCCTGGTGGCGCAGTGGTTGACAGTCCGCCTGCCGATGCAGGGGACATGGGTTTGCGCCCCGATCCGGGAAGATCCCCCATGCCGCGGAGCGGCTGGGCCCGTGAGCCATGGCCGCTGAGCCTGCGCGTCCGGAGCCTGTGCTCCGCAACGGGAGAGGCCACAGCAGTGAGAGGCCCGCGTACCGCAAAAACAAACAAAACCAATTGGTTGAGATGTAGATTTGGTCATTATTTAAGTCATATGCCTTATATTGAGTGGGATGGATACCCCATCTCAGTAACTATAACCCAGCCCTCTATTACGGGGCCTTGATTTCCTGATGAACAGAAGAAGTAAAGCTCTCCTAGGAGGGAAGAAAAGAGTACAAGAAGGAGAAAGCTAGCTAATAAAAAGACTGATTAAACTATTATACAAATGGAATATTGAAGGTTTGCAAAATACATTTTAAAAACTATTCAATCATCACAAAATAAAACAAAGAGAAACTATATTAAGCTCTTAAATACATAGGACTTTTCCAAAATGGTGCAATAGTCGTAATTAAATGAAACAAATTAATAAATTGAATATAGACATTTTATGTGTTATTTTCATGATAGTAGTGGAGAAAAATAATAATCATAATGGGTAAAATGAGAAATCTGTTGACCTTATGAAAACGAAGGCTGGTATTTTTAAAGTTACATGTTCTTTTTCCTATTTTAATTTAACACTTGGAAAATGCTCACCACGTGTGAGGTTTTTGCAGGGTTTTGCGATAATACTAATCCTTAAGGAGCTCACAGTCTTGCTTAATAAGCAGTCCTTTTTTTTCTTCTCCAGAATAATACCAATAAGAATTTATTTTTAGAATTAACTAACCAAATATCAAAAAGGTTACCTTTTGTTCATAAGTCCATAAAGGATTTCAGCTTACCATCTTTGTATTTCCACCAATAATCCTCTGAAATGAACTTCTTTTGAAGGCATGCTATTCTACTTCTAGTTTCTATTTTGTAACTATCCCCAAGACAAACAAATATTATCTGAATTTAAAAGGTGTTGATTGACATAAACACTGCCATTAACACTGGTCAACAGAATTAGGGAAAATGAGTTGGGTGCATTTCTCAACTGTATACTTTTCTGTTGTTTGGTTTGATATCATGTGTATATATTACCTGTGTAATTTAAAAAGAAGTATTTTATGGAGGAAAAACAAAAAGAGAATCTGCTGGTGTAGGCGCTGCCAACCTTAACACTTTTCAGCTGTGTTCAGAATCACCTTACCATGGATGGAATCCGGGTAAGCTGCTTTGCCACTAGCTTTGACAGTGGAAGAATACACTGGATTTTGAAAATAGTGAGCTCCCCGTAGCTTGCAACAAGAGTTTTGCTGGTTGGCACCTTCAACATGGTGGACAAGCTCTGGTTTCTCTGAACTAGTGCTTATTGACCACTCACTACATGCAGAAACTGATCTAACAACTTTATACTAATGAACTCATTTCATGTTGAGTTTCTGTGTATGATATACAGTTAAGGGGGTTTTCTGTTTGGGGGGTTGGTTTGCTTGTCTTCTGTCTCAATCATTTTCCTGTTCATTGTTGTCATGTGTCACTGAATTCACATTTTGTGTCTCAGAATGATTCTCACCAAAAAAGGATTTTGCCCATATACGTTCCAGACATCTTTTTTTTTTTTTTTTTTTTTTTGCGGTACGTGGGCCTCTCACTGTTGTGGCCTCTCCCGTTGCGGAGCACAGGCTCCGGACGCGCAGGCTCAGCGGCCATGGCTCACGGGCCCAGCCGCTCCGCGGCATGTGGGATCTTCCCGGACCGGGGCACGAACCCGTGTCCCCTGCATCGGCAGGCGGACCCCCAACCACTGCGCCACCAGGGAAGCCCCAGACATCTTTGATTTTTCTCACCACTTTCAATTTTAAAGAAAAATTATTGTTCCCACTTTTTGTTGTTGTTGTTGTCATCATATCTATGTTCTTACTAGCACTTAATTCACTATAGTCAATCCCTTTCTGCTTAAAATAGACAGACTGGTGTCTGTTCACCAACCCAAAGCAAAATTTCTCTCACTCTGCTTTTTATTCTTTCTACATCTTGGCTTTAGAGTTTTTCCGAGTGCCTCTCAGCCCTCTCACTCTTCCAGTACATTCTATCTCAGCCTTAGAAAAATAACAGAGTGTAAAATACAGAGTGCCCTTGCTCTTGTGGTCAAATAACGAGTTCAAACTTCGGGCTTATGCTCATAAGCTACACAACCCTGAGGGCTCTCATTCAAGTTCTAACTCAAGAGAGAGATTTACAGCATTTACCTTGGACCTGGGATGCAGCGACCAGGACCCCAGACCCAGGTCAGGGCATGCAGATGTGCAGTAGGTTACATCCCCTGTCTGTGGATGCATTCCGCTGCCCCGGGCATGGGACAGGCAACGCTTTCATATCAAAGGTGAAAAGGGGACACATGAATAAAGAGAACGAATGGTGACTCCTTCAGCATAAGGGCAGGGATTAGCACCTGTACCATCTCCTAAGAGAAGTGCTGGATTCCACACCTTCAACAGTGAGGATGGGGCCAAGACTCCTACCCCTGAAGCAGCCACAACTCACTGCAAAGTCCAATCAGATGGCCTGTGTCTCAGGAAGGAAGTAGAACAGAAAAACCCAGCAACATAGTCAAGCAAATACAAGCAACAGTCTCCTTGACTATTTCCAGAAGGAAAGTCTAAGGACGCAAATAGAACAACAAAAGCCTTCCAAATAAAGAATTCCATAAGCCACCATTACCTAGTTGTAGCAATTCTTGATCCCAGAACCCTGATTAATCCTTTTATTCACTCAGAATAGATGAATTAGAGAATTAGTACCAGGCATAATATACGCCAGGCTGAAGACATTGAGTGAATAACACAGTGTCCATCTTCCCGAAGTTTCCATTCCCATGAGGAACAGCAACCATAAACAGGGAAGGAAGAAAATAATAATTTCCCATAAATGCTAAAAATGTACCAGGTAAAGAAACACGGGGTGGGTTAAGTAGGTTGGTCAAGGAAAATGCTTTTGTAAAGTTAACATCTGAACAGAGATTGGAATGTGTGGAAGAACAGATCGTCCAAAGTTCTGAGGGAAGAGTGGTCCATGTTTGGGGGTGGAAATGAGCTTAGTACGTTCGAAAAAACCACAAGAAGGCAATTGGGGTTGAAGTGCAGAGAGAGAGGGAGAGCGTGGTAGGACGAGGGACCCTAGAGAAGTAGTTTCCAATATAGTAAATATTGGCACCTCCCAGGAGCCGTCAAATGCCAAGTATCCAGCTCAGGTAGGATTCTTCAACTTTACAGGCAATTCTCAATGTGCGGTCGAGAATCTAGAGCTTTCCTGACCAAAAAGGATTTTCGTCCAAGTGTGATGGGAAGTCAGAGGAAGGTTTTTTTTGTGTGTTTATTCTGTTCTTTTAATGGTGGGGTGTCGTTATCTAATTTATATTTGTAAGAAAACAAACAAAAACAAGGTTATTTGCAGGAGGGATGGTAGATTGTATGAACAGATCAAAACAGTGCCTGTGTGGGAGCAGAGATGCCCGTGGGTGGGCTGCTGTGGCCGCATTGGGGGACAAAGGAGCACCAAGAAGTGGGAGAAGTACTTGTATTTGGAAGGTTTTATTAAGAGCCAATAGGCTTTGCTGATGTAGGTTTGAGGAAGGAAAATCCAGGATGAATCCCAGGTTTCTAGTCTGAGCAACTGGAGGAAGGTGGCGTCACAGAATCAGGTTTCAGGATCTTCTAAACTTTGAGCTAGATGAATTCTGAGCCTGAGACCAAACAAAAAATGTTTCCAACTCCTTGTGCTTCAAATGCAATGCCTAAGCATACGTAGACATAATTTACACTGCTTTTCCTCCCTCTGCCTGCCGGTAAAGGTCCTGAGACCCAGAGCAGACGTGGTATTTCTCTCTGTGATCAGTACTCTTGTACGACAAAGAAGATTTGCACGTTTCTTAGGTTTTTTTGTAGGGAAGGGCTGGAATTTGCTGCAGGTAATGTCAGAGAGATTCTGAACTGTGTGTATTACATTTTCTGGAGCAGAGAATTTGGGCTGAGAGGGTGGCCTCGTGGTAAACTATTTTTTGATAATCTCTGCCTATGGCATCATCCCGATAGGGCCTCTTGTGTAAATCTTGTTGGAGGCCAACTCATGGGCTATCTCTACAACTTTGGTTTTGCTTTCTTGGTAAGATGGAGGCTTTATTGAGGAGATAAAGTAACATATCAAATGAACAAGGAAGCAGAATTCCTCAACAAAGAGACTTTACGTGGATGATTTTCTAATGTTAGTTAATCTCCCTTCGGGCAGATATCTGTGATATGGAGAAAGGTATTTATTTGGTATACGTTGCTTAAGAGCAATGAGTCACACTACAGAAATAAGTGCTAAAGTCTCTACCAGAGAACGTACATAGGCATGTAAGTAGTAGCTAGCCCCAAACTAGGGGCTCGCACAATGCAATTAATACAACAGTGGGTAAATAAATTGTAGAACAGTGTGTTACACACCAATGAAAAAGAAAAAACTATGATTCCATGCAACAATGTAAATGACTATCACAGACATGGTGTTGGGGGGAAAAGAAAAAAAAGCCAGACATAAAAAATACAAATTATGTTTTCATTTACATAAAGTTCAAGAAGAGGCAAGCTATTCTACAGTGATAGAGGTCACATTGGGGCTTATTTTTGAAGGGGATGGAAAATGGCTAAGTACAGCTGTTGGAAATGTTCTATACCTTGATCTAGGTGGTGGTAACATGGAAGCATTTCTATATGTAAAAATCCATCAAGTTATACACCTAATATTTGTGCACTTACACTATAAACACAAGATGTACTTAAATATCCTCTATAGAAATATATAGATAGCACCTGAGTAATCACTTGCTTATGTTCATGAAGGCAGTCCCAGAAAACCTGGGGACGTGGACCGCACATCAGATGTGCAGGCCTGGGCACCGCGTTTGCTCCAGCATATGAGGTCAGACCAAAAACAAATGCACCCAATGTGCTGCACCACCCTTCACACAGGTCTGTTATCAGTCTCCAGGTGAAGGTATTTAAAACTGAGTAATTCCAAATATGCTATTCTTGGACCGTTAGGTTCTTAGTATAAAGTGTACAAGATCACATTCCTGTTGCCAAGGAAGAAAATTTCTCTTTCTGAAGTGTAGATATCCCCAGTGCCAATACCTTTAGCCAATCTGTGCTCCTTTGTCAAGTGCAAGGGAGTCGCTTATGTATTGGAAGTTACTTTTGACTGTGATACCAAGAGCCCAGGAGGAAGCTGCAATGCTACAAAAGTCAGCTGTTACTAAAACAACCTGGAACTGAGCTCAGTCTGTGGCTACGCCTTATACCAACAGCAGAGGACTTTCTTGGCAGTTAAGATGCTGCCAGGGAAACTGACTGACAACGTGTTTTCTCCTAACTCCTGCACATCTTGGCTCCATATGGTACCAAGAGCCCCAAGTGGTGGTCCACTTGGGTGGTCCAATAGAGGCCCTTCATAGCTGGACCTAGAAACCCTTAGGCCTTGGTGGATTTGTGACTCAGGAAAACTGGGGCTAGAATTTGTTCATAGGGTTTCATTTTAATATGCTTTTCCCTAAAACTGTTCATCACCAAGTCTCCTCATTTTCCCTGTGTGAAAGGAGATGCCACTGCTCAGGAGACTTAAACACAAAGTGTGGGACCCGTACCTGCTTCCTCTGTAACAGGAGATGGACTCTGCTACACTCAGGTTCTCAGAGGCTACTGGATTGGGAGCCCCAGTGATTATGCCAGGAATCACCTTCTGAAGCCAATTCTCTGTCCAGAGTACGCTGCTTGAGAAACAGCATAATTTGAAAAATATGATCACTTTTAAACCTAGTTGTGTTATCTTAGTCTTAATATAAAGACGACTTGTAAAACATCTGTGCTTCATATGGACAAAGCCAGGGAAAATATTCAGCTAGGAGCTACATTCGTTTCACATCTGCAACTAAAGTGCTCTGCTATTATGCTCTCTCTTGGGAAGAATCCATCCATATGGCCACACGGGAGAGTTAAATAAAATAAGTTGCATAGCTACAGATACAGACAGAGTGTAATTTATATGCATCAAAGAGAGTAAATAAATTGAAAATAATTATAATGGTCACGAGTAACCAAGCTCTCATTAGAAAGAAAACTACTTATAAAGCCAGGGCCAGGAAGTTCTGGCTCCATGTACAGACTTTCCTGACAATATCTCATCAGAGACATACGTGAACAACCAAATCCAAGGATCTACACAATAATATTTAGGCCCAGGAGTTACATTCAAGCTATTTAATTTGGGTGCATTGGCCCTAGTTAATCAGAATGAATACCTGTTCAGAAGAGACAGCAGCTGTTGTGAGAGAACTGTGTGCCCAGCCTGCCCAAACATCTACTTTGCCTTTCATGATGATAAAAGAATCCCCTGAAAAAGATGGAGTTCATGCCCAGAAATGAGAACTATCTGCAATTAGCATATGTAGTTCTACGTAACAAACCATGAAGCCTGAACAGTGGGTTCAAACGCACGTAGGCTGACTCCAGGGTATGTTGTCTTAGGTACTCTGCTGTGCTTCTGATACACCAGGACACCAGGAATAAGTATACGGGTCCCCTTATTAATAAGCTTAGCCTTTGCTTGCAGTTGCTCAAAGTATATTTTTTAAGCGTGAATCGAAATCAACAAATATGCATGAAAGGTTGCTCTCCTAATTAGGCTCCGCGTATGACTGTAGGGTTCTTCAGATCTGTATTTCCAGCCTGAGTCCTGCATGTCTTTTTCTCAAAGGGACTGCATTTTTCCGGGTAGAATGATGGGAGGCTTGGGCTTTTAAAAATCACTCCGGGGCTTCCCTGGCGGCGCAGTGGTTGAGAGTCCGCCTGCCGATGCAGGGGGACACGGGTTCGTGCCCCGGTCCGGGAAGATCCCACATGCCGCGGAGCGGCTGGGCTGGTGAGCCATGGCCGCTGAGGCTGCGCGTCCGGAGCCTGTGCTCCACAACGGGAGAGGCCCGCGTACGGGAAAAAAAAAATCACTCCGATAGGAAGCGTCACCTAGTACTCTTCCACTGGGCAGACTCAAGTGTGTCATGACCCTTCCTATTTGTCACCATTAGACAATCTCTTCCATTCTGGGAATAGATACCATTTAATTATTTGATGCCCAATATCATATATGTCATGCCTACATTCATGGAATGAGTTTTTAAGGTCATCTGTTCCGTTCCCAAGTCTTCGGAAATTACTACATTTACTTCCTGTCAGATACATGAGAATGTTTATCACCAACAGACCAAAGAGGGTAATTTCTATTCTAATATCTAATACCTAATAACCCTCATTGTCAAGAAATGCCTTGTGTTTAAATAACCTAATCCTTTAGGCTTCATCTTAACTGGATTTTATTTCAATTTATCCTCAATAGTTACTGACCTTGAAATGTCACCAAAACTGTTAAAAGAGATGAAGCACTTTAGAAGACGGAATGAAATTTTATAGCGACCTAGAATAAATTAGTGAAGTAATGAGGACTTAGAAAAAGTTTAAGACTGAACAAGTTATATATATATGAGATTATAACCTGACAGAACATAGATCACAGTGTTACAAATCCATATCTTTGTATTTTAAAAAAATAAGCAAAAACAGGGAAGAAAGGATCCTTTATGCCCCTCAGAGCCCTACTTTACCACTAGTGTAGGTCTTACAACTAAGAGTGGCCTAGAAAATGTGACTAGTTCAGATAATAGTATCATGATGACTGGAAGGTTAGTAATACATAGGCACTTCTAAGACTAATGAATGCTCCCTGAAAATGATCATTTGTATAAAGGTCAAATAACTATTTAAGATAATTTAGTATTTGCCCCCAAAGAAAATTTCTTTTGTTTCTCTTTCCAAACAACTAAGTAATGAAATGATTGTATATATTTTGTGTTAAAATTTTAAATGGAGATTGTCTTTTCTTAGGTTGTAATCTTGGTGATTACTATCTTTTCTAGGAAGAATCTGTGTTTTTTCTTAACCTAAACTACATACTTAGCTAGAGGCTTCTAACCCATAAATAAGTAACCCATCATTAACTAACCCATGTTTGGTTAGAATTCATTGAGTTCACCTCAGATATTATTTAAGTAATTCAAAATGCTTTGTAAACCACCGCCATTGAGCTCTTGCGGTTGGTAATAACACTGTTTTTCTTGCATTTGCTCAATAACTATGCAGTTACCTTTAGTCTCTGTGTTTATATGTGTCACAGCCCTTATAATTAAGTTGAACAGACTCGTAGAGGTGGAAGGAATTTTAGCGATTCAGTGATAGGTGTGAGAGTTGTGATCGGCAGGACCAAGTCAGTTGCTACGGCTTAAGTTTAGTTCACATAATCTTGGAAAGGTTTATTTACGTCTAAACCAGATCCACCTTTCTGTGAGCAAAATCCGCTTCCTCTTGATCTGTCTTCAGATCGAGGACGTGGAAACTTTGTCCTTTGCTGTTCGGGAATTGTTTTTCATGTACTTGAGTACCATTTAGGTAACCTTCCTCAAATCAAAGCCATTTCTGTTCTCTGAATTCCAATGCCCGTGTTAGGAGCTAAGTAATTCTTTCACTTGATCACCTTCCAAATTGCTCTCCTCTGCTAAATTCTCTGCTAAATGTGAAAGGCTTTCACTCAAAGGAAATCAACTAGAGAATTCTTAATCTAATATATTTAACATATTCTAAACATAATCATTTCTTTTGCTGGTGGTTTAAGTGGAAAAGAGTACACACATGTGTGTTATGTTTGTGCATTTTGAGTCCCGGTTGTTTATGTGATCGCAATCAGATATTATTATATAATATGATCCAATACAATATAGCATTATACTTTGGAGGCAATATCGTTTACCATAAAAGGATGTGGTTTCTTTTTTTTCTTTTTTTTTTTTTTTTTGCGGTACGCGGGCCTCCCACTGTTGTGGCCTCTCCCGCTGCAGAGCACAGGCTCCGGACGCACAGGCTCAGCGGCCATGGCTCACGGACCCAGCCGCTCCACGGTATGTGGGATCTTCCCGGACCGGGGCACGAACCCGTGTGCCCTGCATCGGCAGGCGGACTCTCAACCACTGCGCCACCAGGGAAGCCCCAGGATGTGGTTTCTGTAGGCAGACATTATGAATTTGTATTCTGGCTGTACCATTTACAAGCTATAAGAATTTGATAAAGGTATTTAACCTCTCTGGTTAAACTCACAGCTCACCTCTACAGTGTTAATAATAATATTAATTGTAATATAATGTTATAATGATAGTGTTAAGAGGATTCAATAAATTAACACATGAAATATTTAGAATAGTGCTGGAATCACAGTAAGTACATAATAAATGGTAGCTGTCCGTCATCATGGTCATTTTTATGTAAAGAAGGGAACATATTGATATATTTAGGCATCATCGGTATCACAGCTCCTAGCACATTCCCTAATTGGAAACCAAAATTCACACCCCCTTCAGGACAAATTAAAAACAACACCACAGATCCCTTCTCTTGCAGAAGGTCTGACTCTAACAACCTGTCGGTTCATAGAAACATCAAATTTACTTGAGTAATTTTACCATTCCCCTTTTTTCCCCAGTAGTTTCACAATATAACATAGGGATTATATAAATATCCATTATCATTTCAAGGGTTTTAAAAAATTCACTAACTCGGGGGATCCCCATCCCTCTCCTATTTTCAGAAGAAATAATTCACACAAAGTGAAGAACCCAAGTCACGGAGAATCAGTTTCCCTTACACTTTTCCCACCCGGCCCATCAACTTCTTGTTGTAAAGAAGGGATGCTTGCTACCACTGAAGGGCTTTGGGGCAACCTGGTGACTTTGGTAAAATTAATTTTCTAAGTCAAATGATGAAACCTCTATCACCAAGTAGCAGTAATTTTCAGTTTTTCATTTGTCTACACTTTGAGGTACAAAAGCATGTAACAAAATTATTTTTAAGGTATTCAGAATGAAAAGAAAAAAAGAGGGTTAGTCTAAAAGTTAACAGCTGTCCACAGTTTAAATCTGAAAGTAAGAGGCGCAGTGCATGTTTTAAATCTTCGTAAATTTAAACTTTGTGTAAAGGTCTTTGTTTTCTCCTTGCTGTTTCTCACTTTCGTCCTCGTGATTTCTAGGACCCGAAGGCCTGCCCCTTCATGCTCTGCGGAGTCACTTCAACTGCTACTATAGGCTCCATTCAGCCCTGGGATTGGGGTATAGAAAATGGAGCCTATCAAATTTAAGGGATGGATTTCTTCGCTTTGTATTTGAAGTATTAGTGGGGTTTTAAAATACATATTTTGGAGAAATTACAATGAATATATAATCCTGATATCAATTCTAAAAATCTTTTCAGCTTAAATTCTCTTTTTTTTTTTTGAAAAGGGAAAAGAAGGGGTAAGAAATAAAGGAAGGAAATGTTTAAAGATCACTCTCGGAAAGGAACAGGGACGAGAAGAGGGAGAAACAAGAATCTGAATGAGAGAACGAAGGTTGTGCCTGTGGCGCCAAGCGATGCAGAAAAGGGAGGAAAGAGCGCAGCAGCCGGAGGGCAAGGGGGCTGGGCCGGGAGGGTGCGGGGTGGGAACCTGGGTCTGAGGCAAAGAGCCCGAATAATCGGTGTCGGGTTATGGGGGGAAGCGCTGAACGCCGGGGAGTCCCGGACCAAAGAAAAGCCTGTTTCTCAAGCCTCAGGGTTCCACTCCTGCTGAGATTGCACCGGCCTAGGATCGATCGCGGTTCGCCATGGATTCAAGATACCACTCTGAATTCTCTTTTAAATAATGCAAAAAGATTAGAAATTGTAATGACACATTCATTGGTTTATTTTCGACCTCTCAGAAAGTTAGAAACAAGTGCTGAACTTAAATCCATATTATTAAAATTAAAAGTGTTTCTTAAGAATTTCTGCAATTAGAATCAAAAGGGAAATAAACCACCCAACCCGAATGATATACTCTGTGGTGGTTAATTTTATGTGCCAACTTGACTGGCCTAAGGGATGCCCAGATGCTGGTAGAACATTATTTCTGGATGTGTCTGTGAGGGTGTGTCTGGGAGAGACTGCCATTTGATTCAGGAGGCCCTCGCCTATCCCTTGAGGGCCCAAATGGAACACAAAGGCTGGGGAGGAGCAAACTCTCTCTCTTCTTGAGCTGGGACGTCCGTGTTTTCCTGCCTCTGACCTCAGAGCTCCCGGTTTTCAGGCCTCAGATCCAGACTGGCTTCTGCATTGGAAGTTTGCTTTACTATGCTTATCTGTGTTTTGGTTACTCACTTACTCCCCCTGCAAGATTTTCTCTAAACACGCTTTAAAAACACAGTAACAAAAAGAGTCTTTACTGAATAATTTCTCGACACATACATTCACTTTTTGTGTGTGTTTAAATTAGAGATGGCAGCTCTCCGAAGAAGGTTCCATCTAGAGATAAAAGGTGAGTTTTTCCAATCAGAAGCCACAGGATAGAACAAAATTAATTAATTTTAAATAAAAAGAAAATTATTTTATTTCAATCTCAGTTAATGTATTTGACAACTAACGTACATTAATATATAGCATAACTCTATTTTTCCCAGTAATCGATATACCCTAGTGTTGTTTGCTTAAGATAAAATTATCTATAGAGCATTCACTAAGTGAAATATTGCCCTAAGTTATAATAAAAGTCTGTTTTTTTGACGATATTAAAAAGTAACAGAGGGGCTTCCCTGGTGGCGCAGTGGTTGAGAATCCACCTGCCAATGCAGGGGACACGGGTTCGAGCCCTGTTCTGGGAAGATCCCACATGCCTCGGAGCGGCTGGGCCCGTGAGCCATGGCCGCTGAGCCTGTGCGTCCGGAGCCTGTACTCCACAGCGGGAGAGGCCGCGACAGTGAGAGGCCCACGCACCGCAATGAAGAGTGGCCCCGGCTTGCCACAACTAGAGAAAGCCCGCACACGGAAACAAAGACCCAACACAGCCAAAAAAATAAATAAATAAATTTATAAAAAAAAAAAAAAGTAATAGAGACTTCCCTGGTGGTGCAATGGTTAAGAATCTGCCTGCCAATGCAGGAGACACGGGTTCGAGCCCTGGTCTGGGAAGATCCCACATGCCGCAGAGTAGCTAAGCCCATGTGCCACAACTACTGAAGCCTGTGCGCCTAGAGCCCGTGCTCCACAACAAGAGAAGCCACCACAATGTGAAGCCCGCGCGCCGCAACTAGAGAAAGCCCGGGCGCAGCGATGAAGACCCAACGCAGCCAAAAATAAATAAATTTATTTATTTAAAAATAAATAAATTTATTTTTTTTTAATTTATTTTAAAGTCCATAGTTCCATATAGTTATACACAGAAATGCCTGAAGATGCTGAAATAGTCTAATGTTTTGAGGTCTTTTTCTTCCTGAAGATGCCATGATTAACCACACATATAAAAAGTCAAGGCAACGCTTTAAGATCCTTCCCCTGGAAACATCTGGGATTGAGGGAGGGACATGTCTGCTATTTCACATACCTACAGACAGAACGATTCTGGAATCAGGCTAATTACCACCTTTGCTGTTTTAGCCTTCACAGAGCACCTGACTTTTCCTCTCAGAGAGATGAGGGAAGCCAGGCAGCTATACGCAGATTGACCCTGCACACTAATAATCTGAAGAAGATGGACAAGCTTCATTCTCTTTAACTGTTTTGTTTTGTTTCATAGAAAGGAAATGAAATGACCACACAATTCTCTGGCTTTATTTTGGCAAACGCTATCATTGAAAGCGTAGGACCCATCAATGACACCTCTGGTTGAAATTTATTTCTAAGGAATATCCCAAAGGAGTGATTTCTGAGGAATAATACGCAGCCTTCACTTGACTTTATCACAGCTGGATACGAAGTGAAATTCCCGGCTGGAATTTAACCACCCAGAACCAAGTGCCAGATGGCTTATCTGTACCTCAGCCCGACAGCTGTGTCCTTATATGCACAGCTGGTCTTCACATTTGAATGACAATATTTAAATGATAACACTATGTGATGTAGAAAAATGTGTTTGGGTGGCTCGGGTCTTGAAAACTAGATTGCACAGTTGCTCTTAAAAGTAAATGCACAGCCTCAACGGCTCATGCACATTCCTTCTATTTGTGCTGATGGGTCTTGGCTGGAGATAAGAGTTTAGTGCCACGTGGAAGCGTTCCAGTGCCGTTCATATTGTGCTATCTGCCCGCCATGGCTCCCCTGGGTACTCACCATGTTAGATTTTCCTTCACAGAAAAATAAGCACAGCATAGTTTTCATTGCAAAGCCGGAGACTTTTAAAATTTTGTGATAATTAATAGATATTGCATTCTGCCAAGACAGAGGAATTCAAAGGTACTTGGTAGAAAGCAGCTGCTATAGAAATTCTTCAACAGTGTGGGGATGCTATTATTCATTTCCCAGTTGAGTCACAAATATCATCAGATGAACAAACATAACAAAATTCATACCAAAATTCAGCACTTAAAAAAAAAAACTATGAAAGGCAACTCTCAAAGAAAATATATTTGAATACATTTCGGACACGCATGAAAAATCTGACCTATTTCAAATGAGAGATGGATGAACGAATGTGCAAGGCTTTAACCAATAAAATATACAGTGACAAGTTTTCTATGTTCACGCTTTGACAGAGGTTCCCTGTGCTGCTGCTTCAACTTTGATGAATGTGCACATGACCCCGAGGACTCAAGGGAAACTTACCCTTAATACAGATCCAAAGTCGTTGTGGATGTAAGGGAGAAAACATTGTGTTTAGTAGTAAGGAGCCCTGGATATATTATCCCCATGCCACTTTTAGTTACAATGAGTTTGGTCATGTCAGTTTCCTGCTATCAACTTCAATCCCTTCACCTGCACAACAGGAGCCACGGATGAGGTGACGTGTGTGTGCCTGTGTCTGTAAACGGTGATGAAACGCAAGGCAATGTGACCGTGACTGCTGTGTGGTTCCCCAGGGAACTCCACCCGTAGGACTCCTGTCCCTAGCCAGGACTCTGAGTCAACTGCAAGACAGAATCCAGGAGGGGCAAAGAGCGGCCTGATGGTCACTTTCACAATAAACCAAGAGGATATCTCTTTACCGCGAGTCCAACGGGCTTCATCCCGTGAAACCCAGAGGCGGACCAACTTCCCCGGACGGGACCACAAAGCACAGGGCAGCGCAAGAAGCCCATCCCTGGGAGCAGCTCAGGCCCCAGAGGAAAAGGTGAGTCTGCCCAGTTTAGTCTTCTCTGACTTATCACTCAAATAAGTCCCTCAGAGCACAGGCTTGAATGGCCAAGAGTTCAGTGAACACCCTCAATGAACAGGAAAAGGAATGTAAGCCGTTAGGAGAAAGGCTCCCCCCGACTTTCCTAGCGGAACCTCCTCGGGGAAGGGAGCTGCAGTTAGCAGGAGGGTCTTGTGATGAAGGACCTCAACCCCAGCGGACCACTCCTGTGAGTACCCACTGAGGCCGCTGTGAGCAATGTGGGTTCTGCCCTGCTGAGACTCAGCAACCTGTCAGAGCATGACACTAATTAAATCAACTCCAAGGTCACTCTGTTCCCCAAACCAAAAGTGTAGTCCTTCTCCCATTTCTCATCCTGAGTTGTGACTGGTCACATCACCCAGCGTAGTCAGCTACCCCCAGGCATCTTACACCACGTACCCAAACCATCAGCGAGTCTATAGGCTTTTCCTTCAAAACCCATCCAGAATCTCCCCGTTTCCCATCACCGTCACCAGGACCATCCCATCCGGCAACCCCATCACCATCACGCTGCCTCATTTTCCTGCATGGCTTCCACGGCGCTTTAACATATGACGTATTTGTTCAGTGGTTTACATAAGTTCCATCAGAGTGGGAATTTCTCTGATTTGTTCACCACTGTGTCTATACCATATAAAAATATCCCTGACACATAATAAGCAACCAATAAATATTTTTGAAAAGAAGAAAGGGAAGAAGGAGAGGAGAGGGAAAAAGAGGGGAGAAGGAGGGAAGGAAGGGAGAAAAGAAGCAAGGAAGGTGAATGAGGAAGGGAGAGAGAGGGAGAAAAGAGGGAAGGAAAGAAGAAGAGAAAAAAGGAGACAACAGCTGTTGGGGTTTCTAAGGCGAAGTCCAGCCCAGATTGTAAATTTCCTCGTCCTTCATTTGAGGATGGAATCTGTCTTTGAAGCCTAGAATGTGATAGTCAGCATATGTGAAAAGGGCTGTTGCCGTTTATTACAACCTCCTTACTCTCCAGCCCTTGGCATCCACCAAAATGGGCCCTCTACCTTCACAAGACCTTCCAGTCACTCGAGACCTTCCACTCACCCAGTTTGGTGACTCTCCCTTAAACACACACACACACAGCGTTCAGTCTGAATGTTGCCATTGTCAGCAATACCAATAAATTTCCCATCAACCAAGTAGACTCCCTCCCCAGTAGCGGATGATTCTCCCTTTTTACATTATAATTCAGGTGCTTTAAGATGATACTAGAGAAAGGCAACGACCATGATTAATTAGGATTCAGCAACATCAGGCTGCTTGATGTCAAGTGGATCTGCTTCCAGGCTCCACAATCTGTTTCGTTCAATTATTGCCCATCTTTATGATACTTCCCATAATGAACCTTCTAACTTCCCTCACCAACTTCTAGTCACCATTTCAAACTTGCTGTAATCTTGGCAGGTGACTTTTACTACTCCCAGAGAATATCAAGATTATCAGACATTAAGTCTCCCATATTCCTTTAACCACATATTCTCAAAAATAATGCTGTTTCTAGGGCTTCCCTGGTGGCGCAGTGGTTGAGAATCTGCCTGCCAATGCAGGGGACACGGGTTCGGGCCCTGGTCTGGGAAGATCCCACGTGCCGCGGAGCAACTAGCCCCGTGAGCCACAATTACTGAGCCTGCGTGTCTGGAGCCTGTGCTCTGCAGCAAGAGAGGCCGCGATAGTGAGAGGTCCGCGCGCCGCGATGAGGAGTGGCCCCCACTTGCCGCAACTAGAGAAAGCCCTCGCACAGAAACGAAGACCCAACACAGCCATAAATAAATAAATAAAATTTAAAAAAAAACAATGCTGTTTCTATCAAAGAGGGAGAATATGCCCCATTCCTTCCAACCTCCCTCTGAGCAGCGTAATCATCATTCTGATGGTGAATGAGGCTCCTTTGATCTTGAGATGTGAATAAGATGGGCTCATACTCCAATTTTATACCCTGATGAAGTCCAAAGTCCTTAAAAAAGTTTCTAGAAATTTCCAAAGGTCTTAAACTCTCAGGGTCACCTCAGTATCTGGCCTCTTTCTTTCTGTATGTGTTGTTCCTATTATGTACTACACTGACCCAGAAGTGACATCCAGCCACTTCCTTCAAAAAACAAAAAAAAAGAAAGAAAGAACAAGAAAATGTTGTGAGTGTTGAATGAAGGGTTTTACTGGAAAGGTCAAGAGACACCATTCTAATCAATGAGAATGAAGTAGTTTTCTTTGGGGCATGTCTGGGAATCTCCCACCCCCTGGCTTGAACATGGATACGATGTCTGGAGCAACAGTAGCTGTCTTGTGACCATAAGGCAACAAGTAAGTTCTGACATTTCAGAGCTACTGAACCAATGCCAACCCCTTTTTACTTCTTGTTTTGTGCAACAAAGTAAATCCTTTTTGCTTTAAACCATTACTAAGTTTTCTGTTATTTGATACTCAAAGCACTTAAAGCTGATACAAAATTTCAAGATCACAATTATCATAACCCTAAACCTGTGAAGTTCAAGAGTTTAAAGATGTGTGATCTAAGCTTTTACAGTTAGAGTCATTGGGTTTAGTAGTTTGGTAGTTTAGCACACCTAAACTACTAAATGCCGTCAGGACCTTGGGATGCAATTAAAAGCTAGTTGGTTCACAGCTCCTTAATTCTGTGACCAGAAGAAGATAAAGATGGTAGGAGGGTCAAAAAGCCCCTCTTCCTCGGAATGAGAGGTCATTTTCTCTCACTAGCTGACTCCCTAAATTTGCCCCAAATTTGGAGACCTGCCTAATATCTCAATCTGTCCTGGCTCTTCAGAAACCTGTGTTAGTGACGGGCCTTGCCCACCCACCTGAGCCATGTAAGAGTCCTGAATTCCTAATACTGACCTTCACCCATGAGCTAGCATGATACTATTTTAATTGCTACAGTCTACCATATAAACTCAATGTACTACCTGACAGGTTAACTCAGAAACATTATTTATACATGAAGACTTACTATTTAAAAGACAGTAGAAAATGATCATTTTTGTTCAGTCATAAATGAATTTTATACCTCCACTACAAATTATGTTGTATGAGCAGTTAAAGGCTTTCTGGGGTGCTCAAAATATTCTATTTGTTGACATGAATGGTGATTACATGGGTGTTCATTTTATGCAAAATTCTTTAGGTTGTATCTTTATGCCCTTTGCTATATTTATATTTCACAATAGAATGGGTTTAAATGGTGTAAAGAATATTATTGACACACAAAGAGGCTAAAGATATCTTTAAAAAGCAGGTTACACAACAGTTTGTGTACTGTCAAGACTTTTCACCACGCAGATATGTACCAAAATGTTAATGCCTTATCTTCAGTCAGGGCTAGAGTACTGAGAGACTGTCAACCACCTATGTGTTTCTAAAAAATGACAAAATGAACACCAAGTCATATGTAAAATAATCCTTCCTTTTAAACATTTATATGAACCATTGGGAAATAACAGACTACTTAGATAGTTATACACAAGCTACATTTGTTCACTAGAACATTTTTCCATTTAAATCATGATCACTGGATGAGTATTACTTTAAACGGTGAGAGTAATCCTGTGAGTCATGGATTTTTTTCTTTTTGGAATTTTGCTTTTATTGTTAAATTTATCCATTAAAACCATTTGTGACACTAGTTAACGATGTGAAGGTGATGTTTAAAGTGGTAGGAAGACATCCTGAAGTTTGTTCTGTTGTCCCCGCCTTTCTTATTATAATGAATCTCGTTCATGAAGACATCATTACATTACAAACAACTGTCATAAAAGTAGATTCCACCATGTAAAATGGTCTACTATATCCTTGTTATGATAACTTTATTGTAGCAGTGACCAGTATTAAAATTACAAATTGAAAATATGTTGTATATAACTTATTTTGAAAAGAAATCACTTAATAAGACACTATTCTTCTACACAATCTTGGTCCTGTAAGCCACCAAGATGACTTTTAAAGGTTAAAAAGTCAAAAAAAAAAAAAAAAAAGTTTGTGATTTGAATCTCCTAGGATTTGACAAACGGGTTCAAGGGCATGACCCAGAAAAAGTATTTCAGAAAGGAAGAATGCTTTATTTTCTGATTTAGAGAATAATAAGATAACACTTATATCTGTATAATGACTCTAATTATACCAAAATGTACAATCAGGAAGAATCATCAAGTGTCCCAGGATTAGTGTAAAAATGGACATAAATGAGAAATGCAGTACCACGAGGTTCTTTTGTTAGCAACTATTATTACTTACAGTCTGCAAAACTGACAAAGGCATATGCCAATCAAATAAATAACCTGTATTTAGATAACCCAGGTAGTAGTTCACTGGGGAGTTCTTGAAAAAAGAAATTATTAGTTCAATGCCAAGTCACGCTTACAGCTTCGAACAAGGAGGAAAACATGGGCATGTTTCTCAAATGGATTTCACAGAATCAGTGCAAAAGCCGGAGGGGACGGCTTAGTTTTTTAAGCCTCAGATTTGAAATACCTAGACTCCCTGCAACTACAGCATTAAATCCTCCGTGGAACCACAGTTTCAAATGCTATCAGGAGAGACTCAACTCTTCACCCTTCTGAGACTGATAAATTTTTTTTTTTTTTTTTTTTTTTTGCGGTACGTGGGCCTCTCACTGCTGTGGCCTCTCCCCTTGCGGAGCACAGGCTCCGGACGCGCAGGCTCAGCGGCCATGGCTCACGGGCCCAGCCGCTCCGCGGCATATGGGATCCTCCCGGACCGGGGCACGAACCCGTGTCCCCTGCATCGGCAGACGGACCCTCAACCACTGCGCCACCAGGGAAGCCCGAGACTGATAAATTGAAAGCCATGAAGTTTAGAGGAAATAGAGGGGAGGCTGCAGCCGCCTGCACCTCCCCCTCGCCCCACAGACGAAGGCTCTACCTGTAACACCGTTTAAAGTTCCATCTGAGGCTGTCTCCTGGGTGAGGCTGGAGGATGGTGTTTTTAAGACACTCCAGAAATCTCACAACCCTGCCATGGACCATCTTTGTAAACACTGAAACCACATTTTAGTCGAGGGAAAACATTATTTTTAATTCTCATTTAAGACAGTCGAGGAAGTTCTAAGTGCTTACTTAAAAATGCATTATAGGTATCCGGCCAACTCTTCACTAGTCCCGTGGAAAATTCTGAATCTCAAAATTATTTTTTTGTGGCTTTGTGTATTCCTGCACCACCTCCTCCCTGACATCAATTGCCTGGCAGATGCCAATTAAACAATTGAATTTTCGTTGTACTTTACCATTCTCTCACATCTCCTAACTCATTCCCAAAACTGCATAAGATAAAGAATAACACTCTTATTTTCTCCATCTCACAGATGAAAAGTTTGCCTTGGGAAGATTTTATGAATTAACCACACTGATACGTTGTTGCCCTGTGTTTTAAGATCCAGACCTTGAGAATCCTCCCACAATATTGCTAGTTGTAAGTTCCATTTAGGAAAATAAGCTTTTGACCAAAGAAAACTGTGTAATGCATTCTGAATTTAAATAAAAATAATGTATATCTATTTTGATTTATCAATAATGCTACCTACTTCTGCTGTTATATATAATTAATGATTTAAAAGAATAAATAATTGGAGAGGATGCTGGAAAACTGTGGACCATTTTTTTTAAGGTCTCCTACCTAACTGATTAACAGATATCTCTTTTCACTTAGATTTACTTCAAAATAACGCATAAGCATCCAGTTATACACAGGTGCAAACGAAAACCTGAGAGTAACATGAGGTGATTTCTAGGACTGAAACTCAAACTATGCTTCAATTGTGAGTCAAGGAAAAATTAATGCAGAAGAAACCCAAATATCCAGCCTCATTTAACATCTTTAAGCCACAGCTGCAGAGATGATTCTAAACTGAGGCAAACTGAAGAGTGGATCTGCCGGGTATTGTGATATATGTTAGAAAAGCCACCGAATAAGTTAGATTCCTTTGAGATGGCACACTAATTATTTTAAATACAAATATCCTTGGGGAAGCTAACATATCACGATCTTTTCTCCAACACTCCCACTATCAAATAATTTAGCTGTTTTCCTCCAACCAATAGATGAACTGAACCTCTCTGACAGGAATTTTGATTTCAAGTAGGAAATTTGGACAAGAGTGGACTTAACAGGAGGTAACAAGTTCAGGCTCTTTTAGCCAGAAGAAATATACGTGCCCAACTAGGGAGAGCTATAGAGAGCAGTGGGCACGGAGGCCAGTTTTTCACATATTATGTTACACAATTATTTTTATTATTTTTTACTTATTTTTGCTTAAGACTTGACCTGGCTCCCGAGGTTGATCAAGAAAACTAAGGCTCAGTGCAGGTGCTAATGAAAATTAATTGAAATTTCAAATTTCAGCTGGCATTAGTTTACGCTGATGACCCCAGCACAAAGGACTTGCTCCTCCTTCAAAATCCCACAGCAGAAGTTTATAACACTTCTCTTTAATTACACCTTTTTTTTTTTTTTAATTTGGCTGCATTGGGTCTTCACTGCTGGGCTTTCTCTAGTTGCAGCCAGCGGGGGCTTCTCTTGTTGCGGAGCACGGGCTCTAGGCGCACGGGCTCAGTAGTTGTGGTTCGCAGGCTCTAAAGTGCAGGCTCAGTAGTTGTGGCGCACGGGCTTAGTTGCTCCACGGCATGTGGGATATTCCCGGACCAGGGCTTGAACCCGTGTCCCCTGCACTGGCAGGCGGTTTCTTAACCGCTGCAACACCAAGGAAGTCCCTACACCTAGCTTTTTAATAGCACTTCCCTATCTTGGGATAATTCTTCTAGGCTATTTTACACTATTTAAATTGTCTATTTAATTTCATAGCAATAAGAGCCTTGACGTTTTTGTAAACTTTGCAACTCCTACCAAGTTAATATTTTAAAAGTCTGGGGGTGGGCTTCCCTGGTGGTGCAGTGGTTGAGAGTCCACCTGCCGATGCAGGGGACACGGGTTCGTGCCCCGGTCCGGGAAGATCCCACATGCCGCGGAGCGGCTGGGCCCGTGAGCCATGGCCGCTGAGCCTGCGCATCCGGAGCCTGTGCTCCGCAATGGAAGAGGCCACAACAGTGAGAGGCCCGCGTATCGCAAAAAAAAAAAAAAAAAAGTCTGGGGGTGGTGGGTGGGATGAATTGAGAGGTTGGGATTGACATATATACACTAATATGTATAAAATAGTTAACTCCACATCACCAAAGTAAGACTTGAGTTAATCACAGTTTTGGCTCTCCCAGAAATGCAATCTTAAACCAGTTAATCAGGAAACGTCTGGTCAGCACTAGTTAGGTAATCTGTTTCCTCCCCTATAGGCAAGTAACTTGGAAATAACCAACCTGCTTTTCCGCCAGTGTAGCTGCCTTTTTCCTGCTCTCCTCTGCCCGTGAAAGTCTTTCATGTGGTACAGCTCCCTGGGGCTGCTTTCTACCTCCCAGATTGGATACTGCCTGATTCGAATTGATTTTCGCTCAAATCAATTTTAAAAAATTTAACATGCCTCAGTTTATCTTTTAACAGTTCTAGTGTCAGAAGAGAGAGTGAAGTACGATATACCCCTGACACCCCGCGGCCAAGAGCAAAGAGCAAGCAAACGTGGGTACCTGCTGAGCCCTGAGCTCACGCTTCCCTGCCGGCTCTGGAGGTCATGCGCGAGTCCCCCCGGATCCTAGTGTGAGCTTTCAGACTTCACGTGAGCACTTCTTTGTCCGTACTGGGTCCAGAAACTGGTCGGAGTCAGGCTGGGTCCGACTCAGAAACCGGACTGGGTCTGGGGTCGGACTGGGACTGACTTGAGCTGGACTGGGTCCCGTGTGGAGCCTCAGGCGAATCAGTTTGTTTTCAGGCTGAACAGGCAGGTTAAACTCATCAAGGTTAATCCTGAGCTACAGTGGCCACGGTGGAGAACTTTTCACCTAGGTAAGCGAATCCGGTTAGGAGGCGCCCTAGAAGAAAAAGGGGGTCTCAGATAGGCACTCACCAGAGAGTGTAGAGGGAACATTATTTTTCTCCTCTACAGTTTCTGGGGACCTGGATGAGACCCGCTGGGACACCCCAACTTGCTCCAGAGCCTGCAGATGGGATCCCGGGGAAACTGGTGAAGCCGACAAAGGTTCTTACCAAAGTCAGCTGTCCCGGACCTCTGCTGTGGGGCCTGGTCGAGAGCAAGGGGCAATTTCATGCTGTGCCTTCCTTTCCAAACCCAGATGGGCAGGAAAAAACAGTTGTGAGAAGGAGATCTTTGAATTGTGACTCTTGACTTAGCTTTCAGGTGCCCGCTGGTGGTGACTCTCTCATCCCCAGGGGCAGCTACGCCTGCTTGTTTGTGTCCTGAGAACTTGGCTCGGCAGCTCTCAGGTTGCAAGCCCCTGAATATGGCCTGGAAGAAACGTGGGCTGCATCCCATCTGAGGCTTGGGTCATATTGACTGTTGCCAGCTCTTGGGGGGAACTGTCTGGGTCTTTTCTTTGTTTTCGGGGGTGACTCTGGATCTTGGGAGAGTAGGATCTTTTGTACCCTTTTGGGGGATACCTCTGCATCCAGGGGCTTGTTCAATACTGCCAGGAATCTACTCTCTGTCCCAGCTGATACCTGACAAGATAATTTGAAAGGATTTTTTTTTCTTTTATTAAAGTAGCTCTACAGTCATAAGTTGGCCAAACTGGAAGCTGATACTTAGAGCCTGAGAGCAACTTTTTTTAGGTCTTCTCTAAACTAAAATGAAACTATGTACCCAGAGGGAAAGAAAAACATTCTGAAGCCTTTGTGAAAGGATTTACTAAAACATCCCAAAGACACAGAACTCTAAAATCTGAAACATAGAAATCTTTTGATTTTCATCTTAGTGGAAGATCTTCTCCCTGATATAAAGAAGCAAATTGAGGGTAAGTAGTTGGATGAGTGGGTCAGTCTCTTAATATCATTCATGTTGCAACCCAATTATTTAAGGAATTAAAAACATCTAACTTGTATTACAAATCAAGTCTTTACAGGAACAGAAATGCAGCTCTAGAAACAATTCAAAGCACACTCATCCTTTTTTTTTTTTTCCCCACCAATCCCCAAACCTCCCCAATGAGATGTCAAAAGACTTGCAGACTTTGTAAATGATCTGGACTTAAAGAACACGAGTCCTTGGGGGAACTTGCATTCTTTCTCTGTGCCTTTTGAGACGTAACTCTTCTACCTGGTCTTCTCTAGAAACCAAGGTAATTCTTATCAGAAGCGGGGGTGGGGGGAGGATATTTCGAAATCCAGGCCTAAGAAAAATCTTAGAAATCTCTTTCATAAAGATTAGTTAAAAGCTATCTTAACAGGTAAACATATTCTATCTGCCAGGAACACAATTTGGATCCAATGTTCTTTTATAAACTAGTGAGTTTGCATTATCATACCTGTCTCATGGCTAAAATCTTAAAATGAAAGCTATAAGGATCTGTTTGTACCTGTCTATATGTTTATGATGTCTAGGTATATTATAGATGTGTGATTTTTTTAACCTCCCAATAGTATTGCCACAATTAATTTTATAAACAGCTCTATTTTAATTGGCTTAAAGACAAACATTAAATAAATCAAGTATACTCACAGAAATATAGAAACTAACCCAAATGTTTTTCAATTTCACATGATCTAGGCTAATCTTCGGTAAACAAAACCTAATTTAAGTTTGTCACTTAATTAGAAGAGGCAAGTCTTTGGAGCTCTCAGCATTAAATATAGTACTTTTATTCTACCTCGGTTTACAGAGTCAAATAAGCTCGTTATCTCTGTTGCAGAATTTGTCAGCAAGAAAGATAACTTAAAATGATGATTAGCTGTTTAATGTCTCATGAAATTTCCAAGAGTAAATCTAATTGTTAAGAACAAGCAAATTAAATAGACGTAAAAGGTTATAAACGCACTTTTCAACAATCATTGTTTTATGGTATGTCTACTTAAAAAATAGTTCCCAGAACCTTTAATACGCTTCAGTTCACCTTTCAACAAGGTAAAGTCTCCGTTCCCCCTTTATTCAAACATTTATTAAGCACTTAATGGTGCCAGGCGTAAGGTAAAACACATTCAGAAAGGCACAGAGGAAGCTTCGTGCCCCGGAGGCGCGGGAAGGTACACTTCCCTGAGCTGGGGCTGATTTCTGCTTCTCCAGGGTCTCCATTTCTTTCAGCTCAGAGATGCAAAACCAGAGGACGTCCTACAAAAAGCTGTAGAGGAAAGACGACTTTAGGTAGGGTGGGAGAAAGCTAAAAGAAGCTTGGCTGTAAGCCAGGCCGCCTCACCTACACTCAAAACCCATCCCGGATCTCTGCGGCCAGGTACCCCACGGAGCACACTGTGAGCTTCGCAAACTTAGCGACTTCAACTTTTAATAAGAGGCTAACACGTTAAAATCAAACTTGAAAGCTCCCAGGGTCGTGTAAGCCAAGGCCGAGCAACTTCATACTAACTTTCGGTTGGGTAGTAAAAAAAAAAATCTACGTAGACTTAAGAAGGACGGTAGCGTGGACACCCGGAGCCTGAGGGGCACGAAGACCTCCCGCGCTACCCAGGAGGAGGCCAAGTCTCGCGAGAGTTGAGGCGCCCGGACCGCGCCCCAAGGGATCCGGCGGAGCGGACGGGGCGGGAAGGTGGGCGGGGCGCCGGGACCCAGAGTTCCGGGTTCCCCAGCCGCGGAAGTACGGGGGCACGGCGGCCGTCGGCTTCGTCAGGGTTATTCTTGGCGGCGGCGCGCGGCCATGGCGCGGAAGCTGAACCACCGGCTGCTGCTGCTGTCGCTGCTGCTGCTCTGCCGGGCCCCGGTGTGCAGCTCCGGCCCTCTGCCCTTGATCCTCAACACTTGGCCTTTCAGGAATGCAGCCGTAGCAGGTGCGGGGCCGGGGGCTGCGCTGCCGGAGCTCGCGGGTGGGGCGGGTCGCCGCCGACCGCCGCGAGCTGCTGGGAGCCGGGAGGCGGGCCTTCCGCAGCCTCCCCTGCGGCCTTTCCCGCAGCCGCGGCGCCTCGGGCACTGGACCCTCCTCCCCGCCACTGCTGCATTTTAGATCCTCAGCGTTCTTTGTGACTCCCTCTCTGCAGCCCCGAGTCACTGTATTTTCCACCCTGCTGCCGACCCGGAGCAGTTACGGCCTTTCTGCTCAGACTCTTCCTCCAGTGGCTCCTACGCCGGCTTTTGCGTGACCTCCAGCCCTTTCCTGCCTTTCCACCTCCCCTTTGGAGCCCGTCACATCTCCCCAGTACCCTCCACTTAGGCTTCGCCGACGACTAAGTTCCCCAACAAAGCGTGGTCGCTTTACGTGTACTTTTTGTTGCTGCATGCTGACGCGCTGTATTTGCCACCTGGCAAAGGACTTCCAACCTTGGTTATACGTTAGGATCATCCTCAGAGCTTCTCAAAAGGACCCGTGCCTGGGCCCTACCTCCTGAGGTTTTCCTTTCACTGCTGGAACCAAAGTTTTTTTTTTTTTTTTAAAGCTGCCTAAGTGATGTTGATTTGCAGTCCGGATTGAGAACTACCAAACTAAGATATTACCTCTTCAGGAAGACTTCCCTCATTTACTGTCTTCAAACCCAGTCTGAGTCAGGTGCCAGGCTTGCGTGCTTTGATATCATCCTGAACATACCATTACCTTGTCGTTTTCTTATCCTACTTGTTTCATTCAGTTTAAGACATACTACCCTAGTAGTTTCAGACCCTTCTCCCCTATTTGAGGCTGCTAATATAATTTTCTGGGGCTGAATTAGCTTTAGAATTTGATGGAGCTAAGTTTGTATGTTATAGGCAGTGCATATGATTCAGAGAAAAAATGAGGAAACAGGCTGTGAGAAAGAAATTCCCAGCGATAATGAGACAGAAAAGAAAGTTCAGGGCCCTGGGCTGGGAACAATTCTGTGTATGTTGTCTGAATTCAGAAGGGGGGGAAAACTTCTCTAAATATACTTTCAAGCCTGTTCTTTCAGTGGTGATGCTTATTATTTACCAATAGTGTCATTAACCCGTCAAGGAATTCTATTTTTATTAGTAAAGAAATTGACTACTTAACACCTTCCCCCCCCCACCATTCCATGTTTGGGGCTCTGGAGAACATAGTTTAGTGTTAAAAGCATGGCCCCTGGAACCAAAATGGTGACTTTTGAATCCTGACGCTGCTGTCGACTAAGCTGTGTGACCTTGAACAAATAGCCTCTCTGGGTCTGTTTCTTCCTCTTTAAAATAAGGATAGTAATTGTACAGTACCAGAAAGATTAAATGAATTATCCACGTGAAGCCCACGTTGTAATTATTTGCTGTTATTTTGTTGTTATGGAGACTTGCTGGTATATTTTTAATAATCTGATGATGCAGAAGAAATTTACGGGGCTATGATTTCATGAATTTTCAGTTTTCCTTTTAGTAGCTTCAATTGTAACTTATAAAACTGAAGGAGAGAATACTTCTTTTCTCACACACACACAGTAGAAACAGGTATTATTAATAAGTGAAAAAAACCTCACTTTGCATCAGTAGCCAAAGTCTGAATTCTTCACGGTAAAGGGTTGTGTTATGTAATTCTGTCTATATCACTGACTGCTTTGCACCACCTGATAGACGAAAATTTCAGTTTAACTTGGAGTAAATGTGAAAACAGTTTTAAAAATAGGAGTTTTCAAGCCGTTTTTGGTTTGTTGCCTTTGGCATTGAAAATAAATGCGTGTCTACACAAAAAAATGCGTGTCTATACAAGCACTCTTGGGGTTTGATTGCCAGCGTGGAGGACGTTAGCATCTGGAGGGTCTGCGCTGGACGCGGTTGAGAGCGGCTGTGCGGCGTGTGAACAGGAGCAGTGTGACGGCACCGTGGGCTTTGGCGGCAGCCCCGACGAGTCTGGAGAGACCACCCTGGATGCCATGATCATGGACGGGTAGGAGCGCCCTGAAAAGCCTTAGTGCTCTCTGCACCTCCGCTGCAGGTTGAGTTACATGTATGGCTGATTAGTCTTCTACTGAGAGCAAGATGGACAAATATATGTGTGTTTTTAAAATTTTTATTGGGGTGGAGTTGATTTACAATGTTGTGTTAGTTTCAGGTGTACAGCAAAGTGAATCTGTTATACATATATCCACTTTTTTGTAGGTTCTTTCCCATGTAGGTCATTACAGAGTACTGAGTAGAGTTCCCTGTGCTGTACAGTAGGTCCTTATTGTTTATCTGTTTTAGATATAGTATAGTGTGTTATATGTCAATCCCAATCTCCCAATTTATCCCTCCCCCCGCAATATATAAGTTTTGATGCAGGTCAAAAGCCCTAGCATATTGTACTTGGCCTTTCCAAACACAAGGCGTTTCCCCCTCAATTAAAAGAAAGTCATGCAGCAACATGGAGGGACCTAGAGATTATCATACTAAGTGAAGTAAGTCAGAAAAAGACAAATATCGTATGATATCACTTATTTGTGGAATCTAAAAAAAACGATACAAATGAACATATTTACAAAACAGAACTAGACCCAGAGACAGAGAAAACAAACTTATGGTTACCAAAGGGGAAAGGTACAGGAGGGATAAATTAGGAGGTTGGGATTAACATTTACATACTACTATATATAAAATAGGTAAACGACAAGGACCTACTGTATAACGCAGGAAACTATACTCAATATCTTATAATAACCTATAATGGAAAAGAGTCTGAAAAAGAATATATACATATATAGAACTGGTTCACTTTGCTGGACACCTGAAACTAACACAACATTGTAAATGAACTATACCTCAATAAAAATTTTATTTTGAAAAAAAAAGAAAATCATAATCATAGTAGAAAACTATCACATTGAGGTAGGTAGTCTCCTTAGAACAGGGAGAGCCCCAAGGTACAGAAATACATCTCTGACCTGGTAAACCATCATTTACCCACCAACCACAAACGCTGTGGGTTGCCTGACCTGAAGCCTTAAAACCCCTTTCAAAAGCCATATTTAAAACGAGCCATGGGAAACTGAGAGTTTTAGTGCTCTGGGAACATAGGGGTAATAGAGTCTCTGTTCCTTAATATGCCTGAATGTGGGAATTTGTATGAACTTCATGGATGTGCCGTCACGTCTACGTCAAGACAGTGGAGTTTATCCTACAAAACACTATAGCTTGAAGTAAAGCAATTTTTAAAAAATTTGTGAACCTATAAAAATACCTTAAAAGATCTTACTGCACTTTTTTCTTGCAGTACTACCATGAACGTAGGAGCAGTGGGAGATCTTAGACGAATTAAAAACGCCATCGGGGTAGCACGAAAAGTACTGGAACACACGACACACACACTGTTAGCAGGAGAGTCAGGTATATTTTAACTGTACTCAATTTTTATGTAGGCTTGTGTCTATCGTCTTCACTGTGAAAAAAAGGACTCAGTATAAAATGGTGGATAAAAGCAGACCTAAGTTCAAATTCAAGCTGTTTTACTTAATATCTATTTAACTTTGGATAAGTTACTTAACCTCTAAATTGTACTTTCTTCACGTTTAAAATAGGATTTTTAGAAACCAGTTTATTATTAATAAATGAGTAATTGCTGGAGGGAAACAGGATTCAGCATTATTTCTCTTCTTGTATTACATTTTTATGGGTGTAAGACCCAGGGCGCATAAGGTAACAGAAGATGGGAACGGATGGGGTTTTGCTGTGGCAACGGCACTTTCTTGAACACCTCCCAAGGTATATACCCAGGACCATACCGTGATCTGTATTCAAAAAGATCGTTCTTAACCACGTATTAGCTCACAGTTCCAGTAGGCACCCTTCCATTTTGTTGAAACAGAATGGAAAACTACCTGACAAACACAGGAGCTGTCAGTCTTTCATGGAATCCAGTGGTGCCTTTATTTGGCGTCTCAACGTTGTTTTACGCTCTGGGCATCGCACCCCAGTTAGAGTCGCGGTTGTTCCGAGGTGTCCCTTTCCTTTTGTGAAGCAGAAGCAGGGAGATTCTGGAGGGAAGGTGGGAGAGGAGAGTTGTCATCACACCGCCCACAAGGGTCTCAGCAGATCAGGGTCAGGAAGGATGTAGGGAAGTCGAGATCCAGAAACCGATGCCCGTAACACTCTTCACGTGTGAATACTCCCTTGACCATCTGTGTTTACCCCCAGGATGGCTGCGCTCCACGTACGAGACAGCTGACCCCCAGCACTTCCTGTGCATACATTTTGTTTAAAAGATAATACTTAACTCATTTGCATTTTTCTTCCTCATCTCCAGCCACCAAGTTTGCCGAAAGCATGGGCTTTATCAACGAGGATTTATCTACCAATGCTTCGTGTGCTCTTCATTCAGATTGGCTGGCCTGGAATTGCCAGCCAAATTACTGGAGGGTACGTATGCATGATATTTTAAAGTTAAGTTATTTGAAAATACTACGTGACATCCCTTCCACTCTCAGTCATCCACCTGTTGCCTACAGTGCTAATCAGCACCCTGGTTGCACTTCAGAATCAACGACTGATGCCAACTCTGGGCACAGGATGGTCTCAAAAGCTCCCCAGCTACATCCGATCCACGTCCTGAGTGGGGAACTCCCGGCCCCTGGCAGTGGTTTCAAGCTGTGAAGGTTCTGCTGTGGGAGAAGGGCTGCCTCACTCTGAACTGCTCTGCTGTGTTTCCTTGTAACAAAAGGTTCCATGTATTAAGAAAACAAAGTTTGGAAACCATTAGTCTAAAATATTTCTTATATTTTATCTATGTGAAGTATACCCAGTATCTTGCCCTTTCTTAACTTGGGAATTTATACTATTAGGTGTCTAGTATGTTACCAGGAAGATAATTTATCTTTAAGTCAATGGGACTTTGAGCCTAAATCGGTTTGTCTTTGCTACCCAGAATCCTGCTGTGGAGCGTGTTAGTCTTTTACCTGTTTCTTCGCCAAATCCTAATCACCTCTGAGTAACCAGGGAGTCACTTGAAAGAGGCCACTGCGTGAAACCAGGTCATGAGAGGCACCTGGTGCACAAATGAACAAGACATGAGTTGTAGGTTTCTTGCTTTAATACTAATCCATATCCACAACCTGAACTTATGAATTTGGATTATTTTCCTGAGCCTTTAAGATTCATAAAAGAATCTGAGAGTACAGCTTAGGATATGTTCACATGTACCTAGCTTTGAAAAATAGAAGATTTTAAAATAGATTTTGCTTTAAATTTCAGAGTAGCTCTTCTTAGGTCAGGGAACAAATTCTAAAATTTAAAAGTCATGTTCTGTACCTGACTTCTTTGAGAAATCTAAAAAAAAATCTAATCTAAAAATCTTCATTTATATTTGCCATTGTGCTGAGAATTTTTGGCATATATAGAGAAAAACTGGGGATCTTTTCCGGATAATATAAATGTCTCTTCCGTATTATATAATTCTGAGACCAGACTAGGTATTTAGTAAAATTATATCCATCTGTCCACATAAGACTTAGCTAACCTTTGGCTTTTAATTCTTATCTTTCAGTTACCCGATGTCCTTTTGGTTTCTTGCTAATGTTTAGCGATTGTACATAACTACATGCTGGTTTCTAAAATCACCCTTTCTAAAAAATAAAACTTAAATCTCGTTTACAGAATGTTGTACCAGATGCTTCAAAATACTGTGGACCCTACAAACCACCTAGTATCTTAAAGCGAGATGGTTCTACTTACAGAGAAACAGGAGATAGTTACGGTCATGATACTATTGGTAATTTGCCTTCTATACCGTTTTTATGGTTAAAGTTCAGCTAGTTTTAATTGCTCTCCTGTAGTTCTTAACTTCTTTATCCTTAATCATGTACCAGAAGGTGATTTTGATTAAGTGGCAATTAAGAAAACACACACACACACACACACACACACACACACACATTCTTTTCATATCATCTATATATATTTTGGCAAATTTACTTTATACATAAATCTGATGATTATTCACTTGGGGATTTTAAAATCTTTGTTTGATATTTAGTTCTTTAATAATGTTATGTTTGCCACATTCAAATGATCTTTCCAGTCATTTCCTGTAATGTTGAAAATTTCCATTAGTCTATAGCCGTGATTCTCTTTGGCATTACCTTTGAAAAAGCATTGAAAAGTGAGCAATTTGAAGTGAGGATATGGGGTGTCTACAAAATGATGCTGTGAAACGAGGTCATTAAAAAACACAGATATTACCACTGGTGTAATTTTCAATATTCCCAAGATTCCTATTGTCTTCTACCTGAAAATAATGGAAGACGATATTTATATTACCAACTGCGCAATTATTTGGTTATATTTGAGGTACACTTTAGAGTTGATACCTACAATGATTTTTTTTTTAATTTCTAGGCATGGTTGTCATCCATAAGATGGGAAATATTGCTGCTGGTACATCTACAAATGGTATAAAATTCAAAATACCTGGGTTAGTGTTTCTAAAAACCAGATCTCGAAAATATGTAGTGAGTATCAACCAATATGTCCTAGGTGCTATGGGGATGCAAAACGCAAAGCACAACCCTACTCTCACAGCTAAGTTTATTGTGAAAGAAAATAAATTAGTAGCTGCTAAGTGCAAAGGAGAAGGTGTCTCAGCCAGGGCTGCAGAGTTTAGGGATGGTGATGTGATCAGATTAAGCTGGGGCCATCAGGGGCCTGGAGAGAGGGGCCTGGAGAGAGGGGCTGGGAGCTGACCCTGACCCTGAGAGAGGGACCAGGGACATCCAGGCCAAGGCACTAGCAGATCCAAAGTAGCTCAGGTTCAGGGCTCCCAATGGCCAGAAACAAAACCGCACATCTGTCGGGTGCGGGGGAGGAGGCCAGAGCCAGATTTCAGGGGGTCTTTAAGGATTTCTGGATTTTATTTCGAAGTAGTAGAAAAGCATGGAAGGTTTATTACAAGGAAAAACTTGAGTAAAATGTTGGCACCTGACCTAGACAGCAGGAATAGATTGTAGGTGAGGAAAACCAGTTGGAACCTGCTGAGATAATCCAGGAATGAGATGGTAAAGGATGGCGGTGGTGGAACAGTCACCGTGAACCTGTGCCATCCCGCCACGCATGATGGGCTGCTGTGCGATTCTCATGTAATGAGTGAATGCGGGTTTATGAAAACCTAAGTGGAAAAACTAAGGGAAGTCTATCCTCTGTATTCTGATGAAGAATTTACTTGAAACAATAGTCAGTGACTAAGTAGAAACGTCTCCTAAAAGAATTTTCTGCACTTGACCTCCCGTCCCGAATGCCCGTGCCGTGCCCTCCCGAAGCCGAATAGGAGACTCGCCAATACCTGGCTCCGGGGCCTACGCCGACGGCGCTGCGGGGGCTGCAGCAGCTACCGGGGACGGCGACACCCTGATGCGCTTCCTCCCAAGGTGCGCCCTCCTACGTCTGGGACTTCAGGGACCTTAGAAGGGGATATTGTCCCTCAAGAGAGAAAATAATTGTCTTTGCCGCGTGATCCGCATTTGTGTGTACGAGAGCTTTTCAGAAAGCCTGTTACCAGCTCTTGGCGCCGTCCCTTTGACGATCCTAATCATTCAGATGAAGCAGCCACAGTCCTGAAACAACAACTCGGCTCACTCGTTCGCAGATGAGAGTGCTTAGGGTCTATTTAAACAACTTACGCAAGGCCACTGAGTAAGGCCCGCGATAATTGATGACAGAAGTAGAAAATGCAGTCGCCGTGTACAATTAATTACTGAGAGAGAATCCTTGCAACTACATGTTTTGCGCATGCCTAGTCTTTTCCCCCGTTGACTGCAGCCCCATTTCTTACTTAAATATAACCTCTATACTTTATGACTTCAGGCTGTTTTTACTAAGTAACAGTTATTCAGCTGAAGCCCAAAATAAAAGTCCTTATCTGAAATGAGTGGGTGGATTAGTTGAAAAGGTAGACACGGTATCAAGGTTTACTGCCTTTCCTGTTGATACTCTCACAGGAGTTACCTCTTTTCACTTACATGCACTGTATTTTGTCAGTTGTGACAATTTTGATGGTTTTAGATGTCTAACCTCAATAACCAAATCTGGAGTTAGCTTATTCTCTGATACTAAAGTTCTGCCTCTGTTGAAATCAGCTACCAAGCTGTAGAATACATGAGAAGAGGAGAAGATCCCACCACAGCGTGCCGGAAAGTGATTTCAAGAATCCAGAAGTATTTCCCCAACTTCTTTGGGGCTGTGGTATGTGCTAACGTGACTGGAAGTTATGGTAAGTTTTATCCGAAATTCATATTTATGTGAACCTGCAAATGTTGATGAGGACAGAGACTTTAAAACGCTGTTGGGTATTTTAATCCTCTGCGATAGAAACAGGGACTGTATTGAGTAGGCAATGGATAAATGTTAATTGTTGAGTCAAGACCCCCAGAGTGTTAGAAGTGTACCTGAAAGTCTCCTCTGTTGACTGGCGGTGGTTAGGATCCAGTCTTTGGCTGTTCGGTCTTACCCTTGACGTCCGTCCTAAGGAAAGTTTAGCTTCGGCTCGAGTATATGCTGAGATGGGCTAACGTAGTCAGATGTTTTTATTCATTAGAAGTACGTAGGGATACACGATCTTCCCCACTTCTCTGTTCATTATTTAAAGGTCTCAGTCATTTAGATCTCAGGGCCCCCAGGTACAAAATGTATTACCAATTAGTAAACTAAAGGCGTTAGCAGAATTATTTTCGCACTGTATCTGAGGCATGTCCTTTGCTTCATTTACTTTCCATATGAGCCCATCACAGTTTCAAAGCATTTCAAGATCAACCAGTGCCGCTCCTCATTGGTGAGGTTTCAGACGGGGAAGATACACAGCCTAGTGATCAATCCAGCTCATTAGGTTAGACTGCTTATTACTGTGCTTTGATCTTTTACTTCCCACAGTTTGGTATCTGAAAAACTTGTCTGAGGAATTCCATACTCTTTTTTAAGTACTAAAATACAAAAGTCGATGTAAGTTATGGGTGGGGAGGCTTTGTGTCTAAAATAAATCAGTTTCATTGATTCCCTCTTAGGAAATAAACCTTAGAAGGCTCAACGTTAGATTTAACAGGATGTAAAAATGATAATTATATAATTGTAGATGAATTTAAAATCGACCAGCCCCTTGTATTTAAAGTAATGGCATTAGAAGGGCTCCCTCCAGGTGTCTGAGCAGGTGAAGAAATCACTGCTGTCTGACAGAGAGCATCTTGACAAAACAAGGCTCACTTTCTACCCGTGTAGAAGCGTAGAAAAGAGCAGGGTGCCTAGGGAGGGGAGGATTATGGATGGATGAAGGGGATGGCCTAGTCACTAGGGAAATACAGTTGTTAGTGTGTGCCTGAAAATTTTCTTTTTCTACGAAAAGGATATGAAAACATTAAAATAACAGTAGCAATGACCGCATATGTATAGGAGCAAAAAATCAGCCTATATTCTGAGGTTCAAAGAGATGGCTTTCCCACTGCCTTTCTTTCCCCTCATGGACTGTCAGCTAGTCTGCACTAAGGTGGATACACAGCCCACTTCCGTGTGGCCCGACTGGACAGCAGGTACACAACAGCCAGTGTGGAGTTGGGGAAGCAATGTCTGTATTGGTTGTAAATGACACGTGCATTCTGTATTTAACCAAACAACTTTTTCTCTTCTTGGCCCCAGGTGCTGCCTGCAATAAACTTTCAACATTTACTCAGTTTCATTTCATGGTTTACAATCCTCTAAAAAGTGAGCCAACTGAGGAAAAAGTAGACTGCATCTAATCCATCTTTTCTGTCCACATCTCTACTTAAAGAAGAAACAGAGGCTGAAAAGGCTGCTCACTGTCATCGTATAACGTGCCTCATGTATTCTAAAATTCTTTGTGTAAAATAAGCACAGAAATTTTATGCTAAAAGCATTTTCACTTTCTGTATCTGAAAATTTTTTATTATCTGTTTTTCTTTAAGCTTTGTATATCCCCTGAAAATATTTGTATGTATTTTGTATATGTTTAAATTTTGAGTGATATTTGGATTTCTGCTCAGTGTTTCAAGAAATTGCTACTTTGGGGATTTATTTCCATAAATAAATGATACAGTAAAGTGATATAGTAAAGCCACAAGAAATAATCTATATTTGGATACTTAAAATAATTAGAGTAGCCAAGGATTTTAGACCCAAAGAAAAAGGTAACAATGAGTCACAGCATAAGTTCTGACTGAATCTCAGTACCTTAGAGTAATATGTCTCTTATCGCTGATTATCAGTTGTACGTAATGCTCTCTTCTAGCTTGAAGAGGAAAGAATGCTGTTAATCATAAAGGTACGTTTTGTTTAGCACGTATTAGAAAATGTGGGCCGTCTTCTGACGAGCAACTGTGTTGATTTTCTTGGGCTTCTTCCTCTGATGGTGCGCTCTCAATGTGTGAAGGTTTTTAGCCACCAAAAAAATCTCTGACCTTTTAGCTACAAATATTTAGTATTGATAATTTCTTCCGAAAATGATTTAGGGAACTTGATCTGTACTGTGGTTTTACTAATCTCTTGTGCACATGTTGGTGGTTTGAATTAGCAGTGAGTCAGTAACCCTTGTCTGCCTTGTTTTTTCTGAGCGCTCGGTCAGCCGTCTGCGGACTAGACAGGACTGTAAGTGCGCTTTCTCAGGATCGTCTTTGCTTCATTACCTTCCTTTTACATCAGGAGTCATTAATAAAACTGTATGTACAATATTGTCCCCCACCTTTAGTATATCTGCTCCGTTTCTTCCTACACTCATCTTAAGATTTAATGTTCTTTGTAAGTTAGGGCTAGAAAGCTGTAGTTTTGAGAATGCCCTTAGGTCACCTGTTCTCACACCTTGTCATGTGTCATCACTGTCTGGGGAGCCTCTTCACAAATGCCCTCTGCTCTGTCCCACCCAATCAGAATCTTCACAAATGGGAACTTGAAAGCTGGACTCCGCAGCTGCTGATGGCAGCCTGAAAGCTAATAAGGAAACAGTCCCGCAGCCTCACACTCACAGAGCAGAAGGGGAAATCTGACTCTTGTGGGTTCCCCCAAGGTACATCGACTTGCTAACATTTGATACGGGGCCTTGGAACAAAGGGAAAGAAGCCAGATTTAAACTTGGAGTATATTTATATCAAGATGAAATGCCTGTTTTGTGTGTTTGCCATCCGTTGATACGTTAGGCAGCCATGTACCACCAGAAAAATGAGTTTGAAAGTCTTCATGGCCTGTCACTCCCCAGCAAATGAGAAGTTTAGCTGATCCTGATTTATAGAATTCTGACCTGAAGTTGTTAGACATGTATATGTACACGATATACACATAAACAAAAAAAGGGTCTGTTTCCATTACCAGCACTCAGATGACTCCTTTTGGTTTCAAAAGGCAAATAATAAGCATAATGCATTTTTAATTGAGATATCATATATAGACTATAATATACTTTTAAAGTCCATAATTTTTAATTGTTGAACTTCTTTTTAAAGTGTTATTACATCTGATGCTTGGTATTTGAATTTGGAGCTAAGAACATAATTGAACTCAGTATCTTAATAGTTCAACTTCATTTGAATTAAAAACTGATGACATAAATATGTATCTTAATTGGCTGCTAATTATGAAAATAGATTAAGACCTATTTATGTCACTTTACTGGTCGTTTTTTCAAAAAGATTCCTAGACCTTTAAAAAAGCTTCTAAAAAGGCATATTTAAATTTTTTGCTTGTTTTCTTGAGTACTATGCTATTTATGTGTTACTCAATATATACTCAAGCCCTGTCTTAGGAAGTTAAAAAGATGAGATAACAAGGTCTACAAAAATTGTTCATCTGCGAATTGTTTGTGCCCCATATGTGCTATATGATGAGTCTTTTCATATACAACCCAGGGTCAGCCAGTAGTGAGGTACCATATTTCAGTATTTGGAAAAGCATAGCCGCTTGAAGGGTAACGTCATTGCCACATTCAAAATGGATATAATGGGGAAAGTTAAAGCCGCCATCGTCAACCTATTTGCTTCTGAGTTAAAGGGACAGGAAGTCATATAGTTCTAAGGCAGGGACAGTGCACTAAAGAACTGGGCAACTGACTTAAACCTGTGACCTTTCTATGCTGTGCATTAGATGTGGTTGCTCACGTATTCTCTTTAATTAAAATTTGGTTTCTGGAATGTGGATGGTGACATATAGTAATATGAGAAAATCAGGTATTAGAGTAGATGTGGGAAAACAAGGTCCCTACCAATTGCCAGCAATCTCTCTCTCTTTCTAACTTGTGCAAAATCCTTAAACACCATAAACGTCAAAACACTTCTTTCCACTCCTAAATAAAACCAATGTCATTTGTCTTCCTCTCCTGTTCTGTTTGTGGTAATAAAGGCTGATTGAAAATTAAACCAAAGAGTTAAGAATAAAAGCGATCCAAGCTCACTCAGTTGAGTTCTTATGATGCTAAAGCAGTGTTGTATTGGAGACCCTTTAACCAGGGAGCCAATGGTTAAATTGTTAATGTCCTGAAATCAGCCATGTTGGGAGTATTTATACCACATATGTCAGCAAATATTACTAATTAGGGCTTGTTTTCCCCCTAGAAAGACAGTTTACCAGCATACCATTGGCCAAAAGTGTTTTGAGATATGTAGCATATATATCACGCACACATATG
Organism: Lagenorhynchus albirostris; assembly: GCF_949774975.1. Classification (NCBI taxonomy): domain Eukaryota; kingdom Metazoa; phylum Chordata; class Mammalia; order Artiodactyla; family Delphinidae; genus Lagenorhynchus; species Lagenorhynchus albirostris. Next base: position 30,514,316 of record NC_083115.1, on the reverse strand, counting down.
CATACACACGCTGTCTTAGAGGAACTCTGGAACTTAATTCCCACCCTGGCTCCATCACTTACTAGCTGTATGCCCTTGAGCAATTAACTCGTTGTCTTTGTGCCTGAGTTTTCTATAAAATGGGAATGTGGATAATAACAGTACCTACTTTACCAGATTGTTGTGGAGATCTGCCTAAAGTATTTAGAACAGGGTCCCACACAGAAGGTGCTCAGTAAATGGTGGCTAATATCATTGCTGTTATGTAGCCTGAAGCAAGAAATCACACTTTAAATAATATTTTGAGCAACTGTACCTGATACATCATGTATCTTACTGGACACTATTTGCATCATATCGAGCCCCTTGACCTCTGACTCACTGCATTTACTCAGTACTGCTACTGGAAAACCACGTGTGAATATGAAGTTACCTGTGCCCATTATTCTCTGCCTGGGACCACAAAGGTGGCATCTGTACACACCTACACACTTGCCTTCCTTTTCCCACTGTATCTTCCCTGCAAGGAAAAAACACAAGGCAGGAACAGCATCAGTGAAATGAGTTCCTGAGCCTACTTAGTTACGTGTGAAATGTTGCTTGTGGGTGATTATTTCTTAATCACTGTCTGTTACTCAAAGAATGGCTTCTCACAACCCTCCTAACGTATAATAATACAAGTCAAGATGATAAACACGTGCTTATTTCCTCTCCCTCTACTGCTCTAAAATTACGTTTAAAAAGAAGAATAAAGATAAAATAAGTCCACAATATCAAAGGGAATGCAAGGGGATCAGTGGAAGACATCCAGAAAATTCAGAAGATGGAAGAAAACTGTCAAAAAAGAGTGAAGGAGGTTATATCGAGAACTGGTGAAGAAAATCTGCTCATACAACTCTGGGAAGATTGAGAGTTCAGATGTCAGTAATAATACAGTTATCTAGTGAAATATAGAGTTAAAAACAAGAAAATATATATAGGAATCCCCTCTACTCTCTGCCACATGCACACACGCACACACACACAGAGGTTGCACACTTTGGATAAACTTGGAGAAGGAGCTAGGGAAGCTAGCTCAAAGAGTTCCTTTTCCCAAACAAGGCACTCTGCATGCAGCGGTTAACACCATCAGCTCCTAGCTAGCTCATCCTAAAATAAGGACTGCCAATTGCCAAGCCCTGCCCATGTTCACGGAGCACAGATTGGACTTTCTGACAGTTGCATTTCCCTTGAATATTAGATGGTAATCTAGGATTGCTGGATAGTTGAAAAAAGTCTACAAAATGAAAGCCATTTTCTCAATGTAGGAGGAATCATGCATCCCAGAACGAAGCAGGAGGAAAGAGAAATAACTTGGGGACACAAGACAAGAGTAAAAGAGAAAGTGCAAGAAGTATTTTCAGTGAGATTTTAAAATATAATATCCTTCAAAGAAGAACAGGATAGTATGAAAAAGGAGCAAGGTAGAGGAAAGAAAATCTTCAACAAAAAAGAAGATCAAAAAAAAATAGGGCAAATGAATTTCTCAATATAAATAGATACATTTCCCACAGTTTAACGTGTTCACTGATTTTGCTTCAGAGAGAAATAAAAAAACACATGTTCAGACGTTGTGAAGTTTCTAAACTGTTGGATAAGTTTCTAAACGCTCCCAAATAGAAGGAACATGTTGACATACAGGGAATGAGAATCAGGCTAGTGCCAGACCTTTCATCTACAAACACTGGATGCTGGAAAACGAGGAAGCAACCAACACCTTCCTTTTTTTTTTTTTTTTTTCAGGAAAAATTAAAACGATCAACATTAAACAATCATCAAGCAAGAGTAAGGGCTAAAAGAAAGATCTCTATAGACATGTAAGATTCAGAACGTTTACTTTCCACCCATCCTGTCTTATGAAGTTACTTCAGGATATTCTCCAACAGAGTGAGCATAACATTTGGGAGGGAGATGTGGGTCCAAGGAAACAACGGCTTCCAGTTTGAGAGCTTAGTGATGGTAGTTGTACATCAGGCCTGGCATGCTGACTGCATTTGAAAAAAATATGAGGCTAGAATAAAGTTGATTAAAAAAAGTGAGATAAAAAGCAAGAGAGGAGGAGGGGAGAGAAGGAGGAGAAAGTGAAAGAAGAGATAGAGAGAAGCAGGTGGAGAAGAAAGAAGGAAGGGTGTGGAAGAGAGGGAGAGGGAGAGAGGGAGGGAGGAAATTAAGAGAAAGAAAAACTTCAGGAGAAAAAATACGTGGGAGAATCATAATACATAGAGAATATTTCCTGGCTCTACAGGTTATAATAATTGGAGCCTTCAGATAGGCTATGGGTAGGTGAAAAAAGAGACCATACACTTTGTGTCCTCCAAGTTCTCGACTGATTTTGTCAAGGATCTAGAAGTTGAGCTCAAGTGGATGACTGATGCCGCTTCCTTTCATCCCTAACGGGCAGGCAGCTGCCAGTGGCACTCTCCACACAAAATAAGATTATGTCTGATGCGAGAAGCTTAATTTTGTTCTCTGCTGAAGCCCTTTCATATTCAGGATTTATATTATCATTTAGGAAGAAATGCCACATCTCTGAATGTGGTAAAAAGCAGAATCACTGCCCAAATGCCTTAAGCAGCACGTCTGCTTCCTATTTCACTGAATCCCCACATAACTATATCAATAGAACAAGGTAAGCACTGTTAATGATTTTCAACTATTAGAATAATGGTTTAAGCTTTAGCTCTTCCACAACACACACACACACACACACACACAAATGCACCTTGAATGAACTTGTGGGCAGAGCTAGAGAAGCTAGTGTTAAGGTTGCAATCATCACTTCAAGTACTGGAATCCAACACAAAACTTAATCTGGTTAAAGACCAGACTGTGACTGTATACTTGTAGACATGCGTAACAGTAAAATTTAAATATAAATGATAGAAGGCGGGAGGCGGAAATGGGAAGAAAGATCACATAAAAGAGGGGGAGATATTTGTAATATTTTCATCTTACAAAGTGGAAAATCAGGAAATGACACAAGAAACAAAGGTATAGATGTTTACAGGTAAGCAAGAAACAAAATATACCACTATAGTGATTTAACTACAGTGAGAGGCATAAGTAGAATCTTTATCATCTAGACTTGATTAATCAGAGAAGAAGCATAATCATCACTCCCCCTTAATGATACGGAGTTTATCAGCAGGAGAGATCACTGAGCGATTTCTTATGAGGAGAGGAGATGGGAGATAAGAAGGTCACTGATGCTTCCATGATAAGCCTTTCTCTTCTAGAATTTTTAAAAATATATATATATATATATAAAAAATACATCAAAGCTTGTTAAAACTCACTTTATTTATATAAAACATGGTTCATAGGATCTGAGTTTCATAAGTGAAATCCACATTTGAGATCCCTGAGTCTAACTTTGTATTTTGTAGCTGAGTAAGCTGAGACTGAGAGAGAGGTGATTCATAACTTAGAGAGAAGGCCAAATAACTAGTTAGTGTCAGGAACGTGTCACTTGTCTCTGCCTCTGTCAATCAGGTTTATCCAAACAAGGGTGTAACCACTACAGTTAATTCTATTCTTCAAGAAGCTGCTGTTTAATTTTTTTTCCTTCTTCAGCAAGAGCAGTCTGTAAGGTTCTCAAATCCTAGATCAGACATCATGCTCAATAACCTCAAATATATTCATGTAATTCTAAAGAGACTAGATCACATGTAAATGATAATCTCAAGTATCTATATGCTTTAACAAAATACGTTTTGTCCAACATTCCATGTCCTTTTTAAATTACTAGGTGTCTTAGTTTGGGCTGCTAGAATGAAAAACCCTAGGCTGGGTGGCCTAAACGACAAACATCTATTTCTCACAGTTCTGGAGGCCGGAAGACCAAGATGAGGATGCTGGCAGGTCACGTACCTGGTGAGGGCCTCTTCCTGGTTTGCAGATGGCTGTCCCCTTGTTGTGTCCTCACCTGGCAGACAGACAACTCTTATAAGAGTGTCTCACTCTTAGAAGGGCTCCACCTTTATGACCTCATCTAATCCTAATTACCTTCCAGAGGTCCTACCTCCTAATATCACCAGATTGGGAACTGGATTTCAATAGGTGAATTTGGAAATAGTGGGGAGACAGACATTCAGTCCCTAACACTAGGCTTCTAAAAATTTAACTTGTACACAAAATTTCAGATATGGGGGATAAATTCACCGAATCCATGATTCTGATATTCTGAGGCACAGAGGACAAATCCCATATTTTGAGCTGTGGCTATCAATCCTAAGGGCATTTAGTAAGGGTTATTATACATAGGGTAATATTTTTAAAATATATGTATCTTGTAAGACAATTTGTTTGAATTATCTGATACCCTTGACAGTTAAAATAATATGCAAAAAGCATGATAATACCTACCTCCTCCCCTAGATTTGGCTCATTTCATAAAAACATTTCAGTGGATGTAGTTTATCCAGTTGCCTCATTCAACCAGATGTTGGTATTGGAAAAGAACCACTGGTTGATATCATTCAATAAGATTCTCTAGCAGTCTATTGCCAACAAGATAATCTCCTGTTCAGCGGAGCATTCTGAAGCCAAATTACACAAGTCAACTAGAGTTCCTGTGGCAGACTTATAAAACGGAGGGAAAGGAAGTCCCTGATATCACGGGTATAAAAAGCAGGAAGGGCAGAAACACATAGTTATCTGATCATCTACAATTGCATGGAGATGCCCCCCACCCCCACCCCCACGCCTCCCCTGGAGGGTCCTCAGTGTTCTCAGAGAAAACAGTCACTGAAAGAAGATGCACACAGGGCTGTGCAGTGACATCCTAACTGGCTGTAGCGGAGTTTAGGCCTAACTAGCCTTTCTGAGTTAATTCGAATCTCTAATTGTTTGGCTTGGAGAGCAACCAACTCTGCCAGGGCGCTCCCAGCGTCAGAGGTCTCCGTAAGGTTGGTTGAGGCCTTTGCAGATTCTGCATCCCCCCCCCTAGTCCCGCCTCCTTCCTCGTCCTCCCTGGGAGCTGTGTTTGGGCTGCCATCTTGGGATGCACACACATGTTCACGTTTGTTAGCACCTGCCAGGCCTGCGGAGACCTTTCCACTACTTGCCCAGCCGCAGACATTTGCGCTTCTGATCCCTGTTAAGGATCAGAAGAATTAGAAGAATCGTAATGGCTTCTTTCCATGACTTGTTTGTACGTTACCCTTTGTCGACTTAAAAAAAATCCTAAAAAATGTACTACGTGAAGGCTGTGTTTATTCACTGTCTTACTGAGGCCGATAGCCCGGGAGACAGCCTCTCAGCTCCGAAGCGGGAAGCCAGTATATATGTGATTTTAGTAAAGGGGGTGCGTGCAACCCAGAACTCATCTTGGTGGAAGGTTGCTGCTGGTCACGAGGAATGGGTATCTTAGTTAATGGTTTTAGTGCTTTTCTAAGCATGGGAAGAATCCAGGTTTGTAAAATATTTCTCCTAAAAATATCTAACTTTCTGAAGGCCTGATCTACCAGTTTTCCCAGAGCACAGAGGGCCTCATTCCTGACCTCCGCCCTGAACTCCTTTCAAGTTGTGTTAAAGGCCAGCAGCTGCAGTGGTGAATGACTCAATCCTTGTAGAGCCCGATGGTGAGCCACATTCTTTAGTTGGTAACTTGGAGAGGCTACACCTGAGCTACACTGGAAAGAGCATCAGCTGTTGTCGGGACGCAACAGTTCCTAGCAGAGGCGACTCCGGAACCCCACTTAGAAGGAGGGACAGGAATCCAATGGAGAACGGAGGCTCAGGCCCTTCTTGTAACTGAGTTTGCGTAGCGAGCACATGCGTTTCTGTTTTTATGGGGGTCTCCTTTGGGGGCTGCTGGAGAACAGGAGGGGGCTTCCTCCCAAACTCACCCTTGGGTACTGACCCTGGCTCACACTCAGCCCTGGGTTCTTAGGGTCTTCATCTCTGAACCGTGGGTTTCCACAACAGAACCCAAGAGGGTAAACGGGAAACTGGCTACTTTTAGTCCCCAAACCAACACCATCAGCAGGATCTCGGAGCTAACCAAAAATGCAGGTTCTCAGGCCCCGCCCCAGACCTACTGATGCAGAATCCGCATTTTCACAAGACCCTCACTGACACGTATGACTTTGGGATTTAGCAGCACCGAGCCAGAGGGCGCCAAGTCTCCTTCCAGAGGAGCCAGCCTGGTGAATCAGAAAGAACACACACTGGCATTTGGTAGCCCTAAACTGGAGTTTTTTTCTGCCACCACATTATCTATGTGCCATTGGAGAAATTCCTTGACTTGTCAGAACCTTTCTCACATCTGTCATGTTGGGTCTCTTAATATATGTACTGTTTATAAATTGTGAAGCACGTACCACAGTGCCTGGCATACAATAGGAATGAGTATCTTTTAATTCCCCTCCCTCGCCTGCTCTCTCCTGCAGAACCAATATTCTGGGATTCTACGGATCTCAATTCCTGTCATAGACCTCACTTCTACTGCCATTGCCCCCAACTTAAGAAAATAAACATAAATGATCAAATCTGACAAAAGTCAGATCATATACTAAGAACTAATAGCTATCAGTGGCAGCAAATGGAATTAATCCAGGATTTGATATGCAATATCCCTTAGAAATAAACACACGAGCGTCTTCCTCTCCTAGTGTCAGTTCAGCTAGAAACAATCAAGCTAACATTTCTGTTTTTCAGGTTATCAAGGTGATGCTGTTGCTTGGGGGCAAGATGTGCATACCCCTGGAGTGTTGTCTCAAAACAGGGCGACTGTTTACCTATTAAGAGTTTTTAGTCTTTCAAAGTAACTCTGAAGAAATCTGTTTATTCTAAAGAGTTGTTAGGGGAGTGAAATGTCTCCCAAGATACCTTTTTAAATGCTGTTCCACTGTATTTTGAGGTGATATGTTTTGTCTTTTACTGAATAGGTTATTATTCAGAAATGCTCACTTATCTTTACACTCTTCCTTTTGAATTCAACTACACTGTGACTTCTCTGTAAATCTTTTATGAACAAGGTCTCCGGTGGGTCCTCTTTAATTGGTTAAGGATTATCAGCCGAGAACACTGTCAAAACTCTAGACAGCATTTCTTTCTAAAAAAATCATGCACAAAACTTTGCCTGGGATAAGGTGTCTGGATGCAGATAAAAACAAACTGCGCTCTTTGCCCACGAATTCTATTTGAACCTGGCTTGTCAAAACAAGGAGGGCTTTCAAGTGCTCCATTAGCAGTCGTATTCTTGAACAGCTTTGCTTTTTAAAACTGAATAGTTTGTGCTATGATTCCGACAAAACGGAAAGAAGGAAGGGGATTGTAGGCCTTTGCTTATAAAATACTCTTGTAGCTATCCTTTCATGGTAGACCAACAGAAGGTACAAAATGCAAACGCCTCTGAAGGGTTTCCTTCTGTCATCTTACAAATCTAGACAGCAATTTCATTATCCAGTGTGAAGGAATAAACATAAACACACACAGACATCCACCTGCCACATGGACACCATTTCCTTTTTTTTTTCCCTGTTAGGTTATTGTCTACCCCAGAGAATTCATGCTTGACTATGTATTGGCCCAGTTCAAAATCTTCCCTCACCTTCTTCCTTCCTTTCTTACCTGAAACTTGTGAAACATCTTCCCAATCTTTTCCCTATTCATATCACAACATGCACAAATGTCTCCTAGGCTTTTCTGTGTACACCTTTGGAGAGCCCCAATAACTAAGATGACTATTACTACATTTGTAATTAAACGTATTTCTAAATACTGTATTTGGAACTTCCCTGGCGGTCCAGTGGTTAAGACTCTGTGCTTCCACTTCAGGGGGCCTGGGGTTCGAGCCCGGGTGAGGGAACTAAGATCTCGCATGCCGCAAGGCATGGCCAGAAAACAAAATCTAATAAGCAAATTAATTAAATAAATAAATACTGTATTAAACTTAGAAATGGTACTACAGTCAATGTCAGTATGTTTAATTCTAAATTTTCTATGCTATCATACTTCTGCATTGACTGAGTTATTTTACATCACTTTTTAAATCATTTAAAAATAAAACTGGATCACTAATCATTAGAGAAATGCAAGTCAAAACTACAGTGAGGTACCACCTCACGCCGGTCAGAATGGCCATCATTAAAAGGTCTACGAATAACAAACGCTGGAGAGATTGTGGAGCATGTAAGTTGGTGCAGCCACTGTGGAAAACAGTCTGGAGGTTCCTCAGAAAACTAAAAATAGAATTACCACATGATCCAGCAATCCCACTCCTGGGAATATACCTGGACAAAACTATAGTTTAAAAAGATACATGCACCCCTATGTTCATAGCAGCATGGTCACAACGGCCAAAACATGGAAACAACCTAAATGTCCATTGACAGATGAATGGATAAAGAAGACGTGGTACATATATACAGTGGAACACTACTCAGCCATAAAAACAAACAAAATAATGCCACTTGCAGAAACACGGATGCACCTAGAGATTATCATGCTAAATGAAGTAAGTCAGAAAGAGAAAAACAAATACCATACGATATCACTTACATGTGGAATCTAAAATATGACACAAATGAAGGTATCTACAAAAGAGAAACAGACTAATAGACATAGAGAACAGACTTGTGGTTGCCTGGATGGGGTGTGGTGGGAGGGAGAGGGAGGGACTGGGAGGTTGGGATTAGCAGATGCAAACTATTATCTAGAGAATGGATAAAAAACAGGGTCCTACTGTAGAGCATAGGGAACTATATTCAATATCCTGTGATCAACTTTAATGGAAAAGAATATGAAAAAAATGTAAAAAAAAAATAATATTAGCATTCAAAGCCAAGATTAAACTGAAAATGAAAACATGTGCAATATTCTGCCTGATACCATAAGTTGAACTCAGGGAAAACAAGCTGATTCTACTGTTACTATAAATTAAACATCATTAAGAAGATACATTTCCTGCCAAGGTCTTCATAGCAGGCATTCCAAACCTAATACTACATCAGCAAATTTTTGATTATTACTTTTGGCTTACATTCTATTGGGTATAACATCCCTCTGCTTTTAGGAGACGTAAAATTTTTGCCAGCTTTGAGAAGTTGCTTTGGATTGGCATAATTGATAATCAAAACTAAATTATATTAGTCTTTATGCCTTAATATACCTTACTTTGGATTTGCAATGCATTTCAAGATGTCCTTATGTCCATTGTTCTTAGATTTTAGAAAAACCATTCACAGCCATTTGTATATTCAGGAAATTCATGAATCCCAGCACACGCAGAGCTCTGTTTTCCCAAAACCTGCTTTCATTTTGGCAACTCCCAGTCAGCAGTCAGTAGGAAGGGCTTTCCTACCACTCATCCTGCACCAGAGAGAAATTTTCTGCAGGGAACGGGACCAGAGCTGTCCACTCCAAACACAGACGCCTTGCTGGGAGTCCCTTCCCTTCTTTTGAGATTCTGATCTGCTTTGGGAGAAGGGCTCAAAGGGTCAGGGGTAGTTGAAAGAACTTGCACAGGGGACAATTTTTATATTATCTCTTTCACCTGGGAGATTTTTCATAAGCCTGCTCAGAACCTCTCTGCTTGGTATGCAATACAGAAATAATGGGGTAAGTCTCCTAAATTGAATTGAACTGACCATGGATTTGAAGTTGCTGCCTTTCCCACTGAGTTAAAGCCAAACAGAGTTGCCTCCCCTGGCTAAGCTTTGATCAGTAGTTCAGTACTTCCCTCTTCCTGACCCAAATGCATCCAGTCCCCAGCCCTGGTTTTATGAAATGTTCTTGTTCACTTCACTGGAAATGCCTTAACTGCGGCACCTGCTGGCTGTGAAAGTGATTAGGATTTCATGGGCCCAGAGCGTTTCATTTCTACTAAGCCACACCACGAACCGTAAATTAACGCAGGATTATGCCTCAGCATCTACTCTGCAGGCTTGTTTCGAACTGAAAAGGAAAGGGAACTGAAAGGATGAAGAAAAAAAGCAAATGATCCGATGAAAAGTGAACAGCTGTATGAGACCTGACCGTGTGTATTAGCATAAGAGCTTCCTTAGGAGGAAACTAAGAAGCCGACGCTGTGTTACTCCGTTTCTACTGATAAGCAACATCCCTCCTCTCAAGGCCTGACTCACTTTACATATGGAAAATGTCTTACCCTCTGCCAGGATGTATATGGGTCATCTTTTTTTTTTTTTTTGCGGTACGCGGGCCTCTCACTGCCGTGGCCTCTCCCGTTGCCGGAGCACAGGCTCCGGACGCGCAGGCTCAGCGGCCATGGCTCACGGGCCCAGCCGCTCCGCGGCATGTGGGATCTTCCCGGACCGGGGCACGAACCCGCGTCCCCTGCATCGGCAGGCGGACTCTCAACCACTGCGCCACCAGGGAAGCCCTAACTTCTGTTTTAAACCACTAAGTTTTGTGTTGATTTCTTACACGGCAATAGATAAGCAACTGTCATCTTAAGTCAAAAGACAAGATCTTGCAAATGGAATACCTAAGAAACACATCTTAATACAAAGTTGATATCTTTTTTTTAAAACATCTTTATTGGAGTATAATTGCTTTACAATGGTGTGTTAGTTTCTGCTGTATAACAAAGTGAATCAGCTATACGTATACATATCCCCATATATCCTCTCTCTTGCGTCTCTCTCCCACCCTCCCTATTCCACCCCTCTAAGTGGTCACAGAGCACTGAGCTGATCTCCCTGTGCTATGCGGCTGCTTCCCACTAGCTATCTATTTTACATTTGGTAGTGTATATATGTCCATGCCACTCTCTCACTTCATCCCAGCTTACCCTTCACCCTCCTCGTGTCCTCAAGTCCATTCTCTACGTGTCTTTATTCCTGTACTGCCCCTAGTTTCTTCAGAACCATTTTTTTTTTGAGTCCATATATATGGGTTAGGATATAATATTTGTTTTACTCTTTCTGACTTATTTTACTCTGTATGACAGACTCTAGGTCCATCCACCTCACTACAAATAACTCAATTTAGTTTCTTTTTATGGCTGAGTAATATCCCACTGTATATATGTGCCACATCTTCTTTATCCATTCATCTGTCAATGGACACTTAGGTTGCTTCCATGTCCTGGCTATTGTAAATAGTGCTGCAATGAACATTGTGGTACATGTCTCTTTTTGAATTATGGTTTTCTCAGGGTATATGCTCAGTAGTGGGATTGCTGGGTCACATGGTAATTCTATTTATAGTTTTGTAAGGAACCTCCATACTGTTCTCCATAGTGGCTGTATCAATTTACATTCCCACCAACAGTGCAAGAAGGTTCCCTTTTCTCCACACCCTCTCCAGCATTTATTGTTTCTAGATTTTTTGATGATGGCCATTCTGGCTGGTATGAGGTGATACCTCACTGTAGTTTTGATTTGCATTTCTCTAATGATTAATGATGTTGAGCATCCTTTCATGTGTTTGTTGGCAATCTGTATATCTTCTTTGGAGAAATGTCTATTTAGGTCTTCTGCCCATTTCTGGATTGGGTTGTTTGTCTTTTTGATATGGAGCTGCATGTATTGCTTGTAAATTTTGGAGATAAATTCTTTGTCAGTTGCTTCATTTGCAAATATTTTCTCCCATTCTGAGGGTTGTCTTTTGGTCTTGTTTATGGTTTCCTTTGCTGTGCAAAAGCTTTGAGGTTTCATTAGGTCCCATTTGTTTATTTTTGTTTTTATTTCCATTTCTCTAGGAGGTGAGTCAAAAAGGATCTTGCTGTGATGTATGTCATAGAGTGTCTGCCTATGTTTTCCTCTAAGAGTTTTAAAGTGTCTGGCCTTACATTTAGGTCTTTAATCCATTTTGAGTTTATTTTTGTGTATGGTGTTAGGGAGTGTTCTAATTTCATTCTTTTACATGTAGCTGTCCAGTTTTCCCAGCACCACTTATTGAAAAGGCTTTCTTTTCTCCTTTGTATATTCTTGCCTCCTTTATCAAAAATAAGATGACCATATGTGCGTGCGTTTATCTCTAGGTTTTCTATCCTGTTCCATTGATCTATATTCCTGTTTTTGTGCCAGTACCATACTGTCTTGATTACTGTAGCTTTGTAGTATAGTCTGAAGTCAGGAAGCCTGATTCCTCCAGCTCCGTTTTTCTTTCTCAAGATTGCTTTGGCTATTCAGGGTCTTTTGTGTTTCCATACAAATTGTGAAATTTTTTTGTTCTAGTTATGTGAAAAATGCCATTGGTAGTATGTTAGGGATTGCATTGAATCTGTAGATTGCTTTGGGTAGTATAGTCATTTTCACAATGTTGATTCCTCCAATCCAAGAACATGGTATATCTCTCCATCTGTTTGCATCATCTTTAATTTTTTTCAACAGTGTCATAGTTTTCTGCATACAGGTCTTTTGTCTCCTTGGGTAGGTTTATCCCTAGGTATTTTATTCTTTTTGTTGCAAGGGTAAATGGGAGTGTTTCCTTAACATCTCTTTCAGATTTTTCATCATTAGTGTATAGGAATGCAAGAGATTTCTGTGCATTAATTTTGTATCCTGCTACTCTACGAAATTCATTGATTAGCTCTAGTAGTTTTCTGGTAGCATCTTTATGATTCTCTATGTATAGTATAATGTCATCTGCAAACAGTAACAGCTTTACTTCTTCTTTTCCAATTTGGATTCCTTTTATTTCTTTTTCTTCTCTGATTGCTGTGGCTAAAACTTCCAAAACTATGTTGAATAATAGTGGTGAGAGTGGACAACCTTGTCTTGTTTCTGATCTCAGAGGAAATGGTTTCAGTTTTTCACCATTGAGAACGATGTTGGCTGTGGGTTTGTCATATATGGCCTTTATTATGTTGAGGTAAGTTCCCTGTATGCCTACTTTCTGGAGGGTTTTATCATAAATGGGTGTACAGCAGTTAATTTCTTAGCCACATACCTTTAAAGTTAAAATTTTAAAGGAAGTTAACTGAAGAAAAATTAACATCGAACTTGCTAAATTTTTTCTCATTTATTGCATACAAATGGCAATATTTTATTCCCACAGGGAACAGGATGAATGTAACCTTTTTGAACTCCTACCTTCCACCAGGCACTGTCCTAGGCCATGGACATGCAATGGTAAGTCAAAACAGATCATGACCCTGCCCTCTTGGAGCTTACTGTCAAATGGAGAAGAAAGACAGCAATCAAATAATTCCACTACACAATTTGGAATAGGTGTATCACAGTAATTACATATAGTGCTCTGATAACTATAGCAGGAAGATCTGACCTAGCACTGACGACAGCTAAGTGTCCCCCAAAAACATGATACTTAAGTTAATATCATAATGGTGAGTCAGAGTTAATTAGGTAACATGGGGTGGGCATGCTGAGCACATAATTTTCCAGCCTTGGTGTGTACGGTACATTTGAGGAGCTGGAGACAAAGACGATGGTGCAAGATGCAGCCTGAGATCACAGGGCTTGGTAAACTGTCTTACTGCTTATAAATTTTTATCTGAAGAGCCACTGAAGTATTATAAGCAAGTGGCATTGGAACAGAGAAGGGTCTTAGCTTTAATGTTATCTGATTCACATTTTGAAAAATCATTTTGCAGCGTGGAACAAATGATTGCTGGAAAGCAGGATGGCGTTATACAGAATGAAAAAGGAAAAGGGCTGGTGATAATAAACATTGGGGAAATAAAAACAAAATCTTCTTGCATCCCAGAAATCATCTTCACAAAGGTGGCAGAGAAATAAAATCCTTTTCTTGTTGAATAAGCATTAAACCAGAACATGATTCGCATCTCAGGCAACCCGCTAAGAGGTTGCAAAGACGGAAAGAGATCTCCCCCTGTGCACAGCTGTGGAGCAGTTCTGTGCACCAGCCAACAATCCTGGGAGAACAGGAAGCCCTGCACAGCTAACCAATCCCAGGGGGAGATTCCCACTACATGGAAGATGGCAAAGATAGTCACAATGCTGGTCACCAGGAACAGAAGAGCAAACGCTCTGCCTGCTGCCTCTTGGTGGTGCCGAAGCAGGGCAATTCGCCTACATGCACCCCGTCCTGATGCAGTGGAGGATGCCGTCCCCTCCCCGTGGAGGATAGACATAACAGCAGAGTTGGCCAGGTGCCACATGACACACTCGCTTCAGGTGAAGACCATAGAGCACTTACTGAACCTGAAGCAAAGAAAGATATTCCCACACAAGATGACAAGCCCAGTACGATTTGTGTGGGCTCCTTATCTCTTGGTAAGAAAGTGTTCCAAGCCCAAGGCCACTCCTATGCTGCTGAGGGAAGCTTGTTAAGACTGTGCATGAGACCAACTTTCCCAACAGTAGCCAGGCAGATACAACACATCACATACATGCTCTTGAGATAAACAACTAGTCCTCAAGTAAGAGGACTTGACAGCACCGTTGGTCACACATGTTCACCCCAACTTTACCTGGTAACTGGGGTGGGGTGACCATTTACGTTAGCAAATTGGCTTTATCCAGAGGAAAACAAACTTCTCATATCTTTTTTGACTGGAGGTGGTTTTGCAACTTGAAGCAAGATGCCCATAAACTTAGGCTCCTACCCTCCCACACAGACTGGGGGTCACAGGTGCTATCTCTCTAGATGTTACGTTTCAAAGAGACAGTTGCCAGGTCCTTGGGAAAAACATTTCTGGGTCATTAAGCTGACAAAAGTTCTACCAAGTCTTCAAGAAAATGTATATACATTTCAAAGAGAGGAGAAAGTACTTAGAATTTTTCTAAAGTAAATGCTCTGAGAAAAAGGAGGAGAAAAATATCTCTAATTTTCAACAGGGAGAATTAAGCCTCTTAATTTGTTTTTCCCCTTACGCCTGTCCAAGGGAAGATAGAATGTATTTCAGAAAGAATGGAGTGTTGAGAAATGAATACCTTCCATTAAATTTAGGGTCACAGAAGTCATTGGTGACTTTCACGAATACGGTTACTAGGATGTCCTTAGAGCAGAAGCCAGATGGAGCGAGTTAAAGATGACTGTCGGTGAGGGGAGAGAAAGAGTAAGAATAATAGGCTTCAATTTAATGAAGCTGCCTGTGAGGAGAGGGAGGGAAGCCATACCTGGAGGGGAGTCAGGCAAGTCAGAGGTTGCTGTTTTTCCTTCAGATGGAAGGTGGCTGAGCAGGTTGAAAGCCAACGAGGAGGCTCTAGTAGAAAGGGAAAAGGGGAAATTCAGGGTAGAGAAGCAATAATTCACGGCGTGAGATTCCTGGGGAAGTAAGGAGGATAGGATTCAAATCTAGGGTAGAAGGATTGAAAGCCTGGCAAATGAGGAGAGTTTGGGTACATGGAGACAGCTCTAAATTCTAGAAAGCAGTTAGAATTTTGACGAACAACTTTTTAAAGAGATACTGATTTTGTTATATTTTTGTTTGAAGGCTAGATTAGTTCTGGAGAAAACAGCGTTTAGCCCCATATGAGTGCAAGGGAGAGACGGTCCCAGTGGAACAACTGTACTTACAGAAGTGTGAGGCCAGGGACAGAGGCAGCAAGCTGGTATCCTAGGGGAAGGAGGAGCTTTCCAGAGCCCGACACCAGGCTCAGATCTGACAGCGGAGGAGGGCCCTGCTGGGAGCTTTAAACCTGCCCAGGCAGCCACAGCAGGACACACGGGCACCGAGGCGGGGAGGGAAGCTGAGGAACACCTGAGTCTCTCCTGCTGCCTTCCCAGGTCCCGCCGCGGCTTCCTGTGGGCAGGACACAGCCGAGATCAAGGGAGGGGTCAGCCTCCCAAGCCTCAGAGCTGAGTAGAGAACAGGAAGGGGAGGTGGAAAGTTGAGGATCTGAATTCTCATTCCATCTTTAACCTTGAATTGTCTTGAATTTTGTATCTGTCTCCTCTTGACACACCCACAGATGAGGCACCGTTCAAACGCAGGAGAGAGAAGGTGCCGAGCCCAGAATGCTCCACGGGTGACACTCGCCTGGGTTTGCTGTTGCTCCACTTCTCAGCTTTCTCTTCTTGTTTCTCCACCTTGAATGTCTGCCTTCCTCCGAGCTCGGTTCTGGGTCCTGTCACCCTCTTCCACGCTCCTCCTAGGCTGCTGTCCTGCTGTCTCATCCACTCCCATGGCTCCAAGTCTTGGCTACAGTGTGATGACTCCCAAATCTGTTTCTCCCGGCATCTCACCTCCCCCCGACCCTCTCCCTCTCCCTCTCTCTCCCCTCGTCCAACGCCCCCCCCCCAACTTGGACTCATGGCTTGACGTGCCTCCTGGAAAGCTCTACTGGGACGCCCTACAATCATCTCAAACTCATCAGGTACAAATGGAACTCCTTTTTCTCACCAAACATGTTCCTCCTACCATGTTTCCCATCTCAGGGGTTGACAACACCATCCATCCAGTCCTTCAAGACCTCGACACTCTTGTCTGTCACCACACAATGAGTCAATCACATTTACCTCCTGAATGTTTCAAATCCATATATTTCTCGCCATCCTCACCAGCAGCTCCTCAGCTTGGCCACCACTTTCTCTCATGGCGACTATTCCAACCAGGCACCTAACTGATCTTCTAGCCTCAGTTCATGGCTCTTCTCTGATCCATTCTCTAAACTCCACAGCAATCTTCCGATAACTCAAATGTGATGACACATGTAATTCTCAGGTAATTACACTGGTGCTAGCATAGAGGGCTAATCTTTAACATGGTTTAAAAACAAGTTATAAGGGGCTTCCCTGGTGGCTCAGTGGTTAAGAATCCGCCTGCCAATGCAGGGGACACGGGTTCGAGCCCTGGTCAGGGAAGATCTCACATGCCGCGGAGCAACTAAGCCCGTGTGCCACAACTACTGAGCCTGTGCTCTAGAGCCTGCGAGCCACAACTACTGAGCCTGTGTGCCACAACTACTGAAGCCCATGCACCTAGAGGCCGTGCTCCGCAACAAGAGAAGCCACTGCAATGAGAAGCCTGCGCACCGCAACGAAGAGAAGCCGCCGCTTGCCGCAACTAGAGAAAAGCCTGCACACAGCAACAAAGACCCAACGTGGCCATAAATAAATAAATTCATTAAAAAAACAAACAAACAAACGTGTTATGATATGGTCACTTCTGACATCACCAAGCCCATTTCTCACAAGTCCCCACTCCTCACACGCTGTCTCCAACCAGACCCCCTTCTTCATCAGGATAACTCCTCTGCCTCTCCTCCTTCTACTGTAAAGTCATCACTTCTTACAGGGTGCTTTCCCTCACTATTTTAGTGTCCCTCTTAAGGGCTCACCACCCCCATCATAAGATTTATCACATGAAATTGTTATTGCCTATAACTGTCCTTCCTGAATGATAAGACAGAACTATTTCTGCGTTAAGTATTCTCTCCCCAGTTTCAAGCGTAATGCTTTAACCTGAGTAGGAAATCAATAGATATTTTCATATAAAAGAAAGAAGGAAGGAAGTAATAAAACTCTTCCATGGAACAATGTTGGAATTGGTCATAAGGGAATTTTGTAAAAGTATAGGATGCTACAGTAGCTAAGGTGGCCAATGAGGGTGGTTTAAAGTTTGAAGGGTAGGGAAGGCAGGCTTCTTAGCTACTCGTGGTGGTACCTGTAGGCACACAGATCTTGTTCTCTTAAGCTTGAAGTTAGAGGTAGAATTAATTACATGAAAACTTCCACAATAACAACATTTATTAGTGACAAAAAATGGTCTCTGTTGATATTGGTACGTGACAATTAAGTAGTAAGACGTGGCAGGCTGTGACTGAGTCTGCAATAAGCCATGTTTGGGTGTTTTGCACAAGTGTGATAACAGGGTGTCATCTTGACAGTAGGTAGGATCCTGAACCCAGTCTACAAAATATTAAATTGCAAATTTTCCTGTGAAAATCTTTTTCCTAGATTCTTTCCCTTTAAGTGCTTTAGTATCAAAGTAGAAAACAAA